>NC_045767.1:80994467-81619467 GCF_008692025.1 Phocoena sinus
TTCATCAGTGTCTTATAGTTTAGGGTTCAGGTATTTTACCTCCTTTGTTAAATGTATTCCTAGGAATTTTTTTGATGCAATTGTCAATGGGAAAGTTTTCTTAATTTTTCTTTTTGATAGTTCATTATTAGTGTATAGAAACATAAGTGATTTGTAGAAATTGATTTTGAATCCTGGAACTGTACTGAATTTGGTTATTAGTTCCAACAGATTTTTGGTCAAATCCTTAAGGATTTCTATATATAGTATGATGTCATCTGCAAATAGTGACAGTTTTACTTCTTAATTTCCAATTTGGTTGCCTTTATTTCTTTCTCTTGCTTAATTGCTCTGGCTAGGACTTCCAAAACTATGTTGAATAAAAGTGGCAAGAGTGGATATTTTTTCTTGTTCATTATCTTAGATGAAAAATTTTCAGATCTTCACCATTGAGTATGATGTTAGCTATAGGCTTGTTACATATGGCCTTTATTATGTTGAGGTATGTTCCCTCTAAAACTGCTTTCTTGAGAGTTTTTATCATAAATGGATATTAAGTTTTGTCAAATGTTTTTTTGTCTGCATCTATTTAGATGATCGTATGATTTTTGTCCTTTAGTAATATGGTATATCACATTGATTTGTGGATATTGAGCCATCCTTTCATGCCTGGAATAAAGGTCATTTGGTCATGGTATATGTGACGTTAATGTATTGTTGAATTTGTTATACTAACATTTTTTGAGGATTTTTGCATCTATGTTCCTAAGGGATAATGACCTGTAATTTTCTTTTCCTGTAGTGTCCTTGTCTAGTTTTAGTATCAGGGTAATGGTGTCTCATAAATTGTGTTTGGAAGTGTTCACTCCTATTCTCTTTTTTTGGAAAGAATTTGAGAAGGATTGTTTTTAATTGTCTTTGAATGTTTATAATTCACGAGTGAAGTCATCTGGTCCTGGACTTTTGTATGTTGGGAGGTTTTTGATTACTGATACAATCTCCTTACCAGTAATTAGTCTATTCAGATTTTCCACTTCTTCATGATTTGGTCTTGGTAGACATTATATGTCTAGGAATTTATCTATTTCCTCTAAGTTGTCCAATTTGTTAGTGTATAACTATTTATAGTATTCTGTGATTCTTTCTATTTCTGTGGTATTGGTTGTAAGTCTCTCTCATTTCTGATGTTGAGTCTTCTCTCTCATTTCCTTGATGATTCTAGCTAAGGGTTTGTCAGTTTGGTTTATCTTTTTAAAAAAAACAGTTCTTGGTTTTTTTGATATTTTCTATTGGTCTCTATTTTATTTTTATTTCTACTCTGACCTTTGTTATTTTCTTTCTTCTACTAACTTTGGCCTTTGTTTCTTCTTCTTTTTCTATTTCCTTGAGGTATGAAATTAGGTTTCTTGAGATCTTTTTTTTTCTTGATGCAGGGATTTATTACTATGAACTTCCCTCTTAGAACTGTTTTTGCTGCATCCCATAAGTTTGAGTATGATGTGTTTCCATTTTTTAGGTATTTTTTATTTCTCTTTTGTTGTTTTCTTTGAACCACTGGTTGGTCAGTAGCATGTTGCTTAATCTCCACATATTTGTTAATTTTCCAGTTTTCTTGTTGTATTAATTTCTAGTTTCATACTATTGTGGTTAGAAAAGATACTTAATATGATTTCAGTCTTCTTAAATTTATTAAGACTTGTTTTCTGGCTAGCATGTGATCTATCCTGGAGAATGCTTCATGTGCACTTGAGAAATATGTGTATTCGTTTGCTTTTGGGTGGACTGTTCTGTATAAGTCTGTTAAGTCTATCTGGCCTAACATGTCATTTAAGGCCAATATTTCCTTAATGATTTTCTGTCTGGATGATATATCCATTGATCAAAGTGAGTTATTAATTTTCCCTTCTATTATTGTATTGCTGTCTCTTTCTCCCTTTAGGTCTATTAATATTTTCCCTATGTATTTAGGTGTTCCTATGTTGAGTGCAGAAATACTTACACATATTATATCCTCCAGTTGGATTGACTCCTTTATCATTATTTATCTCCTATTACAATCTTTATCTTAAAGTTTATTTTGTCTGATATAAATATCACTACACGAGCTCTCTTTTCATTTCCATTTGTTTGGAATATCATTTTCCATTTCTTAGCTTTCAGCCTGTGTGTGTCTTTAGGTTTGAAGTGAGTGTCTTGTAGGCAGCAAATAGATGTCTTGTTGTTTTTTTGTGTGTTTTTTTTTTTTCTGGTACGCGGGCCTCTCACTGTTGTGGCCTCTCCTGTTGCGGAGCACAGGCTCTGGACATGCAGGCTCATCAGCCATGGCTCATGGACCCTGGCGCTCCATGGCATGTGGGATCTTCCCGGACCGGGGCACGAACCTGTGTCCCCTGCATCAGCAGATGGACTCTCAACTACTGTGCCACCAGGGAAGCCCAGATGTCTTGTTTTATGTCGTTGTTTTTGAATCTATGAGCCATTCTGTGTCTCCTGATTGAAGAATACAGTCCATTTACATTTAAAGTAATTACTGATGAATGTGAACTTACTGCCATTTTGTTAATTATTTCCTGGCTGTTTTGTAATTCTTCTGTTTCTTTTTTCTTCTATTGTTCTCTTCCTTTGTGATTTGATGATTTTCTGTAGTGATATGTTTAGATTCCTTCCTTTATTTTCTTTTATATATCTAATATAGGTTTTTGCTTTGTGATTACCAGGAAGCTTACATAAAACTACTGATAACAGTAATTTAAGTCAATAACCACTAAGTATGAACACATTCTAAAGCACTACATTTTTACTCCCCCAGCCCCTCAAGTTTTATGTTTTTGATACCACAGTTTACATCTTTTTATCTTGTGTATCCGTTAACAATTATTGTAGTTATAGTTACTACTTTTGTTAACCTTCATAGTAGTTTATAAATAATTAACCCACCAAATTTACATTATTCTGATATTTACTATATACTTACATCTTTCAGTGAGATTTATGCTTTTATGTGTTTTCCTGTTACTAATTAGTATCCTTTCATTTCAGCTTAAAAAAAATTCCTTTAACATCTCTCCCTTTTAATTAATTAATTAATTTTTAATTGGACTAAAATTGCTTTAGAATGTTGTGTTAGTTTCTGCTGTACAATGAAGTTAATCAGCTATATGTATACCTATATCCGCTCCCTCTTGGACCTCCCTCCCAGCCCCACCCCCATCCCACCCATCTAGGTCATCACAGAGCACTGAGCTGAGTTCCCTATGCTATACAGCAGGTTCCCACTAGCTATCTATTTTACACATGGTAGTGTATTTATGTCAAACCTAATTTCCCAATTAGTCCCACCCTCCCCTCCCCCACTGTGTCCACGTGTCTGTTCTCTATGTATACATCTCTATTCATGCCCTACAAATAGGTTCAACTATACCAGTTTTCTAGATTCCATATATATGCATTAATATATGATATTTGTTTTTCTCTTTTTGATTTATTTCACTCTGTATGACAGAATCTAGGTCCATCCACATCTCTACAAATGACCAGTTTTGTTCCTTTTTACGGATGAGTAATATTCCATTGTATACATGTACCACAGCTTTTTTATCCATTCATCTATCATTGGATATTTAGTTGTTTCCACGTCCTGGCTATTGTAAATAGTGCTACAATGAATATTGGGGTACATGTGTCCTTTTGAATTATGGTTTTCTCAGGGTTTATACTCAGTAGTGGGATTGCTGGGTCATATGGTAGTTCTACTTAGTTTTTTAAGGAACCTCCATACTGTTCTCCATAGTGGCTGTATCAATTTACATCCCACCAACAGTGCAGGAAGGTTCCATTTTCACCACATCCTTGCCAGCATTTATTGTTTCTAGATTTTTTGATAATGGCCATTCTCACCAGTGTGAGGTGATATACCTCATTGTAGTTTTGATTTGCATTTATCTAATAATTAGTGATGTTGAGCATCTTTTCATGTGCCTCTTGGCCATCTGTATGTCTTCTTTGGTGAAATCTATTTAGGTCTTCTGCCTATTTTTGGATTGGGTTGCTTGTTTTTTTTGATATTGACTCTTTGTATATTTTGGAGACTAATATTTTGTCTGTTGCTTCATTTGCAAATATTTTCTCCCATTCTGAGGGCTGTCTTTTCATCTTGTTTATGGTTTCTTTTGCTGTGCAAAAGCTTTTAAGTTTCATTAGGTCTCATTTGTTTATTTTTGTTTTTATTTTCATTACTCTAGGAGGTGGGTCAAAAAAGATCTTGCTGAGGTTTTTGTCAAAGAATTTTTTTCCTATGTTTTCCTCTAAGAGTTTTATATTGTCTGGCCTTACATTTAGGTCTTTAATCCATCTGGAGTTTATTTTTGTGTACCATGTTAGGGAGTGTGCTAATTTCATTCTTTTACATGTACCTATCCAGTTTTCCTAGCACCACTTATTGAAGAGGCTCTCTTTTCTCCATTGTATTTTCTTGCCTCCTTTGTCATAAATTGGGTGACCATATGTGCATGGGTTTCTCTCTGAGCATTATATCCTGTACCATTGATCTATATTTCTGTTTTTGAGCTAGTACCATAATGTCTTGATTACTGTGGCTTTGTAGTATAGTCTGAAGTCAGGGAGCCTGATTCCTCCATCTCCGTTTTTCTTTCTCCAGATTGCTTTGGCTATTTGGGGTCTTTTGTGTTTCCATACAAATTATAAAATTTTTGTTCTAATTCTGTGAAGAATGCCATTGGTAGTTTGATAGGGATTGACTCTGTAGATTGCTTTGTGTAGTATAGTCATTTTCACAATATTGATTCTTCCAATCCAGGAACATGGTATATTTCTCCATCTGTTTATGTCATCTTTGACTTCTTTCATTAATGTTTCATAGTTGTCTGAGTAGAAGTCTTTTGCCTCCTTAGGTAAGTTTATTCCTAGGTATTTTATTCTTTTTGTTGCTATGGTAAATGAGATTGCTTCCTTAAATTCTCTTCCTGATTTTTTGTTGTTAGTGTATATGAATGCCAGAGATTTCTGTGCATTAATTTTGTATCCTGCAACCTTACCAAATTCATTGATTAGTTCTAGTAGTTTTCTGGTCACATCTTTAGGATTTTCTATGTATAGTATCACATCATCTGCAAACAGTGACAGTTTTACTTTTTCTTTTCCAATTTGGATTCCTTTTATTTCTTTTGTTTTTTCTCTGATTGACATGGGTAAGGCTTCCCAAACTTTATTGAACAAAAGTAGTGCGAGTGGACATCCTTGTCTTATTCCTGATCTTAGAAGTAATGCTTCCAGCTTTTCACCATTGAGTATGATGCTAGATGTAGGTTTGTCATATATGGCCTTTATTATGCTGAGGTAGGTTCCCTCTATGCCCGTTTTCTGCAGTGTTTATCATAAACACGTTGAATTTTTCTAAAGCTTTTTCTGCATCTATTGAGATGATCATATGGTTTTTATTGGTGTAGAGTTGTTTGTAGTAGTCTCATAATCCTTTGTATTTCTGTGGTGTCAGTTGTGATTTCTGTGGTGTCAGTTGTGATTTCTCCTTTTTCCTTTCTAATTTTATTGATTTGTATCTTCTCCCTTTTTTTCTTGAGTCTGACTAAATGTTTATCAATTTTGTTTATCTTCTCAAAGAACTAACTTTTAGTTTTACTGATCTTTGGTATTGTTTTGTTTCTGTTTCATTTATTTCTGCTTTGATCTTTATGATTCCTTTCCTTCTACTGAGTTTGGGTTTTCTTTGTTCTGCTCTTTTTAGTTGCTTTAGATGTAAGGTTCGATTGTTTATTTGAGATTTTTCTTTTTTCCTGAGGTGAGATTGAATTGCTATAAACTTCCCTCTGAGAACTGCTTTTGCTGCATCCCATAGGTTTTGGGTCGTTGTGTTTTTGTTGTCATTTCTTTCCGTGTATTTTTTTATTTCTTCCTTGGTTTCTTCAGTGATCTCTTGGTTATTTAGTACCACACTGTTTGGCCTCCATGTGTTTGGGTGTTTTCCTTTTTTTTTTTCCTGTAATTAATATCTAGTCTCATAACATTGTGGTCAGAAAAGGTGCTTGATACAATTTCAGCTTTCTTATATTTTCCGAGGCTTGATTTGTGACCCAAGATGTGATCTATCCTGGAGAATGTTCCGTGTGCACTTGAGAAGAAAATATATTCTGCCACTTTCAGGTGGAATGTCCTGTAAATATAAATTAAATCTATCTGGTGTATTGTGTCATTTAAAGCTTGTGTTTCCTTATTTATTTTCTGTTTGGATGATCTGTCCATTGATGTAAATGCAGTGTTAAAGTCCCCTACTATTTTTGTGTTACTGTCGATTTCCCCTTTTATGGTTGTTAGCATTTGCCTTATGTATTGAGGTGATCCTATGTTGGGTGCATGAATATTTATAATTGTTATATCTTCTTCTTGGATTGATCCCTTGATCATTATGTAGTGTCCTTCCTTATCTGTAGTAACAGTTTTTATTTTAAAGTCTATTTCATCTGATATGAGTATTTCAGTCTTCCCAGGGCCCGATTGGGTAGGGGAAATGCTAGGAGCTCTCCCCTCTAATCCTCTGAGCCCCAAGGGTCCCTCCAGACGTGGGAACTCCTCCCTCCTCCCAGTCACCCCTCAGGGGTGCCGGTTCTGTCCAACCTCCACTTCTCCTCTCCCCACACTCCCTCCACATCCTACCCAGTTGCTTGGTGGTTCCTCCCATCTCCTCGGGCATTAAGGTCCCCCACCAGCATATGACAGGCACCCTAGTTGTGGGGAGATGCAAACTCTGTGTCCTCCCCGACCACCATCTTGACTCTGCCCCCAACATTTCTTAAAAGGCTGGTCTGTGGTGATAAATTCCTTTATTTAGCTTTTCCTTCTCTGGAAAACTCTCTCTTTCAATTCTGACAAATAACTATGCCAGATAGAGCATTTTTGATTGGCAGGTATTTTTTCTTCCAACCCTTTGAATACATTGTTCCACTTCCTTTTAGCCTACAATGTTTCTGCTGAAAAATCTACTGATAGTCCTTTGGAAGTTCCCTTTTATATAACAAGTTTTTTATTTTTGTTTTGTTTTGTCTTGTTTTAATGTCTTGCTTCTTTCAAGATTCTCTACTTCTCATTAACATTTGACATTTTAATCATAATGTGTCTTGGTGTAAGTCTCTTTGGGTTCATCATCTTTGCAACTCTTTGTTCTTCCGGGACCTGGATGTCAGGTTCTTTCCCACGTTAGGGAAGTTTCCAGCCATTATTTCATCAGTTAAGTTTTCTGCCTCATTCTCTCATTCTTCTCCTTCTTGGACTCTTATAATGTGAATGTTGATCTGATTGTTTTCCCACAAGTCCCTTAAGCTATATTCACGTTTTTCATTCTTTTTTTCTTTCTGTTGCTGTGATTGAGTGAGTTCCACTGCCCTGTCTCAAGTTCACTGATGCTTTCTTCTGCTTCATCTAGTCTGCTGTTGAATTTTTTTTATAAATTTATTTTATTTTATTTATTTTTGGCTGCATTGGGTCTTTGTTGCTGTGCATGGGCTTTCTCTAGCTGCGGAGAATAGGGGCCACTCTTCATTGCAGTGCACGGGCCTCTCATTGCAGTGACTTCTCTTGCTGTGGAGCACGGGCTCTAGAGCATAGGCTCAGCGGTTGTGGCCCACGAGCCCAGTTGCTCCATGGCATGTGGATCTTCCCAGACCAGGGCTTGAACCTGTGTCCCCTGCATTAGCAGGCAGGTTCTTAACCACTACACCACCAGGGAAGCCCCTCTTGAAGTTTTAAATTGTATTTTTCATTTCAGTTATTGTATTCTTCAGCTCTGTGACTTCTCTTTGGTACTTTCTTGTATTTTCTCTCTTTGTTGAAATTCTCACTTAGTTTATCCATTCTTTTTCTGAGTTAAGTTAGCATTTTTATGACCATTATTTTGAATCCCTTTATCAGGTAAGACATTTATCTCTATTGCATTCAGGATTTTTCCTGAGGTTTTATCTCATTCTTCTGTTGGGAACATATTCCCATTTCCTCATTTTCCTTAACTCTCTGTGTTGGTTTCTGTGCATTATGCAAAACAGCCACCTCTCTCAGTCTTGAAGGAGTAACCTCATGTAGGGGATAAACCTTATTTTTCAACCCTACTCTAGCACTTTGTTGTCTCTCAAACCTTGGTGATTTTCTAAGTAGCCTTTACTTTTAATGACTCTCAGTAGTTCAGGATGTGTTAAAACATTTTAGTGTCCCAAAGGGGACAATCTTGGTTATCACCTAGATTCAGGCTGATTAGGAGCCAGACCCTCAGGCAGCAAATATACCTTCTTCAAATGAAGACTTAGAGATGAACACTTCTGTCTGCTCCCTCTGCACTGAGCTGAGGGTTGATAACCAGTTAATCACTGTTTGTTTCTTTGCTACAGCCCCATTTAACTAGTTAGCACAAACCTTGCTGGCCAACAGAGCCAGGCAATAAAGGGGTGTCACCTGGGTAGCAGCTGCAAAAGCCAGGGTACCATACATAACAACTAGGGTATTAGGCGTGTGCACATACTCCCCTCCAGGAGATTCTGGCACTCCAGAATGCAGCAGAGGGAGTGGGCAAAGATAGAACCGACCCTCCCAGGTCTCTGGAGAGGATTCCAGTGAGGTCTTAGCTGTGTGTTTAATTAGAAGCCTGTCCCTTAGCCCACAGCTATGAAGATAAGCTAGTAGGCCCCTTTCACAGAAAGACTGGGCTCCTCAGTCTGTTGTCTCTTGGCTGTGTCCTTAGAGTGGTAGCTATTTGAGAATTCTTTCTCCATTTGTTTTAGTCCTGTGGAACCTGTGAGCATAAGCCCTGTTAACCACCAGAACAAGGTGATCTAGAGGTGTCCCATGGGTGGCAGTCACAAAAATTGGGTTGCCATACAAAAATACAAGCTCCTTTCTGAGGAAGAAGAGAAAGAGGGAGACGGAAAATAAGGTCCCCTCTGGCCTCCATCTTTAGGGGAATATTTCAGTAGGCTTCTCTATGTGTTTTAAATTAAACGCCTACCCCTCGGGCAGATGCTTTCAGGTAACAAGACTTTTTCACCGAAAGGGTGGGCACCTCTCCATGGCCTGCCTCTGTGCTGGTCCCTAGGGTGAGTGAGTCTGTATGTGAGTCATTTAAGAACTGTTTCTCAGTTTCCTACACACTTGTGAGTCTCATGAACAGAAGCCCCATTGGCTTTCAAAGCTAGATGTATTGAGGGATCATCACTCAAGTGCAGGTCTTAAAACATGGGATGCCAGATGTGGGGTTTAAACCTTTGCTTCTCAGGGAGATGCTCAGGCTTGTGAGTTCCCTAGAGACTTGGTTGGCCATGCCAGGGGGTGGAGTTTATGGCAAAATTGTGTCTCAGCCTCGCCTATCTGCTTTGATGTGGGTTTCTTTTCATTCACCTGATATGTAGGAGTTGCTCAGCTATTTTGGGGGATTTTTTCCCAGAGGAAATTGTTTTGTATTTAGCTGAAGTTTCAGTGTGTCTATGGGGGAGAATCCTCCATCACCATCTTGAACCAAATCTCCTTGCAATGATTTATTAAATATTAGCAGTCATATATTAAATATCTACTAGAATAGTAATTCTTCATTTTTAGTATAGAATTTGATCACAAAATAAATTTATAAAATGAATGAGTTACATATAATATTTATTAAACCATATCTTTTTACCTAATTAAAGGCATTTTTTAAAACATTTTGTGGGTGTCCAAATATGTTTTCTCTATCTAAATAGATATAAATTTAAGAGAAAGAAATTACTGTATAACCCTTATCTGCACCTTCGCGTTTCTACCATGGTATTTCCAATAAATAATTTACAAAGATATTTTCCTATACCAGCCATATTAACTAGTTAGATGGAATATATTAATATACTAATAATACAATCTTATTGTGTTCTCTAGAAAAATGATTGTGAACTGGTAGTAGTGAGAAAGTAGGGATATCCTACATCCATCTTAAATTTTAATAATGCAACTATGCAAATGTATACAAAATTTTCACACGTTTTCTGGGATTCATACATACTGGTCTCTAAGGATGTGTTTGAAAAATGTTATCATGCAATGCACTGTTTACCTGAGAGTGAGAGGGAAGAAAGACCATAACAGCTGTATGAATGTCCCAGATGCTATGAATAGTAAACATTTCAGAAGTGAATGATAGAAGGCAATAGGCCTTGCCTTCCTCAGATGATTTAATAACATACTGCAGGCCTTCTAGGGGAGGGGTGCAAAATAGGAGTTATCTTCCCTGAATTACCTAGAATATATAGCCTCCATGGAATTTTACATTTTCTTCTTTAATCATTTATTAAATGATCTCAATTTGAAAAGATTTGTACAAGTTGATGTAAAATAGCTTTAGTGTACTTCCATTCATCAAAGCTGAATAAAGTAGTCAATCTCATTGTAACTGGACTTTTGACAAGTGAAAAGACTCATGAAAATTGACTACAGTGAAGATCAGAATGTGAACTGTGAACAAGAACACAAAGACATGAAGACAGTTGAAAAATTAACAAAATATTTATCAATATTGACAATGCAAAGCTGTCCTTGCAGCTAACATTTCAATCTTGGGAAATTAAGTTATAATCTATTAATGTTTTATGAATAAGATGGATGGTGATCTTGATAGCAAATCTAATGGAAGCCTAGTTTGGCAAAACAATTACTATCCAAGATAGTCAAGTTTAAAAGCAATGGCTTCTAGTACAGGAAATAGCTCAAAATCCATGAGAAATAGTCTATGAGAGTGCTAAGTTAGGAACCGTTTCCAAGAAGTAAAGGACTGATTAAGTGTGTGTACCACGTGACCCTAACATTTTCCTATTTCCATCAAATATAATAATCTTTGCAGCTTTCTGCTGAAATGAATAAAGATTATTTACCACAAGAAGAAACTCACGTAAAGAAAGGAATAAGAAAAATGTACAACCTTAGCTCTTTTTCTGTGCTTGATGTTTTACTGTAAGTTTATTCTGCACTATATATTTAGGGAATGACAATACATTAGCTCACATACAATACTATAGCATTTTCTCTTGAAGAGTAAAGTGTGGACAGATGTTTCCTTGAGTAGAACATCCTGGGTAATACCCACTTCCACTCATCAATTATTGTCTATATTGGGGCAATTATTTAAAAAGTATTCTGTTTGGCTGAACTTATTGTACATCATAGGTACATATGAAAAACAGGAAACAATGTGTGTAAAAGTGTTTTGTAAACTTTAAAGTGCCATACAAATTTATTTCTTAGAAACAGTAACTGGGGATGACTTCTCTTACCCTCCCACATATTACTATGTTTTTTTGTTTGTTTTTTTTTTAATTTTTGGCTGTGTCAGGTCTTAGTTGCGGCATGTGGGCTCTTCATTGAGGCATGCGGGATCTTTTGTTGCAGCATATGGGCTCTTCGTTGCGGCACTTGGGCTTCTCCCTAGTTGTGGCGTGTGGGTTTTCTCTTCTCTAGTTGTGGTGTACAGGCTCCAGAGCACGTGGGCTCTGTAGTTTGTAGCATGCAAGCTCTAGTTGAGGCATGTGAGCTCAGTAGTTGTGACCCTTGAGTTACTTGCCCCACAGAATGTGGGATCTTAGTTCCCTGACCAGGGGTTGAATCCACTTCCGCATCATTGCAAGGCAGATTCTTTACCATTGGACCACCAGGGAAGTCCCCTGTTACCATCTGTTTTAAAAAATATTTTCATACACTCTTTATTGCCTTAAATTGAGAAACAAATTTTGGCATTCTGTAATGTTTCCAGTAAGAATTTTTATGTGTTTAAAGTGTTTAATAATACATAACACTCTTCTAGCATATTATCCCACTACTGATAGACAAAATTATGACATAAATCATTTGATTCTTCTTAGTCACTGTTCAAAATATTCACAAGTTCTTCTTTTTATTGGCAGTTTAAATAAATATGGCAAAGTTGAGGAAAGTGGTATGTTTTAAAAACTCCATTCACTAAGAATGTTAATTAGAAAGGATAATGGAAAATGTGAATAATTCATAAGTGTCTAATGATTTTGTGGGTGTAGATAATATAATTACTAAAGATGCTTTGTTTTGTAGAAAAAAGAGGACATTCATAATGAGGTGCCAATACTACATTCTTAGATGTTCTATCATTAACACTATTAATAACAGAGCCTTGTATTTATATAGCAGTAGCATTACCTTCATGTTCACTTTAAAGATTTTTTTTAAAGAAAGAAAGAAATCTGCCACTATACTTTCTGTCTCTGGGCTTCAGGCTACTGCAACACTGCTTAAATGATGTAAAAGTAGTAAGGAGGAAATTTTACTTACAGATGTTAGTGTATCCCAGAGTTTCTAAAAAAGCATTGAGCCCTTTATCAGTTAGGATTCTCTAAAGAAACAAAAGCACTAGGATATAGATATACAAATACACATATATACATAGAGAAATATATAGATTTATTTTAAGGAATTGCCTCACAGTTGTGGAAATGGGTAAATTCAAAATCTGTAGGTCAGGCTGGCTGGCTAGAAATTCCAGTAAGAGTTGACATTGAGGTCTTGAATCCAAAATCCACAGAACAGATTAGGAGGCTAGAAAGTCAGCCAAACTTTCTATGTTACAGTATTGAGAAAGAATTCTCTCTTCTCCAAGAAGCCTCAATTTCTTTTCTTAAGGCCTTTAACTAATTGAAAGAAGCCCACTCACATTATCAAGGGTAATTTGATTTACTTAAAGAAAAGTAATTATAAATGTTAATCACATTGACAAAATACTTTTACAGAAGCATCTAGACTAGTGTTTGACCAAACAGCAGGGCACCATAGCCTAGCCAAGCTGACACACAAAACTAACCATCACAAGTTGTGATGTTAAGTATTTGACTTTTACTTTGTAATCTTAATTAAGAGATAATTGAAAGATATAATTTAGGGACCAACAAGGCAAGAAAGTAATATATAAAATATCTAAAAATGTAAATGATGCTGACTAGAACCAACTGAACTAGTTGTGACAGGTGTTAAGACATCCTTGATGATTATTTTAAACATGATTTGAAGTCAACGAATTTGGACAAGATATGACAGGAATCTGCTGCTTAAAGGAAATTCTTAACTTTTTATTCAGCTTTCCATGATAGCTTAAGATAGGTGTGCAAGTCATAACACTATGCAAAGAAAAGCAATTATACATACCTGTAGTGATGTGTTACCATTTTTCCTTTCAGTTTTTTTAGGATATAATTGACATACAGTATTATAAAAGGTTAAGGTATGCAGCATAATGATTTGACATAAATACATCATGAAATGATCACCACAATCAGTTTAGTGAACAACCATCATCTCATACAGATAAGAAAAAAATAATTTTTGCTTGTGATGAGAACACAGGATTTTCTCTCAACAATTTTCATATATAATACACAGCAGCGTTAATTATATTTATCATGTTGTACCTCACATCTCATGATGTACTTATTAATATTACAACTGGAAATTTGTACCTTTTGACTAGATCCACTTCATACTCCTCCCACCCCCTATTCTTTTTGTTTTAAATTTTTATTTCATATTGGAGTATAGCTGATTAACAATGTTGCATTAGTTTCAGGTGTATAGCAAACTGATACAGTTATACATATGCATTTATCCATTCTTTTTCAAGTTTTTTCTCATTTAGGTTAATACAGAATATTGAGAAGAGTTCCTATGCAATACAGTAATTCCTTGTTGGTTATCTATTTTATATATAGCAGTGTGTATATATCAATATGTCTATATATTGATATATACACACTGCTATATATAAAATAGATAAGCAATCCCCAACTTCCAACCTATCCCTTTCCCCCTGGTAATCATAAGTTCACTCTGTAAGTCTGTGAGTCTGTTTCTGTTTGTAAATATGTTCATTTGTATCCTTTTTTTTTTAGATTCCACGTATAAGCAATATCATATGATATTTGTCCTTCTCTGTCTGACTTACTTCACTTAGTATGATAATTTCCAGGTCTATCCATGTTGCTGCAAGTGGCATTCTTTCATTCTTTTTATTGGCTGAGTAATATTCCATTGTATATGTGCAACATCTTCTTTATCCATTAATTTGTCAATGGACATTTAGGTTGCTTCCTTTTCTCGGCTATTGTAAACAGCACTGCAATGAACATTGAGATGCATGTATCCTTTTGAACCATGTTTTTCTCTGGATATATGCCCAGGAGTGGGATTGCTGGATCATATGGAAGCCCTATTTTTAGTTTTTTAAGGAACCTCCATACAGTTTTCCATAGTGGCTGTATCAATTTACATTCCCACCAACAGTGCATGAAGGTTCCCTTTTCTCCACATCCTCTCCAGCATTTATTTTTTGTAGACTTTTTGATGATGGCATTCTGACTGGTGTGAGGTGATATGTCATTGTAGTTTTGATTTGCGTTTCTCTAATAATTAGACATGTTAAGCACCTTTTCATGTGCCTCTTGACCATCTGTATGTCTTCTTTGGAGAAATGTCTATTTTGGTCTTTTCCCCATTTTTAAATTTGGTTGTTTGTTTTTTTGATATTGAGCCTCATGAGCTGTTTGTAAGTTTTGGAGATTAATCCCTTGTTGGTAACATCGTTTGAAAACATTTTCTCCCATTCTGTGGGTTGTCTTTTCATTTGGTTTATGGTTTCCTTTGTTCTGCAGAAGTTTTTAGGTCCCATTTGTTTGTGTTTGTTTTCATTTCCAATTACTGTAGGAGACAGATCAAAAACGATATTGCTGCAATTTATGTCATAGAGTATTCAGCCTATGTTTTCCTCTAAGAGTTTTATAGTATCCAGTCTTACATTTAGGTCTTTAATCCATTTCGAGTTTACTTTTGTGTATGGTGTTAAAAAGTGTTCTAATTTCATTTTTTTACATGTAGCTGTCCAGTTCTCCCAGCACCATTTATTGAAGAGGCTGTCTTTCCTCCATTGTATAGTCTTGCCAACTTTGTCATAGATTAATTGACCACAGGTGCGTAGGTTTATTTCTGGGCTTTCTGTCCTGTTCTATTGACTTATATTTCTGTTTTTGTGCCAGTAACATACTGTCCTGATGACTGTAGCTTTGTAGTATAGTTTGAAGTCATGGAGCCTGATTCTTTCAGCTCCGTTTTTCTTTCTCAAGATTGCTTTGGCTATTTGGGGTCTTTTGTGTCTCCATACAAATTTTAAGATTTTTTATTCTAGTACTGTGAAAAATGTCTTTGATAACTTGATAGGCATTGCATTGAATCTATAGATCGCCTTGGGTAGAAGAGTCATTTTGGCAATATTGATTCTTCCAATCCAAGAACATTGTATATTTTTCCAACTGTTTGTGTCATCTTAAATTTCTTCTGAAAACATTGCCATTGGTATTTTAATAGTGTCTTATAGTTTTCAGAGAGAAGGTCTTTTGTCTCCTTAGATAGGCTTGTTCCTAGGTATTTTATTCTTTCTGATGTGATGATAAATGGGATTGTTTCTCGTTCAGATTTCTGTGTATAATTTTGAATTCTGCAACATTACTGAATTCATTGATGAGCTCTAGTAGTTTCTGGTAGCAACTTTAAGATTTTCTATGTATAGTGTCATGTCATCTGCAAACAGTGAGAGTTTAAATTTTTCTTTTCCAATTTGGATTCCTTTTATTTCTTTTTCTTTTTCTCTGATTGCCATGGCTAGGACTTCCAAAACTATGTTGAACAAAAGTGGTGAGAGTGGACATCCTTGTCTTGTTCCTGATCTTAGAGGAAATGCTTTCAGCTTTTCACCATTGAGTATGATACTAGATGTAGGTTTGCCATATATAGACTTTATTATGTTGAGGTATATTCCCTCTGTGCCCACTTTCTGGAGAGTTTTTATCATAAATGGGTGCTGAATTTTGTCAAAAACTTTTTCTGCATCTGTGGAGATGATCATATGGTTTTTATTCTTCAGTTTGTTGATGTGGTGTATTAGATGATTGATTTGTGAATATTGAAAAACCCTTGCATCCCTGGGATAAACCCCACTTGATCATGGTGTATGATCCTTTTAATGTATTGTTGGATTCAGTATGGTAGTATTTTGTTGAGGAATTCTGTGTCTATGTTCATCAGTGACATTGGCCTGTAATTGTCTTTTTTTGTCATATCTTTGTCTGTTTTTAATATCAGGTTGATGGTGACCTGATAGAATGAGTTTGGCAGTGTTCCTTTCTCTGCAATTTTTTGGAATAGTTTCAGAAGCATAGGTGTTAACTCGTCTCTAAATGTTTGATAGAATTCACCTGTGAAGCCATCTGATCCTGGAATTTTGCTTGTTGGGAGTTTTTTAAATCACGTTTCTGATAACCACAAATCTGACCTCTTTTTCTGAGTTAGTGAATTTGTTTCTGAAATATAATTGACCTACAGCTCTATGTTAGTTCCTGGTGTACAACATAATGATTCAGTATTTCTATACATTTCAAAATTATCACCACAAAATGTCTAGTTACCATCTGTCACCATACAAAGATATTACATTATTGACTATATTCCCCACACAATATATTTCATACCTGTCATTAATTTATTTTGTAACTGGAATTTTGTACCTCTTAATCTCACTCACCTATTTCTCTCATCCCTCCACCTGATTCCTCTCTGGAAACCACCTGTTTGTTCTCTGTGTCTATGACTCTGTTTCTGTTTTGTTGTATTTATTTTTTTAAATTCCACATATAGATGGATTCATACAGTATTTCTCTTTCTCTTTCTGACTTATCTCACTTAGCATAATACCTCTAGGTCCACCCATGTTGTCATAAATGGCAAGATTTCGTTCTTTTTCATGGCTCGGTAATATTCCATTGTTTATATGCCATATCTTTATCCATTAATCTGTCCAGTGGTACTTAGGTTGCTTTTATATTTTGTGTATTTTAAGTAATGCTGCAAAGAACAAAGGTGTAGTATATATCTTTTTGAATTATGGTGTTCATTTTCTTCAGATAAATACACAGAATTGGAATTGCTGAATCATATTATAGTTCCATTTTTAATTTTTTAGGTACCTCCATACTATTTTCTATAGTGGCTGCACTAAATTATACTCCCAC
The DNA here is from genome assembly GCF_008692025.1 of Phocoena sinus. Lineage (NCBI taxonomy): Eukaryota > Metazoa > Chordata > Mammalia > Artiodactyla > Phocoenidae > Phocoena > Phocoena sinus. The sequence goes on from NC_045767.1 coordinate 81,011,558, forward strand.
AAATAGTGCACAAGGGTTCCTTTTCCTCCATATCCTTGACAACACTTGTTTTTTATTGTCTTTTTTTTTTTTTTTTTTTTTTGTGGTATGCGGGCCTCTCACTGTTGGGGCCTCTCCCATTGCGGAGCACAGGCTCTGGACGCGCAGGCTCAGCGGCCATGGCTCACGGGCCTACCCGCTCCACGGCATGTGGGATATTCCTGGACCAGGGCACAAACCCGTGTCCCCTGCATCGGCAGGCGGACTCTCAACCACTGTGCCACCAGGGAAGCCCTATTGTCTTTTTGATAATAGCCTTTCTGAAGATATGAGGTGATATCTCACTGTTTTGACTTGTATTTCCATGATTATTTGTGATGTTAAGCATCTTTTCATGTGCCTGTTGGCCATCTGTATATCTTTGGGAAATGTCTATTCTGGCCCTTTGTTGAATTTTTAATTGAGGAGTTTGTTATTTTGATGTTGAGTTGTATGAGTTCTTCATATATTTTTTATATTAACCCCTTATTGCATATATTGTTTAAAAATCTTCACCCATTCAGTAGGCTGCCTTTTCATCTTGTTAATATTTTCTTTCACTGTGCAAGAGCTTTTTAGTTTGATATAGTCCCATTTGTTTATTTTTGCATTTGTTACCTTGCCTGAGAAGACATATCCAACAAAATATTGCTAAGACCTATATCAAAGAGTAACAACTTGTTTTCTCCTAGAAGTTTTATGGTTTCAGTATTTACATTTAAGTCTCTAATCCATTTTGAGTTTATTTTTTTATATGGTGTGAGAAAGAAATGCAGTTTCTTTCTTCTGCATGTAGCTGACCAGTTTCCCAATACCATTTGTTGAAGAGGCTATCTTTTCTCCATTATATATTCTTGCCTCCTTTGTTGTACATTGACTATATAAGGGTGGGTTCAGTTCTGGTCTCTCTATTCTGTTCCACTGATACATGTGTGTGTCTTTGTACTAGCACCATACTGTTTTGCTTGCTGTAGCTTTATAGTATAGAGTTTAAATGAGAGTGCATGATACCTCCAGCTGTGTTCTTCTTTCTCAAAATTGTTTTGACTATTTGTGGCCTTTTATGTTGCCATACAAATTTTATAGTTCTTCTATGGAAAAGGCCATTGGTATTTTAAGAGGGATTGCATCAAATCTGTAGATTTCCTTGGGTAATATTGCCATTTGAATAATACTGATTTTTCCAACCCCTGAACACAGTATCGCTTTCCATTTGTTACTGTTGTCTTCAATTGCTTTCATTAGTATCTCTTTGTTTTCTGAATACACATATCTTACCTCCTTAGGTAGACTTATTCCTAGGTATTTTTTTTTCATTCTAATAGGATTATAAATGGGATTCTCTTCTTAATTTCTCTTTCTGATAGTTTGTTGCTAGTGTATACATATGCAATTAATTTCTGTATATTAATTTTGTATCCTGCAACTTTACAGGATTCATTGTTGCATTCTAATAACTTTACGGTGATGTCTTTAGGATTTTCTATTTATAATATCATGTCATCTGCAAACAGTAATAGTTTTACTTCTTTCTTTACAATTTGGATTCCTTTTATCTCTCTTTATTTGATTACTGTGTCTAGTACTTCCATTACTGTGTTGAATAAAATTGGTGAGAGTGAGCATCCTGGCATTTTCCTGATCTTAGCAGAAATGCTTTCAGCTTTTCACTGACGAGAATGATATTAGCTGTGGGCTTGTCATATATAGCCTTTATTTTATGTTGCTGTGTGTTCCCTTTATAGCCATATTCTGGAGAGTTTTTATCATAAATGGATGTTCAATTTTGTTAAAAGTTTTTCTCTGTATCTAGTGAGATGATCATATGATTCTTAGTCTTCAGTTTGTGAATGTAGTGTATCACATTGATTAATTTGCAGATATTGAACCATCCTTGTTTCCCTGGGGTAAAGCCAATTTGATCATGGTATATGATCCTTTTAATGTATTGTTGAATTTGGTTTGCTAATGTATTATTCAGGTTTTTTCATATATGTTTATCAGTGATATTAGTGTACAATTTTATTTTTTTGTGCTATCTTTGGTTTTGGTATCAGGGTGATGCTGGCCTCATAGAACAAGTTTGGAAACATTCCTCCCTCTGTAAATTTTTGCAATAGTTTGAGAAAGATAAGTGTTAACTCTTCTTTAAGTGATTGGTAGAATTCACTCCTGAAGCCATCTGGTCCTAGACTTTTGTTTATTGATAGTTTATTTTATTACTGATTCAAGTTCATTACTCGTAATTGGTCTGGTCATACTTTCTATTTCTTTCTGGTTTAGTCTAGGGAGGTTGTACCTTTCTAAGAATTTGTCCATTTCTTATAGGTTGTCCATTTTATTGGTCTATAATTGTTTGTAATAATCCCTTAAGATCCTTTGTATTTCTGTGGTATGAGTTGTAACTTCTTTTTTTTATTATTTTTTTTATTTTTTAAACATCTTTATTGGGGTATAATTGCTTTACAATGGTGTGTTAGTTTCTGCTTTATAACAAAGTGAATCAGTTATACATATACATATGTTCCCATATGTCTTCGCTCTTGCGTCTCCCTCCCTCCCACTCTCCCTATCCCACCCCTCCAGGCTGTCACAACGCACCGAGCTGATCTCCCTGTGCCTTGCGGCTGCTTCCCCCTAGCTATCAACCTTACTACGTTTGTTAGTGTGTATATGTCCATGACTCTCTCTCGCCCTGTCAAAGCTCACCCTTCCCCCTCCCCATATCCTCAAGTCCGTTCTCCAGTAGGTCTGCGTCTTTATTCCTGTCTTACCCCTAGGTTCTTCATGACATTTTTTTCCCTTAAATTCCATATATATGTGTTAGCATATGGTATTTGTCTTTTTCTTTCTGACTTACTTCACTCTGTATGACAGACTCTAGGTCTATCCATCTCATTACAAATAGCTCAATTTCATTTCTTTTTAAGGCTGAGTAATATTCCATTGTATATATGTGCCATATCTTCTTTATCCATTCATCTGATGATGGGCGCTTAGGTTGTTTCCATCTCCTGGCTATTGTAAATAGAGCTGCAATGAACATTTTGGTACATGACTCTTTTTGAATTTTGGTTTTCTCAGGGTATATGCCCAGTAGTGGGATTGCTGGGTCATATGGTAATTCTATTTGTAGTTTTTTAAGGAACCTCCATACTGTTCTCCATAGTGGCTGAACCAATTCACATTCCCACCAGCAGTGCAAGAGTGTTCCCTTTTCTCCACACCCTCTCCAGCATTTATTGTTTCTAGATTTTTTGATGATGGCCATTCTGACTGGTGTGAGATGATATCTCATTGTAGTTTTGATTTGCATTTCTCTAATGATTAATGATGTTGAGCATTCTTTCATGTGTTTGTTGGCATTCTGTATATCTTCTTTGGAGAAATGCCTATTTAGGTCGTCTGCCCATTTTTGGATTGGGTTGTTTGTTTTTTTGTTATTGAGCTGCATGAGCTGCTTGTAAATTTTGGAGATTAATCCTTTGTCAGTTGCTTCATTTGCAAATATTTTGTCCCATTCTGAGGGCTGTCTTTTGGTCTTGATTATGGTTTCCTTTGCTGTGCAAAAGCTTTGAAGTTTCATTAGGTCCCATTTGTTTATTTTTGTTTTTATTTCCATTACTCTAGGAGGTGGGTCAGAAAGGATCTTGCTGTGATTTATGTCATAGAGTGTTCTGCCTATGTTTTCCTCTAAGAGTTTGATAGTTTCTGGCCTTACATTTAGGTCTTTAATCCATTTTGAGCTTACTTTTGTGTATGGTGTTAGGGAGTGATCTAATCTCATACTTTTACATGTACCTGTCCAGTTTTCCCAGCACCATTTATTGAAGAGGCTGTCCTTTCTCCACTGTACATTCCTGCCACCTTTATCAAAGATAAGGTGTCCATATGTGCGTGGGTTTATATGAGTTGTAACTTCTTTTTCATTTCTGATTTTATTTATTTGGTGCCTCTCTTTTTTCTTGATGAGTCTAGCTAAAGGTTTGTCAGTTTCATCTTTTCAAAAAACTAGGTCTTAATTTTATTGGTATTTTCTACTGTTTTTAGTCTCTATTTCATTTATTTCTACTCTGATCTTTATGATTGATTTACTTCTATTAATTTTGTGTTTTGTTGTTTTTTTCTCTAGTTCCTTTAGGTATAAGTTTAGGTTGTTTGTTTTAGATTTTCCTTGTTTTCTAATGTAGGCTTCTATCTCTGTAAACTTCCCTCATAGAACTGCTTTTCCTGCATCCTGTAGATTTTTGGATTGTTGTGTTTTTGTTTTCTTTTTTTTCTCCAGCTATTTTATTTTTGTTTCCTCTTTGAGTTCTTCAGTAACCCATTGATTGTTAGTATCATATTGTTTAGTCTCCATGTGTTCTGGGGTTTTTGCAGCTTTTTTCTTATAGTTGATTTCTAATGGTATGCCACTGTGTTTGGAAAAGATCATTGATATGATGTTGGTCTTCTTAAATTTACTGAGACTATGTATTACCATTTTATATTCAGGCTATCTTAGTTTGAGCTGCTATAACAAATTACCATGGACTTGGTGGCTTAAACAACAACATTTATTACTCACAGTTCTGGAGCCTGAAATGTTCAAAATCAAAGTTCCACCTGATTCAGTATCTGGTATAGACCCTCCTTCTGGTTTGCAGACAGATGCATCTTGTGGTATCCTCATATGACTGAGAGTGAGAGAGCATGTCAACTTTTTGTTATAAGTACACTAATCACATCATAGGGGATCCACCCTCATGACTTCATCTAAACATAATTACCTCCCAAAAGCTCCACTTTCAAATATCATCACACTGGGGATTACGGCTTCAGTGCAGATGAAATAAATCTTGATTCCATTTGGCAGATGTCTTTCACAAGCTTGATGACTTCATTATTCATCTATTTATTTCCCTTTCGATCTTGTTTTGTTATAAAATTGGTAGATGTGCATTCCAATCTTTCATGGCAGGTGGTTTGATGGAGAATTTTGCTTCTATCCTTTAGATTATTACAATATGCTTTTCTCTTTAGGAACAATAAAATTGGTGAAAATCCAACCAAAGAGTTGAGCAATAAAAACAGAAACTGCTTCTCATGTAGCATGTGATACCCTATCACCATATTTGCTCAAATTTCATTTATACTGTCTTTTATTATCTTTTTAACTGTCTTTCACCTCCAATGGGGATAATGGAGATAAGATGTAAAATACAAGAACACATTCAATCATCAGTTCAGTTAAAGTCAAAGTGAAGATTCAGAAATCTTTTTTTTTTTAACATCTTTATTGGAGTATAATTGCTTTACAATGGTGTGTTAGTTTCTGCTTTACAACAAAATGAATCAGTTATATATATACATATGTTCCCATATCTCTTCCCTCTTGCGTCTCCCTCCCTCCCACCCTCCCTATCCCACCCCTCCAGGCGGTCACAAAGCACTGAGCTGATCTCCCTGTGCTATGCGGTTGCTTCGCACTAGCTATCTACCTTACGTTTCGTAGTGTATATATGTCCATGCCTCTCTCTTACTTTGTCACAGCTTACCCTTCCCCCTCCTCATATCCTCAAGTCCATTCTCTAGTAGGTGTGGCTCTTTATTCCTGTCTTGCCCCTAGGCTCTTCATGACATTTTTTTCCCTTAAATTCCATATATATGTGTTAGCATATGGTATTTGTCTCTCTCTTTCTGACTTACTTCACTCTGTATGACAGACTCTAGGTCTATCCACCTCACTACAAATACTTCAATTTCATTTCTTTTTATGGCTGAGTAATACTCCATTGTATATATGTGCCACATCTTCTTTATCCATTCATCCGATGACAGACACTTAGGTTGTTTCCATCTCCTGGCTATTGTAAATAGAACGGCAATGAACACTGTGGTACATGACTCTTCTTGAATTATGGTTTTCTCAGGGTATATGCCCAGTAGTGGGATTGCTGGGTCATATGGTAGTTCTATATGTAGTTTTTTAAGGAACCTCCATACTGTTCTCCACAGTGGCTGTATCAATTTACATTCCCACCAACAGTGCAAGAGTGTTCCCTTTTCTCCACACCCTCTCCAGCATTTATTGTTTCTAGATTTTTGATGATGGCCGTTCTGACTGGTGTGAGATGATATCTCATTGTAGTTTTGATTTGCATTTCTCTAATGATTAGTGATGTTGAGCATTCTTTCATGTGGTTGTTGGCAGTCCGTATATCTTCTTTAGAGAAATGTCTATTTAGGTCTTCTGCCCATTTTTGGACTGGGTTGTTTTTTTGTTATTAAGCTGCATGAGCTGCTTATAAGTTTTGGAGATTAATCCTTTGTCAGTTGCTTCATTTGCAAATATTTTCTCCCATTCTGAGGGTTGTCTTTTGGTCTTGTTTATGTTTTCCTTTGCTGTGCAAAAGCTTTGAAGTTTCATTAGGTCCCATTTGTTTATTTTTGCTTTTATTTCCGTTTCTCTAGGAGGTGGGTCAATAGGGATCCTGCTGTGATTTATGTCATACAGTGTCCTGCCTATGTTTTCCTCTAAGAGTTTGATAGTTTCTGGCCGTACATTTAGGTCTTTAATCCGTTTTGAGCTTACTTTTGTGTATGGTGTTAGGGAGTGATCTAATTTCATACTTTTACATGTTCCTGTCCAGTTTTCCCAGCACGACTTATTGAAGAGGCTGTCCTTTCTCCACTGTGCATTCTTGCCACCTTTATCAAAGATAAGGTGACCATATGTGCGTGGGTTAATCTCTGGGCTTTCTATCCTGTTCCATTGATCTATCTTTGTTTTTGTGCCAGTACCATACTGTCTTGATTACTTTAGCTTTGCAGTATAGTCTGCAGTCAGGAGCCTGATTCCTTCTTCTCCGTTTTTCGTTCTCAAGATTGCTTTGGCTATTCGGGGTCTTTTGTGATTCCATACAAATTGTGAAATTTTTTGTTCTAGTTCTGTGAAAAATTCCAGTGGTAGTTTGATAGGGATTGCATTGAATCTGTAGATTGCTTTGGATGGTAGAGTCATTTCCACAATGTTGATTCTTCCAATCCAAGAACATGGTGTATTTCTCCATCTATTTCTATCATCTTTAATTTCTTTCATCAATGTCTTGTAATTTTCTGCATACAGGTCTTTTGTCTCCTTAGGTAGGTTTATTCCTACATATTTTATTCTTTTTGTTGCAATGGTAAATGGAAGTGATTTCTTCATTTCATTTTCAGATTTTTCACCATTAGTGTATAGGAATGCCAGAGATTTCTGTGCATTAATTTTGTGTCCTGCTACTTTACTAAATTCATTGATTAGCTCTAGCAGTTTTCTGGTAGCCTCTTTAGGATTCTCTATGTATAGTATCATTTCATCTGCCAACAGTGACAGCTTTACTTCTTCTTTTCCGATTTGGATTCCTTTTATTTCCTCTTCTTCTCTGATTGCTGTGGCTGAAATTTCCAAAACTATGTTGAATAAGAGTGGTGAGAGTGGGCAACCTTGTCTTGTTCCTGATCTTAGTGGAAATGCTTTCAGTTTTTCACCATTGAGGACAATGTTGGCTGTGGGTTTCTCATATATGGCCTTTATTATGTTGAGGAAAGTTCCCTCTATGCCTACTTTCTGCAGGGTTTTTATCATAAATGGTGTTGAATTTTGTCAAAAGCTTTCCCTGCATCTATTGAGATGATCATGTGGTTTTTCTCCTTCAATTTTGTTAATATGGTGTATCAAAATGATTGATTTGCGTATATTGAAGAATCCTTGCATTCCTGGAATAAACCCCACTTGATCATGCTGTATGATCCATTTAATGTGCTGTTGGATTCTGTTTGCTAGTACTTTGTTGAGGATTTTTGCATCTATGTTCATCAGTGTTATTGGCCTGTAGTTTTCTTTCTTTGTGACATCCTTGTCTGGTTTTGGTATCAGGGTGATGGTGGCCTCAGAATGAGTTTGGGAGTTTTCCTCCCTCTGCTATATTTTGGAAGAGTTTGAGAAGGATAGGTGTTAGCTCTTCTCTAAATGTTTGATAGAATTCGCCTGTGAAGCCATCTGGTCCTGGGCTTTTGTTTGTTGGAAGATTTTTAATTACAGTTTCAATTTCAGTGCTTGTGATTGGTCTGTTCATATTTTCTATTTATTCCTGATTCAGTGTCGGCAGGTTGTGCATTTCTAAGAATTTTTCCATTTCTTCCAGGTTGTCCATTTTATTGGCGTAGAGTTGCTTGTAGTAATCTCTCATGATCTTTTGTATTTTTGCAGTGTCAGTTGTTACTTTTCCTTTTTCATTTCTGATTCTATTGATTTGAGTCTTCTCCCTTTTTTTCTTGTTGAGTCTGGCTAATGGTTTATCAATTTTGTTTATCTTCTCAAAGAACCAGCTTTTAGTTTTATTGATTTTTGCTATTGTTTCCTTCATTTGTTTTTCATTTATTTCTGATCTGATTTTTATGATTTCTTTCCTTCTGCTAACTTTGCGTTTTTTTTTTTGTTGTTCTTCTTCCTCTAATTGCTTTAGGTGCAAGGTTAGGTTCTTTATTCGAGATGTTTCTTGCTTTTTAAGGTAGGCTTGTATTGCTATCAACTTCCATCTTAGAACTGCTTTTGCTGCATCCCATAGGTTTTGGGTCGTCATGTCTCTATTGTCATTTGTTTCTAAGGTATTTTTTAATTTCCGCTTGCATTTCTTCAGTGATCACTTCACTGAAGTGAAGTGTTTGTATTTTTTACAGATCTTTTCCTGTAATTGATATCTAGTTTCATAGTGTTGTGGTCGGAAAATATACTTGATAAAACTTCGATTTTCTAAAATTTACCAAGGCTTGATTTGTGATGCAAGATATGATCTATCCTTGAGAATGTTCCATGAGCACTAGAGAAAAATGTGTATTCTGTTGTTTTTGGATGGAATGTCCTATAAATCAATTAAGTCCATCTTGTTTAATGTATCATTTAAAGCTTGTGTTTCCTTATTTATTTTCATTTTGGATGATCTGTCCATTGGTGAAAGCGGGGTGTTAAGGGGTGTTAAAGTCCCCTACTATGAATGTGTTACTATTTCCCCTTTTATGGCTGTTAGTATTTGCCTTATGTATTGAGGTGCTCCTATATTGGGTGCATAAATATTTACAGTTCTTATATCTTCTTCTTGGATCGATCCCTTGATCATTATGTAGTGTCCTTCTTTGTCTCTTCTGATAGTCTTTATTTTAAAGTCTATTTTGTCTGATACGAGAATTGCTACTCCAGCTTTCTTTTGGTTTCCATTTGCATGAAACATCTTTTTCCGTCCCCTTACTTTCAGTCTGTATGTGTCTCTAGGTCTGAAGTGGGTCTCGTGTTGACAACAAATATATGGGTCTTGTTTTTGTATCCATTCAGCCAATCTGTGTCTTTTGCTGGGAGCATTTAATCCATTTACATTTAAGGTAATTATCGATATGTATGTTCCTATTCCCATTTTCTTAATTGTTTTGGGTTCATTATTGCAGGTCTTTTCCTTCTCTTGTGTTTCTTGCCTAGAAAAGTTCCTTTAGCAGTTGTTGTAGAGCTGGTTTGGTGGTGCTGAACTCTCTCAGCTTTTGCTTGTCTGTAAAGGTTTTAAGTTCTTCATAAAATCTGAATGAGATCCTAGCTGGGTAGAGTAATCTTGGTTGCAGGTTTTTCTCCTTCATCACTTTAAATATGTCCAGCCAGTCCCTTCTGGCTTGCAGAGTTTCTGCTAAAAAATCAGCTGTTAATCTTATGGGGATTCCCTTGTGTGTTATTTGTTGTTTTTCCCTTGCTGCTTTTAATATGTTTTCTTTGTATTTCATTTTTGACAGTTTGATTAATATGTGTCTTGGCATATTTCTCCTTGGATTTATCCTGTATGGGACTCTCTGTGCTTCCTGGACTTGATTAACTATTTCCTTTCCCATATTAGGGAAGTTCTGAACTATAATCTCTTCAAATATTTTCTCAGTCCCTTTCTTTTTCTCTTCTTCTGGAACCCCTATAATTCAAATGTTGGTGCGTTTAATGTTGTCCCAGAGGTCTCTGAGACTGTCCTCAATTCTTTTCATTCTTTTTTCTTTATGCTCTTCTGCAGTAATTATTTCCACCATTTTATCTTCCAGGTCACTTATCCGTTCTTCTGCCTCAGTTATTCTGCTATTGATCCCATCTAGAGTATTGTTCATTTCATTTATTGTGTTTTTCATCATTGCTTGTTTCCTGTTTAGTTCTTCTAGGTCCTTGTTAAATGTTTCTTGCATTGTCTCTATTCTATTTCCAAGATTTTGGATCATCTTTACTATCATTATTCTGAATTCTTTTTCAGGTAGACTGCCTATTTCCTGTTCATTTGTTAGGTCTGGTGGGTTTTTATCTTGCTCCTTCATCTGCTGTGTGTTTTTCTGTCTTCTCATTTTGCTTATCTTACTGTGTTTGGTATCTCCTTTTTGCAGGCTGCAGGTTCATAGTTCTCGTTGTTTTTGCTGTCTGTCCCCAGTGGCTAAGGTTGGTTCAGTGGGTTGTGTAGTCTTCCTGGTGGAGGGGACTAGTGCCTGTGTTCTGGTGGATGAGGCTGGATCTTGTCTTTCTGCTGGGCAGGTCCACACCTTGTGGTATGTTTTTGGGTGTCTGTGGACTTATTCTGATTTTAGGCAGCCTCTCTGCTAATGGGTGGGGTTGTGTTCCTGTCTTGCTAGTTGTTTGGCATAGGATGTTCAGCACTTTAGCTTTCTGGTCGTTGAGTGAAGCTGGGTGATTGTGTTGAGATGGAGATCTCTGGGAGATTTTCACTGTTTGATATTATGTGGAGCTGGGAGGTCTCTTGTGGGCCAGTGTCCTGAAGTTGGCTCTCCCACCTCAGAGATACAGCAGTGACTCCTGGCTGTAGCACCAAGAGCCTTTCATCCACACGGCTCAGAATAAAAGGGAGAAAAAGTAGAAAGAAAGAATTAGTAGAAATAGAAAAGAAGAAAAGAAAGAAAGAAAGGAGGGAAGGAGGGAGGAAGGAAGGAAGGAGGGAAGAAAGGAAAAAAGAAAGAAAGAAGATAAAGTAAAATAAAATAAAGTAAGATAAAATATAATAAAGTTATTAAAATAAAAAAATAAGAGAAAAAAACGGACAGATAGAGCCCTAGGACAAATGGTGGAAGCAAAGCTATACAGACAAAATCTCACATAGAAGCATCCACATACACACTCACAAAAGGAGGAAAAGGGGAAAAAAATCATAAATCTTGCTCTCAAAGTCCACCTCCTCAATTTGGGATGATTTGTTGTCTAAAGGAGGGAAGGAAGGAAAGAAAGAACGAAGATAAAGTAAAATAAAATAATTAAAATAAAAAGTAATTAAGACAAAAATTTAAATAAAAAACGGACGGATAGAACTCTCGGACAAATGGTGGAAGCAAAGCTATACAGACAAAATCTCACACAGGAGCATAGACATACACACTCACAAAAAGAGGAGAAGGGGGAAAAAAATCATAAATCTTGCTCTCAAAGTCGGCCTCCTTAATTCGGGATGATTCGTTGTCTATTCTTGTATTCCACAGATGCAGGGTACATCAAATTGATTGTGGAGCTTTAATCCACTGCTTCTGAGGCTGCTGGGAAAGATTTCCCTTTCTCTTCTTTGTTCTCACTGCTCCCAGGGGCTCAGCTTTGGATTTGGCCCCGCCTCTGCGTGTAGGTCGCCGGAGGGCGTCTGTTCTTCACTCAGGATGGGGTTAAAGGAGCCGCTGATTCGGGGCTCTGGCTCACTCAGGCCGGGGAGAGGGAGGGGCACGGAGTGCGGGGCAAACCTGCGGCGGCAGAGGCCAGCGTGACGTTGCACCAGCCTGAGGCTCGCCGTGCGTTCTTCCAGGGCAGTTGTCCCTGGTTCCCCGGACCCTGGCAGTGGTGGGTTGCACAGGCTCTCCGGAAGGGGGGTGGGGATAGTGACCTGTGCTCACACACAGGCTTCTTGGTGGCAGCAGCAGCAGCCTTTGCGTCTCATGCCTGTCCCTGGGGTCCGCACTTGTAGCCGCAGCTCACGCCCGTCTCTGGAGCTCCTTTATGCAACGTTCTTAATCCCCTCTCCTTGCGCACCAGGAAACAAAGAGGGAAGGAAAAGTCTTTTGCCTCTTTGGCAGGTCCAGACTTTTCCCCGGACTCCCTCCCGGCCAGGCGTAGTGCACTAACCCCCTGCAAGCTGTGTTCATGCCACCAACCGCTGTCCTCTCCAGGCGCTCCGACCGAAGCCCGAGCCTCAGCTCCCAGCCCCACCCGCCCTGGCGGGGGAGCAGACAAGCCTCTCGGGCTGGTGAGTGCCGGTCAGCACCAATCCTTCGTGCGGGAATCTCTCCGATTTGCCCCCCGCACCCCTGTTACTGTGCTCTCCTCCACGGCTCCGAAGCTTTCCCCCTCTGCCACCCCTAGTTTCCGCCCACGAAGGGGCTTCCTAGTGTGTGGAAACCTTTCCTCCTTCACAGCTCCCTCCCACTGGTGCAAGTCCCGTCCCTATCCTTTTGTCTCTGTTTATTTTTTCTTTTGCCCTACCCAGTTACGTGGGGGGTTTCTTGCCTTTTGGGAGGTCTGAGGTCTTCTGCCAGCATTTAGTAGGTGTTCTGTAGTTGTTCCATGTGTAGATGTATTTCTGGTGTATCTGTGGGGAGGAAGGTGATTTCCGCATCTTACTCTTCCACCATCTTCCCGGAAGCTCCTCCATTCAGAAATCTTTGTCAGATTTAGATGTTGCTATTTACAGCATGTCAAAATCTTACAAATTGAACTAATAGCTTAAAGCTTTTTATAGTATTTCTATTTCCACTAGTTTTTTTAGTTCCTTCTTATTTACTAGAAAACACTTACAAATACCATTTGAATACTTAGCTTTTGCTTTTTCCAAATTGTTGCATATTTTAACCGTGACAATGTAGCAACAAATCTCTGGTACCCCACTAGACTTCTCCTTCTAATTAGATTCACTTTGGCTGTTTGTAGATTTCAGGAGCTTTACAATACTAAATTACTTTTCATATACAGGCCAATACAGCCTCGTGTCTTGAGGACTTTTCAGAAATGGTAAATGCATAAAACAATCCTTCGAAAAATCATAGAAAATAAGGTCAACAGGTCCCACTGATCTGCATATAGCAAATATTTCTAATTACTACTCTGTTATCTACTTTTTCAACTGACAAGTTTTCGAGCTCTTTATTTCTCACTTGTCTACAGTTTAATGACAAAATTGACAAATAACATGACAATACTGTTCCCTTTTAACATCATCATTAATGTTCTTACTTTCTGGAGTATTTCTCTGTTAGAATATTTCCCCTGAGTATGTGTAAATGCTTTTTATTATAATCTTAAAAGCCATTTATGAACAATAAAGTAATTCTGTATTTAGATTTTTACTTCACTGTGCTTTCTTACACTCTAACTCTTTATATTCTGTTTCTTTTCATCTCTTTCCTCCATTTTCAGAATATCTATTCCCCTTTCCTTCTACAGCAGCTTTTTGATAAGTCACTTTTTTGAAAGTGAAATTATAATTTAATCTACTCATAATATAGTATATTTTATAATGTAATATCTTTCTAATTTTCTCGATTTTGGTACTTTACTTTGTTACACATTATAAATGCCTTAATTCCCCTAACTTTCTCTAATTGAAGTCAAATATTATTTCCTCTGATACTTAAAATTAATGTTCTACTGTGTTAAAACAAAGTAATTTCTGGTGCTAAGCCTATTTGCAATCAGGCTTCTATAATCGTAAATTTAGCAACCTATTTGGTATACTAGATTTAGTTGTGTTTGTTATCCAAAATACGTAATAATATAAACTATTATATACAGTTGAACAGCAGTCAGTACAAAATATTTTCCAAACTGTTCGTGTTTCTCATGCCTTTGTTACAATTAAACAAGAGATAATATCCACATATGTTTATTCATATGTTATTCTTTCATTAAGCAACCATTTATCAACTATATGCCTGACCCTGGTCTGTATTTGGGAGACAAATGAGACACAGGAAAAAGCTCCTAATCTCACAGTGAAGTGGAGAAAGACAAAATAATTTACAAATATAATGTATATTCTTTAATGAAAGCAGGGTGAAATGATAGGGAGTGACTGGGGGGCTTCTGAGATAAGATGTTTAGGGAGGGATTTTTGGAAGAAGGAACATTTGAGCTAAGATTTGCATAATAAATAGAAGACAGTGTTACGGGAGAGTTTCCCAGACTGAGGAAAAGCTAGAATTAAGACCCAATTTAGCAAATACTGTGTCATGCTTAGCTACCAGAAACAAAGCTGTGAGTTTGAAGCTTAGAGATTGAAGGCAGATAAGGTACCACATACCCATCCTAGTTCTACTATCTGAAATAATACATGATCTCCTCTAGATAGCATGTCTTCAAATATTTAGATATAAGGGACAGACTCACAATTTCTCTCTCTAGGTACTAGTATGAAAAATGGTGTAGTATTGAGTGAAGTAATGGGTAAAATAATCTTGAGGGCAATTTAAAGAATCCCGCCATCCCTTGCTGAGAGTTTCTATGCTCTGTCCTTAAATAGTGGTGTGTGAGTGTCCGAAAGGACCAGTAGAATGGAAAAACTCTCAAGTTTGGAAAAGAAAGACATTTTCATGGGATGTACCTTAGGCTGAGTGAACCTAAAATCAAGACAGAAGTTTGTAAAACAGCAGCAGATGCTCAGAGGAGAGACCAATGCCCAAGATCAAGTAAAAATAGTCTATAGCTGAGAAGTGGCTAGGAGAATGGATTAAGAATAATCAGTTCCAACATTACTGAATGCTGCTTTAACAAGTAAATTTATATTTGACAACTAAGATTCCCTTGAGAGAAAGAAGAGGGAAGAAATAAATCCTTGAACTGAAAGTGACTAAGGCTCTTACAAGTCATAGCAAATTTCAATCGACTGAAATCATACCAGATACCTTTCTGACCACAATGGTATAAAACTGTAAATCAACCAAAGAGGAAACTGGAAAATTTACAAACATATGGAAACCAAACAACTCACCTGTGAACAATCAATGGGTTGAAGAAGAAATCAAAAGGAAAATAAAATAATATATCAAAACAAGTAAAACTTGAAACATAACACACCAAAACATGTAGGAGGCCAAAAAGCAGTTCTGAGACAGAAGTTTAGAGTAATAAATGCACATATCAAGAAAATACTTTTCAAATAAACAATTTAATTTTACACCTTAAGAAACTAAAAAAAGAAAAACAAACTAAGCCCAAGTTAGCAGAAGGAAGAAGAAAACAAAGATGAGAGTGGAAATAAACTAAGGAGAGATAAGGAAAAGAATAGAAAAAAATCAAAAGATCAACAGAACTAAGAGCTGGTTACATTGGCAAACCTTTAGCTAGACTAACTTAGAAAATGAAAGAAGACTAAAAATAAAAAAGGAGACGTAAGTGACACCATAAAAATATACAGAATCATAGGAAATTACTATGAACAATTATATGCCAACAAAAGGGATAACCAAAAGAAATGGATAAATTCCTAGATACATGTAATTTACAAAGACTGAACCATGATAAAGTAGAAAATCTGAACAGATCAATAACTAGTAAGGGGATTAACTCAATAATCAAAACCCTCCCAACACAGAAAACCCCAAGACCAGAAGGCTTCACTTGTGAATTCTGTCACACATTTAAAGAAGAATTAATTTCAACCCTTATTAAAGTCTTCCCAAAAAATGGAAAAGGAGGGAATACTCATTTGACAAAGCCAGCACTATCTAGACAACAAAGTCAGATAAGGACACAACAAGAAATATATAGACCAATATCCCTAATTAATATAGATGCAAAAGTTCTTAACAAAATATTAGCACAATTCAGTGACACATTAAGCTGATCAAACATCATGGAATTACCCATCAGATGCAAGGATGGTTAAACATATACAAATCAATAAATGTGAAACATCACATTAAAGAATGAAAGAGAAGAAGCTCTCTGGGAAGTTGCAAGATGGCAGAGTCGAAGAATATGAGCTCACTCCTTGGAGAAACACCAAAATAACAACTAACTGCTAAACAATCATTGAGGAAAAAACACTGGAACCTACCAAAAAGGATACACTGCATCCAGAGAGAAAGAAGAAGCCACAATAAGATGGAAGGAGGGGCGTAATCACGATAAAATAAAATCCCATACCCACTGGGTGGGTGACCCACAAATTGAAAAACAAGTCACAGAAGTTCTCCCATATGAGTGAAAGTCCTGAGCCCCCATCAGGCCTCCCAGTCTGGGGGTCTGGCACCAGGTGAAGGAACCCCCAGAGAATCTGACTTTGAAGGCCCGTGGGGTGTGATTGCAGGAATTCCACATGACTGTGGGAAACAGAAACTCCACTCTTGGAGGGTGCACACAAGGTCTCGTGCACACCAGGACCCAGGGAAAAAAGGGGACTGGGCCAGACCAACCTGCTAGTATTGGAGGGTCTCCTGTGACAGTGGGGGTGGCTGTGGCTCACTGTGAGAACAAAGACACTGGCAGCAGCAGTTCTGGGGAGTACTCATTGGTGAGCCATCATGGCCACCATTCCAGAGGGACAAGACTTAGCACCACATATCAGTGGGCAGGAACCAGTCCCTCCCACCAGGAAGCCTGCACAAGCCTCTTAGACAGCTTCATCCACAAGAGGGCAGACAGGAGAATAAGAAGAACTACAATCCTGCAGCCTGCAGAACGGAAACCGCAAGCAAGGAAAGTTAAACAAAATGAGACAGCAGAGTAATGTGTCCCAGATGAAAGAACAAGATAAAACCCCAGAAAAACAACTAAGTGAAGAAGAGATAGGCAATCTACTGGGAAAATAATTCAGAGTAATGATAGGGAAGATGATCCAGGATCTCAGAAAAAGAATGGAGGCACAGATCAAGAAGACACAAGAAATGTTTAACAAAGACTTAGAAGAAGAACAAACTAAAAGAGATGAACAATACAATAAATGAAATGAAAAATACACTAGAAGGAATCAATAGCAGAATAACTGAGGATGAAGAAAGGATAAGTGAGCTGAAAGAATGGTAGAAATCACTGCAACAGAATAAAATAAAGAAAAAAGAATGAAAAGAAATGAAGACAGTCTAAGAGACCTCTGGGACAAGATTAAACACACCAACATTCACATTATAGGGGTCCCAGAAGGAGAAGAGAGAAAGGACCTGACAAAATATTTGAAGAGGTAATAGCTTAAAACTTCCCTAACATTGGAAAGGAAACAGTCACCCAAGTCCAGGAAGTGCACAGAGTCCCAGGCAGGATAAACCCAAGGAGGAAGAGACCAAAACACATAGTAATCAAATTGACAGAAATCAAAGACAAAGAAAAAATATTAAAAGCAACAAATAACATACAATGGAGCTCCCATAAGGTTATCAGCTGTTTTTTCAGCAGAAACTCTGCAGGCAAGAAGGGAGTGGCATGATATATCTAAAGTGATGAAGGGAAGAACCTACAACCAAGAATACCCAGGAAGGCTCTCATTCAGATTCAAAAGTGAAATCAAAAGCTTTACAGACAAACAAAAGCTAACAGAATTCAATATGACCAGATCAGCTTTGCAACAAATGCTAAAGGAGCTTCTCTAAGTGGGAAAGAAAAGGCCACAGCTAGAAACATAACATAAAGGTAGGAAATCATCTACACACAAATATAATATCAAAACCAGCAATTGTGAGAAGAGAGCACAAATGCAGGATATTGGAAATGCATTTGAGATTAAAAGACCAGCAGCTTAAAAAAATCTTGTTTATATATAACTGTTGTATCAAAATCTCAGGGTAACGTCAAACTGAAAATCTACAATAGATACAAAAACAAAAAAGAAAAAAGGAATCCAAACACAACACTAAAGATAGTCATCAAATCACAAAAGAGGAAGACAAAAGAGGAAGGGAAGAACAAAGACCTACAAAAGAATCCAAAACAATTAAGAAAATTGTAATAGAACATATATAGTGATAATTACCTTAAACATAAATGGAATAAATGCTCCAACCAAAAGGCATAGACTGGCTGAATGGATACAAAAACAAGACCCGTATATATGCTGTCTACAAGAGACCCACTTCAGATCTAGGGACACATACAGACTGAGAGTAAGGGGATGGAAAAATGTATTCCGTGCAAATGGAAATCAAAAGAAAGCTGGAGTAGCAATACAGTAAGTCTCCTACATATGAACCTTCAAGTTGTGAACTTTCAAAGATGCAAACTTTCAAAGCATAGGGAGATCAGCTCAGTGCTTTGTGTCCACCTAGAGGGGTGGGATAGGGAGGGTGGGAGGCAGACGCAAGAGGGAGGAGATATGGGGATATATGTATATGTATAGCTGATTCACTTTGTTATACAGTAGAAACTAACACACCACTGTAAAGCAATTATACTCCAATAAAGATGTTAAGAAAAAAAAAGATCAATCCAAGAAGAAAATACAATAATTATAAATATATATGCATCCAATATAGGAGCACCTCAATATATAAGGCAAATGCTAACAGCCATAAGAAGAGAATTCAACACTAACACAATAATAGTGGGGGACTTTAACACAATAATAGTGGAGGACTTTAACACCCCACTTTAATCAATGGACAGATCATCCAGATAGAAGATCAATAAGGAAACACAGGCCTTAAATGACACGTTATACCAGATGGACTTAATTGATATTTATAGAGCATTCCATCCAAAAGCAGCAGAATACACATTCTTCTCAAGTGCACACGGAACATTCTCCAGGACTGAACACATGCTGGGTCATGAAGCGAGCTTCAGTAAATTTAAGAAAATTGAAATCACGTCAACATCTTTTCAGACCACAAGGCTATGAGGTTAGAAATCAAGTACAAGAAAAAAAAAACTGTAAAACACCCAAACACATGGAGGCTAAACAGTATGCTACTAAACAACCAATGGATCACTGAAAATATCAAAGCGGAAATTTAAAAATATCTAGAGACAAATGACATTGTAAACAAGATGATCCAAAGCCTATGGGACATAGCAAAAGCAGTTCTAAGAGGGAAGTTTATAGCAATAAAATCTTACCTCTCAAAATAAGAAAAATTTAAACTTACACCTAAAGCAACTAGAGAAAGAAGTAAAAACAAAACCCAAAATTAGTAGAAGGAAAGAAATCATAAATATCAGAGCAAAAATAAATGAAATAGAGACAATGGAAACAATAGCAGAGATGAATGAATCTAAAATCTGGTTCTTTGAAAACATGAACAAATTTGATAAATCTTTAGCCAGACTCATCAAGAAAAAAAGGAGGAATGCAAGTCAATAAAATTAGAAATGAAAAAGAAGTTACAACTGACACCACAGAAATACAAAAGATCATAAGAGACTACTACAAAAAACTATATGCCAATAAAATGGACAACCTAGAAGAAATGGACAAGTTCTTAGAAAGATACAACCTTACAAGACTGAACTAGGAAGAAATAGAAAATATGAACATATTAATCTCAAGTACCGAAATTGAAACAGGGATTTAAAAACTTCAGAAACAAAGTCCAGGAACAGAAGGCTTCAAAGGTGAATTCTAGCAAACATTTAGAGAAGAGTTAACACCTATCTTTTGGAAACTATTCCAAAAAATTGTAGAGGAAGGAACACCCCCAAGCACATTCTATGAGGCCACCATCACCTTGATACCAAAACCCGACAAAGATATTATGATCAGAGAAAATTACAGGCCAACACCATTGATAAACATAGATGCAAAATTCCTCACCAAAATACTAGCAAACCAAATCGAAAAATACATGATCAAGTGTAATTTATCCCAGTGATGCAAGGATTTTTCAATATCTGCAAATCAATCATTGTGATACACCACATTAACAATCTGAAGGATAAAATCCATATGATCATTTTAATAGATGCATAAAAAGATTTTGACAAACATCAATGCCCATTTATGACAAAAAGTCTCCAGAAAGTGGGCACAGAGGGAATATACCTCAAGATAATAAAGGCCATATATGACAAACCTACATCTAGCATCATACTCAACAGTGAAAAGCTGAAAGCATTTCCTCTAAGATCAGGAACAAGACAAGGATGCCCATTCTCACCACTTTTGTTCAATGTAGTTTTGTAAGTCCTAGCCACAGCAATCAGAGAAAAAAAGAAATAAAAGGAATCCAAAATGGAAAGTAAGAAATAAAACTGTCACTGTTTGCAGATGGTATGATACTATACATAGAAAATCCTAAAGATGCTACCAGAAACTACTAGAGCTCATCAATGAATTCAGTAATGTTGCAGGATATAAAATTAATACAGAGATCTGTTGCATTTCTATACACTAATAACTAAAGATCACAAAGAGAAATTAAAGAAACAATTCCATTTACCATCACATCAGAAAGAAAAAAATACCTAGGAATAAGCCTACCTAAGGAGGCAAAAGACCTGTACTCAGAAAACTATAAAACACTGATGAAAGAAATTAAAGATGACACAAACAGTTGGAAAGATATACAATCTTCTTGAATTAGAAGAATCAGTATTGTCAAAATGACTACACTACCCAGGGAAATCTACAGATTCAGTGTAATCCCTGTCAAATTACCAAAGACATTTTTCACAGAACTAGGACAAAAAAATCTTAAAATTTGCATGAAGACACAAAAGACCCCAAATAGCCAAAGCAATTTGAGAAAGAAAAACAGAGCTGGAAGAGTCACACTCTTTGACTTCAGACTATACTGCAAAACTACAGTCATCAAAACAGTATGTTCCTGGCACAAAAACAGAAATATAGATCCATGGAACAGGATAGAAAGCCCAGAAACAAACCCACACACCTATGGTCAATTAATGTATGACAAACGAGGCAAGACTATATGATGGAGGAAAGACAGTCTCTTCAATAAATGGTGCTGGGAAAATGGACAGCTACATGTAAAAAAATGAAATTAGAACATTCTTTAATACCATACACAAAAGTAAACTCAAAATGGATTAAAGACCTAAAGGTAAGACTGGATACTATAAAACTCTTAGAGGAAAACATAGGCTGAACACTCTTTGACATAAATTGCAGCTATATCTTTTTTGATTGTGTCCCCTACAGTAATTAGAAATAAAAACAAATATAAAAAAATGGGACCTAATTGAACTCAAAAGCTTTTGCACAGCAAAGGAAACCATAAACCAAACAAGAAGACAACCCACAGAATGGGAGAAAATGCTTTCAAATATGATACCAACAAGGGATTAATCTCCAAAATTTTCAAACAGCTTGTGAGGCTCAATAAAAATAAATAAGTAAATAAACCCAATCAGAAAATAGGAAGAAGACCTAAATAGACATTTCTCCAAAAAAGACATACAGATGGTCAAGAGACACATGAAAAGATGCTCAACATGTCTAATTATTAGAGAAATGCAAGTCTAAACTACAATGATCATCTCATACCTGTCAGAATGGGCATCATCAAAAAGTCTACAAACAATAAATGCTGGAGAGAGTGTGGAGAAAAAGGAACCCTCCCACACTATTGGTGGGAATCGTAAATTTGTACAGCCACTATGGAGAACAGTATGCAGGTTCCTTACAAAACTAAAATTAGAGCTACCATATGATCGTGCAATCCTATTCCTGGGCATATATCCAGAGAAATACATGGTTCAAAAGGATACTTGCACCCCAATGTTTATTGCAGCACTGTTTACAATAGCCAAGACATGGAAGCAACCTAAATGACCATTGACAAATGAATGGATAAAGAAGATGTGGTACATATGTACAAAGGAATATTACTCAGCCATTAAAAAGAATGAAATGATTCCATTTGCAGCAACATGGATGGACCTGGAGATTATCACACTAAACGAAGTAAGTCAGACAGAGAAAGACAAATATCATATGATATTGCTTATATGTGGATTCTAAAAATATTGACACAAATGAACTTATTTACAAAACAGAAACAGACTCACAGACTTAGAGAATGAACTTATGGTTTCCATGGGCGAATGGCTGGGGGGAGGGATAAACTGGGACATTGAAATTGACGTGTACTCACTGGTATATTTTAAATAGATAACCAACACAGACCTACTATAAAGCACAGGGAATTCTCCTTAATATCTTATAATAACATAAATGGGAAAAAATTTTGAGAAAGGAACAGATATATGTATATGTATAACTGAATCACTTTGCTGTGCACCTGAAACTAACACAACATTGTTAATCAACTATACTCCAATAGAAAATAAAATTTTTTTAAAAGTATGAAAGGTAAAAAAACACATGATCATCTCAATAGATGCAGAAAAACTATTTGCCAAAGTACATCTTTTCATAATAATAATTCTCAAGAATTTAAGTGTAAAAAACACACTTCAACATAATAAAGGTCATATAAAACAAACCCATGGTTAACATAGCCAACAGTGAAAGAATTTCCTCAAATACAGGAACTAGACAAGGATGTCCACTCTTATTCAACATAGTATTGGGAGTCCTTGCTAGAGCTATCAGGCAAGATAAAGAAATAAAAGGAATCAAATCAGAAAGGGAGAAAGTAAAATTGTCATTATTTGCAGATGATATGATCTTATATGTAGGAAATCCTAAAGACTCAACCAAAAAACTGTTGGCACTAATCAATGAATTCAGTAAAGTCACAGGATATAAAATCGACATACACAAGTCAATTGTGAATCTAGACACAATTTTTGAAAAAGATTGTTCAAATATTCAACAATATTTGAAAAACAAATGAGGAAAGCCATCCCATTTACAGTAGTGTCAAAAACAATACACTCCTTAGGAATAAATTTATTCAAGGAAGTGAAAGAATTGTATAATGAAACTTATATTTTGATGAAGGAATTTGAAAAAGATACAAAGAGATAGAAAAATATCCCATTTTCCTGGATCATATTAGTACTGTTAAAATCCATATTACCCAAAGCCATCTATATATTCATTGCATCCATATCAAAATTCCAATGACATTTTTTACAAAAAAAAATTTTAAAATCTTAAAATTCATATGGAACCACAAAAGATTCAGAGTAGCCAGAGCAATCATGGGAAAGTAGAAAAAGCCTGAGGCATCACACGTCTTGATCTCTAACTATACTACAAAGCTACAGTAGATAAAACATTGTGTACTGGCATAGAAATAGAAACATAGACCAATGAAACAGAATAGGGAGCCTGGAAACAACCTCTTACATATACTGTCAACTAACGTTTAACAAGGGAATCAAGAACACTCAATGCAGAAAGGATAGTCTTTTAAACAAATGGTTCTGGGAAAACTGGATAAACACATGCATAAAAATTAAACTGGGCCCTTATATCACTCACAAAAATTAATTCAAATGAATTAAAGGCTTAAACATAACCTGATACTATAAAATTCCCAGAAGAAAATATAGAGAAAATCTTCTTGACAATGGTCTTGGCAATGATTTTTTGGTTATGACACCTAAAGCACAAGCAACAAAATCAAAAATCAACAAGTGTGACTATATCAAACTAAAAAATAATCTGCACAGCAAAAGAAACAATTGACAAAATGAGAAGGCAGCCTACAGAATGGGAGGAAATATTTGCAAACTATAAATAAGGGGTTAATATCCAAATTATATAAAGAACTCATACAACTCAATAACAGAAAATAAACTATCTGATTAAGAAATGGGTGGATAAACTGAATAGATATTTCCTCCAAAGAGGACATGCAGATGGACATCAGGTACATGAAAAGATGCTTAAAATCACTAATCATCAGGAAAATGCAAATATTTCACTCTGTCAAATGACTATCATCAAGAAGACAAGAGATAACAAGTGTTGTTGAATATGTGGAGAAAAGGGAACACTCTTACACCGTCAATGGGAATGGTTAGCCACTATGGAAAACAATATGGAGGTTCCTCAAAAAAATTAAAATTACAGCACTATAATGATCTATATCATGGTATGATCCAGCAATCCCACTTCTAGGTATATAGCCAAAGGGAATGACAATATAATATCAAACAGATAGCTGCACTTCTATGTCTATTGCAGCATTATTGGATGTATGGATGGCAAAGGACATTGTGGTATATATATACAATGGAATAATGTTCAGCCATGAGAAAGAAGGAAATCCGGCCTTTTGTGACAAGGTGGATGGAACCTGAGGGCATTATGCTAAGTGATGTAAGTCAGATAGAGAAAGACAAACATGGAATAATATCACCTATATGTGGAATCTAAAAAACCTAACTCATAGAAACAGTAGCATGATGTTTACCAGGGGCTGGAGGAGTGGGGGAATTGAGTCGATGCTGTTAAAGGTTACAAATGTGCAACCAGAAGATGAATAAGTTCTGAAGATCTAATGCACAGCATAGCGATTGTAGTCAACAATACTGTCATATACTTCAAAGTTGCCAAGAGATTAGATCTTAAATGTTCTCACCACAAAAAGAAATGATAATTATGTGATGTGATAGAGGTGTTAGCTTTGGTGGTAATCATATTGCAAGATACAAATTTATCAAATCAAGTTGTACACCTTAAACTTACACAGTAACTCAATTACATTCAATAAAAAAAGTATTCCCAGGTGATTCCAAGTGATATCCCAGGTTGAGACTCACTGCCCTTGGGAATTAAGTAGTAGCTTCTCAGTATGTTTTCTGTGATTTTCCAGTTATGTCATGAATGTACAATATTATAGTTTGAAGCATAATCTCACATATTCTTGATGAAGTAAGTAAACATGTAGAGAAGCATATGTAGTAAGGAACTACAGGTGGCTTTTAAGAACTGCAATAAGCTCTAGGATCTGAGGGTGGCCTCCAGCCAATAGCCAGTAAAAAGCCAGGGCCCTCAGTCATAAAACCACAAAGAAAGAAATTCTTCCAAAAAACAAAGCTCAGTTCTGCCAGCAACTGAAGCTCAGCTGAATGAGCTTGGAAGTAGAATATTCCCAGCTGAGCCTCCAGATGAGAACAGTTCATCGATGCCTTGATTGCAGCCTTGGGAGACTCTGGACAGAATACCCAGCTAAGTTGTGACTGGACTACTGACTCACAGAAACTATAAGATAATTAATGTGTCTTGTTTTAAGCCACTAAATTTGTGATACACTTTTACCCAGAAAAAGATAACTAATACAGGGCTTATGTTGGCATTTTCAGCTCTGTGGCTTATTTGGACTTGGATTGTTTGAATTTTTCAAACATAATTTATCTTGATGTTTCGCATTAACTCTGCTAATCAATCAGAACTGTTTTAAAAAATAATAATGATGCAGTATAGAATCTTGCCTAAGAGTAATATCACCGTAACCTTCACCATGATCCAACAACTATAAAGAAAATATAAACATAGTATCATAATTCAGTGCTGCTAGGCTTAAAATCATGTATTCTGAAATCTACTTATATTTGAGTCTTGGTTCCACTTATTTCTTACCTTCTCTGTGGCTCAGTTTCCTCATTTGTAAATTGGGGAGAATAATAGTAATTATATTCAGGCTTTTCTTTAAAGATTAAATTAGATATGTATAAAACGTAAATCCTTAATGAATATTAAGTTTATTATTAATGTTGATAGTATCACTATTAGTAATATTATATCTTATACACATCTATATTCTTTTCTTAAATAGAATGGAAGAACAATATAAATGTTCTTTTTACAATGGCTTTATCTTAAATTGTATAAATCACCTAATGTCAAACTTTGAAAATTGTAGAGCCAATAATTTAGTGTTTGGAGAATAATTATGTCCTTTTTCATTATTTGTAACTTTTATTCCACTAACATCACTACTCATTTGCTGCCAATAATAACTAAAAACAAACTAATAAAAACTAAAAAGCAGAAGTTTTAAGTAATAAAAGGATTCATCTATGAGTAGGTATAAAACATAAATCTTTCTTACGTATGTTGCCAACCAATGGCTTTATAAATCATCTTTACTCTTCCTATTAAAATTTTGGCAGTTTGGATGAAAAGACAGACTGCACT
This sequence comes from Phocoena sinus, assembly GCF_008692025.1. NCBI lineage: Eukaryota > Metazoa > Chordata > Mammalia > Artiodactyla > Phocoenidae > Phocoena > Phocoena sinus. The sequence goes on from NC_045767.1 coordinate 81,037,594, forward strand.
ATACTTTTGTTTATATCAGCATTTCTTAGGAATATTTTTCTAAAGTATAAGCAAGTGTTTTTTTATTGTTTAAATTCATTGAATGCAAAAGTAAGACTTCTATATTATTTCCAGAAAGATTGAATAAATATTCAAACATAAGCTGAGTCCTTATAATTTGCTATTAAATTTCAAGTTTCAATGGAAAGAATATGTTTGAGTCCAATTTTCTATCTGATCTTCTCAATAATGTTACTATGCAAATTTAATTGATTCAGATTGACATTATTTCCTCCTCAGAAATATGATGCAATGGGAAAAAATTAATGTAGCTGAATTTCAGTGTTTTGGAGTCAGTGAGATGCCTTCATAGCTATCTAGTGATTAGAGATGTATCACAACTTCTTGGAGGATGTTTCCTCCTTAAGTCAGGAATAAAATACTCTTTGTATTTTGTGTTTATTTGTTTTTATTTTGTTTTGTTTCTGTTTTTGGTAAATGCATATAAAGTCCCTGACACATAGGTGATTCAAGAAAATAGAAGTAATTACTAAATATAACTACCAATAATTAGGAAAATGAGACATCAATCCATGACTTTAAGTTCTTATTAACACTATTTAAAATAGAACCTAATTAAGAGATTTGTAATTTAACATGGGAAGGAGTTGGGGAGTGCTCACAGATCATTTTTAACCATGATTAAAGAATAAACATTGAAAACATTAAAAACACCATAACAAAATAAGAGAAAACCAAGGGATAATATTTAATGATACTATTCCTCATTGTTTTGGGTTTTGTTTTTTTTTTTTTACTTCTAGTACCTTCTTACTTATGCTTTCTTGTTCTGTAATTATATAATTCCAAAAAGTTAACTTTCTACATACTGGTACTGCATAGTAGCTTGCTGACAAAGGAGAAGCCATATCTTGTCACCCAAAAGGGGTGATTATATAAAAGTTAACCACATCTTCATTAGCTCCATTGAGATGACAGACACCAGTGGTGTTGTAGGTGGTTCTTGACTAGGAGTAAAAATTTCAAAACTACAGTTGACCCTTGAACAATGAAGGGGTTAGAGGCACTGATCCTTTATGCAGTCAAGAATCTCTGCATAATATATAGTCATCTCTTTGCATCCACAGTTCCTCCATATCCATGGTTCTACATCAGTGGATTCAACCCACTCTGGATAAAAAATTGGCATATAAGTGGACCCTACAGTTCAAACCCCATGTTGTTCGAGAGAACTATATTCCTATTTCTGATATCAATGACCTAAATGGTTCTGAGGAAAGCCATCTCACTCATCTGGTAAAACTGTAAAAATGTATGTAAAAATAAGTGATAACAGTCATTCATATTCTTAATTAACTTCAAATATTTTTCACGTCAAGGAAAAAGACCTTAAATTACACCATGTAACAATTAGGTTGAATAAAGAATTTACTTCTTATAATAGTAGTCAAACATTAGAATGACAAAATTTCTTGGCTTGTCTTACAAAACAGATTAGAATCTAAATTGGTAGAAATTAAGCTTTATCAGAGAATTATCCAAAATTCTACCTACCTATGACAAAATAGATGTTCAATATGTTTGTTAAAAATAAACAATGGGTGCTTATTTGTGATCGCTTTAGTTACTCAGACTAAAGATAGTAATAAAAATTAGCTTCAGGGAAAAATACTAATTTGCTATTTTCTTGTTTTTCCCATTATAAAGGATATAAAATACAATCTATTAGAATATTATTAGCTTAACAAGGACACATGTTAAGGGTTTTTGTTTGTTGAGCACTGACAGCTGTCAATTGTGAAAAGAAAAGGTCATAAGATGATATAAATAACACATGCTCAAAACAAAAAACTAGATATTGCCAAATCTAGATGTTCCCTTTCCTATGCAGTAAGAGTTGCAGCAGTAGCTTAAGTTTTTAGTGCATTTTGTATTTAACAGTTCTTCAATATAGCTACAGGGCTCAACCACTTTTTTCCAAATAAGGTGTACACATGTCATGGGAAACTGTGATTCCTTGTATATATCATACTTTGGTCCTTAGTTGCTGAGGGCTATTCACGATCAACTATAATTAAATTTGAGCTCATCACAAAATTTACAACATTGTATTTTAGTATTCCAGCCTTAACTTAAATCTTCCTTCATAGAAGTATACTTTTACATACTCATTTGCTTTTGTAAAGCTTTGAAATTAAATATAGTCAATTGTTTAACTTTTATGATCTCCATACAGATCTTGATATGCTTGTAATCAGTATGAGGTTTTATAAAGATTATTTCCACAATCAGAAAGAGGTATTAAAAAGTAGAATTCATTGCTTTATTATGTTGAGCAAAAACTTACTTTTTTCTAATAAGAAAAACATTCTGTTTCTCTGTTGTGTGTCAAACACAAGTCAATTAAGCAATTGTATTGTTAATAATAAACAATTAATTTACCAAATATATAGAATACTATGGCATAAACATTGTGCTAGACACTCTTAGCAACATTAACTAGAATTTTATACTTAGTGCCTGTATCTTTCCAAATTAAAGGTTATAAACCCATTTTTGAAAACAAATAATGAGAATTACACAGCAGCTGAACCACACTAATGGAAATATTAAAGGAGTTCTACTAGCATATAGAAAATTATTCCATATAAAACCACGAAGCGGGGCTTCCCTGGTGGCGCAGTGGTTGGGAGTCCGCCTGCCGATGCAGGGGACGCGGGTTCGTGCCCCGGTCCGGAAGATCCCACATGCCGCAGAGCGGCTGGGCCCATGAGCCATGGCCGCAGAGCCTGCGCGTCCGGAGCCTGCGCTCCGCAACGGGAGAGGCCACAACAGTGAGAGGCCCGCGTACCGCAAAAAAAAAAAAAAAAAAAAACCACGAAGGATGGAGGGAGGGAGGGAGAGCAGCAAAAGAGTACATATGTGATTCAATCTAATATGAGAGTAAATAGGTGGGTAAATCTATTTGCTAATTAAATAACAGCTTCTGGGGTTTAAAAGTATTTTAGAATTAAAGTACATAGCCATAATAACAGAAAAAGGTGGGAAGGAGAGTAACTAGAATTAAATGTGTTCCAAGATAATACCCCCTTGAATTTACTGAGCATAAGTTACATTTGAGATTCTTTTAAAACCACAGGCTCTAATTCAGTAGGTCTGGGATGGGGCCTGAGAGTTCTGCATTTCTAGGCAAGGACCTGGAAGATGCCAGTGTTGTTGGTCTGTGGACTGCACTTTGCAGAGCAAGAGTCTAATGTTCTAGCACAATCTGGAATGTGTTAATATACTATTACATACAATGGTTAAAATTTGTTATCAATGCATATTGTAATCTCCACGGTACTCTCAAAATAGTAGTTATAGAATGTATAAGTAACAAGGCAATAAAGAGGAAAATATATTAACATAAATCCTAAGTAATCCCAAAAATGTCAAAGAAGGAGAGAAAGTATAGAACAAGTGGCACCAATAGATAATAAATAATAAGATTGTAGGTTTAAATCCAAACGCCTATAAAAGGGCTAAACATGCCAATTAAAAAACAAATTTTCACACTGGATTTAAAAACGGTACCTAGTTTTATTTTTGTTTTAAGAGACATCCCTAATTATCAGGATACAAATTGGCAAACAGTAAGCAGAGGAAAAAGGTATAAATAACTAATAGAAAGTTGACTTTGAAGCAAGTCATCGCTAGAAATAAAACGAAATAGTTTTTTAATGATATAGGAGCCAATCTACCAGGAAGGTACAAAAATTCTAACTTTATAAGCACCTAATATCATAACTTCAAAATACACAAATTAAGAGAATACAAAGAAGATACATTAAAAAGTACAGCAAAAGTGAGGGTTAACATATCTTTTCCAAAAACTGACAAGAGACATAGATGTAAAAGGTTTGAAAAAGTATTATCAAATTAATCTGACATACGGAATGCTGCACTGAAGAATTTCAGAATGAAAATTGATTTTTAGGGTTCTTGGAACATTTATATTCATTGGCAATTTGTACGTTCAAATAGTATTATTTAGCAAATTTCAATATCATGTATTGCACTCTAAAATTAAGCAATAAAACAATAAAAAGATAACTTTAAAAACTCCAAATATTATGAAAATAAGCAATACTGTTCAAACCCATGCTCAAAGAAGAACTCACAGTGAAAATTTTTTTAATTATTAGAATAATCAAAATTTGTGGGATTCAGCTGAATCTGTGATTTAAAAGACATATGTACCTTTAAAAAACGTGTTAGAAAGAAATGTCTAGAAAATAATGAAGTAAGAAATATCTAATAGAAAGAAATCATGCCAAAAGTTAATTTATTGAAGCAATAGAATTTTAAAGTCACTAGTAAGAACCAAGAAAAAAAAGGAAAGAGAATACAATATTTTGAATAGGGAGTGCCAGATAGTGAAATTAATGAGAGAATATTATGAATAAATTTCTTTCAATACATTTATAAATTTGAATAAGATGAAAAAATTTCTAGAAAAAATTATACAAATTACCAAAACTAATAGGAAATTTTTTAAATCTGAATAGCCCTTTACCTATTAAAGAAATTGAGTAATTTAATCTCTTCACAAAAGGTAAACTCCATGTCCAGACGGCTCCACAAGTAAATCCTTACATTTAATGAAATTTTATATAAAATTTGTACAAAATTTATGTAAGGATTATTTTATTGTATTTCAGTTTTATGTCATTTCATTTCTTTTCTAGGAGCTCCAAAGATATTTTCTAAAGCCACTCCCTATGGAAGGATTCTTAATATTCCTAACACAGTGGAAATGTGTGCTGTGTACTGCAAAATATGCCATAGCATTTTCCAAATGCCTTAGACTCACCCCAAGTTCTATTTTTCAAAAAAAGTTATCTTAAGGGGATTTCCCTGGTGGTCCAGTGGTAAAGAATCTGCCTTACAATGCAGGGGACACAGGTTCAATCCCTGTTCAGGGAACTAAGGTCCCTCATACCACAGGGCAACTAAGCCCGCGTGCCACAACTACTGAACTTGCATGCCTCAACTAGAGCCCACGTGCCGCAAACTACAGAGCCCATGCGCCCTGGAGCCTGTGTGTCACAACTAGAGAAGAGAAAACCTGCACGCCATAACTAGAAAGAAGCCCGCGCACCACAAGGAAGAGCCCGCGCCACAACAAAAGATCGCGCATGCCCCAACGAAGATCCAGCATGTGGTAACTAAGACCCGATGCAGCCAAAGATAAATAAAATAAATAAATAAATAAATAATAAATCTTAAAAAAAAATAAGTTACCTTAAATAATTACATCAGAGAGAAAAGTATGGGAAAGAGCTTCCTCTTTGGTTCATAAAGATTATGTTCATTGTTTAAAATTCTTAATATTCCCCTCCCCCAGCACTGATAAACAAGGGGATACCAGAAAAAAGAATCATGTTTTCACATTTTTTCTATGTCTCAAATTAGGGTTGCTAAGCTTGCTGAAATTCCTCTTTGCCTTCAAATTATACTCAAAGCAGTGACCCAAAGACGTGACTGCCTCAGTGCTTCCATCAAATGCCTATACCTGTGTACTGTGTTGCTGAAAATCACTGTCATTGGTGTGTGACAATGTTCCCTCAATCTCAACCCCTAATTTATTCTACTCCCCTTTCACTATAGAGTTCAGATAGTCTTAGCTATTTCTTACGAAGAGCACAGTGGGTCCTCGGGCTTTGTCTTCAGTAATATCCTTAACATTCCACACCTCTATTTTTGAATCTCATCATTGCCCTCCCACCAAAGGTTAAATACTGAAATTCTAAAACTCCTCCATTATGGATGATTGGGATAAACTCAATCAGAGTTATAATTAATACACGCATTACAATTCTAGGGCCATGCCTCAGCTAGTAAGGTGAGTGGTTTATACATCATGCCAATTAATCCTATCCTACCTGGAATCACAAGCGTTATTCTTAATATATCACCTGCTAAAATCCTTATTCTTTATTTACCAAATAATAGGGCATCTGGTTAAAATTGCACCATCACTTATTCTTGGAGTGGAGAGAATCATAATCTTGAGTACACAGCCTTGGCCACTCTGAGTCCCTCTCCTTTCTTTTAGGACTGTCACATTTAATCACACATTTAAGACTTTATAAAATAACATTCTGCATTTGAGAAAACTATGCTAATATTTCTTCAAATGTATATAACATTTTCACATTTATTTGATATTGATGTGTTGTGATTCTCATAATATGGTGTAGATATTATTATCATGGTCACTTTATAGATTAGGAAAGTGACGTCAATATAAAAAAGCTTGCAAACAGCAAACCAAGACTCAGAGCCATGTCTGATATCCCAAAAGCTTTCATTACTTATCTTTTTCTTGTCATGCCTTTTAAGTATAAACTCCAATAGAAGTTACTGTTATGCAAATATGTTTGTTACCACATTTCCTATTTCATTAATTCCAAACTCTTCAACCTGACATACAATGCCACTCTTATTTGACACAGTCTTTCAGTTTTGGAAAATGCTTGAAACAAGGATCTAAAATATTTTAGTTTAAACATGTATCTTCTATTTACTAGCTCTATGACAAGTTACATACAAGAAAATAATTCAATAATAGAACCAGTAATATTAAATATGTACACTGCAAATATTGCTATTATTTTTGAACTTAGTATTCATTCCAAAGATTTTTACTTAGCCAAGCTCATTCCCATGCCTTTCCTAAGTTCTGCATTTTTGTCAATCTCCATATTTGTTTTCCCCGCATATCTACCTCAATCTAAATTTTTTCCTATGTGTACTTACAAATCACATATGAATTTTGGTCAACTGATGGTGATTTTCCTCCTGAGTTTCTACAACAATTATTTACACAATATTTTATATTATCTGCTGATATTTCTAAGAGTTAACATCTAAGTTCACAAGCACTCAAATTTTGGCTTCTAAAATAAGAAGTTTCCCGAGTGCAAGGACTTTATTATTATACCATTTTAATGCCCATGATAGAACAGGGCAGTCATGAAATACTAATAGGCATTTAAAATAACTACTTTCATTGGATAAATTAATATTTGACAGAATTTTAAAGCATTATGTTAATATGAGTTTCACTTATGTATTTGTTAAATAAGTTCCATGTTCTTTATCTTTGGTTACCATAATTAACAAATTGTATGTTTTTCTATCTGTAGTGTATAAACACTATTGAGGTTTTTATGAGATTCTATCAAGAAGACATTTATAAATTGCAACTGTGACCTTGAAGTAGGGTCACAATATATAACTTTACTACATATCAGTTGTGCAGTTTCTTATTTAATCTGTAATCAACCTGGTCTTCCATCAAAGCATGTGCCTATGGCTGAGGTGGGGAACATCTCCTGAGTATCTAATTCTGCTTAAAGTTAAATCAATGTGCTAACTACATAAGGCTCTTCAACTAGTACTCAATCTTCTTAAATAAAAGAATATTCAGCCTGTCATATAATTTACCCTTAAGTCTGTTTCCTCCCCAAAATGGCCTCTGGGAGTAAGGGTGTGTAGTGTACTGGTGTGTAGCTATGCATCACTGTGAGTTAAGGGAAACTTTATCCTGGACTTTGGTCATATGCTTCCTGCATCAGCTTGTCTGCTAGACAATGCCACATGTCCTTTCTCCTGCCATTTTCTGATGCTAAAATCTGAAAATGATGAATTTAAAGTCTTTTTTTTTTGAACCAGGAAATGCTCCTGAGATATTCCCTTTCAGAAGTGAAACCTTTGGTTTCAGATACCTAAATCTATAACCACGTCTCCTAACCAGCCTAATAGCCTAGAGGTCACCAAGTCTGCCCACATAGCATCACAGCAGACCCAGTAGCTCTTAGCTCAGTTCTCAGTGTCACTGATAAACATTAACTTGGTTTGGCTCAGTGGGCAGACTCTGAAATCCTTTTGTCTGACTTCTGGGGCTACATCCCAGATTAACATAGAGAAGCGTGAAATTCGGATTCTTTCCAGAGTTCCAAAGAGGAGCCAGAGATGAGTGTCCAACCACCTTTGCCCCTTACTCTCCTCTTAATTTCACTTTATACACTTTGTTTCTTTCAATCCAGAGTTAGAAGGGTGGAAACTGAACATTGGCCTGGTTGATCCAATCTCCTACTTCTCTTTTCTTCTCCTTCACAGCACTCCCCAGAGGCATTAATAATTGAGCTTTCTTTAAATGCCTAAACCATCTCCTCTCTCCATACCCTAGCTAAGCTCTAAGAGCATACTGGAGTGTTCCCGTATACTACTGACCTCTGTGCACTTAATACTCCAAACTAGGTGATAATTGACTTACTGAATAAATGGGGATAAAAGAAATTTGAGAAATTCCCTTGAAAGAATATCTAGCTTGAAATATTGTCCAATTGCATGATCCTTATTTTGAATGACAGAAGCTGAATATTACTATTAATAATATACCTATTTCTCTCTTGGAACATTCACTGTGTTCCAAGTTCTGATCTCCTCTTATTCCTTCCATCCATCCCCACAGATTGATGCCTGAGTAGCCTAATAAAAAATCCAGTACATTTTACAGAGAAAGGTAAGAAAAGTAGAGTACAATATATTTAATATCACTCCCAATTCTATTAATAATTTGCACTAAGTATTGTAACAGATCAGTTAATACTTAGGAAAATGACTATAATTTCAATGCAGCCTGCTATCTTTTAGATTTAAGTTCCTTCGTGTATATACAGAACTTCCAAAGCTTATTTAAGTTTACAACTATAATATCAGCTACTGAAAGCACTTTCAAGATCTACTTATTAAGACTAGAAGTTTCTCAGAATACTATTCTTGTACATGTTGAACCAGTTACTTTCAAATCTTAATATTTTGTGCTGTTCCTAATGTTCAGTCTCAAAATTCATTTGATCACTTATTTTTAATAGAATACTATTTTAAATTATTAATGAATTCCTTTTGTTTTCTGCTGCTTTGTGTCTAATTTTGAAATAGGACATATAATTGCTATTGAGCTTTTAAAAATTGTCTAAATATTTTACATTTTTAATTTAAATTGCAAATCATTGTATGCTGTGTTTAAGCCTCTATTTATATAAAATATTATCTTAATTAAAGTGCTATGAATCTATACTAATGAGTTCTTCTAATAAACTGGCAGACAAGTTCTTCATACACCATATGAATATGTAGGGTCTTTGCTATTCAAAATGATAATACAGCAGGTGTCACATCTTCATTTAAAAGCTAGCTTAAATTTTTTTCAACATATTCTTTTGATAGACTCTAATATTTTAGTTATAAACTCAAACTTGATATTCCTTTTTCAAGTTTTCAGTCTAATTGATCATGACCTTCTAAATGCCATTATTCTGCCACTGTGTAGGCAATCATGATCACATGGGTGGCCCTAAAGAATTAATTGTCAAGGCAGCATTGAGTTCATGATTTCCTTCCATAGGGAATATTTTTCTCAACTCGGGTTTAAGGTGCACTTTTTGTCTGAATGACATCTTCATAAAAGAACTGAAATACTCTCCTAAATAAGAGGTCAGCAAACTGTGGCCTGTGGGCCATATCTCGCCCATCACTTGTATTTGTCAATAAAGTTTTTTTGGAATACAACCACACACATTCATTTATTTATTTTCAAAGACTGCTTTTATGCTTTAGTGGCAGATGGTGAGTAGTTGCAACAGAGATCCTATGGCTTGCAAAGCTGAAAATATTTACTACCTGGCCTTTTACAAGAGAAGTTTGCCAACCCATATCCCAAATTAAAGATATATTGTGAGTACTTAAAAGTATATCAATTCAGAAATGAAACGAGTGGCCTTGTGATGTAATAATAATACTTATATAGTATTTACCATGTGGCACTCTATTCTGAGTAATTTTGGCATGCTATTTCATTAAATCATCACAATAATGAGATATAGTAAGTGGCAGAACTGGGATTCAGACAAAAGAAGCTGACTTCAGAGTCTTTGCTAACTCCTGTACATGATGTTTCTCAACATTAGAGATGTTCACCTTGCTGAATGAAAACTTGCCAGATTGTCAGAAAAGAGGAGACTCTTACGGTCAGTTTCCACAGTAAAATTCTATGAATTTGTCATACCCAGATAAACAGAGAGTAATGCCAAAAAAATCAACTTCTTTAATTTCAATAAGATCCACTGTTAGATAGTTTTATGACACAATAAAGTTTAGTTATTTCCATAATTAGAAGACAAGCTAAATATCCAAAAAGTCAAGTATTTGAGCTTTTAACCTCATGAGAAAAAGAAGAATAAATGGTCCCAATGAAGTAGTGGAATATGCAAAGCACTTTTCACAATTCCCTTGGTCTCTCACTCATTAAAACCTATTAATATGTTATTTGAAATTTTCCAACTTAATAGAAAGTCATTTTCCCCATTAAATATTAATGTATAAACATAAAGTCATTAAAGAACAAAATCCAACTCACTGACACCTGACACTCTTAGCTACACAGATATCTATTTTAGTAATATGTAAGATAATTTACGATTCAGACATTTTTAAGAAGTATCTTGTCTAGGAAGAAAATTACCCTGCTCTGTTTTCCCAATCAGGTGAATAACAAAATCTCATGAAACCACCCACCCCTGTCACCATCCTCCTCAAGTACTGTTGGAGGTGATAGCTTAGAATCCTGGATCCCAAGAATATTAATCCTCTCTCAGAGGAGATCAAGATTGGCAAAACAGACTTATTCTCTCTTTCTTGGTCTCCCAGCATTCCCTTAATTTCTTTCCTCGCCCTCCTGTTCCATCCCTTGATCGTTAATGAAGATCTGACGCTCTCTCCCAGGTGCCACAGAAGGAAAATTAGACCTGAAACTACAGGGTCAGGCACCAGATTCTGAAAGATTCAGTGTGTATCCATTAGTGGCTCACTTCTCTTTACTTACTTTTCACCTTCCCCATTAAAAACACATATAATAACATTAACCATATAGGATTTGGAGAAGATAAATGCAAAAGGATGTATAAAAACTCCTAGAGAAAAAGCAATCAGTCTGAAACTAATCAATCTTTTCTTTCTAAAACTCAGTCACAGGTGCATTCTAAGTCATGGTTATATGGATTATTCTATTCTTTCTCAATGTATGGTTTAAAATTTCTGTAATAGAAGTGTCATTTAGGACAAATTATTATGAGAATTAGAATGCTGAAAAAAGTTACACTTAAAATCGCTTTATATCTAAGAAAAAATGATATTTAGGTTCTAATGGAGGAGATAAGTTCATAAGATTTAATTTTTTTCAGTAGATGTTGGGTAAGCCTAAACTTCTCACCTGTATGCATATTTGCCTCAAATTTATATGTACATGAAATTATTTTCCATTGCATTTAACAATACTGTATTATTTTCCCAAATATTTTGTATAATACCTACTGTAAGTCATGAAGCATAGCTGTGGAATGCTGGGGTAAAAAACAAGATCAGACAACTCAACCCTATGGCAAAAGCAATGGCTGACTCATTTTAAAAGAATGTGTACTTCAGCAGAGGCTGGAATTTTAAATCTAGCAAAATCTACAAACAATGTTAATCCAAAATCCTGTAGAGCATTGGATTCCAGTCATAATTTGGTCTTTTTAGACATATCTATCTTCAAATAATATGGGAGGGGGTAAACTGTTACCATATGATTCTTTCAAATTTTCAAAAAATTATATCAAGTTCACTTCACCTTCCATCCATGGGCAAGACTCAGCTATTCCAAATTAGATAGTGTTTCAGCTTCACCATCTGCTTTTAATGCTACATAATTCACTGGGGATTAATGGGAATGGTAGGTATGCTTTATTTTTAACATTATCCTCCTTTCATTTGTCACAAAAAATAATATAATACTGGAATAATCCAAAGTACCTTTGGTTTGAAACAACTCAAAACTAATATATGATGTAGCCCCTTACTGAAATGTAGACTTTGCTGGCAGAGTGGCTGTTATTAGCATCCTACTATTTTAAAAAGGGAGGCAAAGACTGGTAGGTGTTACAGATTTTATACACTTTCAGTACTTTATGATTACTTAATTTATTTTCAAAAATAAAAATGTGTAAATATCAACTTCTATCACTAAAGTTTTGATTCTGAAAAAGTCACATAAAAATTACTTCTTATAAATGTAAGCTTAGGCAATATAAATGAAATCTTTTTTGAGAAACTTGTATGAGGTGCTCTACTTTGAAATTAAGTGTTCATACTAAGCATAAGAAAATATCTCTGCCTGGTTAAATGGGACTTCATAGAAGCAAAAGATTGTTTTACATCGTTGTTAATTCAATCATATGCAGTATTTATTAATGGTTATCATTATTACTGACATTTCACACAGATTAATTCAGCTGTCAAGCATTGTCAGAAATCCCTCAGTTCTCTCATTATGATGAATTTACATTCATTTCTATGATACATCCATTAAAGCATTAAACTGGCACATAAAGTATGAAATTATTTTATAAAAAAATAAACATGTTCAGAAGTACCTCTTCAGCATTCCTTTAAAAATTATAAACATAACTATGGATTATACTTCTTAGCTCCCTTTTAGGTTATTCTGATCCCCAACTCTCACTTTTTAAGGGGTATTTTACCTGTAGTCCAAAACAAAGTATACAGAATGATACACAAATAGTATTCTGAAAGCAATAAAATTGGAACATAATTTATAGTTTGAAGACTTCTTGTCATTTTATAATAACAGAAGCTTCCTGGCTAATTAGAGGACCCTATGAGTAAGTGATATCATTATATCAAATAATTTTATAAATGACATCTTTTACTAAGGCATGTCTAGTAACTAGCCCAATATATTTAAAGAAAACCTTACTCCTTTGGCTTCTCCTGGTTACTATTACTTGGATCTACAGAACTCTCCCACCACAGGCTCAGGCCAGTACTATTCCTATATGAAGAGGGAAATATATCAGCTACCTTCCTCTCAAAAATCTTGAAGGACCTACAATTTATTTACATTTCTAGCCCTGGTATTTCATGGGCAGTGACTATTAGGTTCTTTATAATTCCCATCACAGCAGCCTGATCACCCCATGGACTTTTGTTCCAGCAATCCAGGTTATGATGTGCCCAGAAAGAGCAAGGTGTGCCTGAAATCTAAACACTCCCCACTCTGCTTCCTCAATAGTCTAACCCAATACTTCTCAATATGAGAGTTTCAAAACACATGCATCAGAATTATGTTTATGTAGTAAAAACACAGTCCCCTCGGGAGAACTCTCTGTACTCTCTTCACAAGTTTTCCATAAATCTAAGCTTTTTCTAAAATTAAAAGTAAATGTTTTAAATGAAGCTCCCTAAGTTCCAAACTACATCTGCTAAATCATAATTTCTTGAAGTGGCACAAGGGAAAGTACATTTTAATGAACACCTCAGCTGATTCTTCTGCACACTAGAGTTTCCATACTGTCTAGGGATAAGCTTATACCCTTCAGACTCTCTTTGGTATTGCCCAGTTGGCTGACTAATACACCTTCAATGAGAATCTGGGGGCATAGATATTGTTACTCTTTGTCCATGACTCATGTCATTGGATGTATCTATTGTGGGTAATAGCTTCCTCAGCAGAGATGTTGTCTTCACCTGGAAGCAAATTTAGGCATACCAGCCTCCAAACAATCTCCTGGCATTAGAAATTGTCATAAATACCAAGCTTCCCTCACCAGGTCCGATCTCAATTCCTGCACTGATAGACCCTCGCCTGCAAACCGTCTTTGCCTAGATCACGAAATGCCTCCCATAGCCACACTCCTGAGTTAGGATGGAGGAAGAAAGAGAACGGGAAACCCCATTTTGAAAAAAAAATGCCTTGCCATCATATAATTCTAAAACGTAAACACAGGGATATAGTAAAATGGGAGTATTTAATATGTTTCTTTTGGCTTCCTAGAATCAGAAAGTTAATTATTATTTATTACTTATACTATTTACATTTATTAATTTCCTTATTTAAAATGGTTCCATTAAGAATGGAAGAGGTAAATTTATCATTGTATGCAGATGACATGATACTTTATATAGAAAACCCTAAAGACTCTACACAAAAACTATTAGAAGAAATAAACAAATTCAGCAAGGTAGCAAGACCCAAGATTAATATACAGAAGTGTGTTGCATTTCCTTACACTAACAATGAAACATCAGAGAAAGTAAAAAAAAATAAATCCCATTTAAAATAGCATCGAAAAAATATTACCTAGGAATAAGCCTAACCAAGGAGGTGAAAGATATGTATGCTGAGAACTATAAAATAATGACAAAGGAAACTGAAGATGATTCAAAGAAATGGAAGGATATACCATACTCTTGGATTGGAAGAATTAATGTTGTTAAAATGGTTATACTACCCAAAGCAATCTACAGATTTAATGTGATCCCTATCAAAGTACCCATGACATTTTTCACAGAACGAGAATAAATAATCCTAAAATTTATATGGAACCATAAAAGACCCAGAATTGCCAAAGCAATCCTGGGGAAAAAAGAACAAACCTGCAGTCATAACCCTCCCAGATTTCAGATAATACTGCAAAGCTACAGTAATCAAAACAGCATGGTGTTAGCACAAAAACAGACATATAGATCAATGGAACAGAATAGAGAGCCCAGAAATAAACCCACACACCTATGGTTAATTAATCTTTGACAAAGGAGGCAAGTATACACAATGAAGAAAAGACAGTTTCTTCAGCAAGTGTTGCTGGGAAAGCTGACTGCTCCATATAAATCAGTTAAATTTGAACACTCGCTCACATTGTATATAAAAATAAACTCAAATGTCTTAAAGACCTAAATATAAGACATGACACCACAAAACTCCTAGTAAAGAATATAGGCAAAACATTCTCTGACATAAATTGTAGGAATACTTTCTTAGATAAAGCTCCCAAGGCAAAAGAAGTAAAAGCAAAAATAAACAAACCTAATCAAACTTAAAAACTTTTGCACAGCAAAGGAAGCCATCAACAAAAGGAAATGACAGCTTACATAATGGAAGGAAATATTTGCAAGTGATGCAACCAACAAGGGCTTAATTTCCAAAATATACAAACAGGTCATACAAGTTAATATTTTTTTTAAAAATAGACATTTCTCTAAAGAAAACATACAGATGGCCAACACACACATGAAAAGATGCTCAACATCATTAATTATTAGAGAAATGCAAGTCAAAACCATATTGAGATATCACCTCACACTGGTCAGAATAGCTATCATCAAAAAGTCTACAAATAATAAATGTTGGAGAGGTGTGGAGAAAAGGGAACTTTCTTACAGTGTATGGTGGGAATGTAAATTGGTAAAACCACTATGGAAAACAGATGAATGTTCCTTAAAAAACTAAAAATAGAACTACCATATGATCCAGCAGTCACACTCCTGGGCATATATCTGGAAAAGATGAAAACTCTAATTTGAAAGATACATGCACCCCGGTGTTCACAGAAGCACTATTTACAACAGCCAAGATATGGAAGCAACCTGAGTGTCCACTGACAAATGAATGGGATAAAAAAGATGTGATAGGGCTTTCCTGGTGGCGCAGTGGCTGAGTCCGCCTGCCCGATGCAGGGGAAACGGGTTCATGCCCCGGTCTGGGAGGATCCCGCATGCCACGGAGGGGCTGGGCCCGTGAGCCATGGCCGCTGGGCCTGTGCATCCGGAGCCTGTGCTCCACAACGGGAGAGGCCACAACAGTGAGAGGGCCGCGTACAGAAAAAAAAAAAAAAAAAAGATGCGATACACACACACACACACACACATACAATGGAATGTTACTCAGCCATTAAAAAAAGAATGAAATATTGCCATTTCCAGCAACATGGATGGACCTAGAGATTATCATACTGAGTGAAGTTAGACAAAGACAAATATATATCCCTTATACATGGGATCTAAAAACTGATACATATGAACTTATTTACAAAAGAGAAACAGACAGAAACAGACTCACAGACATAGAAAACAAACTTATGGCTACCAAAGGGGAAAGGGCAGGGGAGGGAAAAATTAGGAGTTACAACACATACCGTTTTACTATACATAAAATGATAAGCAATAAGGATTTACTGTATAACACAGAGAACAATATTCAATATCTAATAACCTATAATGGAAATCTGAAAAATTGTATATCTATATATGTATATCTGAATCACTTTGCTGTACACCTGAAACTAACAGAATATTTTAAATCAACTACTTTAAGTGAAAAATAAATAAAATGTTTCTCATAAGTAGCCACAAACAAAATATAAGTTACTAGCTACTTAACTATAATTATTGAAATTAATATAATACAATTACACTAAAATTTCTGAAATCATCAGAATTTGTAGATCATCTAAAATTTCTCATATTTGCTTTGTATGAAAGATTCCTCCTAAGAAATCCTGAAAATTATTTTGAGAAAATAACCAAATCACTATGGAGTGTTTTTGTAAATGATCTTTACTACTCTTTTCACTCAAAGGAGCCCATAAATAAAATTAATATTATTTTAAGGCATGAATCGTGCCACATAACCCACTTTACTCCCTCATTTTCCCCTTAAGACCATTTTCCATACTGTTCAATTTAAATGCAATATTCAAGTGTCCTAGTCCCCAAATGATTGCAAGGAGTTATGTTTCCAACAAACTTCTTAAATTACTTGATTCCAATCTCATCTTGTTTCCATAAGATTTAAATTAAATTAATGAAGAGAAAATGTCTATGTGTGCCTAACTAGAGAAAAAGCTGAAATATTAAAACAACCTGCTGAAAACTGATTTCACATCATCCAGCTCTGGGGAGCCCCGTCAGGCATGCTGGCCCACTGTGCTGCTCTTGTTCAGTGGGGACCACCACACCAAAACAACTAGTCATTGTGGAGATTTGTTTAAAAATGAATGTGCTGAAGATTTTCTGATTCACATTCATTATCCACTGACCTGCTCTCAATGGATTTCACAAAGAGGAGCAAAACTAATTACCTCAGGCCAGGCTGTCTGGAAAACAATGGCACAGTGATTTAGAGAAAAGCATTCATGCTGTAGAGGCCTTTTGGAATAGTGTATATTTTTAAATTAAATATCACACTTTTTTGATGATAAAACTTTTGCATTTGAACTAATGCACCATTGCTTCCTTTTTCAAAAATCTGTTCTAAACAATGGAGGCCTTTGTTGGCTAAATATCAATACATTGTTTCATGTTAAGTCATCTTAACAAGCTTGAAAAGAGACAAAATATAGGAGAATATATGTGGGGAGGGAGAGCTTTAGAAATGAGGAAACAAAATAATATGATAAACCATTTGGGAAGTCTAGAGTAACTTATTTATTACTGCTATTTATTATCTGTTTTAATTTACCATAAAAACTTTGTTGTTTCTTAATAAAATATGCATAATGGATAAGGAGAATGATTTCTAATGAAGCATGTCTTGTTACAGGGGGTTACTGATCTTATTGATATACAGAGAGATTCTGCAAATCTCTTTATATATTAGTGTAGAATAGGTAGTGGTGACAACCTAGAAATCTATTGTTTTGCTGGAGGGCAAGCTAACAGAGTTTGGTTATTAGAAATATAATGTGAGGAGTCAGTGCATTCTGGAAACACATAGAGTTCACAAGACCTTGAGAAAAATAGCCAAAATAAAAGGGGAGGGGAACTGTAAAACAATTACATTCTTCTGACCACAAAAGTGAAGCAAATCAAGAACACAGTAGGAGTTTAACCAAATACTGGATCACTCACTCCCAGAAGCCCTAATTATGGGGTCCTGTCTCTCTCTCACTGCTAAAGAATAATCACATACAAATTAGTAAAGAAGAGTTAGAAATAGAGCTTACTTTAGTGTTCCAATTGACTCTACTTTGTATGAAGTCTGGAAGGGTTTGGAAAGAATTTTATTGTATTCAAAATCTCAGGTCAAGAGGAAAACAAATTGGGCTATATACAAAATATTAATGTAAATCCTCACACTGAAAGAACTGGGTTAGATCCATGCAAGTTATTTCTCCTCCTGAGCATTGTGAAGTGACTTTAAGTAGCAAAGGACATAATTGATCTTTACATGGTTTCACCAGTGTCACTAGTGCCTGAAGAGGACCTTGGGCTAGCCAAGAGCAGAAGCTCACTTAGCTTTCTTGGGATGGCGTGATGGGGGAGCCTACTACTTCCAGTCTTCTCCCTGTCTGTTTTCACACTAGAGATGGCTGTGGGATTAGAACTGAAAATTAACTGCTCAAAAACATATTTGTCTTTCTTTTTTTCCTCCCTTAATCTGTCCTCCTCCTTGTAGAGGACAGCAAATAGAAACTTCTCCTTTAACTTAATGAAGAGAAAATATAGTAGTACCATTTTATCTAGATTTTATTTGTATACCCTGACAATTGCCATAAATTCCAAGGATCACAGGAGAAACAAGCTTATTTATTTGAGCCTAAAAAGAATAAAAGATATTAGTATTTTCTGGAATATGCAAGTAAATGTACAATGTTTGGTTATTCACAACAGACACAAATGGAACTGTCCTGCTTCCTTTAATGGTAAGACCAAATATTCATGTAAATATTTGGATGAAATATATTACATATATTATACTACATATGTGAATTTTATTTTTATAATATATATTTGATTGGTTTTACAGACAACATAGAAGACATAGTGATAACTATCCAAAAGGAATACAGTTTCACTAGAGTTGTATTTACAATTATATTAACTTTTTCTGTCAAGTTGGTTATCATCATGGTTCTTTGTTTCTTTCTAAATACTATCATAAAACACTGTGTAGAGCTTATTTTGATGCTCTACCACAGAATCCACTACCTATTATATCTACTACCTGAAAACTTTGCACTAAAGTCTCTATTGCTAAAATTATTACACCACGTTTTAATCAGAGATTTGCCCTCAATACAGTCTTTGGTTGAAAGCCAAATAATTGAATGTTAAAATCAATATTAGGGGAGGCCAACTAATACCATCACAGAATAAACTTTGGGGACTTGAAGAAAAATATGAATATATTTCCAAAAAGGTAATTATGATTATATTTTCACTACTAAAATTGTTAAAAGCCAATTCTAATAGTTTGAACATTTAGAAAAAAACGATTTGTCCACTCACTTCCAAATGGGGTCAGTGGGTGTGCCTCTACTGGCAGTATAGGCTACTGTTGATGGTAACATTGCCACTAAGTTTGAAAGTTTTCCATCATCTAAGTAAAGATTTATCAGCTCTTCAATTCCTGTAACTTCATCTATAATCAATCGCTCAAATTAGAGTGGTTTGCACTGTTGCACTGCTTGAAGAAGATTCTCCATATTTTCAGAAGACTTAAAAATGTCTCCACATAGTATTTTATCAGGAATATTTTTGCTTAGTTGCTGTTTTACACTTACTTGCCTGAGATAAAATCTCCCTTAATCTTGGATCTTGAAATATAGCCATGGAGAAATTTGGTTTCAATATGACAAATCTCCAAATTTCCACCTGCATCTCAACTTTTATCTCATGCACATTAATTGCAGCACTTTCTGTGAAGCAAAATGTTGGGAGACTCCTTATAGCAGGCACAATGTAAGAAATACTTCTGCTCTCAAGTCACACCAGTTTGATTATTTTTTTACCCAATTCTAACAAATAAACCATGTTCTTTACAAGCAAGCTGTCTTGAAAGCTGGCATTCTTACTGGCAGAGTGCAGTGTTAAATCTTTCTTTAATTCAATGTTTTTTAAAAATGTAATAGCTTCTATTCCATCTTGTTTGAATATCTGACAAAGCAGTTCCATCGTCTCTTTTATGTCATGTGGATGTTTTTGAATTAAGTACAGTGATAACATTAGCTCACTATTTTCCTGTCTAAGGGCAGTAATTCTATTACATTTTTCTGCATTATAATTACTTTTCTAACATATAACTGAAAGATGTGGAAAAAAGTCCATCATCTGCTTATTTACATGTCATTCTTAGCTTTCACCACATTTGTGTTTCATTGTCAGTCACAGTTATAAGACATTTGCTTTACTGATTTTCCATTCCATAAATAGTACATCAGTCAGATCCACTCAGTCATTAGCTATGTGAGACCAAGAAATTTCTCAAAAAGTAAAGCAGAAGAATGATTAAATTCTTCATTAACTCAACACAGTAAAAATTTTTTAAATACATATGGTTGTATCTTTAGGTCTAAATGTGTGATTATAAAAAAAAAAACATTGATTCAGTAACATTGCTAACATTTTTGTTGGTATGGACAGCAGAATATAAGTCAAGAACTAGTGTTTCAGTGATATGTCTTATAGATAAAATTCTATTACTTAGAATTTACAGCTTGGGTTAAACTAAAAATTCTTTGATATTCATCCACAGAAAATGCTTGCTATTCTATTACAGTCATTTCAATAAGGCTTTGCTCAAAATTTTTGCCTCTGTAGGCTTAAAATCATCAGAAGATCTATCATTAAATCATTTGTGATGAATCTGTTTTGAAGTTTGATAAATGAAAACAAAATATGATTTTTAGGACACCATTTTTCTCTAATTTTAGAAATTCTCTTCTTACCCACTGTTTTAATGTCATAATTAAAGATTATTTATCATAGGTGTTGTGGGGCTTTCTTTCTCATGAAATTTTGTAATGGCATTCTGCTCTTAAATCACTTTCTCAACTTGTACAGCGTTCCCAAAAAGGAGTACTAAGGTCAAAGCCAAATTTACATGGTCCCCAAAATATTTATGTCAGTACTCTCTCCACCAGACTATAAGAATCATAAGAAAAGGGACTGCGTTTTATTTCTCTCGTGTCAAGAATAGAGCATGACAGATACTAGGCATTCAATGAACACTTGCAGATTAAAAAATACTTGTGTTTAAAATAATACGCCATGATGTAATGGAGAAGATTTGCATTTGCATTTAGAAAGATATGCTTTTCCATTTGCTAGCACTGTGGTATTGGGCAATTTAATTAACACCTCTGAACATAAATTTCCTCATCTGCAGAATATTCCCGAAACTCCCTGTGTTGCTATAATATGTATTGGTGTATTTTAAAACATGAGCACAATGCTTGCCGTCTAATAGGTGCTCAATATAGTGACTAATAGGAAGGAAGGAAAAAAGAAATGAAGTGAGTTAATGTTTGCATTGATTAAAGAACTATTTGCTTCCCAGTATATAAGCACATATTTAAGGATCTAATTTACTGAACTGAATTTATTGAAATGAAAAATATAGTAATCCTGGGGCTTCCCTGGTGGCGCAGTGGTTGAGAGTCCGCCTGCCGATGCAGGGGACACAGGTTCGTGCCCCGGTCCGGGAAGATCCCACATGCCGTGGAGCGGCTAGGCCCGTGAGCCATGGCCCCTGAGCCTGTGCATCCAGAGCCTGTGCTCCGCAATGGGAGAGGCCACAACAGTGAGAGGCCCGCATACACCAAAAAAAAAAAAAAAAAAAAAAGTAATCCTCCATTAAAATAGCAAACTTTTTAAAAATTACAGAATAGATCAGGGATATGTTACAAACATCAGATATTTTCTGAGAAGTTTCTTGAAGTTTATCCAATTAACTCTTCAGTAACAAAAAATGACCAAATCTCATTTGTCCAATGCCTATGAATGTTTCTGCATTTGGGTCATGTTTCTACCAAATTATAAAGAAAGCTCATAAATCATTATATTATCTCCTCACAGTCTCCCTTATTTCTAATAATTAGTGCTACTTCTCGCCTTATAACAGCAAACTCAAAGGAATCTCTCTAGTTATGTGAGTTCTGCAAACTTCCAGATTTATGTAAGAAATGACTTCAATTACTCACGTTCTTCACTCTTTCCAGTTCCCTTAAGTATTGCAAAAGTATATTAACCAGAATGATGTTCCAAATATTAATACTCCCATCAGTCATTTCTATTTTCTCAGTCTTGGTCACTGGTACCAGTCACTGTTTGTAAAAATTCTAATTAGATTTAGCTACAAAAATGTGTAAATACCTTCAAGTTAATAAGAACCTGCTATATCAGGGGTCTAATAAATATTTCCCTATTGATATTTTGGTGGCTGATTTTCCCACTATATATATATATATATATATATATATATATATATACATGCACATTATTTTTAGTGGAATTATAAAGTTATAACACAGGAATTTACTGAAAATATTGATAGTTTTAAATTAATAAGTAATACTATACATATATATCTTCACATCATTTTGACCTAAAGAGATTATAAAAAATAATTTCCCTGGACCCTAGCCCTACTCAGTTCAACAACCATTTTCAACTCTTAGCTGTTCCTAGTGCCTCAACTCCATAATTTAAACAATATGATGATGTTGCTTAATTTTAAAACTTCATTTGCTTCCTTTATGACAGATGATGATTTAGCTCTCTTAAAAACATCTTCCTCTCACTACTCCTCTCAACATTCCTCAAATGTCTATATATAACTATTCATATAAATATAGGATAAAATTGTTTTAAATTGTTAGTTAATATTTACATTTTTTGACTATGGAAATATTGATATTTTGGTTATGTAATATTTTTCACAGAATTCTGAAAATGCTGCTCTCTATATTTCTAGTTTCCAGATATAGCAGCTGACAATTTCCAGTAACAGGTTCATGATCATTTGCATGAACCATTTTTTTAAAAATTTCCTAAAAACATTAGATCTTCTCTTTAGGCCCAGTCTCCTGCAATGTGTAATGGATCACCAATTTTCTATAACTTCACTTCCTAGAACTCTTAAAATTTGAATCTTTTTATCTAAATTTGAATCTTTAACATCTTGAATTTGTCATTTAATTTTTGTATCTTTTCCTGCATTTATTTCTATTTTTCCTATTGCATTTTAATTCTCTTTTCTAGAACTTCCTTGAATCTTTGTTCAAAGCTACTAATAAATGCTTAATTTTCACTATTACTTTTTTTTCAAATTGTTCTTACCTGTTGTAATTCTATTTTGTATCAGCTTGCAATTATTTGATGGGTGAATATCTAATGCTTCATCTCTTCACATGGATTATTCAGATTTTGAAGTTCTCTTCTCTATTGTCTGTTTATCCTCTTGGTTCCTTTATTTTTTATTTATTTATTTATTTTAAATTTACAATTCATTTTTTTTTTAATTAATTTATTTTATTTATTTTTGGCTGTGTTGGGTCTTTGTTGCTGTGCACAGGCTTTCTCTAATTGCGACAACTGGGGGCTACTTTTTGTTGCAGTGCGCGGGCTTCTCACTGCGGTGGCTTCTCTTGTTGTGGAGCACAGGCTCTAGGCACGTGGGTGTCAGTAGTTGTGGCCCGCGGGCTCCAGAGCACAGGCTCAGCAGTTGTGGCTCACAAGTTTAGTTGCTCTATGGCATGTGGGATCTTCCTCGACCAGGGCTCAAACCCATGTCCCCTGCATTGGCAGGCGGACTCCTAACCACTGCACCACCAGGGAAGCCAGTTCCTTTAATTTGTATTTTTTTTTTTCAAATAACTCATATCTGAGAATACATAAAGAACTCTTACAAATCAGCGAGGTAAGAGAAACACCAAATTAAAAATGGATGAAATAATTGAACAAGAACTTTTAAAAAGTGTATCTAAATAGGTAGTAATCATATAGTGTTCAGTGTCATCAATCATGAGGGAAATGCAAAATAAAACTGCAATGTGCTACTCCTATACATACTTCCAAATGACTAAAATTAAAGGTTGACAATAACAAGAGTTGACAAGAATGTGAAACAATGCAAAGTTGCAGTAGAATAACTCCCATTTCAGACAGCCAAGTCACACTTAACTAAAGCTTACTAGATATATTTTTAAACTATAATTTTTTATTTTTTGTCTACGCATTTTATGTTGCAGGGATGGTGGTGGTCACGGTCTTACTGTTATTATATATCTGTCATTTCTCTTCTGTGTTTTTAAGTGTTTTCACTTTATATATTTTGTTATGTTATCCAGTATACTGGATACTGTAATATCTTCAGTATGGACAATTCTACTTATTCCTGTAAAATAACCCTTTTCTTATTGCATATTTCTTTCCTTCTCAAATACTTTATTTATCAGATACTAATGTTGACCCTGCTGCTTTGGGCATGAATATTTGTCTTCTTATTGACTTTGTTCCTTTCAACTTTCCATTTTCATTTATCTTATGTGTTTCTCATTTTAACCTGAATAGTCTTTTCTTTCAACTCCTTTACCTTTATTTTAAATACTCAATTCACTGTTGATTTAAACATCCATTTACTAGCCTACCCACAAACACAGAAACAAACACAACACTGCTTTTAAGTCAGACCTCAGAAAGATGTTTAGACATCATCTCTTAAGTAGAGGTCACAATATCTATTTTTTTCTTTGTACTTAGAATTCTCTTCTTTCTAACGCAAACTATTCAGGATAGGCACCTGTAACAATGATATAAATATTTATAGGATAAAATTATTTTAACTTGTTAGTTAATATTTACATTTTTTGACTATGGAAATATTGATTGGTATTTTGGTTATGTAATAATTTTCACAGAATTCTGAAAGTGCTGTTCTCTGTATTTCTAGTTTCTGGCTATAGCAGCTGAAAATTTCCAGTACCAGGTTCATGACCATTTGCATGAACCTTTTTTTTTTTTTTTTTTAATTTTCCTAAAAACATTAGATCTTCTCTTTAGGCTCAGTCTAAAGAGAAGTCTAAATTTTAATTTTATATTTTAAATTTAAAAATAAATTTAAAAGTATATTTATATATATATAGGCTTTCAGCCTCTGGTTTGGAATCCATAATTTTTCAAAATACTGCTTTCAGCCTTGCTTCGTCAATACTGTTCACAGGCCAGAAGTGTGATGACAACATCACCAAAGTGAGACTGTTAATCATGACACCTCAGGAAGAGTGATGTCAGCATTATGGAGCTTTAAGTCATTCTTATTTTCTCTCCCCCCATTTTTTTTAAACAATTAGAGATATTCATAACTGAACAAAAGTGCCTCATACCTTAAAGCAAAGGATCAAGTAATAGTCTTGCCTATCTATGCATCCAAAAATAAACAAGGCTTCAGAAGGGGCTTTGGATCCAAAAAACTCAGTGAACCTACCCCATCCCCACTCACCATGATCAGAAAAATACCTGGAGAGAGCAAACTTGAACAGATACTCACAGATGAGAGACAAACTGTAGAAGTGCAACCTGCCTGAGGGGAGATTCCAGCATACCACTGGAACTGGATAGAGAGAGTTTGGATGCAGAGGAAGAAGAGGAACTTACCAGAGTTGCCCCCATCCCTAGGGTGACACTTCAAAGGGCTTAGATGTTTGGCAGTGGCAGTAGCGACCTTTCCCACAGGGGAGGTAGAAAGCAGAGACCTTTCCCACATAGTAGGTGAAAAGTGAAAGTGATGAGTCACTCTGGCTACCCCAGTTGCACAGGCTGTGGCTGGAGAAAGCTGTTTCTCCCCAGAACCACCCTGATTTCTGAGGAACAACCTCCATGACTGGGGGAAAGGAGGAGAAAAGGAAGGAGGCAGATAAGAATATCAAAGGGCATTAAAGAAACATGGTTCCTGCTGTCTACTTCAGGACTTCAACAGGAAGTCCACCCACAAACCTCTAGGAATGCCCCATTAGAGCATCTCCCACTGGATTCCTGGGCACCCCCTAAGCCGTGAGTGCTAAACCCACACCTCCCTCCACTCTGCTGCTGGCTTCTTGTGCATGATACCGAGTGTGCCCATGAAAGTAAGTTCTGATAGACAGGGACCTTGCTCAGGAAATAAGCCAAGCTTGGTGGACAAGGGAGAACAGCAAAATTAAACTATAGCACTGAATTCTTGAATACAAAAGTGAAAAGTTTAGTTAAGAAGATATGTGCTACTTCAAATGTAAAAGCAGAGGCACATAGGAAGAAACAATATGAAAAACCAAGGGAAAATGGTATCACAAAAAGAAAATAATAATTCTCTGGCAACCAAACTGAAGTGCACAGAATACTGTGAACTAACTAGTAAAGAATTTAAAATAGCTGTTATGAAGAAATTCAACACACTATAAGAAAACTCAGAAAAACAATTCAATGATAACAGGAATAAAAGCAATGAACAGAAGGAGTTCTTTGCCTAAGAGACTGAAATTATATATAAAAAACAAAACAAAAATACCAAATAGGAATTCTGGAGTTGAAGAATTCAACAGATGAGATGAAGAATGCTATAGAGAACATCTGTATCAGGGCAAATCACATGGAAGAAAGAACAAATGATTTGGAGATTAGAATATAGAAATAATAGAAGAGAAGGAACCAAGATTTTAAAAGAGTGAAGAAAACCTAGAGAGCTGTCAGATTATGATCAGAAAGGCAAATAATCAAATAACTGGGGTTCCAGAAAGAGAAGAGAGGGATAAGGTGAATATATGTATAAAGAAATAATACCTGAGAACTACCCATACTTGGGGCTGGACTTGGACATACACATTCATGAAGCTAACAGAACACACTATTATCTAAATACATAAAGACCTTCTCCAAGACACATTATAATGAAACTGTCAAAAATCAATAATAAGGAAAGAATCTTAAAGGCAGCCATAGAAAATAGAAAGTAACCTACAAAGCAACCTCCACTAGGGTATCAGCAATTTCTCAGCAGAAATTCTACAGGCTAGGAAAAAGATGTAATGATGTATTCAAAGTATTGAAAGAAAAAATTTACCAGCCAAGAATGCTTTATCCAGAAAAGTTATCTTTTAGATATAAAAAAGAAATAAAGGCTTTCCCAGAAAAACAAAAGCTGAGGGAGTTTACCAACGCTACACCTGTCTTGAGAGAAAAGCTGAAAGGAGCTCTTCAGGAGGAAATGAAATGATGCTAATCAGTGACATGAAAACATATGAAAGTGTTCAATACAGTTGTAAAGGTAAAAAATAGACTGTCAGATTTAGAAAACAGTAACTCTCTTTTAGAATGAGAGTTAACCACTCAACTACAGTAAAAACTTAAAGGAAAAGAGTAATAAAAATAACTATAGATACTATAAATTGTTAACCAATACATGACATTAAAAATAGGTAAATTGTAACATCAGTAACATAAAAGGGAATAGTAGGGCTTCCCTGGTGGCGCAGTGGTTGAGAGTCTGCCTGCCGATGCAGGGGACACAGGTTCGTGCCCCGGTCCAGGAAGATCCCACATGCCGCAGAGCAGCTGGACCTGTGAGCCATGGCTGCTGAGCCTGCGTGTCCGGAGCCTGTGATCCGCAATGGGAGAGGCCACAACAGTGAGAGGCCCGCGTACCACAAAAAAAAAAAAAAAAAAAAGGGAATAGTAAAGGGGGGAGCCCTTAGAGGTTTTGAAGATAAGTTGCTATCAGCCTAAAATGGACTGTTTTATCTGAAAGATGATTTATATAATCTTTAAGTTAACCACATAGCAAAAAAGGAGAGTAAATCTACAAAAGACAAAGAAAGTGGAAACAGAGCATATCACTATGGAAAATAACCAATTTACAAAAGTAGGCAGAGATGGAGGGAAAAAGAAACAGTGGAAATACAAAACAACCAGAAAATGATTAATAAGATCATTTTAGTAAGTCCCTACATATCAATAATCACTCAATGTAAATGAATTGAATTCACCAATAATCAAAAGGCACAGAGTGCCTGGATGGATTAAAAAAATAAGACCCAACTATATGCTGTGTACAAGAGACTCATTTCAGCTTTAAAGACACAATAAGTTCAAAGTAAAGGAGTGGAAAATGATATTCCACACAAGTGGAAACCAAAAGAAAACAGGGATAGCCAAACATACACCAGACAAAATAGACTTTAAGCCAAAAATGGTAATAAGAGACCAAGAAGTCATTATATATTGAAAAATGCATGAAGAAGATATAAAAATCATTGTAAGTATGTATGCATCCAAAATTGAAGCACCTAAATATATCAAGTAAATACTAACAAATCTGAAGGGAGAAATAGACATTACAATAATAGTAGGGGAGTTCAGTACCCCTACTTTCACCAATGGATATAGATCATCCAGTCAGAAAATCAACAAGGAAACATTGGAGTTGAAACATACATTAAACTAAATGGACTTAATAGACAACTACAGAACATTCCATGTGACAGCAGCAGAATATACACTCTTTTCAATGCACTCAGAACATTCTCCAGGATAGATCATGTGATAGGACACAAAACAAGACTTAGCAAATTTAAGACTGAAATTATACCAACTATCCTTTCTGACCACAAAGTTATGAAACTAGAAATGAATAAGAGAAAAGCTAGAAAATCTGAAATGTGTGGAAACTAAACAACACTTCTGAACAACATATGGGTCAAAGAAGAAATCAAAAGAGAAATTCTTAAATGTTGCAAAACAAATGAAAATGGACACAACATATCAAAACCTATAGGATGCCACAAACATAGTTCTGAGAGGAAAGTCTATAGTGACAAATCCATATATTAAGAGGGTGGAAAGATCTCAAATAAACAACTTAACTTTACACCCCACATGCAACTAGAAAAAGAAGAACAAATTAAGCACAAATTTGGCAGAAGAAAGAAATAATAAATATCAGGCTGGAAACAAAGAAATAGAGACCAGAAAAAAAAAAATCAGTGAAACTAAAAACTAGTTTTCTGAAAAGATTAAATTGACAAACCTTTAGCTAGACTAAGAAGAAAGGAGTGAAAATCTAAAATAAGAAATGAAAGGGGAGACATTCCAGCTGGTACTAAAGAAATACATAAGATCAAAAGAAACACAGAAAGAAAACTATAAATCAATACCCCTAATGAATATAGATGTAAAATTTTTCAACAAAATATTGGCAAACCAAATTTAAGACCACATTAAAATGATTATGTACAGTAACCAAGTGGATTTTTCCCTGAGATGAAAGGAAGGTTCAACGTACACAAATCAATAAATGTAATACATTACATTAATAGAATGAAAGATAAAAATCATATGATCATCTCAATAGTTGTAGAGAAAGCATTTGACAAAATACAACATTCTTTCATGATAAAAACCCTCAACAGTTTGGGTATAGAAAGAACATACTTCAAAATAATAAAGGCCATGGACAACATAAGCTAACCTTATATTAAATATTGAAAAATTGAAATCTTTTCCTTTAAGATCAGGAAAAATATAAGGATGCCCAATATTATCACTCTTATACAATACACTATAGTACTGGAAGTCCTAGCTGGAATAGTTAGGCAAGACAAAGAAATAAAAGGCATCCAAATTGGAAAGGAAAAAGTAAAACTGTTTACTCTTTTACAGATGATATCATTTTTTTAATAGAAAATCCCAAACACTCCACCAAAAAACTGTTGGATCTAATCACCAAATTCAGTAAAGCTGCAGGATATAAGATCAACATGTAACAATTAGGTGCATTTCTACATATTAATAAT
This sequence comes from Phocoena sinus, assembly GCF_008692025.1. NCBI lineage: Eukaryota > Metazoa > Chordata > Mammalia > Artiodactyla > Phocoenidae > Phocoena > Phocoena sinus. The sequence goes on from NC_045767.1 coordinate 81,067,086, forward strand.
AAAACATCTGAAAAAGAAATAAAGAAAATGTCCCATTTACAACAGCATAAAAATACCTAGGAATAAATACATCCAAGTAAATGAAAGGTCTATTATAACCAAAACTAAAACCTCACATTTGTTAGAATAGCTATCAAGAAGACAAGATATAACAAGAGTTGGTGAGGATGTTGAGAGAAGAGAACTTTTTGTGCACTATTGATGGGAATGTAAATTTGTTTAACACCATAAAAAGCATTATGGAGTTTCCTCAAAACATTTTAAAAAAAGGACTATCATATGATCCAGCAATTCCACTTCTTGGTATTTATCCAAAGGAAACAAAAATACTAATGCAAAAAAGATATATGCATGCCTATGTTCACTGCATATAAACCAGGTAAATGCCCACACCCTACTCTTAGATTTTCTGATTTAGTTGTCTTATAGTCCTGTTTAACACTCAATAGTTTTTGTTTTAATTGCCTCAGATAATTCTAATGTACAGCCTGATCTGAGAATCATTGACTAGCTCCTGCTTTACCTTTATTTCTCTGGAGGAAACTGGTATCCCTGTTAAGAAAAGATGTTTTTCTACAGACCAAAAAAAAAAAAAAGCTAAATTTAGAAAAGCTATTTGATACAAGGTAGTGAGCAAGTAATTTAAGATTTCTTGTTCTCACTTTTTATGTATAAAACCTGGAATATAATGAATGCCAACCTCACATTATTATTTGAAAGAATATATGTGGTAATGTATATGAGGTGGGGTTTTTTGTTATAATAGCACAGCCTAGCTATATTCTATTCATTAATTCATCTGTTTTTCTATTAATTAAATAGGTACTTATTGAGCCTTTAGTATATGCCAGATGCTGGTGATTAATTAGAAAACAAAAATAAGTTTAAATGCCTTCCTAGAGCCTAGATACTGGGGGTGGAAAAAACTGTAAGTAAATAAATAGATTGATAGATAACCTAATGTCAGGTTGCATTAAGTGACATTATGAAAAACAAATAATGGAAATAAAATTAAAAATTAAGAGGGCATACTTTTTTAGTTTGGATAATCAAAGAACTCTTGATGAGGTAATATTTATATAAAGACCCAATGAAATGATGAAATATACCACTGGAATATCTGAACAGAATGTTCCATTCAGAGGTAACAATGAAAAAAGACCTGAGGTTAGTGTTATTTCTGTTATTTTTTTGTTTGGCTGGTTTTTGGCTTTGGTTTTGTGTTTTTTGATTTTTGGGTTTTTTTGAGAGATAATTAGTGAGCCAGGGGCCTAACAATGTAGTCTTACAAAGTACAACATAGACTACTTTTTATTTTAAGGTTGAAAAGGAAACATTTTAGATATTTTAAAAGTATAATGATGTAAACCAGCTTTATCTTAAAGGATCTTGGAGAGTGGTGTAGGGGGCAAGACTGAATACAAAGCATGTAGGTAGGAGTCATTTGCATTGGTTGTTCATTTGACAAAAGGAATGTTGGTACAGGTGTTGAGAAGTGGTAATTTCAAAGATATGTTTTGAAACCATAATCAATTTGCTTTGTTGATAGATAAGAGGTAGGGTTGGAAAAAATGTGACAAATCCAGGATAACTCCAAGCTTTATAATATAACAGTGGATTTTACTCACATACTTTCTCTTTTAATCTTAAAATAGCCCTTCAAGTTCAGTGACATTATGCTATTTTACAAATTAGGAGATTTCAGAGAAGTTTAGTTTCTGTTCATCACACAAAGCATAAATTTTATTTCATTATGTTTTAATTTTACTCTAAATTTTTGATATTGTAAGGAATTATACAATTGTTAATGTATTTTACATGTTTTTTTCCTTTACTTTGCTGATACTATTTTCAATCCCAATTTATTCTCAGTGATGGAATGAGAAGGCAGTAAGAAACTCAAACACAGGTGAGATTATCAAGAGAAATTTAGATTCAAGAAGCATAAAATATGGGCATAAAATGATAGCACTTTGTTGTTTCTGGGGTATAATGGGTGAGGGACGTATGGGCTGGGGCTTCTGGGGGAAATTTGTCCACCATATTGAGTAACATGGACTTGACTTTTGAATCAGTTATTCTCTCAAAACCAAATTATTTAATGGTGGACTTTTATGTGTAAAGTCTTGAAATTACTAATCTCTTGATAGACTATGGGAAATCACAACAAAAGAGCTAACTCTTTAAAGGTAAGTATATACTTTCAACCAAAAAATCACTAGAATTGATAAAAATGAATCATAACTATTGTAAATATTGTCATTTCCTGCCCAATTTTGTAATTTTTATTCCTTGAATTGAAATAATAATTTATTGAAGAAAAATCACCTCTAGTTTATTTCAAAGGTCAATAATTAATTACTGTGCATTAATACATAAATGATAAAGTACTTAAAAGCCTACCAGTTTCATCTTTTTATGTTTAATTAGAACAATATGGTTTCACTTTCCAGGAATCTGTCAAAATTCTGGATGTGGTTTAACCACCATGGTAACTGGCCACCAAGTCTGTTAATATAAATCAAAAAGTTATAGCTAGTTGCCTGAAGAAAATATTCCTGACTCTCTTCTGTCTGCCTCTGTACCTCCATGACTTTAAATTGTTCTGACAAGCAGCACATGACTATTTTGCAGTGGATACCTCTTCAATAAGAAAATCATAGTGAAGAACGTAAAAAAACAGTTGACAACAATAACCAGATTTCCACACATTCCATTCTATTTTAAGATTGCTGCTAAGCTTCAGCACAGCTGGTTTTCCAGAGTATAAAGAAATACTTTACCTTTCTCATGGTATTAATACTTCATACCACTCTCTCTTTTATGTGAAAAAAAAACTTGCCTTCCATGTCACAGGTTGGTAAACAGTAACCTCGATTTCAACCTGTGTATTACACTTTATGAAAATACTTTAGTATCGTTTGCTTTGGTTTGGTTTATCATCCATACTTAGAAAAGGGAATTACAAAATAAATGGCATTATTCACCATTAAAAACTCTTGGCTTCAGGAATACTTATTAACATGAAAAGGTCAAATCTCTAAACCAGAGAGTGAGTTAAACAATTGGTCGTTTTTCTGTTGTACCTAAAAATGTTTTCCTCAGCTGACACCTATATACCTAGCATTTTACAACAGTACCACTGACATGCAGCCACTATAATTCTAATAGAGTTTGAGTTCTTGGTCTATGTTCTAATGTAAAGTTATTTAGGTGCTATTTTCATTCTTGTTGCCATTGATAGATGTAAACATTGTAATGCAATGTCTCTCTGTACTCCATTAACACCTCACTCCATGAAAGTTGTATTTGCTTTTCTGGACCCAACTGGTAATATAACATAGAATAGTGGAAACTTGTTATTACAAGATGATCTCAAGTTGATCTCATGAAATGCTCTAAACCTTCTCTCAAGCTTTCTGGAAATGACCCTAAGTGAAGGGCGCTGGCAAAAAGCTTTCATAGTATGTATATATACAAAAGAAGGACCTATGAAAACAGATGAACCCTCCCCAGGAACCGAAATTCAGTAAGGTGGAACCAGTATATAACAGAAATTATTAGAAGATGAAACCAAAGATATAAGCTAATTCGAGCTTGCAAGGTCTAATAGGGCATATTAAAGATTTTGCTCTTATTCTCAGAATACCAGGAAGCCACCCAAGGATTTCAAACTGAGAAATATATGCTCTCACTTCAGTTTTGGAAATGTCATTTTGGCTGAAGTGGAATAGGATAAGAAAAATGTGAGACAACAGTTGTCAAAATGAATAAATGGTAAATGAAGCCAGAATTGAGCCATTTTATGGAGCAGGGTAAAGTTGTTCCATGCCCATCAAAATTGTCCTTCAGAGTGAATCCTGAATCTACAGTCAGGACAACATCCTTTCACCTTATAGCCTTTATCACATATTAATTTACAAATATCCTTAGAAATGATATGGTATGAGTTGTTGCTTAATGGGTATAGAGTTTTAGTTTTGCAAGATGAAAAGAATTCTGGAGATTGGTTGCAAAACAATGTGAATATACTTAACACTGTTGAACTGTTCAGTTAAAAATAGTTAAGATGATAAATCTTATGTGTACTTTACCACAATTAAAAATTTTTAAGTAAGAAAAAAAAGGAAGGGGGCATATTTGTGAGTCATTTAACTGTTTACAAAACACTTTTCATTGTTCTTTAAATGTGATCTATACCAAGAAAGCAATGTTAGTTTCATTAGCAGATTAAAATACTGGAAACTCAGAGAATTGCCACAGGTTAAATAGATTTGTAAATGGGAAAACTTTTGAATTCAGGACCTTTGATATGTAATCCCATATTTTTTATACTACCCCCAAAATGTTTTGAAAACATATTTTGGTACTACGAGAAGGAAAAGATTTTATCATTGAGTAAGTGTTAGAAAGTGTATGTCAAAAGTCCATAAGAACAAATAATTGTAAAAAGTCTCAAAGCCCTGACAGCAAATTCTTATGCTTTTTATGTTCTTTCTTTGAGTAAAGGTGTTGTACACAATTATAATATTCAAAGAACATGTATTTTATTTTTGTATGGTATTTTTTGCCTTTTTTTCAGCTTTATTGAGGAATCACTTCCAAATAAAATTGTAAGATATTTAAAGGGGGGAAAAATCCACCTACCTCCAGTCACACTTTTACCTGTGTTCCTCCCTGCCTGGTATAATATCATTCCATTTTTCAAGAAATACCTAGTACTAAAGAAAGACAACATCACTGACCTTAGTATAAGTAAGAATTATGAAGACTAGTGAGAGAAAAACAAATTAGTCTCAGGAAAAGAAAAAGCATGTGGAAATAGTGAAGACCATTCAAAGACTATTTACTCAGAGCTTGCTGGCCAAGGGAGTCAACTACCATCATCTGCCTTGGCAAAGACTCTAAGTCAGGGAGGGGAGTGGGAAAGTTTTATAGTAAAAGGAAATAGAGAAGGCTTATGCTGTGCTCTGATTGGGGGTTGATGGCATAGAAGGCTAGCGGCGGGCTAGCTAGAATTGGAACATCCTATCTTCCTATGTGATTGGTTTGGGGACTGTACTTGGCTTTCTCTCGTTGGTCCTGAGGAACAAAAATTAGGGAATCTGGCAGTCATTGACCAAGTCCTGACTGTTCTGTGCTGAATGCTTCAGAGATTGTGGTTTGTCTTCTTGGGCTGTTTGCTTTACAGGTCCAAGTTCAATTGTCATGTATTCTCCATTGTATATTCATTCTCTCAGGCACATGAGAAATATTTAGAAATATCAGATTAGTAATAAATGAGAAAAAGCAAGTACACTGGAAGTTTTTCATGTAGTGGCAAAAGTTTCAATAGGAGTCAAAACCCAAGGTGACCTCAAAAGCAAATTGTGACACCTGTAAAACCTAGAATATATACAGTCATTAAATGGTGTTTATTCAAGCTAATGTACATAATCTTGGTGCAACGAGAGAAGAAAAAGGAAAAAATAAAAACACTAACAAAAAATATATATATTTTTTATAATTTCTCCATATTTTATCAGAAACAAGAGTTCTAGCTTCTCTCTCAAATACCTGTCAAGTTCTCAATTCTTGACTACCAGAAATCTCCATTATTCATTTAAGGAAGAAATCATTCAAGCATACACAATTTACAAAAAGAAATTATGCAAAATCCTAAATTGAAATCCATTCAGTATATTTCAATGTAGAGTAATTTTTATGAATTATGTAGTCATTCAGTTGTCTCAAATCTACTTAGCTACATTTTTCTTCACATAATTGAGTCAGTCCACACAGGAATAAAAGTAGTTAAAACAACTTTTAAAACGGTTATTACAATATCTTATTAAAATCATCCCAACTTAAGATTTAGTCCAATAATGAACCCAAAACAATTAACAAAATGGGAATAGGAATATACATATTGGTAATTACCTTAAATGTAAATGGACTAAATGCTCCCACCAAAAGACACAGATGGGCTGAATGGATACAAAAACAAGACCCATATATATGCTGTCTACAAGAGACCCACTTCAGACCTTGAGACACATACAGACTGAAAGTAAGAGGATGGAAAAAGATATTCCATGCAAATAGAAACCAAAAGAAAGCTGGAGTAGTAATTCTCATATAAGACAAAATAGACTTTAAAATAAAGACTATTAGAAGAGACAAAGAAGGACACTACATAATGATCAAGGGATCAATCCAAGAAGAAGATATAACAATTGTAAATATTTAGGCACCCAACATAGGAGCACATCAATACATAAGGCAAATACTAACAGCCATAAAAGGGGAAATCGACAGTAACACATTCATAGTACGGGACTTTCACACCCCACTTTCACCAATGGACAGATCATCCAAAATGAAAATAAATAAGGAAACACAAGCTTTAAATGATACATTAAACAAGATGGACTTAATTGATATTTATAGGACATTCCATCCAAAAACAACAGAATACACATTTTTCTCAAGTGCTCATGGAACATTCTCCAGGATAGATCATTCTTGGGTCACAAATCAAGCCTTGGTAAATTTAAGAAAATTGAAATTGTATCAAGTATCTTTTCCGATCACAACGCTATGAGACTAGATATCAATTACAGGAAAAGATCTGTAAAAAGTACAAACACGTGGAGGCTAAACAATACACTACTTGATAACGAGGTGATCACTGAAGAAATCAAAGAGGAAATTAAAAAATACCTGGAAACAAATGACAATAGAGCCACGACGACCCAAAACCTATGGGATGCAGCAAAAGCAGTTCTAAGAGGGAAGTTTATAGCAATACAATCCTACCTTAAGAAACAGGAAACATTGCAAATAAACAACCTAACCTTGCACCTAAAGCAATTAGAGAAAGAAGAACAAAAAAACGCCAAAGTTAGCGGAAGGAAAGAAATCATAAAAATCGGATCAGAAATAAATGAAAAAGAAATGAAGGAAACAATAGCAAAAATAAATAAAACTAAAAGCTGGTTCTTTGAGAAGATAAACAAAATTGATAAACCATTAGCCAGACTCATCAAGAAAAAAAGGGAGAAGACTCAAATCAATAGAATTAGAAATGAAAAAGGAGAAGTAACAACAGACACTGCAGAAATACAAAAGATCACTACAATCAGCTCTATGCCAATAAAATGGACAACCTGGAAGAAATGGACAAATTCTTAGAAAAGCACAACCTGCCGAGACTGAACCAGGAAGAAAGAGAAAATATGAACAGACGAATCATGAGCACTGAAATTGAAACTGTGATTAAAAATCTTCCAACAAACGAAAGCCCAGGACCAGATGGCTTCACAGGCGAATTCTATCAAACATTTAGAGAAGAGCTAACACCTATCCTTCTCAAACTCTTCCAAAATATAGCAGAGGGAGGAACACTCCCAAACTCATTCTATGAAGCCACCATCACCTTGATACCAAAACCAGACAAGGATGTCAAAAAGAAAGAAAACTACAGGCCAATATCACTGATGAACACAGATGCAAAAATCCCCAACAAAATACTAGCAAACAGAATCCAACAGCACATTAAAAGGATCATACACAATGATCAAGTGGGGTTCATCCCAGGAATGCAAGGATTCTTCAATATATGCAAATCAATCAACATGATACACCATATTAACAAATTGAAGGAGAAAAACCATATGATCATCTCAATAGATGCAGAGAAATCTTTTGACAAAATTCAACACCCATTTATGATTAAAAACACTGCAGAAAGTAGGCATAGAGGGAACATTCCTCAACATAATAAAGGTCATATATGACAAACCCACAGCCAACATAATTCCCAATCGTGAAAAACTGAAAGCATTTCCACTAAGATCAGGAACAAGACAAGGTTGCCTAACCTCACCACTCTTATTCAACATAGTTTTGGAACTTTTAGCCACAGCAATCAGAGAAGAAAAGGAAATAAAATGAATCCAAATTGGAAAAGAAGAAGTAAAGCTGTCAGTGTTTGCAGATGATATGATACTATACATAGAGAATCCTAAAGAGGCTACCAGAAAACTACTAGAGCTAATCAGTGAATATGGTAAAGTAGCAGGATACAAAACTAATGCACAGAAATCTCTGGCATTCCTATACACTAATGGTGAAAAATCTGAAAGTGAAATCAAGAAAACACTCCCATTTACCACTGCAACAAAAAGAATAAAATATGTAGGAATAAACCTACCTAAGGAGACAAAAGACCTGTATGCAGAAAATTATAAGACACTGATGAAAGAAATTAAAGATGATACAAATAGATGGAGAGATATACCATGTTCTTGGATTAGAAGAATCAACATTGTGAAAATGACTCTACTACCCAAAGCAATCTTTAGATTCAATGCAACCCCTAACAAACTACCACTGGCATTTTTCACAGAACTAGAACAAAAAATTTCACAATATTTATGGAAACACAAAAGACCCCGAATAGCCAAAGCAATCTTGAAAACGAAAAATGGAGCTGGAGGAATCAGGCTCCCTGACTTCAAACTATACTACAGAGGTACAGTAATCAAGACAGTATGGTACTGGCACAAAAACAGAAAGATAGACAAATGGAACAGGATACAAAGCCCAGAGATAAACCCACGCACATATGGTCACCTTATCTTTGATAAAGGAGGCGGGAATGTACAGTGGAGAAAGGACAGCCTCTTCAGTAAGTGGTGCTGGGAAAACTGGACAGGTACACGTAAAACTATGAGATTATATGACTCCCTAACACCATACACAAAAATAAGCTCAAAATGGATTAAAGACCTAAGTGTAAGGCCAGAAACTATCAAACTCTTAGAGGAAAACATAGGCAGAATACTCTATGACATAAATCACAGCAAGATCATTTTTGACCCACTTCCTAGAGAAATGGAAATAAAAGCAAAAATAAACAAATGGGACCTAATGAAACTTCAAAGCTTTTGCACAGCAAAGGAAACCATAAACAAGACCTAACGACAACCCTCAGAATGGGAGAAAATATTTGCAAATGAAGCAACTGACAAAGGATTAATCTCCAAAATTTACAAGCAGGTCATGCACCTCAATAACAAAAAAACAAACAACCCAATCCAAAAATGGGCAGAAGACCTAAATAGAGATTTCTCCAAAGAAGCTTTACAGACTGCCAACAAACACATGAAGGAATGCTCAACATCATTAATCATTAGAGAAATGCAAATCAAAACTACAATGAGATATCATCTCACACCAGTCAGAATGGCCATCGTCAAAAAATCTAGAAACAATAAATGCTGGAGAGGGTGTGGAGAAAAGGGAACACTCTTGCACTGCTGGTGGGAATGTGAATTGGTACAGCCACTATGGAGAACAGTATGGAGGTTCCTTAAAAAACTACAAATAGAACTACCATATGACCCAGCAATCCCACTACTGAGCATATACCCTGAGAAAACCATAATTCAAAAAGAGTCATGTACCACAATGTTCATTGCAGCTCTATTTACAATAGCCAGGAGATGGAAACAACCTAAGTGTCCATCATCGGATGAATGGATAAAGAAGATGTGGCACATATATATAATGGAATATTACTCGGCCATAAAAAGAAATGAAAGTGAGCTATTTGTAATGAGGTGGATAGACCTAGAGTCTGTCATACAGAGTGAAGTAAGTCAGAAAGAGAAAGACAAATACCGTATGCTAACACATATATATGGAATTTAAGGGGAAAAAAATGTCATGAGAACCTAGGGGTAAGACAGGAATAAAGACACAGACCTACTAGAGAATGGACTTGAGGATATGGGGAGCAGGAAGGGTAAGCTGTGACAAAGCGAGAGAGACGCATGCACATATATATACTATCAAACGTAAGGTAGATAGCTAGTGGGAAGCAGCCGCATAGCACAGGAAGATCAGCTCGGACCGCCTGGAGGGGTGGGATAGGGAGGGTGAGAGGGAGGGAGACGCAAGAGGGAAGAGATATGGGAACATATCTATACTTATAACTGATTCACTTTATTATGAAGCAGAAACTAATACACCATTGTATTGCAATTATACTCCAATAAAGATGTAAAACAAACAAAAAAAAGAATTAGTCCAAAGGAAACAGTTTTTCTTTGTTTTCTCCATTCTTTTCTCTTGATTTTTTTTTTGTGTCCTTATCTTCAGTTACCTCTTTTCTTTTCCTTTCTTCATTCACTCTCTTTCTTTGTTACTTTCCATTTCTTTCTCACTTTCCTCTTTCTTCTTTCATTCTATTCTAGAACCATTTTCTTTCTTTCATTGTGAATGCAGTGATGATGCTTTTAATTTTCTGATACTTTGACATGGAAGAGAGTGACATTCCCAGGGCTAGCCAATTTATAGTGATAGGAATGGACTAGCATGCAGGTGTGCCTTTCACATGCAAATCAGCCAATCCAAAGCCTATACTATAAACCCTCTCTTTTGTCCAGATCTCATGTCACTTTCTTTCTGTCCTAATCACCCCAGAGCCAGGAAATAAACATCTAGGGACAGCCCTTATACCCCAGAGCCTACTGAAATTATTCAAACTTGCCAGTCCCAAACCTGCTCACCCTGCCTTGCCTTTCCTGTGGAAACCACAATAAAGGCTCCTACCACTGCTTCTTCCTGCTCCTTCTGCCTCCTGCCTGACTCCAATGTTTCTCCATGTGGCCCTGCATGGCATGGCAAGTCCCTCCTCTTGGGAACTGTGAGAAGCAAACTATCTCTTCAATGGCAATTGCCACCAGATCTGTTGTCCTGACTGTATCCGAATAATAAAATCCACATTTTAAAATAGTAATATCTGATGTGAAAGGTGGCTAAGGACTGCTGAGTGAGAGAAAAAAGTCAGCTTACAATATTTTTTTTTGTAGACTTTCTTTGAGTTTATTTGGTTTTCTGATGAATTCTCAAGCCATGAATGTATATAGTCCTTAATGAGCACTCATGCCCTAACCTTGTGTAAGGAAAGCATTCTAAAGTCAATTTATAGTAGATGGAATATTACACTTAAAGCATCTGGAGCACTTTTAATTTTCTTATCCTCAGAAAATAATAGAGAATTATCAGACTTGCCCCTGTAACTAGTTATGCATTTCTTCAGAAGAAATTGAATAGTCTCATTCTTCAAAATAGCTAACCTAGAGGAGCACCCAAATAATTAAATCCCCTTCCTCAAAATGAAGGATTAAAAGCAAAGACATCTTGCTAGAGACACATATGCAAGAAAAACATTCCATAAGACTACCAAGAATAGACTGCATGAAAATAAAGAAAACATAAAGTTGGCTGATGTCTAAAACCAGTGTCCTTCAAAAAATTTTGATGGCCTATCTCCTCAGTACAAAATCTTGAGTGCATTCCCCAATATAAAAATTTATTTCAAAGTATAAATGTGTGTACTGACAAATTAGAGTAGTGAAGCACAATCTATTTCTCAATTTCTAGACTCATACAAAGTAATAGAATTTATTATTTTCTTTTTATACCTCAATGCATTATTTATGACAGTCTCTCCAGTGCACATACCTCTTGGAGAACTTCGGGTAACATATAGCTTGCTATCTAGTCCAGATTACTGAAACAGCCTTCTGCCTTTGTCTCTTCTTTTCTGGCCTCCCCCAGCCCTACTAACATTCTTCATACAGCAGCCGCAGTGATATTTTTAAAACATTAGTCAGTTTTTGTCCTTCTCTTTAGATTCCTCCAAATCTTCCAACTGTCAGAGTTTGAGTTTCCCAGATGTAGACTGTGAGATGAGGTTTGGTATGCAAGTGATTTTATAAGGAAATGTTCCCAGGGAAACTGGTAAGGAACGGTTCCCAGGGGAAACTCAGAGAGCAGAACAGAGAAAGGGAGAAATCCAAGCAAGGTTCTATCACAGGCAAAGTCCCAGAGAGGGTCCTTTCAGCCTAATCCCAAAGAACTCTGAAGAGAAAATTAACCCTCAGTATTTTCTCAACCAGAGGCTGCACCCATGAATCATCTAATTACTGGTAGGGAGGTCACAGACATAAATTTTCAGATGCTTTTCTGCAATGTGGATAAGGCAGGCCACTGCCACTGAAAAGCAATCATCTAAAAAAAGAGTCACAGGCACTAGTTCTTGGAAAAAAAGCACACTGAAGCTGAAATATGCACAAAAATGGTCATAGAGATCTGAGAGAATTTGGGCACCAATATTATTCATTACATAATCTCACTGAGAAAAGAGTCTAAACTACTTACTATGGCTTTGTGAGATTTCGCCCTGACTCTTCTTCAGCCTCATCTTGTATCACTCTCCCACCCCATCCCTCACCATACGCAAACTAACCAATGTACATTCTCTTGCTTTAGCCAACCAAGTTTGATCCATGTGGCTTTATTCCCTTTGCCTGAACTCACTGACGCCCTTGTCATGTGTCTGATTCTAACTTAAGTTGAAATGGTTTCTTTTAACAGAGTCCTTCCATAGAAATTTCCACACCCCTCAGACTCTTGGCTATAAGAGTTTATTTTCTTTATAGTACTGATTGCAATCTGAAATCATCCTATTTATTATTTTATTGTCTCTATCCCCCCTCATTGTAATGTAAACTTCATGTCAGTCTTAATCATTCTTCTATCCCCACCACACAAAACAGTGTCTGACATATGCTAGGTGATCAATAGTTGTTTATTTAATAAATAAATAAAGGGCCATACATGACCTCCTTATATCTTGCTGTCTGCTCCATCGTAACTTCCTTAGATACTTATCCTCTAATAACAGGACTGTTCTTAGGAAATGGTAAGCATCTCATCAAGAATAAATTAAAGCAAGAGTTTAAGAAGGAATTTCCTCAGCATAAAATGAAGCAGCTACATAAGCTATTAGAGTGTACTGCCATGTTGTTCAAACTGCCTGTTTGTGATTGTCAAATAATGCATCTTTGATTGATCTCACTGAGGTCCCTTGCCTTGGACTTCACAGCTTGGACAAATATGAGAATCTATTTCTGTTTATATAAGCTGTATTCTAGAAGGCAGCAATATACCTGAACACAGCAGAAACACAATAGAGCCTGAGATTTCTGATGTATAAAATGGCATATGTGGGTGTCAAAATTTAACTCACAATACTTCATATATACTAAGAGAAATATGCCTAATTTAGTTTGCCTATAAACAATGACCATTACTCCCCATGTTTCCACTCATGGGTTAGAGAAAACACTCTCACTTTGGATACTTCTAGTTTAAAACTTAATACAATTCAATAATTTAAAGAGTCTACTGAATAATTTAAATAATTTAAATCCAAGTCCATGATTTAAAGACTCCATTTAGATACTGATCAGTCTTACTAGAAAAATTGCTCAGTCACTCAAGTATCTCAGGCATGTATCTCTTTCCCTGGATCCTCCCTAGGGTTGGGTACAAATATACAAAGGAAGAATGTGCCTTCTGTACACATCTGGCCAGAGGAAAGTCTCAGCGACTTTCGTTGTCATGTCCTGTGGCTTCACCCCAGGACTATGTCCCCAGTCTGTCCCTTGGCTACTTCCAAATGAGTAAAGTATGCAGCTAATATGACTCAAAGTCTTGTTTTTCTCTCCTTTTATGTTTGGTCTAAGTTCTAAGATATTCTTTTATTATAGGTAGAAGATACAAAGGTATAAAAAATAATTTTATAGAATATGTATAGCTCATATGTATATAAGAAAATGGATAAGTAATCTTATTAAAACCATTATGTATGCTTGTCAATCTAATGTGCATGATGAGTCAAAATTATTTCATTTACATTACTATATATAATTTAATCACTTGCATTTTGTCACAGAAGTCTAACATTTTACAACTAAAATGAGTCTTGGAAATCAAGAAATTAAATCCTTCACTTTTTAAATGGAAAAGCTAAGATATGTAGCAAAATATGGGACTTTTTTTCCCCAAGTCTCAAAAATCTGGGAGTTTCAAATGTGGAATTAAGGTATCAATTCCCAGCATAATGTATTTTCTTCTTTTCTATAAGGTTTAGCATCACATTCTATGCATTTCCAAAATTGATCTTAAAATACAGGTGACATTTCTTAAGTTCTCCTTCTCTTTGATTTCTCCTTGATATTTGACAGCCTTGACAGCATGTAATGTAGTACTGCACATTACTGTATATCCTCCAGGTTAGTAGGTCTTGTTTTTAAATGCTTCCTTTCCTTTATCTCATTCCAAAATTTAACTAGAAGAGCACCTACTTCTCTCCAAAGCTGTTACCCACTCTCTAGTATCTTTTCTTTCTCAGGACTCTCTCTGTGAGTCACTGACTCTGTCCTCTCAGTGGTTACTACTAAGTAGGTGATTCACAGATCATCTTTTAAGAAATCTCTTTCCACTTCCCCCTGTTATTTCCTACCCACACAAACTGAATTCCTTTCCAGGTAATCACATTCCTGTCAGTAGACAGCAATTTTTCCATAAATTTAGGTATTTGGTATAACCCAGTTGCAAACTTAAAAGTACAAAGTAAAAATTAATACCGATAATCTGTGCTTGAGCGCCTATAATTTTTTTACTTCTGATTCAAAAGAAGTGGGCATTTCTGGTGGAGATGGAGGTATGGAGTAGGACTTGCAACCCTGAGGTTCCGGTGGTTCTCACATGCTAACCATCTTGAAAAGAACAGGAAAATTCTATTTCTACAGTATCTGTATATAAGGCTTCTCTCTATATAAATATACCTTACGTTATAAAATTCTATTCTCCTCTGCCACAGATATACTATCATGTGGAACTAAAAACTCCAAATTTTTCTAAGAAAATAATTAATTTTGATTAATGTGATTCATAATTAATGGGTAACTTCTATTTGGCCTATGTAGCATTTAGTCTGAGCCTACTAATTGAGACTAAGATATTATACGGCCATTGAAATGTTTCCAGGGAATGTTATTTTTTTTAATATTGGAGAATATTTAATCAATAATATTATGAGGAAAACATAGAATAACATCTATAGGAAAGCCTGAATTAAAAATATAGCTAAAATTTAATAGTGTTTCCCTTTGCAAGGATGTGGGAAGAGTGGGGTGGTTACAGTTTTGTGTACTGATTCTCAATACTTCTATTGATTTTCAACTAAAAGAACTTAGTACTTTTATAACCAGGAGAAAACTAAGATAGATATAAATGGAAATGCATAGTTAAACTCTGTTTTATATATTTGGGACTTTGTCAAGGAAATTGCATTAAGTATACACCTTTGTCCACTATCCTCTATTGTGAGTTCAAGAATTGTCTTTTGGTTTATTTACTTATTTATTTACATCATTTTATTCTGGCATATAATACATCCTCTAAAGCATATTCTCTTATTTTATGTATAATTATTTCATGTGTATTTATATTCATTTGTATGCCTAATGCTGTGCTATAAAAATAAGTTTTGCATTTTTCACTCAGCAACATGCTTTGAAAATCTAGACATGTTGCTTTGTGTAAATGCTTTGCTCTATCAGGTGCACATGGGTTCCCATATCCCCACATTCTACCAACACGTTTTCGGAGTTAAGTCACTCCGTTTTAGCCCTTTATTCTCCCATAAAAATTTAAAATAAGTTCTTTCAATATCTCAAATAAATACAACCAGAATTTTGGAGTGACATATTTACAAATTAATTTTTGTAATTTAGATTAATTTATGATAATGTTACTTCTTATTATTTAAATCTTTAGGTCTTTTGGTTGATTTTTAATATTTTTCCATATAAGTTAGATTTTATTAGTAAAGTCCAGTATTATTTTTATGAGTGCTTATGTTAGTGGTGTCTTTTTATTTATTATAATCTCTTGTCAGTTTTTGCTATAGTATGTACATGCAATCAATTTTTGTAAATATATCTTGTATATAGCAACCATGAACTGTGTTATTTCTAATAGTTTGATGAAATTATTTTTTAGATTATTCACGTTTTCTATAGTAAATCTACTGTTTTGTAATTTGAAATAATATAAAATATGAAAGAATGTGTTCTAATATATTTGTAAATGTTATCATATTCTACATATACTTGAATTCTGTTAGCATTCTTCCTTATCACTACAACTGAGAAAAGTCTCAACTGTAGGACTGAAGAAAAATCTAATTTACCAACAGTTATACGCTATGATCTCTCCTGTCATTAATCTCTGGCAAAACAATCTTTCCAGATCACTTTCAGAATGACTCTGAGGCACTTAATATTATGGAGCTCTGCCCCCCACCTCTGTACTCCACATCCCATTCATTCAGAGGAGACACCATTAGACCTAGTACTAAGCACTAGAGAAGAACCTATGTGTTTCTCTCCTAAAGTGTCTTTCTACATAACAGCATTTTCCATTAGAAAAACTCTCGTACTCTCTCACCACCTATTCACTCACGTTTCCCCAGAAAATACTTGATGTATCTGATTATGGGGTTTAGCAGAATGAGATAGATCTATGATATCTAGCTTCTCCATATGGGGGATCTGCCAGGCAGCAGAAGTCCTACCCTCTTCTTGGTCTCAAGTTGATCATTAAATTTAATGCAATGTAACTCTTACCATGGCTTTAATTTTCTAGTAGTAAAATGTAGCTTCCTTCACAAGTGGTAGATTTTCCTAATAAGCAAATATAGCAATAAAGAAGGAGACCTATGAAAATATCCTATCTACTTGTATTTAACCAGATAAACAACTCAGTGAAATGATTGGAATTCCAAAGGCTGAAGAGGTTCTTACAAAACCTATGCTTGGTATGTATGCCTCTAAGAAGAATACTTGCTCAGAGAATCAAGGAGAAACTGAGGTGATTGGAAAAACATGGTTCAAAAACATGGTTCAATTCTCTCATCAGATATAAGATAGCAAAATAATTAAAACAAAAGAAATGCTGATTATTCTGGGTGTAAAGAAAAAAAATGCTGCCTGCCATTCCAGTTGTACAAGATTAAGCCATTAGCCACTGCAGTTGTCCACAAACAGTGCATCCTGAGCAGTACTGAGGATGGAGAAAAACAGGAAGCATTCTGTGCTTTGGATATAATGGCCCCTAGATAGTCAAGATACACATCTGAGGATAATTTTTATGACCCCAGGTGCTTGCATTTTCCCATAAAGTAAAAACACTAAAATCATTACTTGAGATGTCTGTTTTTTGTGACTGTCAGTAATTATTTTATGCTTAGCTACATGTTTTTCCCAGTGAAAAAGTTCATACATATCCTGGCTCCTCCCTTACTTCTTCAGAGCAGTTCATCACAGCTCTCCCTGAGGCTGTCTCACAGGCTATAGTCCTCAGTAAGGCCCCAGAATAAAACTTAACTCACAACTTTTACATTGTGCATTTTTCCTTCAGTCAACATGGGAAAGAGAAATTTCCTCAGGGGAAAAGTTGAATCTTAGAAAGAAATTAGACAGCTATAAACTGGAAAATGATCTGCAAGGCCAGGATAGAGAGATACAAAAGGGAAAATGAGGTAGATCTGAATGTAACAACTGCTCTTTAAGAGAGTATCAGGAAAGATTATGTTGTTCTAGTTGTTACCAATGAAATAATATGACTCTGGCCCAAAAATGTCAAGATAGACTAAAATGATTTCCAAAGCAAAATTTAGAGACGAGGGAAAAATTGAGAATTTCCCCCTTACACATGCAGATGCAGTGCCTAATATACGAGCAACTAAAAACATAAGGATTAATATAGCGCATCAAGTAGTTATTGAAAACTTGAGCAGATTTTAGAGAAGACTAGAAAGATCACTGTACAGTGCTGAAAGAAAAACTGAGTTGATACCAAAGTGGTTCCTTTACTAGTGGGTGGAGTACAGGGTTACCTGTGCACTGGACATACATGATGAAAAGTGTATTAAATTAGGATTCCAATAAAACGTAGAGAAACTTTAAGCAGGGCCACGACTATCACATAAGGCAAAATGGTGCAAATTAAAATAAATTGTTCTGTGCTTTGGGTTCACACAGTGTCATGTAAGGGCACAGAGCTCTGTGATGGGGATGCAGGTTGAATACCTCCTTTTGCAGTTCACCACCTAAAAACCAAACGCAATAGCTCTGAAATTAACCATACCAAAGGTAAGTCAGGAAGAACTGTAGTAAATACAGTTCAAGCTTGAAGTAGATGTTAGTGTGACAGGAAAATAGCTCCTAGGTGGGATTACTTGACTCAGGATGAGGCAGTGGGAAAAGACTTTCTGAACGGTGGATATATTTGACAGGCCTGTATTTCTCATGAAGACCCCAAGGAAATAAAACTAGAAAAGCATGTTAAAACAGAACCAACAACAACATATAAGACAAAAAGCACAGAAATTGTAAAACAAAAGTAGGCATTTAGTTTCAGCAAAGAATATGCCTACATGTGCTAAGAAAAGGAAAAAAGGGTCAACCTAAGATGCAGGTTAAAATGTTAAGAAGGATCACTTGATACTTCCTAAAATAGTAGGAAAGTGTTTCTTAACACTGTCTGCACATACTGATGCACCTGGGGTACTCTAAAAGAATAATTAAGGCTCCTGTCATAGCTCAGATCTATTGAATTAAGATCTCTGGGGGAGTAGGGGTGAGATTTCTTTTTAAAGAACTCCTGTAATGCTTTCCAAATACAGTCAGAGTTCAGAGGCACCACATTAGAGGCAGATTCTGCTCCTGCATAAAGATATGAGTTGGAATGCTACTTACAAAGCTGAGAAAAGACAATGTCTTGAGACAGGCATGGTAAAGTTGTTGTGTACTGCTGAGCCGCTAGTGAGACACCTTTGGATGGATTAAGAGTTCCTTAAATTTAGAAATCTTCAGGAGGTAATTCCACAGCAGAAACAATTATGGGGTCTAGGGGCCAAGTTTCCCTGGGAGGCAAGT
Source organism: Phocoena sinus (assembly GCF_008692025.1). NCBI lineage: Eukaryota > Metazoa > Chordata > Mammalia > Artiodactyla > Phocoenidae > Phocoena > Phocoena sinus. The sequence continues at coordinate 81,085,931 of NC_045767.1, forward strand.
TTCACAGCATAAGCAATTCCATAGCACGAGACGATAACTTTAGCCAATGAGCAGGACACGAAATGCCTGATCAGGAGACTATAAAAAAACCATCTCACCAGGCAGAGCTCACACCCAATACTATACTGGAAAGAGAGAGACATGGAGATTTAGGGGGAAATGAAAATTAGGCATCTTCAACTATCCTGCATTAAGACTTGGGCTTGCCAAAATTGCAAATTCCTATTATCAAAGGACAGAAATGATTCACGTGTCACTCTCTGAGAGAGAACCAAATAGAAGTCATTTCATACATTTCAAAACTAACCACAGATTCCTGAAACTGGGCAACAATACAAAACAAAACAGAATGACCATTAAAGCCTCTTGTTTTTCCTAGTGATGATGCTAGAACTTCTCTAGTCTTTGTCTATTGCTTATGAAATAAACCAGTAGAATGGATTTCCTCTCACTCCAATGGCCTTTCTTACCCCTTTCCTGCTTCTCACTCCTTTGTGCATACCCATTCCAAAAACTTTTAAAACGCTAACAGCCAGGTTTCCATCCTTCCTTCTCCTGTGAACCCAATCTTCTTGCCTCCCTACCAATGAACCAATAAACCACTTTATCCATTGGGGAGTCAGTAATTTCAAATTATCTTACATTTGTCTTTCTTCTCCAAGCTTTAATTTTTTTCTCTTATTTGAAAATGCAGTAAAAGCGCTACCAAAATGTGAGATGCAGGGTCTAAAAATTTAATCAGATAAAATGCTGGGTCATGTTGTAGTGAGGTTAATGAAATGACTGGGGATAAACCTGTGCAGCTAATTGGTCAGAAAATCGAAGTCTGGGAAATCCAAATCCCTCTAAGTCCTGCCTGCAGTTTGGTGCCACCTGGTGGCAGTTGTCCAAAGCAGCTTAAATAATAAGTTGGGTCTTGTGACAGGATGGAACTTCTGGGATAGAAGCAGTGATTCCAGGAATCTGCCTAGGAATGGACTCATTTTGTTGACCCAGCCTGGAGGGATTGGGCCAGAATAATGAGGATATGAGGACATACTTTCTCAAGATACAGCTGTCTGCTGTTTTCCCCCTTGGCCTTGCCTTCCCTCTAGAAGGAAAAGACTTTAGACCACTCCCATTCGAGAATATGGTTTGGGCACAGAATGAGAGCTAATCACTAATGTCATTACTTCCAAATTGGATTAACTCAGGGCAAACTATCACAGGGTTTTGCTATATTAATTTTCTGGCTTATGCTTAATTTTACCTTTTAGCATCTTTTTCAAGACTTTTGTCATACTTCTCTTGGACAACCACAGCAGCTTCTCTGCCTGTTTCCCTGAATATTGAAGATTTAGCGTAAATATAATCTTTTCTAAATGCTTCCCAGTCTCCTTTCCCTGGCTTGCGTGCCCTTCCTCTGTGCTCCTTAGCACACTGCATAAGCATTTATATGAGGCATATCAGCCTCTCATAACACATTGCTTAGTCATCTGCCCTTTTGATTTGAGCTGCTTTAGGGCAATGTCCTATAATCGTTTAATTCTCATCATTGACCACAGTGCCTAGAAAATTGCAGATGATTATCTAAGTGTAACTTTATATATTCCTCGCATTTTATACATTCATAACACTACACATTACTTCTTCATTTGCACTCTGCTACTTTAATGAATGGCTTACTCATAGCAGCAGAATCACAGCTTATTTGAGCTGAAAGAGTCTTTGTCTACAACTTAAACATTTACTTTGTTGATTTAATATAGAAACTATTGACTCTAGGATATTAATTTTAACATTACCACTGTTCATATAAAGTCATCTTACCTTTTATCTTTCTTTTTTTCTCCTCTTTCTTCATCAATGTCAGACAACTATTAATCAATAACAATTTTTTTGTGTATCTACCATGGGCAAGACATACTGCTGGGCAACGTGGAGATTACAAAAACACTACAAGAGCTTATCCTTATATTCTTGGACGTTAAATGTAGTTACAGAAATGATGTTGATTAAAAAAAATAACAAACTATCATCTTGTGAAAAGTAGATTATGTACCAGTTATTATACTAACTGTTTTATAATGACTTGAAAAGGCATATAAACATTTCCTACCCCATGGATGATCAAATGAGGCAGATCTGAGGATACCAAACACCTGCCCAGATGTATAGAGTGAATAAATGTAGAGCCAGCACTTGAACTTCAGCTCTTTAGATCTATGGCCCATGTCTTGAACTATGGCATTACTTACATATTAAAAAAGACATAGGCAGGATAGAAAATTTTGATATGGAAGATGAAAAGGAAAAGATTACCTTCCAGTGGACTATTCAGGAAAAGTTTTGCAAAGGAAGTAGGATTTGAACTGGATCCTGGGATCTGTGGAGAGGAAATGAATGGCAGGGTGAATTAAGGAAATATGTTTGGAAAAGAGGTGACTAGATATCAAGTTTCATATTGGAGAATTCTATAGACAATCTTTCTTTGGTTTTTAATAAATAAAACTCTCATGTCCTCCCTCTCAATATGGTATTCACATTAATTTATTGTACCAGGAGAGATTTTGAGTTCATAGAGATTCCTCTTTTAAACTAACTTTTTGCCTGGCACCTTTGAGAAAAAAAAATGAGAAGGTAGAAAATAATTATTCTAGAGTAGGTCTAGTCTGTGATCATAGGACAGGACAATGTAACTATAGGGTTCAAAAAAGTAAACATCGGGCTTCCCTGGTGGCGCAGTGGTTGAGAGTCCGCCTGACGATGCAGGGGACACGGGTTTGTGCCCCGGTCCGGGAAGATCCCACATGCCGCGGAGCGGCTGGGCCCGTGAGCCATGGCCGCTGAGCCTGCGCGTCTGGAGCCTGTGCTCCGCAGCGGGAGAGGCCACAACAGTGAGAGGCCCGCGTACCGCAAAAAAAAAAAAAAAAAAAAAAAGTAAACATCATTTGTACTAGGCATTTTTACTCTCATTGGTAAATAGTATACAAAAATGTCCATATTTCTGCACATCTTTTTACTTTTAAGCTCATATCCTTTGAAAAGTAATATATTTTATATTTTCAGTTAGGAACATAATAGCAACTTTTTACGATCCTTAATATAATGGCTGGAAAACTTTTCTTGCTGTTTCATTAATATGCTAAGAGGTCACAGAGAGCAAAAGAATGAGCAAAAGGACAGAAGCCTATATTAATTCTAAGATAACTGGAGAAGTAGTATAAGAATGAGTATTATGAATATTAGTCATCATATTTTGATATATAAGTGAAATGGTTGATGATAAAATATGTTTTACTGGGGAGGGGTATTAAAGGGGATAGATATATTCCCTTAAAAAAACACTTTAAGGCACTGTAACGTCCAAGATTTCATTTTTTTAAATTTGTTGGAATAGGGGAATATTTTCAAAATGTCATCTCCAGTTATTATCTGTGACAGAAAAACTATTCAGGAAGAAACTGTAGGTTTAGATTTTATATTCTGGTATGATCCATTTTGTCAGTGTTAATTGCTGTTTGCCAGCCTGAGTTTTACTCTTGCACAGGCAAGGTGTCTGTGACCTTTGAGCAAAAGGAGCAAACCTCTTTCTGCTTCCTTTGTAGTTTATCTGTCCAAAATTTTCTAGTAGTCTGCAACTATGTGGCTGGGTCAAATGTACTGTTTCTTTGTCCATGAATCATTTTTGAAATCAGGTAAGAGATATGAAAGTACTCTGAAACAAAATGGTGATTGAGAGCTCTATGTGGTATTGCCATTACTATTATTTTCTTATTATTATCTTCCTACTGTACATATAAATCTTCCCTCAAGACATCCAGTAATCAGCCTTCTCAAAAAAGAAGTAGCTAAGAATTCTGTCGAAATCTCAGTTTTGTCTGTTTTACTGAGAAACTTTTGTGTCTAGAATAAGCACATCCTGCCATTTCCTTTTGTCCCCAAATGTGTCTCTCACACGCAAAGGCCAAATTAAGTGTGAAAATAATGGCAGATCTAAGTTTCACCATATCAACAATAGTTTTAAACTACCATTTTCCTGGACTTTCCACTTCTCTAAATATATTTTATAAAATATATTCACTGGAACATAATTCCTTAGGATATTAACAGATATCATACAACAAGGGGTTCTGTGGTTTAAAAATGTATTAGATTCAAGTAGTCATATAAGCATAGTAATAATAATTTTTATAACTATAATTTATTCACAAGTTTCTAGAAAAAACTTAGCCTGTGGAGTTTCCCTGGTGGCACAGTGGTTGAGAGTCCGCCTGCCGATGCAAGGGACACGGGTTCGTGCCCCGGTCCGGGAAGATACCACATGCCGCGGAGCAGCTGGGCCCATGAGCCATGGCCGCTGAGCCTGTGCGTCTGGAGCCTATGCTCCACAACGGGAGAGGCCACAACAGTGAGAGGCCCGCGCACCGCAAAACAAAGAACAAAACAAACAAAACTTAGCCTGTGAAATATTTTCTCAATCTTTCCATTCTACAGGTGAGGAATCAGAAATTTATTTGGAGCCTTTAAATAAATGTTGAAAGTCACATAGTAGTAGAACCAAGACTTAAATCAAGGCTTTTCTATTTATTTTAAAATTTCTTTTACATTAAAAGATAGAGAGTTCTTATTTTTTACTCCAGACAATCTTAGGGCCATTAATATATTAACATGTTAATGTGTAATATGCTGTATTAGGGTTTTACAGAGAAGCAGAATCAATACATATAACCTCTCTCTCTCCCATATATATATATATATATATATATATATATATATAATATATATATAATATACATATTATGTTATATATATGAATGATATATATTGATAGATAGCATTCATATATGTAGATATAATTTATATATCATATATATATATTTATATATATATACACACATCCCAGATGGATGGGCAGATTTATTATAAGGAATTGGTTCACAGAATTATGAAGGCTGAGACCCAAGATCTTCAGTTGGAGTTGACAAGTTGGAGACACAGGAGAGCTGATGGTATAATTCTAGTTGATTCTAAAGGCCTGAGAACCATACAAGCCAATCGTGTAAGTTCTAGCCCAGAACCCAGCAGGCTTAAAACCCCACAGAGATAATTTTTCAGGTTGATCCTGAAGGCATGAAAAAGACCAGTGTCCCAGCTCATCAGCTCTTTTGCTTAGGTTTTTTATTCTGTCCAGTTCTTCAACTGATTGAATGAGGCCCACTCACATCAGGGAGAAAAATCTGCTTTATTTAGTTTACTGATTCAAATGTTAATCTCATTCAGAAACACCCTCACAGAACACACCTAGAACAATGTTTGATCAAATGTCTGGGCATCCCGTGGCCCAGTTACATTGATCAAAAAAATTAACCATCACACATGCTAATATGTAAACCTTGGGACCGAAGTGAGCCAGGGAAATGGGTATTTTCTATACATTTTTGATGACAAATTCCATCCCTTCGAAGAGTAAATCTCAGAACCAATGTTCTATAGAACATCTTGGAGATTTGTTACTCGAGACTTTAGAGAATTACTAAATTATATCACACTCTCTCCAGAACCTTTGAAAAGTATTGTTCTTTTTGAATCAATGAACCCTGAGAAAGCAATAACCCTAATAGAACCTACTGGAACAGAGGGGCTTTCTCTTTTAAGTAACTATGGTAGATTGCTGCAATAATAGTCTCAAGTTTGTTCATACCTCTCTGTACTAATGCCCTTGATCCCTTCACACACTGACACTAGACTTGGCCATGTTACTTTCTTTGACCAATGAAGCAGCAGCAATGAAACACAAGCAAAGATTTGAAACACGATTGATCACTGAGGTTTTTCTTTTCTGCTGATTTTGGAACCTCGCTAGATGAGAAGAATATTGCTCAATCTTCCCCAACGCCTCAGCTGACATCTAGCTAACTAACAGTTGACTGCAAATGCTTGAGTAAGCCTGGCCCGACCAGCAGAATAATCATCCAGGTGAATTCAGTCCAGACTGCTGAACTGCAGAATCATCCATGCTGTTTTAAGCCAGTAAAGTCTTGGGGGAATTTTTTACTAAAAGTCTGGAATTAAAAGTCCTAGTTCTACCAAGTTTGGGCTGTGTGACTCAGCCCCTGAAAAACTTAGTTCCTCCTCTTTAAACTTAGGACAGTAATAAAATATATTAAATAATTTTGCTTTAATAGTTTAATCAAATAATGGATAAGGAATTTGGGAATTATTTTGTAAGCTATAAACACTATACACATGAGTTACTATTATTTCTCTATGAGATCTTATCAGTTATTATTATTAATCATAATGCTAGGTATCAGTGGTATTATTTGTGTGATGTTATTTGCTGTCGGATCGATCTAGTGCTCAACAGGTATAGATTATTTGGTCTCTTGGCCAGACCTATGTAGACGTGGTCCCAAGGCCAAGGCATAAAAGGGTTCAGAATGGACACATAACCAGAATTCTGTGTGCCTTGTCCAGTGAGCCCCTTATGTTGTTCACATGGATCTTAGCTGGACATCTTCAGTAAGCCCAGTGCATGTAGAAATCCTTGCACGAAACTGCAAGGTCAGGCCCAGTTAGGCTCTCTACTGCATGGGACAAAAGAGAGGCCAGTTTAAGCCATCTCAGGCCACCTGTTAGCAAGAGCTTCCTTCCATACGTTAACTTGACTTTTCTCTGTTTCAGTTTCTTCCTCTAATAAAGTGGGAAATTAATAGTAACTACTGCATAGTATCATTGTGAAAAATAAATTAGTTAATGCTTATTAGAAAAAGCCTGTGATCAAAACCATACCTGGAATATTTCAAGTACTCATTAATACACATTGCAAATATTCAAGAAGTAAAGAGCTGTTATTACTCTTCCTATTACTGTAAAATATTAGTACTATTATACTGTTACTATTTTGTTACATTGTTGTTCTTTGGACTTTTCAGTCTACAACTCTGCTAGGTCTTTTATTTTTTTGAGCACACATAAGCAATCATAAATGTGCAAATACTCCAAATTGATCACCTAGACAACTTTTATCAGCAGGTACAACATATTCAAATGCTGAAAACCTAATCCTAAAGTAGTACTTTTAGGAGGTGGGAACTTTAGGGTGATTAGATCATGAGGGTAGAACCCTCATGAATGAGATTAGTAACCTTGTAAATGAGACCCCAGTGAGCAACCTTGACCCTTCCACAATGTGAGGACACAGTGAGAAGTGGAAGTCTGTAAACTGGAAGAGGGCATTCACCAGAACCTGACCATGCTGACACCTTGAGTTTGAACTTCCAGCCCTCAAAATTGTGAGAAATAAATTTCTGTTCTTTATAAGCCACTTGGTCTGTGGTATTGTGTTATAGCAGCCTGAATGAATGAAGACAATGCCTAAGCATGTTATCTTTAGATAAATTAAGTCAATATATTTTTTGTGTAAGTTATTGTAATTATAGGAATAAAAAAATGGGACTTTATTCTTTTAATTCTAAAATCTTGAGCATGTTCCCACTAGGGCTAACGTTAACAAAATATCAAAATATTTTTACATTGTGCTTTTTTTTACCTTTTGTATTTGCTTTCTATTGCTATGTACAAATTACCACAAACATAGAGGTACAAAACAACATATATTAATTATCCATGGTTCAAAAAGTTGGGTATGGTTTAATTAGGACCTCTGCTCAAGGTCTCACTGGGCTGAAATCAAGATGTTGGTAATCATTTTGTTTTCCCTCTGATCTTACTGATTGTTGACAGATTTTAGTTCCTGACAATGATCATTCTGAAATCCCCCTTTTCTTCTGGATGTTGACCAGAGATCACCCTCAGTTTTGGAGAACGCTTCAATTTCATGCCATGTATCCCCCTCAATAGGCAGTTCAAATGTGGATTTTGCTTCTTCAAGGTCAGCAAGAGAAATTTCTCCTGCTTCAAATCTTTTTAGTCCCCTTTTTAATGGCTCACATGATTAAATTAGGTGAACCAGGATAATCTCTCTTTTGATTAGCTCAAAGTCACTGATTAGGAACCCTAATTATATCTTCAAAATCTCTCTGCCATATAATGTAACAGTCACAGGAGTGATAGATCACAAGTGCCTTTCAAAAGGAGGAGATGTTATACAGGATATGTACACCAGGTTGGTGAGAATCCAGATTCTACCTACTACAGCTGTAATCTGGATATTTTGAAATTTTAACTTGGATGTTTATGATAGCTGCTAAACCACAAACTCTCAAAGATTCAAGAACAAAAATTTAGCTTTTAACATGAACTCAGAAGTTGCTACCTAGAGTGATCATATATAATTTAATTGACAACAGCAATCAATGATTGCTATTCGCTCTGAGTACACACATAAAATTACTAGCATTGTGTTAAATTGTCTAAATAGCTACAGATGTTTACATTGAGAGTCTAGGTAAACATCTGGCCACTTAAATCTTTAAAAGAAAAATATGAGATTGCAGATTTTAGCTCTGGCATATAAATAGATTGTAAACTGTCACTTCCATTCATATACTAAGAAAAATCTGAATAAACAAAAAAATCAATAATTTTTAACTCATCAGAGAATTGCAGTATCAGGACAAATTATCACCCCAAAAGTTGGACAAGAAAATATAGAGTCACAGTGGAGATATGTTTAACTAGAACAGAAGCTGCTAGAGCCACAAATAGGTAGGAACGCTTAAATGATGAACTGCTGGAGACTGAACATAGACTAGCATGAGAGTGAGAAACACCTGGAAGCTGCAGTCTTAAGGAGCTCTCCACAATTTCATAGGTTTTACACTCAGGTTCTGTACTAGGATCCCATGGTGAAGAACTAAGCATGGTTCTGGCAGGAGGAGGAAAACAGTTAATTGGGAAATCACTCAGATTATTCTCTATAACAAAGACCTACTTTCCAGGGGAAAAACTTTACCAGAGTCTTATCCCAGTTGCAGGAGAGAATTCCTCCTCTCCATTCCCCATAAGCTTTCCTTTCTCACCTAATGTAGGGGAGATGCTATATACTGGAAAAATATTTGTGAGGGTATCAGCATAGAGACATAGGCCAACTAAAGGACTGTGGTTTAATCAGAAGATGACAGAACACTTCCCTCCCTAGCTTCCATGCCACCACATCAACAGGGTTATATTATAATAAAAGAAAATTACCACTGACCAAACTGCAAGACGTAGCCCCTCTCTGAAGAAGAATACTTAAGAAAGCCTAAAGTTAAGAGTAGAAACAAAACAAGATAAATGAAGTTTGTGGCACCTATCCTTACAGTAAACATTAAACACAGCCCAATTACTAGCCGGATTAACATAAAACCACACACTATAGGCCTATTTACCTCAGTTTTAATCACCTGATACAACATGTCCAGCTTTCAACGAAAAGGTACATTCGCCAAGACAGACTATACTCTAGATGATAAAAAAATCAACTAAACAAATTTTAAAAATAAAAATCATAGAAGATATGTTGTCAGATCATAAGGAATTAAATTAGAAATCAATAATCAAATGATACCTGAAAAATGCCCAAATATTTGGAGATCAAAGAGAACCTGAATCAAAGAAGCAGTCTCAAGGAAAACTCAAAAAGTATTTTGAGCTAAATGGCAATAAAAATACAACCTATCAAAATTTGTGGGATGCAGTGTAGGCAGTGCTTGGAGGAAAAAATATAGCATTAAATGCATGTATTAGAAAATAAGAAAGATCTAAAATCAGTAACCTAAGATTCCATCTTAGAAAACTAGAAAATGTAGAGCAATTTAGCTTAAAGCAAGTTAAAAAAAAAAAGAAAAATGTCAGCAGAAATCAATGACAATGAAAACCAAAAAATTAAAAAATAAAGATAATTATTTGACAAATAAATTGATAAACCTATTGCCTGGATGATCAGAGAGAGAAGGAGAGAAAAGAGAAAGATGGAAACAAATTCCAGTATCAGAAATGTAGATCATGTAACCATACAAAAGATTATTACTCACCAATAAAAAGAAATGAGCTATCAAGCTACTAATACACATGGATGACTTGTAAATACATATTGCTAAGCAGAAAAAGCCTGTCTGAAAAAAATAAATATTCAATTATTCAAATATATTAGTTCTAGAAACAGCAAAACTAAAGAGATGATAAATAGGTCGCTGGTTGGCACTGTTTGAATAGGTTAAAAACAGTTAAAAATTTTTTGAGAATAAATCTATCTGTATGGCACCATAATGATGAATATGTGACACTGCATTTGTGACAACCGATAAATCATTATAGTACAAAGAATGAACCTAAATGTATATAAAATGTTTAAAAGTCATTCAGGATATGTGGAGCAGTGTACAGTGAAGCGGAGGCAGAGCGGCGCCACGAGCTCCTCTCCACTTTGCAATAGAGAACCCCTGACTGGCCTCTGAGGGTGAGCCACACACACGCCCTCACGCCCGGCAAGCCTGTGAGGTCACTATCATATGACAAAGGCTTTGCTGCAGTTCATCTTCCTCACTGGGTACTTTCCATTTGTCTTCCTAGCCATGTGGCTGACAGGGTCTTGGTGCTCTGGCTGGGTGTCAGGCCTGTGCCTCTGAGGTGGGAAAGAGCCAAGTTCAGGACATTGGTCCACCTGAGACCTCTCAGCTACACATAATATCAAACGATGAAAGCTGTCCCAGAGATCTCCATCTCAATGCTAAGACCCAGCTCCTCTCAACGACCAGCAAGCTACAGTGCTGGACACCTTATGCCAAACAACTAGCAAGACAGGAACACAACCACACCCATTAGAAGAGAGGCTGCCTAAAGTCACAATAAGGTCACAGACAGCCCAAAACACACACAAAGATGTGATCCTACCCACCAGAAACACAAGATCCAGCCTCTTCCACCAGAATACAAACACCAGTCCCCTCCACCAGGAAGCCTACACAACCCACTGAACCAACCTTACCAACTGGGGGCAGAAACCAAAAACAACAGGAACTACAAACTCACAGCCTGTGAAAAGGAGACCCCAAACACAGTAAGTTAAGCAAATTAGAAGACAGAAACACACAGCAGATGAAGGAGCAAGGTAAAAATCCACCAGACCAAAGAAATGAAGAGGAAATAGGCACTCTACCTGAAAAAGAATTCAGAATAATGATAGTAAAGATGATCCAAAATCTTGGAAATAGAATGGAAAAAATACAAGAAACGTTTAACATGGACCTAGAAAAACTAAAGAGCAAACAAACAGTGATGAACAACACAATAAATGAAATTAAAAATTCTCTAGAAGGGATCAATAGCAGAATAACTGAGGCAGAAGAACGGATAAGTGACCTGGAAGATAAAATAGTGGAAATAACCATGGTAGAGCAAAATAAAGAAAAAAGAAGGAAAAGAATTGAGGACAGTCTCAGAGACCTCTGGGACAAAACCAACATTTGAATTATAGGGGTCCTAGAAGAAGACGAGAAAAGAAAGGGGCTGAGAAACTATTTGAAGAGATTATATTTGAAAACTTCCCTAATATGGGAAAGGAAATAGTCAATCAACTACAGGAAGAGCAGAAAGTTGAATACAGGATAAATCCAAGGAGAAACACGTGAAGAAACATATTAATCAAACTATCAAAAATTAAATACAAAGAAAAAATATTAAAAGCAGCAGAGGAAAAAAAAATAAAAAACAAGGGAACCCCTATAAGTTTAACAGCTGATCCTTCAGCAGAAACTCTGCAAGCCAGAAGGGAATGGCAGGACATATTTAAAGTTATGAAAGGGAAAAAACTACAACCAAGATTACGCTACCCAGCAAGGATCTCATTCAGATTCAACAGAGAAATTAAAACCTTTACAGACTATCAAAAGAGAAGAGAATTCAGCACCACCAAACCAGCTTTACAACAAATGCTAAAGGGCCTTCTCTAGGCAGGAAACACAAGAGAAGGAAAAGACCTACAGTAACAAACCCAAAACAAGTAAGAAAGTGGGAATAGAAACATACATATTGATAACTCCCTTAAATGTAAATGGATTAAATGCTCCAATCAAAAGACATAGACTGGCTAAACAGATAGAAAAGCAAGACCCGTATATATGCTGTCTACAAGAGACCCACTTCAGACCTCGGGACACATACAGACTGAAAGTGAAGAGATGGGAAAAGATATTCATTGCAAATGTAAATCAAAAGAAAGCAGGAGTACCAATTCTCATATCACATAAAATAGACCTTAAAATTATGACCATTACAACAGACAAAAAGGACACTACATAATGATCAAGGGATTAATCCAAGAAGAACATATAACAATTGTAACTATTTATGCACCCAACATAGGAGCACATCAATACATAAGGCAAATGCTAACAGCTGTAAAAGGGGAAATCGACAGTAACACAATCATAGTAGGGGACTTTAACACCCCACTTTCACCAATGCACAGATCATCCAAAATGAAAATTAATAAGGAAACACAAGCTTTAAATGATACATTAAACAAGATGGACTTAATTGATATTTATAGGACAATCCATCCAAAAACAACAGAATACACTTTCTTCTCAAGTGCTCATAGAACATACTCCAGGATAGATCATATCTTGCATCACAAATCAAGCCTTGGTAAAATTAAGAAAATTGAAATCATATCAAGTATCTTTTCCAACCACAATGCTATGAGACTAGATATCAATTACAGAAAAAATCTGTAAAAAAATACAAAGACATGGAGTCTAAACAATACACAACCAAATGACCAAGAGATCACTGAAGAAATCAAAAAGGAAATCAGAAAATGCCTAGAAACAAATGACAATGAAAACATGATGACCCAAAACCTACGGATGCAGCAAAAGCAGTTCTAAGAGGGAAGTGTATAACAATACAATCCTACCTCAAGAAACAAGAAACGTCTCAAATAAACAACCAGAACTTACACCTAAAGCAATTAGAGAAACAAGAACAAAAAACAGCAAAGTTAGCAGAAGGAAAGAAATCATGAAGATCAGATCAGAAATTAATGAAAAAGAAATGAAGGAAACAATAGCAAAGATCAGTAAAACTAAAAGCTGGTTCTTGGAGAAGATAAACAAAATTGATAAACCATTAGCCAGGCTCATCAAGAAAAAATGGGAGAAGACTCAAATCAATAGAATTAGAGATGAAAAAGGAGAACTAACAACTGACACCGCAGAAATACAGAGGACCATGAGAGTTTACTAAAAGCAACTATATGCCAATAAAATGGACAACCTGGAAGAAGTGGACAAATTCTTAGAAAAGTACAACCTTCTGAGACTGAACCAAGAAGAACTAGAAAATATGAACAGACGAATCACAAGCACTGAAATTGAGATGGTGATTAAAAATCTTCCAACAAACAAAAGCCCGGGACCAGATGGCATCGCAGGTATATTCTATCAAACATTTAGAGAAAAGCTAAGACCTACCTTCTCAAACTCTTCCTAAATATACCGTAAGGAGAAGCACTCCCAAACTCAATCTACGAGGCCACCATCACCCTGATACCAAAACTAGACAAAGATGTCACAAAGAAAGAAAACTACAGGCCAATATCACTGATGAACATAGATGCAAAACTCCTCCATAAAATACTAGCAAACAGAATCCAACAACACATTAAAAGGATCATACACAACGATCAAGTGGGGTTTATCCCAGGAATGCAAGGATTCTGCAATATACGCAACTCAATCAACGTGATACACCATATTAAAAAACTGAAGGAGAAAAACCATATGATCATCTCAATAGATGCAGAGAAAGCTTTTGACAAAATCCAACACCCGTTTATGATAAAGATACTCTGGAAAGTAGGCATAGAGGGAACTTACCTCAACATAATAAAGGCCATATATGACAAACCCACAGCCAACATCGTCCTCAATGGTGAAAAACTGAAACCATTTCCTCTAATATCAGGAACAAGACAAGGTTTCCACTCTCAGCACTGTTATTCAACATAGTTTTGGAAGTTTTAGCCACAGCAATCGGAGAGGAAAAAGAAATAAAAGGTTTCCAAATCGGAAAAGAAGAAGTAAAACTGTCACTGTTTGCAGATGACATGACACTGTATATAGAGAATCCTAAAGATGCTACCAGAAAACTACTACAGCTAACCGACGAATTTGGTAAAGTAGCAGGATACAAACTTAATACACAGAAATCTCTTGCATTCCTATACAATAACAATGAAAGATCGGAAAGAGAAATTAAGGAAACAGTCCCATTTACCATTGCAACAAAAAGAATAAAATACCTAGGAATAAACCTACCTAAGGAGAAAAAAAGACCTGTATGCAGAAAATTATAAGACACTGATGAAAGAAATTAAAGATGATACAAACAGATGGAGAGATATACCCTGTTCTTGGACTGGAAGAATCAACACTGTGAAAATGACTATACTACCCAAAGCGATCTACAGTTTCAATGCAATCCCTATCAAATTACCAATGGTATTTTTCACAGAACTAGAACAAAAAATTTCACAATTTGTATGGAAACACAAACGACCCCGAATTGCCAAAGCAATCTTGAGAAAGAGAAATGGAGCTGGAGGAATAAGGTTCCCTGACTTCAGACTATACTACAAAGCTACAGTAATCAAGACAGTATGGTACTGGTGCAAAAACAGATATACAGATCAATAGAAACAGGATACAAAGCCCAGAGATAAACCCACACATATATCGTCACCTTATTTTTGATAAAGGAGGCAAGAATATACAATGGAGAAAGACAGCCTGTTCAATAAGTGGTGCTGGGAAACTGGACAGCTACATGTAAAAGAATGAAATTAGAACACTCCCTAACTCCATATACAAAAATAAACTCAGAATGGATTAAAGACCTAAATGTAAGGCCAGACACACAAAAAAAACTCTTAAAAGAAAACATAGAACACTCTATGCCATAAATCACAGCATGATCCTTTTTGACCCACCTCCTAGAGAAATGGAAATAAAAACAAAAATAAACAAATAGGATCTAATGAAACTTAAAAGGTTTTTCACAGCAAAGGAAAAGATAAATAAGATGAAAAGAGAACCCTTAGAATGGCAGAAAATATTTGCAAATGAAGCAACTGACAAAGGATTAATCTCCAAAATTTACAAGCAGCTCAAGCAGCTCAATATCAAAAAAACAAACAACCCAATCCAAAAATGGGCAGAAGACCTAAATAGACATTTCTCCAAAAAAGATATACAGGTTACCAACAAACACATGAAACAATGCTCAGCATCACTAATAATTAGAGAAATGCAAATCAAAACTATAATGAGGTATCACCTCACTCCAGTCAGAATGGCTATCATCAAAAAATCTACAAACAATAAATGCTGGAGAAGGTGTGGAGAAAAGGGAACACTCTTGCACTGTTGGTTGGAATATAAATTGGTACAGCCACTATGGAGAACAGTATGGGGGTTACTAAAAAACTAAAAATAGAACTACCATATGACCCAGCAAATCTATTATTGGGCTATACCCTGAGAAAACCATAATTCAAAAAGAGTCATGTACCACAATGTTCACTGCAGCTCTATTTACAATATCCAGGACATGGAAGCAATCTAAGTGTCCATTGACAGATGAATGGATAAAGAAGATGTGGCACATATACACAATGGAATGTTACTCAACCATAAAAAGAAACAAAATTGAGTTATTTGTAGTCAAATGGATGGACCTAGAGTGTGTCATACAGAGTGAAGTAAGCCAGAAATAGAAAAGAAAATACTGTATGCTAACATATATATATGGAATCTAAAAAAAAAAAGGGTTCTGAAGAACCTAGGGGCTGGACAGGAATAGAGATGCAGATGTAGAGAATGGACTTGAGGACATGGGGAGAGGGAAGGGTAAGTTGGGACGAAGTGAGAGAGTGGCATGGACATATATTCACTACCAAATGTAAAATAAATTGCTAGTGGGAAGCAGCCACATAGCACAGGGAGATCAGCTCTGTGCTTTGTGACCACCTAGAAGGATGGGATAAGGAGGGTAGGAGGGAGATGCAAGAGGGAGGAGATATGGGGATATATGTATATGTATAGCTGATTCACTTTGTTATAAAGCAGACACTAACACACCATTGTAAAGCAATTACACTCCAATAAAGATGTTAAAAAAAAAAAGTCATTCAGGAGACTGGAGGACCCCAGGATATACTCTAGACCATGACAAGACAATTTGACTGTATTATAAACATATAAAACGTCCCTCACATGGTGGGAAGGAAGGTTGATAACCTAAATAATTTTGAAAATCAGTAGAATCTTTAAAACAAAGCCAAAAGGAACTGTACATAAGCACTGTCCTGTTGATGATAAACTACAGAGGTATGATATTTTTATACATGTACACTGGTATGTAATAATTAAGTTAATGGATAGCAAATGATGGGAACAATGTTTCTCACTGTTGTAGTGGGAAGTTACACATAGTGGGAAAGATCCATGTGGTAATTGATTAAAATTGGAGGCATCAATATGAACTTTAACGTTTATTAATATACACCTATAGATATTTTTAGATGTGTATTATTATATACACAAATATGTCTCCTTACTCTGTCAGGTGACAGGACCTAGAAGCAACAACATCCCAGTAGTAATGAGCACATATAACACCCAGATCTTGATTTCTAATATGATTTTCCAATAAAAGGAACCAAGTCTCCTTGGGAAAATGGCTGGTTTTAAGATGAGGGCAGGAAATATATAAGATGAGCCTAAAGCATCTTGTAGTGCCAGGGAATAAGAAATTGCTGAAACAATTAAATGTTTAAAAAAGAGCAGAATAATGGGAGTATGCCAAAAAGATACAAGAGCCAAGTGAAAGAGCTCCCAATGGCCAACGCTATAAGAAAGTGTGAAAGAAAATAAGGTAGTATTAGGTTATAACCCAAAGTATGAAATAATTACCCATGAGTATATACTGGTATAAATTGATTAAATAAATATTTGTCAAACAAATTTCCAGTACAGAAGAATTCTAAATAATTTATGTAGATATTCTTACCTGAAGGAGATGGAGCATTACTCCCACTCCTTAGGTGTGAGAAGTGAATAATTACTTCTTCCCAGAGAATACAGCATGAAAAAAATGGGGGCAAAAGGGTAATTTCACAGTGGAGAAACCTGACAAGCACTACCACAGCCAGGCCATCAAGGTTCACAACAACAGTGATGTCATCGTGACAGTATATATGCTTGATATGATGTGACGGAAACAACACTTTACCTCTGTGGTCTTCTTCTCAAAAATGCATAACCCAGACCAATTACGAGATAAACATCTGACAAATTTCAATTGATTCTACAAAACACCTAATCAGTGCTTCTGAAAAGGCTAAAAATCCTCCAAAACAAGGAAAATCTGAGAAAGAGCCACAGCCGATAGGAGACTCATGAGAAATGACTACCAAAGGTAATGTGATGTCCTGAATGAGACAATGAGACCAAAAAGAAGAAAGAATGGAAGGAAAAGAAGGAGAGAAAGAGAGACATAGACAGAGGAGGAAAAACAGTAGGTAAAAACTAAAGAAATCTGAGTAAATTATGGGCTTTAGTTAATGATAATGTATGAACATTGATTCATTAATTGTAATGAATGTATCATACTAATGTAAGATGTTAGTAATAGGGGAAACTGAGTGAGGGGCATATGGGAATACTCTGTAAGTATCTCCACAATTTTTCTATATACCTAAACTATTTTAAAATTAAAATTGTTTTAATATTATTTAAACAATCTATTATGGACTGAGTGTACCCTTCTTGCAGATTCATATGTTGAAGCCCCTAACCCCCAATGTGACTGTATTTGGAAATAGGGTCTTTATGCAGGTACTTAAGGTTAAAAAAAGTCATAAGAGTAGGGCCTTAATCTGATAGGACTAGTGGCCTTATAAAGAAGGGACACCAGACATCTCCCTTCTTCCTTCCCTCCCTCCTCCCTCCCTCTTTCTCCCCCACCTTCATTCTCCCCCTCCCTCTGAGGATATTAACAGATATGCTATTAGATGTACAACTAAAATAAAAATAGAATGCATGTGCCAATTGTTGGGGAACTGATTTTGAACGATGAACAAGCTTAGTATTCAGAGAAAAAGAATTGTGCTTAGGCAGCAATTGGAACTATAACTCACTCACAATCTGTTATTTGCTGTGTGTTTTTGCATTTCATAGTACTAAAGGGTTGTATTTCATATATTACTTCATTCAAACATGGTATGTTATTTTTAAACATGTAGTGGTGACTGAAGTTAGTAAGAGTCATTAACCTTTGTAATCTACTTAATTTGACAGTCAAATAATTACCTCACTTGTGACTTAACTATTTATTCAAAGTAGGAAGTATTTTCATGTGCCTATACCTTTGGAAAGCCTCCTCTTCCTCCTGATATTTTGGGATAAATATAGTCTTAAAATAGTATGTAAAGTTTATAGTCTCACTACCATTACACATTTATTCACATTTCTCATTTATGAGAAGTTATACCCTAACTAGAACAATAACTAGAATTTTATATTATACTAAATTAATCTGTCATAGTTTTGCTGGGTACAAATTCAAATAATGATGCTTGGAGGTATGGTGTCTCTCCTTATTCTCATTTAACGTTAAATATATGCCCTCATTTTTGACTTAATTCAAAAGAATCATTGAAGTAATTTTCCATTTTATTTTAAATGGAATTCACAAGGATTTCCACCCACTCCAGAATCAACATTATTTGGAGAGTATGAAAATTGGAGTTTTAATTATAGTTCTTCTCAAAGAATAATGAAATTACATAAAAAGTTTATTTGACTAGAAACAATATAAAGCTATTAACTCATTGGACTCTGCTCACTAAAGCATGATTCTTAATAACCTTCATTAAATATCAGAGCATTCTTTTATTAACTATAATAGCTAATAATTGATGCTTAGACCACTAAAATTAATCATAAAAAATGTATAGTTCTGAAAAAGTACATGACAATTCACCATTTTATGTCTTAGATGATGCTTTCCTTAAGTAGAATACAAGTTCTTTGGTGGCAGGGATCTTTATTTTACTCACTTCTGTATCCCCAGCACCAGAAAAGTGCTGACATAATAGACAATCATTAAATATTTGTTTAATGAATGAATGCAACCATTATGATTTTCACAAAAAGTATGAATTTGAATATTAACATTTTTTTCATCTGAACAGACATTTTACCAAGAAAGACATATAAATGGTCAACAGGTATATGAAAAGATGATCAACATCACTAATCATTAGGGAAATGCAAATCTAAACCACAATGAGATATCACTACAAACCTGTTAGAACTGCTATTATTGAAAAGCTAAGAAATAACAAGTGCTGGCATGGATGTGGAGAAAAGGAAACACTTGGTACTGTTTAGGGGAATATAAATTGGTGCAGCCACTGTGGAAAACAATCTGGAGGTTTTCAAAGAATTAAAAATAGAACTACCATATAATCCAGCAATTCCATGCCTGGGTATTTATCTCAAGAAAACAAACTTGAAAAAAAATCCACATCCCCCTGTCCACTGTAGTATTATTTACAACAGCCAAGACATGGAAACAACCTAAGTCTCCACTGATGGATGAATGGATAAAAAAAACATGGTATATATACAATGAACTATTACTTAACTGAAGAAAGGATGGACATTGAGAGCATTATGCTAGGTGAAGTGAGACAGAGAAAAGACAAATACTGTATGATCTCACATATATGTGGAATCTAAAAAAAAAAAAAAAGTGGGTAGGAGGTAGGTGAAACGGGTGAAGGTGGTATAAAAATCTTTTTAATTTCTCTTTTTTTCTTAAATAATACTGTGGAACTTATAATTCTAGTAGAACCTATGTGAATTGTCTCTTAACAAGGTTTGAGAAAGAAATCCTATAATGCAGATAATATAGATCCATATTGCTATGTGGCTACTAAAAATATCAAAAGAATTATAGGCTGAACCAAAGACAAGATTAAGCTCAGATAAGAATATTTTTTAGAAGTCTTAGTACATTCTTTAAACAAATTTTTAATACATCTTTATTAGAGTATAATTGCTTCACAATGCTGTGTTAGTTTCTGTTGTACAACAAAGTGAATCAGCCATAGGCATACATATATCCTCATAGCCCCTCCCTCTTGCGTCTCCCTCCCACCCCACTAGGTGGTCGCAAAGCACCGAGCTGATCTCCCTGTGCTATGCAGCTGCTTCCCACTAGCTATCTATTTTACAACTGGTAGTGTATATGTGTCCATGCCACTCTCTCACTTCGCCCCAGTTCCCCCCTCCCACCCCCCACCCCGTGTCCTCAAGTCCATTCTCTACGTCTACGTCTTTATTCCTGCCTGGGAACCACTGTTCTGATAAATACAAAATCAAAGGTAGGCAAACAGTACGGTGAGCAATCTAGAAATTCTTACCAATGAAGATTTAGCTGTATTTAAATTGTTGAAAGATTGTCATGTAGAAGTGAATATGATTCATTCTTTGTTGCTCCAGAGTGTATAATTTATTTTGGAGGCTGTTTTGAAATCAATACGAAGAATATTTAACAGCTGTAGTGGTGGATGTACAGAGGGAGCACCCACGGGTGGAAGGAGACTCCCTGGTACTGGATATATTCAAGAAAAGTTTGACAAGAATGCTTGACAGTCAGAGAATTGAATAAATATTCATGAAGACCGTTCGTAGCCCTAAAAGTCCACAAGACTGTGTTTCTTTCCACATATTTACAACAACTATCCATTTCGCTACTCTAGAGTCAGAAAAGTATAAATTTGGTATGAGACGTCTTTAGTTGGAGTAGTGATTCTGCACACTAATTTTGAGAAATTGGATTATTATAGCTGGAAGTGTTAATACATTCTTCAGAGAACAGTCAGTTAGGATTCAAGAAGATACATAAATCTAAAATATGATATATATAATAAACCATTTGTGGAACACCTATATGCAATTTTCACTTATTTCGCAAATATTAATTTAGTAGGGCTACTGTTTACCAGGCAGAAAAAAAACTGCTCTCAAGACATGCAGAAGTGAATCAGTACAATACAGCCTTCATAGATCTAACAGATTGTCTGTTATGTGTCCCTCATGATATAGTCATTCTAATACATACCTTACAGGAGACAAAGTTTCAGATGGTTTAATAGCTTACTAAGAACTACACAACTATCTGGTGGCACAGCCAGATTAGAACTAGGACTGTGTATTTTCAAAGCCCCTCTAGGTTAGACCTTTCTTCCAAAATATCCAAAGATATTCACATACTTTTCATTTTTATTTTCATATAAATAATTTCCTATGTAATGTTAATTATCACTACCTCTGCTAAAAATATAGTGAACTTTAACTTCTTGGGATTTACAACATTTTTTCATTATTACTACTAGTCTTTTTAGGTGGTTAATATTTAGATGAAAACATTTTAAGAGCTCAACAGTCCTGTCATTATGTTTAGAATCATGATTGTCAATATTCATGAAACAATGAGGATTTATAAGTCTGTCACAAGCTTACCCCAGATCTTGAATTATCTCCATTTTTAATGGAGAAAAAGAAATTGTAACCAGTTAATTGAATGGACTGAACTCAGGAGGATATAGTCAGATTTTTTAATAGAAATATAATAAACATATAGAAAAGTAAATGTTTCATGTGAGTACAATTTTACAAACTGTGAAGGACTGTATAAAATCCATACGTGAAAAACCCTAACATCACTTGCACCCAAGCAGTACCCCTCATGTACCCTTCCAGTCACAATACCCCTGCCTCTAAGGATAACTGCAGACTTACTTATAGCAACATAGAGTGGCTTTGCCTGACTTTATATATTATACAGCTGAAATTAATTCATGATGGCTAACGAATATAAATATGTTTTCACGTATTTATTGGCCATTTGTGACTTTATTGTGAGGTGAATATTCAAGTTTTTGTCCATTTCTCTATTATAATTTCAACATGTAGAGTCTCAGAATTTTTGATCTTGGAACTCTTAACATATGGCACGTGAAATCCACTAAAATATCAATTCTACGAGACCAGCAATATCGTCTGTTTTTCAATATCGTATTCTCAGCTCCTAGACCAGTAAGTACTTGTGTTAGTGAATTTTCAGTAAATATTTAATTAATACAAGAACCTTAATCATAGTAAACTACATATGGAAACAGAGGTATATATCAAGCTAGGATTTATATGTAGGAATCTATCTTAAAGCTTTAGTTCTTTGATTAGTTGTCTTTTGTTTAAATCAATTGATTATCCAGGAGATAGAGCAGGTTTGTGCTAAGTGTCTTATTTAATCATTTTCTCTTCACATAGAAAACCTCTAGGGCTCCATCTATATTTCCCATCATGAAGGCTTACTCTACAATTTTTTTCCTCTTTAGAAAACCCCTTTGTCTTCAACTTGTATGTAATTGTCATATTCAATCACAGTATTAATCTCAACAGTATTCTCCCTCCAGCTCTAACTGTCTTTTCAATATGAGAGGTAGAAAAGAAAACACAGCTTCTTTCAGTTCGACACATCAGAGGAAGCTAGAAATTCAATTTACTGACTCCCAGTTGGTTTTCTCTGTAGTACAAACATAATACCACTGAGTGAACTTTAGCTACTATATCTACATAAAGTTCTGACATTCATAGTCACAAATCAACATGTGTACAGTCTTCTTCAAATTCAGAAGGTGCAAACAAAAGGGAATAAGGGAAAAACAAAACAATTGTGAGCAATGTATTTGGGTGGGGATTTGATTTATAAACTTTCAGCTCAGTTTACACTTGAACTCTACACACCCAGTTGTCATGGTATTGTCCCTTGAAGTTGCTAGGGTGTTTGACTCAGAAAAGACTAAAATAAACAGAACAGAGGACTGATGGTTAGGAATAAGAAAATAGGAATGGTAATAAATAAAGGCAATGCCTGGGTAAAGGATTATAATTGTGGATTCACACACATAACTATACATAAAAATATCCAGCTGTCATATATAATCAAGACAATACCTTCTGAAGCACACCATTAGTAAGTTAAAAACCAAGCCTTCCACTGGTAAACTTTTCCGTTTGACAGTAAAATTACAAACACTAAATCATCACACCTCATCAAATATTACTGTATTATAAGGATGCTGCACTGAACTATACTGAAATTGTACAGAACACTGAACAGTATCCGGATATTACTTGCATTACTCACATAAATATTACAAAATAAAATGACACACTAAGAAGACAGAGAGGCATTTTCATAAAAGGAAATTCTTTTAAGTTGATAGTTGGTGCCATCATTGCTTTTTTTTTGTTTGTTGATCACAGTGTGAATTGAAAGCAGGGGTATAGCAGAGAACCAGGGAAATTACTGGTAATAGCAGGTTCTAAATTCAGTCTCCATCACAACATCAACCACTATAAAGAATGGTCAATAATAAATATCAGGATAGAATGCTTCCTTGTAACACTCATTTTTAAAATGTAGAAGTATGAAAATATAGGAGCAATGCTCTATCACAGTATTTTTCCTAACTTTTATATTATGTGTTAGCTTGAAAAATAAAAGCCTTCTCAAAAAAGGTATGTTAACACTATTCCTTTTTTTAATTAACAAAATACAAATTTTAAAACATTTTAACACTTACTTGAGTAAATCATCTACAAGCCAATCATTTGCTGAAGCAGAATTTATGTAACCCGGTCACATTTAGAGTATTCATTGTATTGACAATAAAAGATAATTTGGTTTCTGGGATATCAAATCAATGTGTAGGAAAAACGTTATCAAATTCATTATTGATGTCTTTCAAGACTCACAGTAAAATAAACCAGATAAGAACACAGCAGATGAAAAAACAACAACAGCAATAAAGTCCCCTCGTATATTATAGAGTCAAGAATACAAATAACCAGTTTTCAGGTCAAGAGGAATAGAAAAATGAAAAAGAAGAGAATGAAATCTATCAAATAAGTACCAATCATGAATCCCATTTTGACTTCACTCTTACATTTTTGATGTTATAATTTGCCATGCTTTATTAACGTAAATTATTATTTATAGTCTAAATTATAAATTAACCTAAATTTAGTAGGTTTCATGTGCAAATACTCTTTCATAATTATAAATTATTTATATTGTTTTTTATAAATTGTGTTGCATAAAACCAACTTGAATTAAAATAGAGACAACAGGAGAAATATTCAAACAGATTTGCCATGCATCATAAGTAACTTGTCAAAGGCCTAATGGGAAAGATCATTATGGTTGATCTTACATATTGACTCACTCACAATTCTGTAGATACTCACGACCTAAAAACTACATTTCCTACACTCTTTGAAGCTAAGGTTTTGGAGGTAAAATTGATTTCACTGATTAACTGCATTCCAGTCAGATTTGGAAGACAGAAATCAAGCAGAAGCCCTCTTCCAGGCGTTCCTTCTGACGACAAGCAATATCATAGTGACAAGAGTACCGAGAGATAATTTTAGTAGTCGTACTCCGTGTCTCATGGCCAAACCTTCACAGGAAACAGAGGTAGTTATAGACAAAGGTAGCAGCAGTTTCCTGATCTCTGGGTTGCAGGCATGGGAGTGTTCTTGAAATCAGGTGGCCCCCTAATTCTCACTCCTCCAGCCCTTCCAGTCATGCTCTAAGCAATTAATTATATGTATAAAATTCCTAGTAATTGAAATATCTAAGGGGCAATATTTTCCTGTACTCTATTCTTACTGATAGGAAAGAAAAATATACTGGATATTAACAAAGAAACCTAAATACATACATCCATATAAAAATATATACATAAATATATTATAGAAGATATAAATAAATGGAGATACACATCATGTTTCAGGAAAGGTATGAAATGTTTTCTTCATGAACATGTAGTATTATATAAATCCCAATCAAAGTACTAAGGGAATTTTTATGAAACTTTTAAAACATGATTCTAAAGTGTTCCTGTAAACATAAATAGTTAAGAATAGATAGAAAGTATTCAAAAAAGAAAAGTGATATAGGTATTGTACTAGATATTAAGACATATCTAGAGATATTAATACAGTAGAGAAAAGTCTGTAAATAGATGCAAAAAGCCAGAATCAATGACAGAAAAATTTTTTGTTATATCTAAGTAATTATACAATAAATGAATCATCAAAATCAATAAGGAAAATATGTTAAGCAATAAATGATCTGGTGGAAAATAGATAAAAAAACAAAAAGCACAAGTTTTGCCTTACACAATTCAAATTTAGTTCCAGATTGATTAACAAACTAAACCTAGAAATTGATATCACATATACGAAAGGATTAGTTGAGGGTCTATTTAAACACTATCTAAATGATTTAAAAATGGCATGGACTTTTTCGAACAAAAAGTCACTGCAACAAATCACAGAGAAAAGTAAAGTTTGTCACTATGCAAATGTAAGCCCTTTTTTTGTTCCCCTACAACCTCTTCTATCAGATTGGAGACAAAAAATTGAGAGAAATATTAGCAGTGAATATGAGAAACAAAGGTTAATTTAATTATGCACAGAATACAAAGTGAAAAAGAAAGCATGTCACTGGAAAAATGAGGAGAGAACTTCAAAAGACAATTTATTTAGTAATAAACTAAGACATGAATTTAAGACAAAATACCCTTCACATTTTAAAAATAAGTTTCTGGAAATTTTCATTATTAAATAATTAGAGATGCAGAAAAACAGACGGTGTAAGAAAGACTGTAGTAGTAGTTTAAAATGATGAAAATTAAAAACGATCTAAATCTCCATGCTAGGGGAACTTTATGATAGAATGATGAGGGGGGTATTAAAATCTCATTTTCTTACAATAAAAAGAGAAAATGCTCAAAACGTAGGAGTACGTGATAAAAATAAGCATTTATACTTTATGTGAGAAGTCATTTAAAAATATTTAATAAGTATCTATTTATTTAAATATACTTCTTGGAAGTAAATACACCAGAGTATCAGTTGATTGCAGCATTAGAAGTGATTTTTATTTACTTTAAACTTTTCTGTACTTTCTGTGATAGCATATCTTAATTGCATAATCCAACAAAGTAAACAATATTTGAATACAAGTGACAGATTTAACCTATACTAACTTAAGAAGGAAATGTATTGGCTTGTGAAATAGAATTTTCCTGCCAGTATGAACTTCTAAAGTAGGCTTGATACTGGGACACAAAAAACGTCAAAAAATGCTAATCACTTAATTTCTCAGCTCTACTTCGTCTGTGTTACCTCCATTCCCAGGCTGACTCTTACCTAACTGATCAGGATTTTTGTCCATTTTGTTTATTTCTGTACCCTAAGTGCCGGTGCTAGACACATGGTAGGTGTTGCATAACATTTTGTTGAGTGAGTTAATAAGTTAATGGGTGAAATAAAGAGAAATGGCTGTAGTAATGCCAGCTTCCCATCCTCCCAGCTTCAATTCAGCAGAAAAGAGTTTGTCCATCTGTATCTGCACCCTTATTCCAAATCTCATGAATTCTCTTGGACCATCTCTGAACCAAACAATGTGATTCTCTGTCTAGACCCGGGTATAGGGCAACCTATAAGATAAAAACCTACCTCAATCAAGGATGGAAGAATGGGTAGTACCCCAGATGAAAACTGAAGTATCGTTATCAAAAGAATGTGGTATAGTTGTTAGGAACTCAACAGGTGGCAGTCACTACTGTATATCTGTATAATAAAAATAGCCATACTAAACCCAATCTTAATATTTAAGTCATGCCTATGAAGCAATAAATACACTTCCCTCAATTAATAAAGGGAAGACTTAAGAAACATCAGGGTTAATGCTTTGCAAAATGCTTTGGATTTGGTTGATTGAGTCAGGAGTCTCCAAGTTTGCAGTTGGCTGCTGAAAGTGAACTCAATAAATGCTTTTCTTGGTAGAGGGGATCACACAGAATAGAGTCTAAGACTGAAGCAAACTAAAAAAGTGATGACCTGTTAAGACATATTGGATACCTTTTATTAAAAAATAAAAACAAACTATAAGAATGGATGACCCCACTCACTAAAGGCCTTTCCATTACACTTTTACCTTCAGTATTCTTCAATGAATTGGTAAAATGTTTTTTGAACTGGTTTCAAGGCACAAATTCATTGATTCACTCAGAGGCTTGGCTATCAATACAGCGTCTCCAGGATGTCTGGCATACCAGTCACCTCCAGGCAGTGTTTTAAATGAAGGGTAGGTAAACTGCCTTTATATTTTTTGTAGAGTTTCATCTATTGATTAAGAATTATAGTGAATAATGAAATATGAAAAATGGCCTATTGCCTAAAATCTCCATGTAATATGCTGATGAAACTCAATCTGATACTATAAACCATTCCATAACGTCCTTTTAAAAGTGCTTTGTAAACATTTTACAAGGAGACCCCTAACATTTTTCTTGAGGTTTGCTCAAATAAACCATTTCTCCATTTTGCATGTATGGCAATTGAAATGTGAATGAATGTTAGTGTTTCAACCCTGAGTCCTGGAGCTGATTAGTTACTTGAAATACCTACATTGTATTAATTCAGTGGACATCTATTGAGAGTTTAGTCACCTAAAGGCAGTATGGCATACAGACTCTGGGATCAAACCCTTGCTTTACCACATACTAGCTATGTGAACTTCATACAGTTTTTTTAAACTTCCTCTTTTACAATCTCTTCAACTATAAGAGATATGAGAGCACCTACATTTATAAGGTTTTGTAAATAAGTTAACACATGTAAGTCACTTAGGAAAAGCTGACATAATAAATGCTCTATAAATATTGGCTAATATTATATGTAAGGTGTTATAACCACCCAACATAGCAGAGATTAGTAGGTGAATACCCAAATTATGTAGACTAGAAATGTATGACTCATTTTCTGTTAAGTGTAGCCATATGACAAAGCTACAGCTAAGGGAATATAAGTGAGGTATGCCAGTTCTATAAAAACTTCTTCACATCCCATGCTCATTCTCCCTTTCGGCTGGCTGGAATGTCAATGCCAATGTTAGCTTTGGAAAGTACTTTGGTGAAAATTGCAGAATCTCTGACAGCCTGGGTTCCTAAATGTGTACAAGCTAACCTGTACACTTGCCCAGGACTTTTCCACGGGCATGAAATAAGCTTCTATTGAGTAGAGGCATTACTTTGGGGGATTTTTTTTTTTTTTTACTATATCCTATGCTCTTCTAATTAATATAGATAGCAAGAAATAAAAGATCAATAATACACATTGTTTCATTAAAGGAACTTTTAAGCTTATGAGAGGCAGAAACACACACAAATTAAAAGCTTAATGTTGTGAGAAATTTCCAAAAGAAAAATATCTTGAATTATCAGAACTCCAGGGGTTTCCAGGAAGACAAAAGATAATACCCAGTTGGGAAATCTTTGAATGTTTTTTGCAGTTGTGCCTTTTGACCTATGGCTTCAAGGAAGCATAGAATTATAACAAATACACATAGCTTCTCAGGCATAGGGAATAGCATGAATGAAGAGGAAAAGTGAGAGAGTGTTAAATACTTTAGGAGAACAGCCAATACTAATTTGCCTGGAGTAAAAAATGAGTTACCAAGAATGAAAGGGTAGGCTAGTATCAGATTTTTACAAAAAATTTCATATGTAAATATTCAGGATTGATTTGATATGGAATGGAGAATACCAGAAGGTATGAGAGCAGAAGATAGTGATTATGGTTATAATTAAGGAAGATTTTATACCTCTTCATGATGTGACTCTTGATCTACTTTCTGCTTTTCGTACTCCATTATTCAGCAATGTCAAACTACTTAAATATTCCCAAATTTTGCTCTCTCACATCTCTATATCTTTGCATATGCTGCTCCCCTAATTGCAGTACCACCTAGCTTAGATATCATCTTCTTCAAGAAAACTCACCTAACTTTCTCAAGGTTAAATATTTCATTATTCAGAGACAACACTATGTATCTGAGTCTGGCGCATAGCAGGTGTCCAATAACTATGTGTTTAATGAATATACTTCTACAATAGAGTGCTTCACGCTATCTTTCTTATAACACAACGAACTCATGGAATACTTTTATTCTGTCTCACCCAGTTTTGTGTCACCAGCATTTAACTCATTTTTGGATTCATAGCACACCTTTAGTTTTTTGAACTAAATTGACATGTGGTACGGATTCACATATTGAGAAAATAGAAGTAGGAAATCTCTTTTAGAATGTACCAAACTTTTGTCCTTAAATAAGCACCATAAAGTTTTTTTCAAACTCATTGTTCATGTTATTAGATCAACAAAAAAGCAGCACATTACTGAATTAGTAGCTAATGCAATATAAATGAGTCTGGGATGCCACAGGCCATTTTGAAAAGCATGGTGTTCTTTGGATTGATGCTTTTAAATAGTTGTGAGACTAAAGCTGATGTACTCTCAGCAAGCTTAGTGGTATCACAGAAAAATAGGCTGAGATACCAAAAGTTTAATTGTATAGATAATCATACACTAAATCTAAGTCAGATATAATTTTTAAATATAACATTAATATAACCTAAAATATGACAAAGTGTGGTGCTATTATAATCCTTTTGAGATTTATGAACCAGACTTAGAAAAAAATTCTCTGAGGAATGCAACTTAGTTGATCATCTATCTCTGGCCACTAGAATCTTAAATATTAATGTCAGTTTGGTCTGCTTGTTTCTTTTTAAAAATACTTAAAGTATTTTTAATATTAAAATTTTTAAAAAATTTAAAATATTTGTTAGTTTTTTAAATTGATGAGTTGAAATTAATAGCCATTATAACTCATTATCTAAATAATAAATTGTAATGTTAGTATACTGGTATATATAAAGACCACAAAATATATGTGATATAAAATCCATTGTTCTTATGTGTTAGTAAAACTTACATGCATGAGCCATTAGGGAACTGTCAAATTTTTCTCTTGCATTCTGCTTAACTTATATTGACCATATCTTTATAATAGAACAACATGCTAATTTCAGAGACATCTCAATCTATTACAGAATACCTAGTCCTTAAGATACAGATTTCATCATGTGTGCTTATATGACCCTAACATTTTATCCATGTTGCTACTGATCCTGCAGGGATTCCCTTAAGTACCATGGTTGTACATGATTGCCTGGGAATGACTTCTATGCTGAGATGAAAGAGAATTTATAGATTTTTCTTAACTTTCGTTGAGAGTAAAACACCTTCCACAGATAGCATCATAGGAGATGTTTCTTCCATTCTTACGGGTTATGCCATCTGAGATTATATCCTGTGTTGAACAATTAGTATTTCCTCTAGTTACAATCAATAAAACTGAAGAAATGTGCTCACTCATTGCCTCACTCTTCTTTTGGTTTACATTTTCTTGTTTTATATCCTCTTAGCATAGTTTACATAATGATAAAATAAAATAAGTGACATTTGTGAATAGACTATAGAGAGTCTACACTGAGAGGCAGGCAAAGTGATTAAAAGCATCAGATCTGGAGCCAGTGGAACTGGTTGTAATTGGTTGTGTCACATGACATTGGACAAATTGCTAATCCTCTATGACTAGATTTTTTTTTTATGACTAAATTTTTTCATCTGCAAAATGAAAAATAATAATAGTACTTGCCTCTTAGGATTTCTATGAGGGTTAAATGAGTGTATAATATATAAAACTCTTATAAGGTAAGCACCATAAAAGTGTTTGCTAGAATATCATTCAGCTATAAAAAAAAGAAGGAAATCTTGCCATTTGCAGCAACGTGAATGACCTTGAGGGCTTTATGCTAGATGAAATAAGTCAGAGAGGGAAAGACAAATACTGTATGATCTCACTTAAATATGAAATCTAAAAAACAGAGCAAAACAAAACAAAAAACTGAGCTCATGGATACAAAGAACAGATTGGTGGTTTCCAGGGAGGGGGTCCTGGGTGCAAAATGGGTGAAGGGGGTTAAAAAGTACAAACTTCAAGTTATAAAATAAATAAGACATGGGGATGTGATGTACAGCATAGTGACTATAGTTAATAATTCTGTATTGTATATTTGAAAGTTGCTAAGAGAGTAGATCCTAAAAGTTCTTATCACAAGAAAAAAATTTCGTAACTAAGTATGGTGATGGATGTTAACTAGATTTATTGTGGTGATCATTACACAGTATATACAGACTCCAAGTCATTATGCGGTACACCTGAAACTAATGTTATATGTCAATTACAACTAAGTAAATTTTTTAAAAGAATATTTGTGGGCAAAAAAGTGTTTGTTTTTTAAACACATGGTGGGTTGTCCTTAGTGTGAGATTATACGAGAGTGAGTGGAAAGTGTGAATTAGAGACTATTTTATAATATAATATAATGTAATGTAATATGATTACTAAAAAGGCATGTAGTTATTTAAAACATTGAGTAAAAAGCACTGCAAATCTAAATTTCATTTGCGCCTCTAATATTTCCTAGGAAACTCTTTCAGGTGTCTCTCCTATTCATTATCCTTAGTAGATAATTTTCCTAAAATTTCACCTGTCTTTTCACAGTGCAATATTATTTATTCCTTAGCCTCAGTCTACTTTACTCAGTAAATCAAGGATAGCAACCAAGCACTCTTTCACCTTCTTCCAGGCCAAGAACAAAGCTATTAGAATCCACACTTTCCCTTTCTTTCTTTCCTGCTCCTTCAATGAGACAATATTCAACAGCTGTGTTTTCTGTGTCATCATCACTCAACTTTTTAGAGACTCTGTTCTATCATCAACTCTGTAGTAGAACAAATCTCCTTGGAGGTTTATAAGTAGCTCAAGCTCAGCATATCCCAAACTGGATTTGATTATTAATCCTAGAATGCCAATTCTCTCCCTCTTCTTCCTATCTTAGAGAAGGAGACCACCATCTATCCAGTTATCCAACCTTAACCCTGAAGTCATCCTTGAATACTGTTACTCCATAATTTGGCACTTTTAATCTATAACATTTTATTTTTGCTTTAGATCCAAATATTCTCCCCACTTTCCCTAAAACTGCACTACCTCATTTACCATCATCCACATACTCTTGTTTGAATAACTGCAACAGCCTTCTACCTGGATTTCTTACCTCTAAACCTGAGGTATTAAAAAAAAACAAAGAACAATAATAATTAAAATTCCACTCTCTAGCCAGCGGTATATTGGAGACAGCTCTTACTGGTTCATGAAAACCAACTGTTAAATATTCAGGGATATTTTTTAGTGAATTGTCAAACCATTGGTAGCTTAAAACTGTCCATGGAGCAAGTATTTGCATCATAGAAATTAATAAACTCTTTAGTCGATTTACTAGCACACAACAGGTCTACACTCTGAAGCAAGACTAATACTTTTTTTTTTTTTAAGACTAATACTTTTAAAGCATAACGCTGATGATATCCTTCTCATGCTTAAAATCAGTTAGTGGCCTTGCCCTCTTCCTTCTCAACCCTGGTGGTTGCAGTGGAATAGTAAGACATCAACCTCCACACCTTTATTGTTTTTCTACTTAGCAAACCCTTCTGTCCCTGTGAGCAGACTTATCACCCTTGTGATAGCTCAATAGAATCACCAACCCCCAAATCTTAGAATGGTCACCTACATCTCACTGTTATATATATATATCCCTCTTCTCCAGTGGCTTTTTGTCCCATAATTTGGGTAATGTTATCATATGACTCTGGTCCTAGACACCCTTTGTAATCTGAGCTATCCTCTCCTCCCATCCTATCTTCTTCTTCCTTCCAGCATGGCTGGGGCCCCAGCTACTCTAGGGTGACTTTAAAAAATCTGACATCATTTTGCTAGTTTAGTTCAGTCACTGGGGACAAAGGAGGCACAGGGTCATCCCTTGTCATAAGGAACCAGAGAATAAAAATACACCTCACACTCTGGGCAAATGTAGGTTTCATTGTACTCTTACGTAACTATAAGCTAAACTTGTCTATCTGGAGTGTTTGGACATAGGGGGGCAAAAAAATCACAAGATCAAATAGCTCCTGCAGCAAAATGTGGCTCACTGTCTCATCCTCACCATCACCACTAAAAATAAAAATGATCAAATTATGAAAAATTACTGAAGGAGACAAAGAAAAGCCTGAGAAGGATAACCTAAATGAAGAAGAAAGAAAACTTAAGATCTTCCTCCAGTAACACTACTCGCAGTCATTGTGCTGAGTAGAGATCTAAAGATAGAAGTGAGAATCTTTGCCCATGGCCTACCATTCTGTCATCAGTGACTGTGAGGCACTCATGTCAGCAGATTACCTGAGCATCACCTTCTAGCACTTGTCTATCAGTATTAGAATCTTTAGTTCAATGACAAATGCTCCCTGGCTCTAACCCATTCTTGTCACACACCTGTTGACATCCAAAGAGAATGCCAAGAACAAAGTCCTACCAGCTTACCAGCTCCAGTGCACAAGCTAAACTAAAACTCTCAAAAGAGTTGATACCCTGAGGTCAAATTACTTTTGACCACATATTTGATATCCAGATCATAAAGAGAAATGTGACAATTTGTGATGTCCCTGTTTTTTAAGTAATCACAGTTAAATAATAGACATATGTCCTCATAAAGCATTAAAGCATGGTCTATAAATGTTTATTTCTGAATAAAAGAAAGCTATAAACTCCACATGGGCAGAAACTTTGTCTTTTTTGGTCACTACTGTATCCCCTACACATAGAATAATTGTTGGCATATTCTAGGGGTTCAATAGATATTTGTTGATTTAACAAATACATGGGAGTATGAACACACTGTTAGAGGGATGTAGAGGAGAGAATGGATAATTACATTTCAGAAGCACCAGGCACTCTTCTAACCCCCATGATACAGAGTAAATCACTAGTTCTACCTTCAGGGCACTATCCTTTGGGATGAGGCTCTAAAACTTGGAACAAGATCTTGGTTTTGTCTTCCTCTCAACGTGCAACATAGAACTCAAGTGTCTATGTTCTGACCAATGTTTTAACTAAAGAAAAAGCACTAATTGTATCTAAAGTCCTTTGTTTGAAATAGAAAGAGATACCAATAGTTCAGATGTGCTGGAATATACTTATAATGAAAAGAAATGCATCCTGGCTATTTGAAGTGCCCAGGCGTTGGGCCTCTGTGTATCTCTAAGCCATCAGTCAGGACTCTGGAGCTGGTGATGAAGCTCAGTGTACCTATCATTGCAGGAAGGCAGAAAGTGGCATCACTCTGGCTTTGATCCATGACTCGGGCATATTTGTTGCTAACACAGACATAATTGGGGAACTCCAGATTTAAAAGGTCATATTGCCTCTTACAACGTTCCAACAGAATGATTTAGGTCAAGAGTGATGTAGAGATAAATCCCAGTTGGATAAAATCTTATAGAAAGAACCACTGTATAACCAAGCAAAAAGGCCAAACTCACTTTCCTGGTGATAACCCATTCTCTGGACCTGAGGCTGTGACCTTGATTTGGGGACAATGAGGCTTTTGAACACTGGCTCTCACCCTCTTTTTGTTCTCTGGCCATGGGGTTTCATATTCAAGCCAACTGAATTTAAAAGATTGAACATCAACTCATAGCTCTCTTTTAAATGAGTCAAATGCTAAATGTTCCCTGATGTTGATTATACATTTAATGAAGACCAATAATATGTATCATTATTGAGCCTGCCATCATATTTTTGATGTCATCAGGTTTGTGACAACAGTGAAGGTCAAATACTAGAAGCTGATCAAATCGTCTGCTGAAATCCACGTCTCAAATGGCTTATAAGACCTGCTAAGCTTTCCAGCTTCTCATCTCGGTCAGTATAATTGATCATTTAATTTTCTTGAAATAATTCTGTAAATATGTCAACATTTTACAATTGCAAATAATGTAAAGCAGGAAGATTGGCTGAAAAATGAGAAAACGTTGATTTAAAAGAAGAAAAATAAGAAGTGATTAGTAAAAGAAGGGGCAAAATGCATGATGATTCATGAAGAGATGCAAATGACATTTACATGTGCCAAAATCAGAGTTACAAATCTGACTGAGTTTTTTTTGCAATGATGATGGAAACA
This sequence comes from Phocoena sinus, assembly GCF_008692025.1. Lineage (NCBI taxonomy): Eukaryota > Metazoa > Chordata > Mammalia > Artiodactyla > Phocoenidae > Phocoena > Phocoena sinus. The sequence goes on from NC_045767.1 coordinate 81,120,999, forward strand.
GAAAGGGAAATGCAATACCAGGTGTTTTCACAGTAATGACTCAACGATTGTAATAGTGAAACGTGGATTCTAAGCTGGTAGTGAGGGAAAATGAAGATGGATAGTTAAGGAGTTTGGGATTGACATGTACACAATGCTAGATTTAAAGTGGATAACCAAGAAGGACCTACTGTACAGCACTAGGAACTCTGCTCAATATTCTGTAACAACCTAATTGGGAAAAGAATTTGAAAAAGAATAGGTATATTAAAAAAAAGAATAGATATATGTATATGTATAGCTGAATCACCGTGTTGCACACCTGAAATGAACATAACTGTTAATCAAGTGTACTCCAATATAAAATTTTAAAAAAAGATAAAATGGAGCTGGTGGATAATGAAAATATGAAGGCATTAAAGATTAGACTTTGTTGAAGAACCATTGTAAGTGCACAATGCCTGTTAGCATTCATTAAATATTGAATGAAATTAAATAAAACATCAAGTTCAGAGTTCTTGTGTATTGCCAACCTCAGAACTTGGCACTGAATTGTAATCAGTGGGGACTACAAAATTGGAGGTGTTGCAAATTGGAAACGTGACCTAGGAAGCCATTTCCCAGGACTACGTAGAAACTTCATGCAGTACAATGAAAACTGAAATATTAGAATCATAAGCATACCTACTTATAAAATATTGGGTTCAGGTACTCATTGAGGAACTAACAGAAGAATAAACCAGTTTAACAAATATTTTGGTTCCCTCCACACTCCTTCTGCATGAGGAAAGTACTTTAAATTTTAATGTTTCCTGAGTTTAAGGGGAAAAAAAAGTGTCATCTAAAGCAGAAGTTAAACATTGTTAATCAGACACTTCCCTGGCCTTCTAGGTCAAAAGATAAAATGCTCAAAATGCATATAAAGAAGAGAAACTTGACATTTGGGGAGAGTTGTGTTCTTAATTTTTAGTTGGAATTTCCCAATTTAATTGTTTTTCAGAAAATTAATAACAATGTATTTTAAGTATAAATAGAAAAAAATAAAATCCTGTAACTAGAAGTATTGATTTTCAAATATTCATTTTAGACATACTGTCCAGTTGACCAATATGATTTTGGGCAAATTATTTTTAGCCAAATCACCCGGTGCTAGAAAACAGGCAATTACAATGTATTGGGAAATACACGAAGAGCTGGGTAAGGGTAAGATGCCATGGAAGCTCATAACCCAATCTGCCTGGGAGAAACCATGGGTCAAAGGAGAAATCCCAGAGGAAGAAACACATAAGGTGGAAACTGGAGGAACAAATAGGAGTAAACAAGGTAAAAGTAGAAAAGAAGGAATAAGAGGATACAACATGTGCAAAACTCTAGAATGACAGGAAGGAATCACACTTCTCTTTGACTGGAGCAGAGAGGACAAGAAATTAACTGTCAGCACACACCATAACACCTCATATGTATTAGGCACACTGTAAATACTTGTTAATAAATTATTTTATTTTGCATATCTATATGTTGCATATGAGTATGTATTACTTTTGTACTAAAAAAACCCCAAACATTAAAAGGAAACAATAATACTCAGCTTTTTGATAAATCCTATGGTGCCCCAAATTAACAGTTTTTGCAAGACAGATGAATAAGGATGTTCCTTTTTTCCCAGTCAATTCAAGCATATTTTTCATGTTCAACAATTTCTAATTGTACCCCTAAACATTGTTCTCATTGCCCAGCAGACTGTAAGCAATTTGAGAAGAGGTGTCTAGTTCACCATTGTCTCATCAGCACCTGGTTCAGTACCTATGGCACACTGTACACATTTGATAATCTGGACTGAATATCTCCTCTTTCCAATAATTGTGCACTTAGTTTAGAATTCTCTGTTGATCTCAATCTGTACATTCAATACCTCTTGAACATTTTTCACTTAGATGTCTCACAGACACCTCAAAGTTTCAAAGCATGTGCTCCTTATATTAATAAATGGCACCACCACAATTGATGTCATTAACTTTTGATTATCCTAGGTTTCCCCCTTCTCAATTATTGACTCTCTTTATTAATTACAAAGACCTATAGATTCTCCCTTTCTAAACACCTTGACATCATTTCACCTTTGCTATTTCTCCTGCTATTCTCCAGGCTCTCATTCCTTATTAAGTGGATTATAGTCATAACCTTCTAATTCCACTAACTTTCATCTCATTGTTACTACAGTAATCTCTCTAGGATGAAATCTGACTAGTTTTACCCTTTTTAGAATCCTTTAATATCATTAGGATAAATTTTAAACTCTAAGGTACCTTCTAATAATCTTTTAGATTAAGAATATCCAGCTTTATAAAGGATTTATAGCTCCCAAGAGAATTTATAAATACTCCCAAAATTTTGTTATAAAATATGAGCTATCTACTATGTATATATCATGAGTTATCTACTAAAAATAAATTGTAGGATAATTTCTTCCATGATTCTAACATTATCATCAGATTCACTCCCTATTACAACTATTCATAAAACCCATAAACTTTTCATATTTTTTTTTTTCTGCTCACGCTTTTTTTTTCTCAATGATGATTTTGACATTCCTAGACATACAGACATTTTGGCCTAGGTAACATGACACCTCAGCATTCTATGTAGCACAATAAATCACAGATACTGAGGAAGGATTAATAATAATCCCTTATATATTTTTCCAAAGTTCTTCTCTCTTTTCTTTCACTGATTTCCAAAATGTTTTCCCGCCTCATTAAGTATTCAAGCTGCAGGGGACAGTCAGTATTCTTGCCTTGTTTGTTCTACATTATACCTGCTCGTGTCTCTTAACTGCAAGCTCTCTGGGGCAGCAACCTGTTATTTGTCTAGGACTGGTCACCATGTATATTTCCTGCCTTAAACAGTAAATAATAATAACCATCTGGTAGCTGTAATGTAAAGGAACAACATGAACAGAGCTACAAAGCAAATTATGATTCACAATCATTGTGGGCACTCACATTTGCATCAAAGTGGTAGAAAGTCCAATTTCCTTGTCATCTTCATCTAAACTATGTATGTCTACGTGCTATGCTATATAGTTTTTTTTCTTCCTCCTACATACTAAAATCCTTATAGTTAATTCACAGTTAGTTTAGGTATTTCATTGCCGCTGTGGTATTTTCTGACAATAATTTCTAGCTTGTTTCTATCAGTTCTCATTCATTGTTTTTAGGTGATGAGGCTTCAATTTGGAGAGACAAGCAGTTAAGTTCATTCAACTTCTGTGCCATTTCTTCCTATGAATACATTATCGGTGTTTCTTTTTAATGCAATCAAAATTTACTACTGAGAATCTCATTTTCAATTGACTCAAAGGCCTTAGCTTTTATCTCACTTTATTCATAACATTATTTTATTCTTATGCTTTCTCTTGAACAGTATAGATTAAAAGAGGGGGGAGTTCCATCAGAATGTCTACAACTACAAACAAATGCCCTATATAATAAAGCTATACTCAGATACCAGCTGATTACCCATAGAAACAAAATATTATTGACTGTTACAAAGAATTGTATAAGTAATTCTATAGAAGGAGAGTGTTCTATTGTGTATAACCATATGTTGGTAGACTGCAAAAAAAAGTGGCCACTAATTACTCTATGCATCCATCTTTGCATTGTGACTTTACTCTCAAGTGGTGAACTCTATTTCTCTACCTGTTGCATCAGCATTTGGTCACTTACTTTAACTAACTGGATATTAGCTAGCAGGATGTAAGAAGAGTCTTTAAAACTACTTTTTACTCTGTGGCTTATCCCATCTTGCTCTTGGGAACCTTTCAATCACCCTGTGAAGAAGCCCAGGTTAGTTTAATGAATAATAAGGAACTACATGAAGCAGAAACAAGCCATAACAGTTTAGGTCCCCTAGACCTGTCAACTGCCAAAATGAAAGTCAAAATCATCCTAAACTCTTCAGCCACAGTCAAGTCACCATAGAGATCAACTATGCTAACCCAGACCAGTGGAATTACCTAGAAGCTGGCCCAGAGGATTGTGAACAAACGAAATGGTGGTTGTTTTACATTTTGGGCTAGTTTGATATGCAACAATAGATAACTGATAGAACAGATAACTGCTTGCTTTTTGTATTATGAACAGGTAGAAAACACAATGGTGCCGTGTACAGCTTCAAATTAACAAGTTATATCTTGTTTCTTGCCACCAAGATGTAATTATCCTTTAATTTCCTTTATTCTTCCCTATGTGTTTTTTTTTTTTTAATCTCAGCCATCAAAATAATGTCTATCGAAAATCTCAAACCACCCAAGAAAGCCCAATGAAATGAGGGGAAAATTCAGAAACCAGAAGAAAAGAGTTGTTAAGTACATATTTTAAGTGCTATCATTGTCATTGATCTACTACTTAATCTGCTCATAATGCCTGTATATATTTCTAGAACCTCAGAAAGCAAATGTGCTTTATAGAATCATATGAATTTTTAACAATAACCATTATAAAAACTAGCTACTCAGAAAGTTATAATAGAACTTAATACAAGAAGTACATTTACAGAGCTTTGTAATTGAAAACAGTTTTAGCCTTTGGTAATAAGAAAATTATTGGAAAATGATGAGTCCATAATTTAACTACTTAAGAAAAATAACCAAATCACTGTTCATTTGATTATGTCTTCTTCTGGCAAGGTAATGTTTCATAGACTTCTAAGTCTTAGCTCTGGTCAATAAATAATACCAATTATTATAAACCATGCTGTGAATTTCATAATATCTACTGGTATTTTTCATTATTATAATTGTTATGATCACAAGCACCAAGAGGATCTTAAAAAAAAATCAACAAGTTGTCTAAAGTCTTACAGTAAATCTCTCAAAGAGTCAAAAATCACATCCTTATGTGGTTCATTTTTGCAAATCAAAGTATTCAATTCTAAGCCTTTTAAATGTAGAATGAAATCAAAGAATCTTTAGTTGCAAGAAATATCTTTATCTAGTGTCTTTTTTCCCCTTGGAGAAAATTATTCACCTGTACCAATAGATTGCATTGCTCAAACAAGCTTTGTTTCTGTTCTGGGTAGAGAAACCCCAGAAAATAAATATCTATATAATAGTATATTTACAGCTCTATCCAATAGGGTTTGCTTTGTTTTCCGTTTTTTTCATTTTTATATTTATGGTAGGCTATGGACCAGCCTGCCTTAGGCCACATGATAGCATTAAGAAACAGAATACAAAACTAGATGACACCGGCAAAGCAAGAATGGTAGAATGACCTTACTGGTAACAGGGGAGATGTTTAATTACAATCTGGACCTGTCCTCAGGCTAACTTTTTTTTTTTTTTTTTAAAAAAAGTCTGCTCTCATGATCTGCTTTAACATGATAGATTCCTTACTCTATAGGAGCTGCACTGCCCATTGAACTTGGAGTGTGCCCTCAGGAGGAATAGGGCAGGCAGCAGAACTGGCCCACACTTAAATGTTGATCTCTTTTACTGTTTGCTTGCTAAGTGATTAATAAACTGAAAGAGAGCATCGGGCTTCCCTGGTGGCGCAGTGGTTGAGAGTCCGCCTGCCAATGCAGGCGACGCGGTTTCGTGCCCCGGTCCAGGAGGATCCCACGTGCCGCGGAGCGGCTGGGCCCGTGAGCCATGGACACTGAGCCTGCACGTCCGGAGCCTGTGCTCCGCAGCGGGAGAGGCCACAACGGTGAGAGGCCCGCGTACCAAAAAAAAAAAAAAAGAGAGAGCATCAACCAAGTATAAATGGTCATTCTAAAGTGTCCTCTAACCTGGATCCTCCATCCCCACCTAGCAAAAGGTATCCTCACATACTACCTTAGAGCTACTTTGCAACTTCTTCAATTAGTTGGGCTTTCTGCTTTCTAGCATCTCTTTCCATGGCATGACTATAATCATGGCGAGCATATTAATAGCATTGTCTAGCCCTAAAATACACCCAAAGGTAGCATTATACTTTTTTAACCCTCTCCTCTCAAAATAATAATAATTTACAAACTTTATATATACTCACTATTTTCTGTGTCTATGGAAATTAACTGGGACTCTAATATAATGTATTATTTATATTGCTCCTAGAATTTAAGACCTCTGGTGCTTTGAGTGTTGTAATTTACAAAATTATCTTTTCCCAATATCGTATGACAAATAGGTCACTAAGTAATGTGAAAAATGAAACAAGATAGTAAGACTTAAGACCTGAGACCCGTGAGAACCAGACTAGGAGAGGAATAAAGCCTTTTGCTCTAAAGTTTACAGTCTGCTAGGCCTTGAGTTGAATATTTGTTTTGTGTGAACAACTTAAAGATTGTGAAAGTCATATGGAAATTAAGCACATATAAGAACAATAATTAACAATAATGATTTTTTGTTGTTTAACAGCAAGTGACTAAGATACACTAGAAATTTTGTGCGTGAACCAAACAGTACAAAACTAAATCAGGGACGTGGGATAAACTACTTATTGCAAGTAAGCTCTGGATTTAGCTCCTGTTTTTCCTGGCAACCAAGGCAATAAGGAAAATACAGTAAATACAGATTTCATTGTTGGACAAATGGGAACATCACAGTGCATTTTGACAGCAAGTACATTCTTCACACTAAAGTCTAGGCAACATCCACACTGTGCTTCTCAATATAAGGTTATCATAATGAACAGTGTTTTCAGATTTGATCTATAAACATTCTTCAAAAGACCATGTCTTATAATAAGCCTTGGAAGATAAAGTCCAGGATGTGAAACTAAAGGATAATATAAAAAAGGCCTTTGTATAAGCAACTAAAATAATATCATCCAGGTATTTTAATTATCATGCTCTAAATTAATAGAAGGAATACATTTAGATAAACTACTCTCTAAAGAGGATGACATAGTTGACCTGCTTAAGACTCTGTTTTAGACACCAGATGTTTGCACAGAGATTTTGGCAAGTGCTAGATTACATATGAGTCAAAGTTCAATTTTCTATTTCTATTTCTATAGAATTTTATCCTGTAAAATGATTACAAGAGCACTATCTTATATTTTTATAGATCTTTATATTTTATAAAACTTTCATATGATCTCATCTTATCTAAAAAATTTTGGATTATAGACATTTTATTTTCCATTTTACAGACAAGAAAACTGAGGCCTATAGAGAAAAGTGGATTGTTCCAGATCATTTTTATTTACCAAATTGGCATTAAGTATCTATTCACTACCTTCCCCCCCCCCCATTCTAGGCACTGTGTTTGCAATGGAGATACACTGATAAGTGATGGCAAGACAGATGTGGTCTCTAAGCCAGGCCCACCACATAAATCATTCCGTCCTCTATCAGGTTATCTGACTTCCACTGCAAGGCCCAGCATACCCTTCATCTCTAGGCCAAGACAAATTTCTACAGATACATCTGAGTTACAGCACCGAAGAACATATACTGAAAATTTGTCTCTAATATTGGTCAAGACTAATCCCATTTTTCACCTGATTTCTTTACATCATTGCGAATGTAAACAGCACAATCTCTAGAGGTAAATTCTTATATTCAAGTCTGTAGTCGGCCACTAACCAACTTTCCAAAACATGACAATATTACTTTACATACGCAAGATTCAATGTCCTCATCTGTAAAAAGTGGATATTAACAATATCTATCTCAAGGATTTTCATGAATATCAGATCTAATATTTTACTTAAAACATTAGGCACACAATAAATGCTCATTAAAACAAAGTGCTTATTATTACATTATTCCCTGCCAGTAGCACAGCAGCACACATTAATCTCAGCTTACATTAGAAGTTAATTTTCTCCAACTCAACTTAATTACCTACTCCAAATCTATTCTACTCAGACGGCTAAGCATTTAACCTCAGTTCTCATCCCTACACCAGGGTTATGCTAGGGGCCTGGAGCCCTCTGTAGTGGCAAGCTCTTAGTTAGGAAGGAGGCTGGAGAAATAAGGTCCTCTGTCATCAACGACTCTGTTAATTGCCCTTACCTTCTGTGCTACACTTGTGGCTGGGAAATCGTGGTCGTGGCTGCCTTGGATTCTCTCTTCTGAGATGTCCGCTGACACCATCTCTCTCTTAGGCTTTGCTATCTCTCTATTCTAGGACCCACATATTTCCATGTGCTCTTCCTTCTGTTTTTCCACAGCCCAGACTAATTTCCTTTTAGACAAGAAAAATATCCTTTTCCCATCATCGTATTAGTTTTAAGTCCTCTTCCTAATTTAGGGTTTAATTTTTTAGAGAAAAAAAAAAGCCACAAAAACTCTTTCCATCTTTCCCCATCCATCTTCTAAATAAATGAAAGGGGGAAAACATAAACTCTACCGTCTCAAAATCGTATTTGATATAATACTTCTGGTCCTTCAATGCTGAGACCCCGCATTGCTATGTCCCTATAGCCCAGGCGCCTTCATTCAGAGGCGTCTTTATAGGGCGCCTTCAGCTGTGGCCTCTCCCAGGTGCCTCTGCTGAGACAGGCTATGGGAAGGGAAAGCATGAAGACAATTTTCCCCACTCTGACTCAGTGCTCAGTACTTTTCCACTGTTAGTCTCTCTGTCAGTCTGTTTCTCTCTCTCTCTCTCTTCCCAGCCCACAGAGAGATAAAACGTCAGAAGCCTTTTGTTTAGAGTGCCATTAGGAGTGAGACATCCCCACCTGGTGACATTCCATGGGGAAAATGAAACACTGGGAGAGCCAGCACTCTCTCCTGTTCAACCTCTTGCTTATACTTTCACAGTAAGTGATTAAAGGTGTGACTGTTGCTCTCATTTTGGTTTGTTTACCCCTGGCAGCTCTGGCTCAGGCCAGCCCTTGACAACCGCCTGTTCTTAGAGCAGGTCTGGACTTCTGTCTGTTGCTATATGCCCCAGAACCATATTCTCTCTACTTTATTCAACTTCTTTACACCTGCTACTGTTTCTGTGGCCTCTTTTCCACTCCCTTGTATAATTCTGAATTCAGGTCCCAGGATGGTCTGCCCTGGTCCTCTGCAGACAACAGAAACCTCAGCAGTGTGGCCTTGAGGTCACAATATGTCCTAGAATAAGGATGCTCTCCCAACTCCACCATTTCTCATCTACAAAAAAAATACATGTCTTTAGATACCATAAAATTTCCTTTGTGTTTTGGAAACAGATGAACCAAATTATATGAGCCTATTATCTGAAAGAGGATTTTTTAAAAATAATTAATTAATTTTTGGCTGCGTTGGGTCTTCGTTACTGCACATGGGCTTTCTCTAGTTGCGGCGGGCAGGGGCTACTCTTCATTGCAGCACACAGGCTTCTCATTGCAGTGGCTTCTCTTGTTGCGGAGCATGGGATCTAAGCACATGGGCTTCAGTAGTTGTGGCATGAGGGCTCAGTAGTTGTGGCTCACGGGCTCTAGAGCACAGGCTCAGTAGTTGTGGCACACAGGCTTAGTTGCTCTGCAGCATGTGGGATCTCCCTGGACCAGGGATCAAACCCGTGTCCCCTGCATTGGCAGGTGGATTCTTAACCACTGAGAAACCAGGGAAGCCCCTGAGTTTTAATTTGTTTTCCCTCCCAGGAATTTCTCATGTAGTTTGTTGTGTTGAATCTTGTATTTGCTTTGAAATCAGAAAAATGTGGGTTCTGATCTCAGCTCCTCCACTTCCTAGCTCTAAACTTCCTGAGTTTCCATTTTAATGTAAAAACAATGATTAATATCCCCACAGGATTGTTCGTAAGTAAAATCAGATAGCATATGTAATATACCTAGGAATGCACCTACCCCAACTGTATACACTCAACAAAGGTTAATAGCATTTTGTTTCCTAAGTTGAGAGTAAACAAATATGCATTAAAAAGATGACTAGAGGGCTTCCCTGGTGGCGCAGTGGTTGAGAGTCCGCCTGCTGATGCAGGGGACGCGGGTTCGTGCCCTGGTCCGGGAAGATCCCACATGCCCCAGAGCGGCTGGGCCCATGAGCCATGGCCGCTGAGCCTGCGCGTCCGGAGCCTGTGCTCCGCAACGGGAGAGGCCACAGCAGTGAGAGGCCCGCGTACCGCAAAAAAAAAAAAAAAAAAAAAAAAGATGACTAGAATTTTTATCTGAAGAGAAGAAAGGGGTGTTATTAATTTATTGTTATCTTATCAATAAAATAACCTGTTGATCTGTTGATTTTTGATGGCACTCTATCCTAAAGTGTCCAGCACAGTGAATTATAAATACACTCTCAAATGGCATTTTTAAAAAATTGAGATGTAATTGACATATAACATATGTTAGTTTCAGGTGTACAACATAGCGATCCAATATTTGTATATATTGTGAAATTATCACCACACTAAGTCTAGTTAACATCTGTCACCACACATAATTACAATTTTTTTCCTTGTGATGAGAAGTTCTAAGATCTACTCTGTTAGGAAATTCCAAATATATAAACAGTGTTATTAACTATTAATAAATGGTATTTTGAATTACATTTTAGATAGATTATTTTGCTTATTTAGGTGTTGAAAGATAATTCCCCAAAAAACACTGTTAGTAGAGTTGACATGAAAATTTTTTCATGATACTAATAAGGTGAGAGCTATAACTACATTTTAAGCCCACATTTATTTATTAATAATAAAGCATGTCATCAGCATACAGAAGAATCTAAGAATTTCTACATACTATGATATGGAGAAATCATTTTGGTTACTTTATGTCAATTATGTCAGTATCTGCAGATCTAAGTTGAAAGAAAGAGAGAATCAGATATCACCCAGCTCTGTACCATGCTAAATTAAAACACAAGTCTAAAAGACCTCTTTCCCACTATGAATCTTGATAGTATTAAGGTAGTGGATTTGAAGAATAATTGCACCCTTAGCCAAAACCATAAAGCTTGAACAAAAGACATATCCAATATATGGCATTGATGAAATGACAACAAATGTTTTAAATAGTTTTATCAGCTTTGTCATTGAGATGAGAAGCAGAGTATGGTGGTCATCCTTAGTAGAATCCCATCTAAAAATTTAATTGCAACAACAACAATATAATCAACTCGTTAATAAAAATAACTTGCTAAGAAAAATAATATTTTAATGAATATAAATTAAAATGGTTCTAGAATTTAATGTGAGGTGTCAGATATATTTTGGTAGTCAACCTCAAACCAGGCTTTCAGCTCCAGGGAGTGAATGAGCTTTCTATAATTACTGATCTCTGGATCATGCTTCCTTCTCACTTTTATTCATCCAGCAATAGGCACAGTAGGGGCTTCCTATAATTACTGAAGTCTAAGTAACGCCACAGTCCCCCCATTTGCTTTTGAAACCCTTCCAATACTATTATAACCAATTTCTTGCAATAAATTCTTATCTTATCTGAATATGTACAATAGTTTCTGTTTTCCTGTCTGGACAATGACAGATGTACCGTGGGTGATATCTACCATCATGTGATCCATACCTACCTGAAGGGGATTACATCTAAGAGGTTAGGAATAATATTTGTTGATTTGAAATTAAATGAATTTAATCTTATTGGTTTACAAAGTAATTTCCCAAACATTATTTTATTTGATTCTTACAATGCTTGAAGGATAAGGTAATAAGTAATATTTTAAAAATATGTAAATTTTTATATATGAGAATCGAGAGTTTAATTGACCTCTTAATGATCATATAGCTAATTCATTTATGGTATCACTATGATAACTATGGTATCAGCAGCATCCTTAGCTGTAAGCAACTGAAACTGAATCTGGATATTTTAAGCATAAAGATAACATATTAAAAAATATTGGGTAACTCATAGAATTATTGGACGGCTCTGGTACCAGGCTTTGAAATGGGCAGGAGCAAAGGGATGCTGGACAGCAAATTGACTAAACACTCAGATACCAAAGCCGTGCTACCTGAGTTTGAATCTTAACTTTGCCACTTAATAGCTGCCTGATTTGAGGCACACTGCTTATTTTTTTTCTGTTCCTTGTTACTTCATCTGTGCAATGAGGGTAAAAATAGTGCCTATCTCAGAAAATTTTTATAAAGCATAGATGAATTTAACCAGTGTAACGTGTTTAGAACAGTGATATCTCTATAAATATTAAAATGAACAAATGAAAATCCTGCCAGTCTGAGGATAACAACCACTCTATCTCCTCTCCATTGGTTTCATACTTTCTATTGCCAGACATTGGATGCAGCTCCTGGCACCGCAGGACATTTGCAGCTGGGAACACATGGCTTTCCCCTCCATGGCCAGGTTGAATACTTCAGTCTCCTTGCCCCCATTACCACACCCTGATTGTTAAAGAAAAGTCGCAAATTCATGCCTTAACTGGCATAAAGCTCAAAAGATCTTGCTCAGGTTCTATAATTACAGGTAGGTTCTATGCAACCAAGGCACACAGAGTAGAAAATTCCCCGAATATAAGAAAGGGGTTCATATGCTGGGCCGACCAAAGAAAAGGAAGAGGGAGAAAGAGAAAGAGAAAGAAGAAGAAGGAGAAGGAGAAGGAGAAGGAGAAGGAGAAGGAGAAAGAAGAAGAAGAAGGAGAAGGAGAAGGAGAAGAAGGAGAACAGGAGGAGGAGGAGAAGGAGGCAGGGAGGGGAAGGAAGAAAGAAAGAGACTAATGTCCTCTATAGCTATTTGGTACCAAAGCCTGGGTTTTTATCTGAGGATGAAAAGATGAATAAGATATCATTACTAGGACTTCCCTGGTGGCACAGTGATTGAGAGTCCGCCTGCCGATGCGGGGGACGCGGGTTCGTGCCCCGGTCCGAGAAGATCCCACATGCCGCGGAGCGGCTGGGTCCAAGATATCATTACTATATATTAACAGCAGGCATTTAGGAGTGGGAATGGTACCTTACTCGTCTTTTACATGACCAAACAATCTAATAATCCTATGGACCAGCCCATAATTACAGATTTCCTTTAGAACTCGTATCCAAGTTCTGCATGTGGATAAACTTTGAACAGAGTAGATTGCATTTTTCTTTTCTCTTTTCTTTTAACATCTAACTTTACTCAGTTTCCCCATGTTTCTTGACTCTAATAAAAAAGAGCTGATAGGCAGAGTGAGTCAACATAGAGAACTTCTTTTGTCATGCAACAACCAGCAAACTCAATGCATCATGTATAATCGTTGGGTAATATCTTATTCTCCCCTGGAAGATTGTTTCCTCACATCAAAGTTTTCAGTCCAGGTGAGCTTTACTGCACATAAATAGGACTTAACAACTCTCCTTTCATGCTCTTTTTTCAATCTCTTCTCCTGATAAATGAAACCAATAGGGAGTATCTTGTATTCATAGCACATATGCACAAAATGTGAATCTATGAGGACGAGTCTGATTTATTTACGAGCACAATGGTACTTAAATATTCAAATAAGTGCTGTAACAGTTGTCTCCTTTGAGTCAATATGCTATTTTAATGATGCTGTTTGTGTTCGATCACATATGGAACTTTCAGAAACTACCTTCTCAATCAGTTTAGAGCCTAAAAAGTTATTCTCTTTTCTCTAAGTGAAATTTCAATTTTTTACCAACTGTATAAAAATATTACCCAAATAATAGTGTTTAATTATACAATTTATCAGACTTGGTTGTGTATAACTTTTGCATATTTAAAAAACTATGAATCCATATTGTAAAGATGTATTTTCCCCTAAAAAGGATTTTTAAAAATATTACTGGCTTTGGAAATAATTCCTAAGTATAAATTTTACTGTGTGACTTTTTGAAACCAGTGTCATTTGATTGTACCAAAATTCGTGGTTGTATTATTCATAATATATAAAATGAATTGCTTTTCCTTAACACACATATAATCTGAAACTGATTTGTTTAAGGTCATGTTATATCCTATGTAACACATTTTAATTTTTTTTTGCGGTACTCGGGCCTCTCACTGTTGTGGCCTCTCCCGTTGCGGAGCACAGGCTCCAGACGCGCAGGCTTAGCGGCCATGGCTCACGGGCCCAGCCGCTCCGCGGCATGTGGGCTCTTCCCAGACTAGGGCACGAACCCGCGTCCCCTGAATCGGCAGGCGGACTCTGAACCACTGCGCCACCAGGGAAGCCCTGTAACACATTCTTTTAATTCTGGTTTCCAGTTATTTCACAATACATACCTACCAACAAGAGAAATATAAAATACATGGCAAGAAAGAAATGGAAAGAAAATGGAGTAGAGAAAATAAATGATACAGTCCCACCATTACATAGGCAGCTATTTAACCCCAGAACCTTCACGCCTCCTGGCTAGATTTCTCTGAGACAACAACTTGAAAACTAATTCCATTTCCTTAGAACTCCCTAAAAGCTTCAATTAAATTGTGTACATACACAGAAGCTGAACCAAAGGTCACCTACCCAAGCAAACAGGGAAAACACATAATTGTAAAACATTCAATAAATGTGTCTTAAACAACTACAGAATGTGCCAGGTTAACCTCCAAATTATACAGTAGAGTAAGGAGCTAGCCTAGAAAGCTGGCACATATTTGTTTTCCCTACTTCGACCTCCCTCTTTCTAATAGAGGCTATGATGTTTCTTAATCATTAAGAAATTCCATTATTATTTAATGTGCTTTTTTAAATTCCAACGAATCATGTCCATTAGCTTCATCTAGATAAACACCTTAATGAATATATTATAATTATAACTGGCTTTGGACTCTTAAAACCAAAAAAAAAAATGTCAAGCATTAAATGAATCTTTAAGTACCTGATGTCCTATATTGTGCTTAGGTCACTGAAATATGTACCATTCGATAATCAAACAAAAACCCATTTCAACGAATTTAAGAAGGAAGACATAAATGGATAGGTAGAACAAAAAATATCTTTTCACGGCGATTGTTCCTACAATATTTGGAAGAGCAGAAAGCTGTCACTTTCTCCAACTTGATTTGCAATATTTCTGTAGCCAAACCTATTTTGTCTACATTATTTGTTGGTGAAGTTATTTGTTTTTGCAAGGCCATGGCAGTAAAAACAAATAGAATATAACTATAGTGCATCACATTGCAGGCCTACTGTTTTATTATCTCACAAGTGTGACAATAGAAATAGAGCTTATATTTTAGAAAGTTAATTCACATTTCAAGGTGCATAAGTATGGGCAGTTTTACAAGCAAATATTGAACACTTATTGCCCAATGACTAGAAAAAAAGAGGGAAAATGTTGAGGAGGGGTTTAAGCAACATTTGGAAAATAAATCAAAGACTAAATATGTGAAAATAAAAGGTCACATCGTTATAAGTTGATATGTTCAATTTAGAATGTGTTCTCTAAAGATTTTTGAAGGCCTGGGCATTCCTATATTTAAAGAGTAAGGCCTCATACAAGATAAAGAACTGTCATGAAGTACTTGTTTCCTCTGATGAAATTAATCTGGAGAAGCTATAGAAGCCAAAGAAAACTTGGACGTTAACCAGGAATTAAAATTAAAAACAACAAAAACACCCATAGAAACAACAGAAATGTCAAACCCCTGGGGAGATAGACCATTTTCTTGAACTGGTGTGTACTAGATGCAGGAAGAATGAGGATCAGTGTGACAACCTCGGTGCAAGGATAGTCATAGAGGTTTACATTCTGTTCTTGCCTCTCCACCAGCAGATTCTAGAAAATTATACTGGGCCCTTCACCAGAGCAATCCAGACTTAAGCATGGAAGTCCATGGGAGAATTATCAGGTGAGCAAAAGCCCTATTCCCTACAAAAGGCGTTGAAGGAAACAGAAGAGGACTGACCAGAAAACCATGAGAATTCACTCCTCCACAATGTCCCGTTCAAATACCGATATGATTGAATTACAGCCTGCAGACAGTGGCTCTCACAAAGCTATCCTTCTCTTTAAGGGTTTATAATGAAAACCTCACCCAAGACAACTCTTGGTATATTATGGCTATGGAGTCGTTCACTCAAGCACTCAGTGTTCCCTTATTCTTAAACTCCATGAGTCCAACACAGACTAATGCCTGTCTTTAGCCCTTTTCATACACAATCCAGATGGTGTAGCTGACACTCCTCCCTAGAGCAGAATGAAGTCACACCTGAGGTACATAACTACCTTAAATATAAAATGGCTTACTGGAAAACATCATTCAAAGTAGAGTTACTGCAATCGACACACAAATAATTTTAAATGATAATGACATATAATTTATTCTTAGGAGATAAGAAGCAATATAAGCAAAATTAAATCAGAAAGAAAATACAACAATCAATCAAAGAGAAGAAAAATTAGGTGAAACAAATGAAACAGTGTATTAGATAAGCAAGTAGAAAGATGAAGCCTGATGAAGAACATGAGTTAGAAGATCCGATGCATGACAAACGTAGCAGAAATGAATAAAGAGATATAGAGACATACAAAAGGAGATAGATATGCTGATATCAGATAACATCATTCCTGGAAGATAAAAGGCATAAGAAAAGACAGGTAAAAGATGAAAAATGCCAGCTTTAAACGATCTATACGTTAAAAAAGAGGATAGATGCAGTGAAATATAAAAACACCAAAGACAAAAGAAAATTCTATAAGCCTACCAGAAGAGATCACCTACAAAAGTACAAGGATCAAAGAATTTCTGAAGTCAATGGATACAGGAAGATAGTATAATATTTCTAAAATATTAAAAGAAAAGGGTATTGAGCCAACAGGTTGATATTATAATTTAAATGGACGATATAATAACAACAACAGCAAAATCCCTGACATACAAGACAATGTGCCATACAGGGCCCTGAGCTGGAAGCGCTTTTAGAATAAAGACTCAAATACTAAAGAAACTTTGAAAACTAAATACTTTAGCTGGTATTTGAGCTGCAATCAACGTGTTTATAAAGTCTTTTCACTCCACCATATTGACTCTAAAATTAAGAGTAACGTTATCTATTTTTGATGTCTTTGTATTAAAAGTATGGTAAAGCAGCAAAAACTAGAACAGTGGTTTTAAGTTTTTAGTAGGATTTAGATAATTATTTAAAATTCAATTCACTTAAATTATATAATTTCTTTACATATTAATCACAGCACCTTTCATTATAAGATTATAACTTTATGATCATTGTATAAATCAATATGTGTCTGAGAATGAATGTGAGATACCCAAAATAACTAGGGGCAGCTAACTTTCCAAATGAATTGGCTTATAACATTTATGCAGCCCTTATCATGTGCAAGACATTGCAGTGGTACTTAACGTGAGTGAGGGGAGATAACGGTTATACTACAATGGTGATAAAAAGGATAAAAGGATAAATAGTCATTTTAACTGTCTCCCAGTCCCCATAAGTAAATCTGATTTGTTCACCATCAAAATAAATCTAAATACAACTACTTCTCACAACTCCGCTGGCACCATCCTGTTCCCTTATCGCTGCTCCTATAGCAGTGGTCTTCTAACTATTTTCCCTATATCTAAACTTCTCTTCCTTCTATATAATTTCCCAGAGTGATCATTTTAACACTTTGGACAGATGGGAGCATTCTCCTACAGTCTACTCAGTGGCAGCTACTACTCAGTGGCTACTACTCAGTCCTACTCAGTGGCTTCCCATACATTGAGAAAAGCATGTTTCACGTGCACTGTTCTAACTGCTGACATGCGCTAACCTATTTGTTCCTGAAACATACCTATGTTCCTGATGAGTAAGTTAAAGCATAAAGAAATGGAGCATCTTACCCAAAGTCACCTAACCAGTAGGTAGCAGTCAATTCTGGAGCAGAGGTGCTTCAGCTGGGTCTAAACTGCCTGATTGATGAATGTATGCTTCTCCACTATCTTTTTTTCTTTTGCCCTCTTTTGCCCTCCCACCCTTAGCAAGACACATGGATGCTTCAGATAAAGACCATACTGTCCAGCCTCTCTTGGGGCTAGTTGTGGTCATGTCCTTAAGTTATGGCCAAAAAGATGTAAGAAGAATTGTTCTAAGGAAGCTAAAAGAGAAACTTCCTCACCAGATATCTAGAGGGTGCCTTTGATCCTTCTTTTTTATCTCTTTATTCTTCCTGATTGTTGTGATGCAGACATGATGGCAGGTGCTTGAGCAGACCTCTTGGAGCTAGCAGAAAGGACCTACACTTTAAGGAGACAGGAGAGTTAGAATGGGATTGGGTCCCTGATCATAACCAACTCTGGATATCCTACCTCCAAACTTTTCTTACTTGAGGAAGAAATGAACTCTATCTTATTCATGCACTGTTATTTGTGTGATTTTTGTCTCATGTAGCCAAACTAATCCTACCTAAAGAAACCTTCAAGTAAAAATGTTGAGTATTTTAATTAGATATAAGAGGAGTTGTGGCCATTTACATTAGATATGAGTTATATGTATAGCCTGTAGTTACAAATAGCACATAGATACTATTCAAAGGCATGGAATGGATGAATATTTAGAATGCATACAGTCATCATTATCACATTTCTTAAATCAACCAATGAGATAAATGCATGGGTGAGATTATTATGTATTGGATATTATGGGAAAGCTAGATATTTGTAATATGTTTCCAATTTCTGAGATTATCAAACTGCTAATAATAAAATATATATTAAGGACTTATTATGTGCTGGGCACTGCTACATATTGATTTATTTGGGATTGATTTATTTGATATTCGTAATAACTCTAAGAGTCAGGTACTAATTTTATCTCCATTTGAGAGATAGGAAATTGAGTCTCAGAGAGGTGAATAACCAACAAAAGATCAAAGCATTTGTAAGCATTGGAAGCTGGAGTCGAACCCCAACCACCTGACAGTGTGTAATACATATTTGATGCCTGTGTCAGAGACTGAATAATTCTGTTTTATCATGATTACTTGTTGCGTGTTCATTTTCCCTTAGTTTGTGATACTCTCCAGGCCAACAAGCCCTACGCAGTAGTAACTTTAGAGCCAGTGAAGTGCCTGTCACTGAGGAGTCACGCTGATGGATTATTAATTGAACTGCGTATCTCAATTTTCACCTTCTTAAATACAACCAAAGGAATAGATTCTAAAGCCATTTCTATTCCCAACATTAAACACTTAAATTTCCACCAATTACATTCTTTTCTTAGGCTGAAGTAAATCTATTCCTTACCATCAGTGAAATGAACTAATGAGTAATTCACATAGTACTCTGCCTGACACAATCAAAATATTATCCTGGAATTTTCATTTAAGAATGTAAATCTGCATAGATTAAGGTTGAAAGTCTGATTTCAATTAAAACATGTAACTTGACTGCAAGATAATGTAAAGGAAAAGTTTCCTTTGGATAAAACCCTGCCGATAACACTTCTATGATGCTCATTGCTTTTAAAATATTAGAGCAGTATGATAAAAAATCAGACATTCTGTTTGGGTTTTGTGGATTTGTATCACCTGAGCTTTCTTCCTCTTTTGAATCTATTTTTTGTTTTGTTTCATATAGAGGCCACTTTATTTATTCCAGCCAAGATCTGAAAATTCTGTGATCTTTGTTCATTGTTACCCATTTGCTTAGTTTTATACCCACTTTCATGCATATAACCACAGAATCACACAGCTAGAATTTTGGAGATGCAAGTTAATTGCAGAGTGCCTTCCTGGTAAATAAGAGGTCACATACCACTCACTCCTCCCTTCTCTGGCTTTGTTTGCAGAGCCACATATGTGGAACACAACTGTTCTGTGTTGTCAAAAGTCAAATGCTTTCAGCAGTTGCCCTGGCTCAATTTCTACCTCCCAGCAGATGTATGAATATTTCCCCAGCCCTCCGTCACAAATCGGAACCTGCATTCTGCCAAACAGAGCCAACGCATTCCAGACACAAATTCTGGAAACTGAAGAATGAGAGACTCATAGAATTGGATACAACCAAAGTAAGTTCCCAGTGAGATATTCTAACCGTTACCAAGGTTCACCTGACACATTCCAGGTATAAACATCACTAACAAGTGCCAGAAGCCGGGGGAAACACTGACAGAATGGAATAAAGAGGCTTCCCACAACCCATTTAGAAAACCCTAATACATCCTCATGACTCCCACTTGCCAAAACATGAGCATGATGAATAAATGTGATGGATTATACACATTTAGATGAGCAAAATTTCCAAATGTGAGCATTAAAGAAAAAGTAGGAGAGATGGTTGGCATGGCATGATTTACATTTTTTTCTTTCTATAATGAGTTGTTTCAAGTTGGCACTATCCATGGATCCCCAGATGAAAGACACTTGATTTTATTCAGGCCTGGACTCTTTTCCTTTTTTCGATTTGGACATTAGGTATACACTGCCAATCTCCACTAGTATCATTAGTTACACACATACTTCAGATTCCCCAGTTGGACCCCTTTCTAAAGTTTTTGGACGGACCCATACCTAATCTGTAGTAGCGGCAATGCTTTTAACAGCAGCTCTTTCCCATGTTCCGTATTTTTCACCGACCTCTTAAAGATCAAAGCCATTAAGTACAGAGGAAGGGAGTCCAGGCCACCACTGGAGAAAGCAAAAACAAAGGAAGGGGCCTCTTATTAAGTACTTAAATGCATCAGCACCATCCTAAGCATTTTACATGTATCAAGTAATTTAAACCTCTGAGCAACCTCCTAATATGGTTGTCATCATTATTGACATTTTTATCACAGATGAGGAAACTGAGTCCCAGAAAATTGACGCTAACTGTCTAAGATCACAACAAGTAAGCGGTATGTCAGGATTCAACCCAGGCTGTCTCATTCCAGAGCCTTGTCTCTTAACTCCTATACTCTGGTTCCTCTCATTCATAATGATAGCCAACATTATTTAAGCACTTTCTAGGGTTTTTCTAAATATTATGCAGACATGGGGCCATGAGTAGCTGTCTCTTTCCAATTTGCTCAGCAGACTGGGAAAGAACCTTACTTTCCCAGATATTCGAGTCATGTAAAAGTGGTGGAAGCCAGTATAGCTGTCAGTCTACTTTTCCATGATGGACTTTAGAAATGAAGAGGCAAACATATGGTGTAGCTGGATGAAAATAGCGTCCTTGGTTCACATCATTAAGGCTATCAGTTAACCTTGCCCCTTACAAAGCTAGGAAAAATAGTACAAAATTGGTCTTTCAATTCACTATGATTCACTATTTTGTTAATATTTGTTTTATCCCGCTTGGCACTCTCTTCTTGTACACCCAATTTAATATTTAAATATGAAGGGGAAACTACTTTGAAGCATCTGAAGGAAAATTTAATCTGAATGCAATGTGGTTCATGTTCACTGTTTCTTTTTTTACTAAGATTATTCAAAATGATTCAGATCATTGAGTTCAGAGCTCTGATTCAAATTATAACTGGAATGAGGAAATGGATAAGCAATCTCAATAGGTAGGGGAAAAAAGGTAAAGATTTAACTAGAAATGTAGCAGGATCAAGTATTGCTTTTTTAAAAAAATGATTTTCATGGCTTTTAGTATGTTAAACACTTAATAGAAATCTGCTGAGTCCACAACGTTAGGAAAGTTGAGGGTCTCATGGTCGGTCTGAGCATGAGTGAGAGAAAGACAAGGAGATAAAATTGTTCTCAATGTTGAGGTTTGGAGCTTGGTGGCCTAGTGCAAGTAGCAAGGGTATCAGGTAGAGAAAGAGGCCCAGGGAGTTGGTGATAAGCTGAGCTCTAATGAAGAATATAGCCATCAAGAAATTCCTTAGGGCATGGAAGAGATGATAAAATTTAGGACAGTGGTTTCTATTTGAATTTTGTTCTTTCTTGGGCTCTAATTACTCTTTGCTACCTCTTTGGTAAGTGTCCATTCTACACAATAACCTCGTGTGAGTGGTGATTTAGGAAAATGAAGGGAAGGATCAAATTGGCTGGGTCTGACATGATGGCAGTTGTAGGAGCTTAGAGTGGTGATAACAATGAGCTCAAATGGTGAAGCCAGATGCAGTGTCTTTTAGAAGAGGATTGCAAGCCTCCTGAAAGTGATGTGACCCTAGAAATTTAGACCAAGAAAGATATAGAAAAAAGGAAAGAAAGAGTGGGGGAAGGAGGAAGGGAAGGTAGAAGGAAAGGAGAGAGAGAAAAAGATAAAGAAAAAGAAAGAGAGAGTGCTTCTTTTTAAAGGAATTTAAATTATTTTAATAAAGGGGCTACAAAGGATGATGTCCACCCTCCTGCCTCTCCCTACTGCCACGAATAACTATAGAAAGAGCCAGAGCAGATGACTCCCAAACTATTCACTGCATCAAAACACAGACCCAGATCCCAAACTAGAAATATGATAATCACATTATCATCTTTTCTCTAATAAAAACAATGACCTCAATCAAATGGTTTTATTCAAAACAGAGTAGAAAAAAATATTGCATTGGGCCTGTAATTGTTTAGCTTTGTCTGCCAATAACAAATAGAAGCATCATGTACATTAAGGAAAGGAAACAAATTTTAAACAGAGTTGACACTTTTAAAATCTGGCTGTGGGGGCTTCCCTGGTGGCGCAGTGGTTGAGAGTCCGCCTGCCGATGCAGGGGACGCGGGTTCGTGCCCCGGTCTGGGAAGATCCCACATGCCGCGGAGCGGCTGGGCCCGTGAGCCATGGCCGCTGAGCCTGCGCGTCCGGAGCCTGTGCTCCGCAACGGGAGAGGCCACAACAGTGAGAGGCCCACGTACCGCAAAAAAAAAAAAAAAAAAAAAAAAAAAATCTGGCTGTGCATCAGCTTTCATTTAGTGACCAGGATGCCCATGAGTGCATGCATAAATGAAGTAATGAGAATATACTTTTGAGTTGAGGGTGAAACTTTTTAGGTACATTAGAAAAAAAATAGTCATACAGACCAGTTTTTATCTAGAAGACAAATGAAGGGAGAAGGACACAGTGTTATGTTTACAAGTTCATGAACACAAGAAGATATAGATGAAAACACAGCTTAAATAAAGTTAGTAAAAAAAAGAAAATTTTTTTTAAAAAGAGGAGAGAAAGGAAAGAGTTTATTATATGCAAATGTCTATTTTTCAGGACTTTTAGGGAGATAAAATGTAGGACAAGATAATAAGTAGAACTATCAGGCCATAACAAATCGACTGAACTCTATATATTTGTATTAGAAATGCATGTCTTAGACTTCACCCATACCCCACATGGATGGTGTCTTAGTCTTTTGGGGTTACTATAACAAAAATACCATTGACTGGGTGACTTAAACAACAGCATTTATTGCTCACAGTTTTGGAGACTGGAAAGTCCCAGGTCAAGGCACTAGCAGATACCGTGCTTGGTGACAGCACACTTTCTGGTTCACAGACAGCTGTCTGCTGTTGTGTCCTATGTGGAAGAAGGGGTGAGAGAGCTCTCTGGAGTGTCTTTTTACAAGGGCACTAACCCCTCTCATGAGTGCTCCACCCTCATGACCTAATTAATCACCTCCAAAAGGCCCTGCCTCCTAATACCATCATGCTGGAGTTAGGATTTCAACATATGAATTTTGGGATGACACAAACGTTCAGTACCTAGCAAATGGTGTCACATAAATAGACATGAAGTTATTGGTCAGTTTCTAGTGAAGGACTGTACAGGCGAGTGAGAGGCTGTGATGGTTCATAACCTGACTGTTCACAGGGTGGAGGTAAAACTGATTATTGTCATAATTTAACAAGCAACCAGGCTCTTCCTAAGTGAAAACACATGTCATACAGTGGACATAACTTTTCTTGGAGTTTCATGTTATTTAAAAATGAAGAATTGTTTTCAGTCCTGTGTCCTGGCCCTTCCTTTACTCTAGTGACTGAGTGTTCCTGAAGACTCCATCTCTGAATCTGTAAGAGAGTATTGAGTACTCACTCAAACAGGAAGATACATACACACTTTCTTTTCTGAGCTTCAAATATCACATGGCAGCAGTTTAATGTTCATCAACCCTGGACAGATTTAGTGTACCTTCTCAGTATATAAGACATATCTCTCACCTCTCTCTTCCCACTGTAATTTGGAAATGAAAAACTAAAAGTTCATAATCATTTAAATTATATTTTAGTCTTGACCCATGGTTGAAATTTTAGAATTGAGGCCACTAACTCTGTCTGTATGCCTATTGGTCTGTAATTCAGAGAGGGGAACCATACTCAATATCTTGTAATAACCTGTAATGGAAAAAAATCTTAAAAAGGTTAGATATAAATATATGTATAACTGAATCATTTTGCTGTACACCTGAAACTAATGCAATATTGTAAATCAACTATATTTCAATAAAATTTTTTTTAAAATTGTATTTTACAAATCTATAACCATAAATGATAATGCTATAGACCTTATTTCTGTCTCTACTATATTTAGGACTGTGTATGCACAGCTACTTTGAAGAAAAGTTTGGTAGTTTCTATAAAATTAAACATGTCCTATAACACAGCAATTCTACTTCTAGATATTTTCCCAAGAGAAATAAATATATGTATATCTCCCTTCACCAAAGACTTGTTAAGATAATCATAGCATCTTTACCAAAAGTTATCAGAACTGTATACAACCCAATGTCCATGTGATACATTCATACAATGGAGTACAACTCAACAATAAAAAGAACCAGCATATACATACCCAACATAAATAAATCTCACAGACATTATGCAGAATCAAAGAAGGCATACCCAAATGAGTACATACTGTATGGTTCAATTTATGTGAATTTCTTGAACAGGAAAAATAATTTATGGTGAAACAATTCAGAATATTTGTCTTAGGGAATTGATTGCATTTGGAGAGGTAAGAGAACTTTCTGGATGATGCATTCTGTTGTTTTCCTACCCTTTCTTCTCCCTAATAAAATCTTTTAGTTTTAATTTAATTAATTTATTTTTTCATTCATTCATTCATTCATTCATAGTTATCTATCTCATCCCTAGTTCCAGAGAGGGATCCTGATGACTGTAATTGTTGAAATGGCAACTCAAGTGGACCTAACATGCTTAAAAGATGGAATTACAATCTATGTTTAGGTTAGAGCCTTCATGTCCACAGGACATGAACAAATAAAAATTACCTTAGGTATTCCTATCAGCTATTTTAAGAATACGATGAGAACCAGTATCAAAGTGAAGTCTACAATTAGAATGATAGAACAGAGATGTAAAAAGAACTTGGGTTTTGGTCACAGTCTAGCCATTAACTAACTCTGTAGACTACCTTTCTCTGTACTTCTTCATATTGAACTTTATATATATTTTTAACTCTACAGCAGTCTCTGTGAGGTAGTCTGCTGCAGAAAGCCAAAGCATGCTAAATGGAATGGCTCCATTCTTAATTTGGGATTTCTGTAAAATTATTTAACTAAAAATATACTGGCACCTGGGTTTTGCTATTTTATCCTGCCACAAACAAGGTTTCCTTGATTTCAAGAAAATTTCCACACCCCAAACTTTTAGATTATGCCCTGTCCCAACTAATATCTAGATAAGAATGGTGGGAAATTAAATCTCTCTGATCCCAAACCTGTTTCTCTTGCAGGTTTCCTCATCTATGTAAATGGTATCTCCATACTTCCTGTTGCTTCCACCAAAATCTTTGGAAACATCATTGACTCTTCTCTTATATCCCACAAATAATCCATCAGGAAATACTCTCAGTTCTGTCTTCAAAATATTTCCATACTATTGTCATGTAAGCTACTGTTCTTATTCTTAGTGCTGTACACTGAAGTTAAGAAATGACATGTCATGATTTTTCTATAAAATACCTTTAAATGAGTTCAGCTAAAAAAAAATTGAATGTGTATATACCCACATACTTACATATACACATAAATAGAGGGATGTAAAGCAAGTATAGCAAAATAATAATAGGTGAATCTAGGTGAAAGATGTTTGTGTTCATTTTACTAGTATTTCAATTTTTTATAGGTTTAAAATGTTAGAATATAAAGTTTGGAGAAATGCTGATTCTAAAATACACAATTTTTTTCCAGAATCTAACCACTTCTTACCATCTCCAACCAACGCTTCCTGCTTGTTCTTAGTCACTCTTTTCTTTTGCCTAAGCTATGAAAGTAGCCTCATAACTCTTCTCTTCTGCTTATATGTCTCCATAATCTCTTCTCAATAGCAGCAATAATAATTCTCCTCAAAACTGTATCACATCATCCAATGCTTAAAATTTTTTTCAATGGCTTCTTATCTCTGTCATAGTCAAAATTTTGACCATAACTAAAAAGGATCTAGCATTTGCCCTGGTCATCTCTGACTTTTGCTTCTCTGACTCTCCCTTTGGCCACTGCACACCAACTACACTGACCTTCCTCCCATTACTCTGAAAGTACATTCCCTCTTGCCTGCTCAGGATCTTTACATTTGCTACTTCCTCTGCCTAAAATGTCTTCATTTAGAGAGCTATGTGGTTGACTTTACCATTTCTTTCAAGTCTCTGCTCAAATGTTAACCATTTGGTCAAAAATGTCTTGATCGCCTGCAACAAAGAGAGATAGCTCTCCACCAAAGATAGATTTCCTCTTTTGTGGTGTAGAGCTGTTGCTGGTAAGTGGCTACCCAGACATGGACCACATTTCCCAAGTACGCTTTCATCTAATGGGACCATGTGGTTGTATAATAATCAGTGAAATCAGTGAGGGAGGAAGTAAAGTCCATCACATTTATGCTGACCCTATAAACTCTCCTGTGAGATCTCTACACTTTCTCCTGTTACCAACCATCTAGATGTTGATGTTCCAGGTGATATCAGGAGCCACACTTTGAAGATAGTGGAGGGTAGAGAATGACTTCAAAGAGCAGAGCACCCCACTGTCACTACCACCATCTATACTTATATATGAACAAGAAACTTCTATTTGTATAAGCCACTGATGTTTATCTGCTACAAAAGCTACTATATACTTCAAGTGACACATCATCCTATGTACAATAGAAAGCCCCTTATCTCCTTCTAATACACTCCATTTATCTGCTGTCTGTTTCCCTCAGTAGATCATAAATTGAATGACTCTAGATAACCTCTTGCTTTTGTGTGTTGTTCTTTCACCATTAATTGAGGCATGTACTTGCATCCACTTCACTGTCCACAATCTGCTCCTGTCACAGTCTAACCATGGCACTTCCTTACTTTTGGTTACTTGAAGTCATCCTTTAGCTCTCACATTTTTTTCAAATCCCGCTGCCTATCCATCAACAAATCTATTGGTTCTACCTTCAAAATATAACCAGAATATCACTATTTCTTACTAATTCCACTGTTGCACCATCACCTGGTGGATTACTGAAGGAGCTTCCTGTGCTCTTTATGCTACTTCTATGCCCCACTTCATTCTATATATTTTTTTTAATTTTATTTTGTTTTTGGCTGCATTGGTTCTTCGTTGCTGCACATGGGCTTTCTCTAGTTGTGGCAAGCAGGGGCTACTCTTCATTGTGGTGCATGGGCTTCTCATCACAGTGGCTTCTCTTGTTGAGGAGCACGGGCTCTAGGCACACGGGCTTCAGTAGTTGTGGTGCATGGACTTCAGTAGTTGTGGTGCACGGAATTAGTTGCTAAGTGGCATGTGAGATCTTCCTGGACCAGGGATTAAACCCATGTCCCCTGCATTGGCAGGCAGATTCTTAATGACTGCACCACCAACTTAAGATATTTAGTTAAAACCCAAGTTCAATCATACTACTTCTCTGTTTAAAACCCACCATCTCAGAGTAACAAGTCATGCTTACTATGGTCTCCCAAGCCCAGGAGACCCTCTTTTTATTCTAACCCGCTTTTTTCTTACTTCATTTCTTAATATTCTCTTAATATCACTGCTCTAGCTATAGTGGCCTCTTCTGTGAACGTGGATTAAATTTGCTTGGCCCTCAACTGAGGGCCTTTTTATGTGTCCTCTTCCTAAAAAGCTCATGTGTCAGATCACTGCAGGGCTTGCTCCCTCACATTTTTTGTCTTAACTCAAATGTCACCTGAAAATGAAGGCCTCCCTGGCTACCCAACATTTTCTAAGCCCCTTCTTCATTTATTTTTATAGAGTATTTGTCACTAACAAAAATATTATATATTTTAGTTTAAACTTTTTATCTTGTATATCTCTGGGCCAGAATTCTAGTTCCACAAGAACAGTGGGTTTTGTATGTTTGTATATGCCATATCCTTGTGTTTAGATAAGTATCTGCTTATTCAGTGTAAACATACACTGAATAAAATAACTATAAAACTTAGGAAGAAATATAAAGCAGTTAAATATAGAGTGACAGGAAGTGATATCTTAGACAGGAGAGTCAGGGAAGGCCTCTCTAAATATGTGCAGAGACTTGAATCAAGTAATGGACAAAGCCGTTCAGATATCTAGGGGATGAGAGTTCCAGGGAGAGAGAATGGCAATACAAAAGGAATGAGACACGTGTGTGCTTGGTGTTTTCTAGGAATCTAGCAAAGAGCAAAGTATAATTATAGCTTCAGAGAGAGAAAGAAGTAGTAGGAGGCATAGTAAAAGTTTTTGCCAAGTGAGATTATATTAATCTTCTAGGATATGATAAGAAATTTGGATTTTAATTCTAAGAATTGACTACTTAGTTTCAGGAGCTGTGGCAGAAGATAGGAATACTATAGTGACCAAAATTTCTCAAGCCCTGATCTACTGACAATCTAGTGAGAAAAATACATGTTAATGAACCAAATTACATGCATACATGCAAATTACAACTATTTATAACTTCCTCATAATATACCTTGTTTACCTCAAATAGATTTGCTGAGAGTGGTAGAGGTGTAAAGTTCTACCCTAGGTCTTCTAATTAATTGACTTTGAAGAATTAATTAGTTTTTTGTTCTTTCTAGAAATTTCAGGATAATATTTCCACAGTGAGAGAATGTGAAATAAAATATTGAAATTATATCTAGAAATTAAAAAGAAAACCACTAAATAAAGGGCTATTTTCATACCATGTCATAGATGTGGAAAAATGCTCTTCCTTTTTTTTACTTACATGAACTCCTCTTTCCTTCCACTCTTTTCTGATGACCTCATTTCTCCCTTTAATTCTCTTCTTTTCTCCTCTTTGCTCTTTGTAACCCAGAAATATCCTGAAACCAATCCCTTCCAACTTTCAAAGGACAGTATGCTTTAGGCCATTATTCTCCAAAAAGGTTAGGAGAAAAATGATCCATTGATCGAAAGAAAACATTATAATTATATTTATATTTTATTTATATATAATAAGAATATGTTAGTTTACTAATACTAAAATGTTGAATGAAAACAGTACATTATATAAGTGGAAAACAAATACACATATATTAGGGATGGTTGCCTTAAAAAAAACCAACAAATAAACAAATGAACAGAAACTGATGTCGTGTATGTATCCAAGGAATAAGAAGACTACTTTTACACCTATGGGCATAAATGAAATGCTCAGTTTTGTTATTTTCTTCCATTTAGAACATTCTCTCAACATTATGAATCTTAGCTTTTGTTCCTGACTTCAATCTGATTACTCTTAATTATCACTGGGAATATCTTTACAAAATTATAATAATCCATCTGCTATCACACTGAAACTTTCAAACAAGCCCAAAATCTAGGTACCATTATCCCTATCTTATAAATGAAGAAATTAGAGCTCAGAGTGACTAAGTCAATCAACATTAGATAGCTATAATAAGGAAAGGTTGCATCTGTTTGTTCCATCCTCAGCCTTCGAAGTGCCAGGTATGCACTAGGTCACCAATAAATATTTGTTGACTACGTGGTCATGCTTAGATCTAAATCCAGTCTTCTAGAAATCAAAACTTCACTATCTCTTGCAGTACATGCTAAGATATTTAGGTTTTATTTTGTGAAAATAGGGGAATAACTCAGAGAAATTTGAAGTGGGGTGGGAGTAGTGTTTGGTCATTTTATGCCTAGATATGGCATCTGAGTAATGAATTTTTTCACAGATAGGTGGGCAGTCAGAAAACATTAATAATGATGCTTATAAAGATACTATATAGTAATTATTTTTTACAGGAAATATCTACATATTTATATTTGTATATATAATGTCATTTTATTCCTTCTCACATTCTTTAGAGATAAGTACTGTTTAGGAGATTCTTTAGGATCCAAGAGACATTAAATGGCTGTGCCAGGATTTATGACCTGGGCTGTCTGACTTTGAAGCCATTATGCTAAATACTTAAGGGAGTGCTTTCCTGGTCCAGGTGAGATACAATGAGGCTAAGAATTAAAGTAACAGAAATGTGTATAGCTAGCAGAGGATTGATTAAACAAGTAAATTGGTGACATCACTGGCAAATTTTGAAGAATAAATAAATATAGAAATAAAAGATAATTAATGTCAAAGACGAACTTAATGTTTTTAACCAGAGTAATTGTAACATCATTGGCAGAGATCACAAGAACAGGATTAAGAGGATGGAGATGAGGTGGATAATGACTTAAAATATGTTTCTAGAACATTCATTCCCGATGAAGTGGAATGTAAATTACAATAGGGCAGTTGGAGAGAAAAGGTAAAACTGAAGAAATAGAAAAGAATAGCTTGAATATATTAATAGGTTATATAAAGATGAAAGAGATATAAAATTTCTATTGCTCAGATAATGTACTTATGCTTCTGTGAAGAGGAAAATCATAAATCTTTTTCTGAAAAATTGTTTATAAGATGTACTACCTTACAAGTAGCATGGATAGAATAAATGTTCAGTATGATTTTTGTAGTTGATGATGATACTTATTTGGAAGAAACATCTACATCCAATATTTCCTTCAAAAAACATCTTGAGGGGGCTTCCCTGGTGGCGCAGTGGTTGAGAGTCCGCCTGCCGATGCAGGGGACGCGGGTTCGTGCCCCGGTCCGGGAAGATCCCACATGCCGCGGAGCAGCTAGGCCCGTGAGCCATGGCCGCTGAGCCTGCGCGTCCGGAGCCTGTACCCCGCAACGGGAGAGGCCACAACAGTGAGAGGCCCGCGTACCAACAAAAAAAAAAAAAAAAAAAAAAAAAAAACATCTTGAGGGCAAAGGTATACATTTTTCTCTCCTCCAACAAGCCCTGAATTCTAGCCTTAATTTCCTACACAATAGATCTGTATTGATTAAGCTTAAATGTTTGAGATTTACGAAGTTAATTCATTGCTCAGCTAGAGTGGTAGGTCATATCATCTCAACCATAGAGGGCAAGGTTGTACACCAAAGGCTGTTTCCATACACACTCTTGTCAATGTGCCTTTCTTAGTCAAATACGACATACATTTTGGCCCTTGAACTGGCTTGCCCAGCTCCATCTGCCATTATGGCAGCGTGCCCACTCACAAGATGCTTTGCCAGGTTTAGCTGGACAAAGGTACAGACAAGGAGGGGTTAGAAAGGGAATTTGCTTCACATGCAAATGAACATGCTAAACTAAGAAAATGTGCCTGATCCTAGAAGATATCACATCTGAACTGTGAACACTGAAAACATTTCACACCATTTGATCAGCATAATCAATAGCCTTCAAAAGCTTGAAGATTCAGTTTGTTCCCCAATGTGTTAATAATAGGTCTCTTTCATTAAAACTGCAGGAACTAACTGCTGACTCTTCAGCACACTGCTTAGACTTTAAGAGCAGTAAGACCTTATAAAAGGAAAATTTATATTATAAAAGAAATATTAATATGTAAAATTAATAGTGTTGTAGAAGAATAACAGTCTTCTTGATAGTGGCTAAATGATCATGTTCAAAGTGATCATTCTGTATTCTACATTCTTTAGCTTGCTCATTTTGCTATCTATAATTATATTAGTCCCTCATCTTATGAGATTATAGGAATTCCACCACCATATTATGTCACACAATTTCTCATGAAAGTATGACATTCATTTGAGTCATATTTTTCAGAGAATCTAGTCATCTAAGAGATCGTCACCATCCACTTTTCTTTAAGAAAAAAAAAAAGAGGTTCTTTATGGTATTTGGATACAATCATTACATAGGTAGTCAGTCATCAGAAATAAATTATTATTGCTGGTTTTGCTATGGCATCAGAATTACATTTCTTTAATTGACTTATTATCCATCAATTTCTGCCAAATTATAGGTTTTACTTATTTAACCACTCTTTTTTTTTTTTAACTATCTGTTATATTACTGATGAATGGAAAATTCACCAGAATTTCTGAGGGCGCCAAACTCATTTTTCACCTTCAGACCTATAGATATGTACTGCCCACATTCTTGCTAGCTGGCTTCTTTTCATAAACCAGTTCTGATCTAAATAGGTGTCTTTATTATATCGCTTCATCTCACTGATTTTCTTCTTAGCACTAATTATTATTTGAGCATATATTTATTTGTTTCTTAACTTGTTAATTATATCTCTCCAAATAAATTTTTAACTTCCACATCTAGGGTTACCTGTTTTAATTCACCAGTTTATGTGCAGCATCTAACCCAGTATCTTATGCTCAATAATTACCTTTAATGGATACATATATGAATAAAGATTAACTTATATTAATAAACTTTAAGGAGGCACCCTTCTTTCAATGTTCAAAGTTACTATATTACTTTAGGATTCCTAGCTGCAGACAACAGAGTCCATTCTAGCTAGTTTAAGCAGAAGAGCCCTTATTAACACCTATTATTAACTCATAGAATTGGAGGAAGTCCAGGGAGCTAAACTTGATGCTAAACAGTCAAAAATGACCCAAACAGAAGATATATCCAACGTTACCATCCGAAATGGTGTTGATTTGCCATCGGCTGTTCAACGGCATGAAAAGCAAAGGTTCATATATTCAAACATAAGAATACTCTTAACAGATGTTGTAGAAATAAAAGGACTCCCAGACTATGTTCATTAAAAGAAACAAGTAGGCTTCCCCACCAGTATTTATTTTTGCCTTCCTAGTCTCATATATATGTGTCTATTTGGTGGAAAAAAGCCTCATTGGAATTCTGATGCACTGATCTCTAAAGAAATGCAGTGTAATTTTATTTTATTTTATTTTTAAACATCTTTATTGGAGTATAATTGCTTTACAATGGTGTGTTAGTTTCTGCTCTTTAACAAAGGGAATCAGTTATACATATGTCCCCATAACTCTTCCCTCTTGCGTCTCCCTCACTCACACCCTCCCTATCCCACCCCTCTAGGTGATCACAAAACACCGAGCTGATCTATCTGTGCTATGCGGCTGCTTCCCACTATCTATCTATTTTACGTTTGGTAGTGTATATATGTCCATGCCACTCTCTCACTTTGTCCCAGCTTACCCTTCCCCCTCCCCGTATCCTTAAGACCATTCTCTAGTAGGTCTATATCTTTATTCCCATCTTGGGCCTAGGTTCTTCTGACCATTTTCTTTTTTTTTAGATTCCATATATATGTGTTAGCATACGGTATTTGTTTTTCTCTTTCTGAATTACTTCACTCTGTATGACAGACTCTACGTCCATCCACCTCACTACAAATAACTAACTTTCATTTCTTTCTATGGCTGAGTAATATTCCATTGTATATATGTGCCACATCTTCTTTATCTATTCATCTGTTGATGGACACTAAAGTGGCTTCCATGTCCTGGCTATTGTAAAAAGAGCTGCAATGAACATTTTGGTACATGACTCTTTTTTTTTTTTTTTCCGGTACGCGGGACTCTCACTGTTGTGGCCTCTCCCGTTGCGGAGCACAGGCTCCGGACACGCAGGCTCAGCAGCCAGGGCTCACGGGCCCAGCCGCTCCGCGGCATGTGGGATCTTCCCGGACCGGGGCACGAGCCCATGTCCCCTGCATCGGCAGGCAGACTCTCAACCACTGCACCACCAGGGAAGCCCCATGACTCTTTTTGAATTATGATTTTCTCAGCGTATATGCCCAGTAGCGGAATTGCTGGGTCATATGGTAGTTCTATTTTTATATTTTTAAGGAAGCTCAATACTGTTCTCCATAGTGGAGATAATTTACATTACCACCAACAGTGCAACAGTGTTGCCTTTTCTCCACAGCCTCTCCAGCATTTATTGTTTGTAGATTTTTTCATGATGGGCATTCTGACTGGTGTGAGATGATATCTCATTGTAGTTTTGATTTGCATTTCTCTAAGGATTAATGATGTTGAGCATTCATTCATGTGTTTGTTGGCGATCTGTATATGTCCTTTGGAGAAATGTATGTTCAGGTCTTCTGCCCATTTTTTGATTGGGTTGCTTGTTTTTCTGATATTGAGCTGCATGAGTTGCTTGTAAATTTGGGAGATTAATCCTTTGTCAGTTGCTTCATTTGTAAATATTTTCTCCCATTCTGAGGGCTGTCTTTTTGTCTTGTTTATGGTTTCCTTTGCTGTGCAAAAGCTTTTAAATTTCATTAGGTTCCATCTGCTTATTTTTGTTTTTATTTCCATTTCTCCAGGAGGTGGGTCAAAAAGGATCTTGCTGTGATTTATGTCATAGAGTGTTCTGCCTATGTTTTCCTCTAATAGTTTGATGGTATCTGGCATTACATTTATGTCATTAATCCATTTTGAGTTTATTTTTGTGTATGGTGTTAGGGAGTGTTCTAATTTCATTCTTTTACATGTAGCTGTCCAGTTTTCCCAGCACCACTTATTGAAGAGGTTGTCTTTTCTCCACTGTATATTTTTGCCTCCCTTATCAAACATAAAGTGAACAGATGTGCATGGGCTTATCTCTGGGCTTTTTATCCTGTTCCATTGATCTATATTTCTGTTTTTGTGTCAGTACCATATTGTCTTGATTACTGTAGCTTTGTAGTATAGTCTGAAGTCAGGGAGCCTGATTCCTCCAGCTCCGTTTTTCGTTCTCAAGATTGCATTCGCTATTTGGGGTGTTTTTTGTTTCCATACAAATTGTGAAATTTTTTGTTCTAGTGCTGTGAAAAATGCCAATGGTAGTTTGATAGGGATTGCATTGAAACTGTAGATTGCTTTGGGTAGTAGAGTCATTTTCACAATGTTAATTCTTCCAATTCAAGAACATGGTATATCTCTCCATCTATTTGTATCATCTTTAATTTCTTTCACCAGTGTCTTATAATTTTCTGCATACAGGTCTTTTGTCTCCTTGGGTATGTTTATTCCTGGATATTTTATTCTTTTGTCACAATGGTAAATGGGAGTGTTTACTTAATTTCACTTTCAGATTGTTCATCATTAGTGTATAGGAATGCCAGAGATTTCTGGGCATTAATTTTGTATCCTGCTACTTTACCAAATTCATTGATTAGCTCTAGTAGTTTTCTAGTAGCCTCTTTAGTATTCTCTATGTATAGTATCATGTCATCTGCAAACAGTGACAGCTTGACTTCTTCTTTTCTGATTTGGATTCGTTTTGTTTCTTTTTTTTCTCAGATTGCTGGGGCTAAAACTTCCAAAACTATGTTGAATAATAGTGGTGAGAGTGGGCAACCTTATCTTGTTCCTGATCTTAGTGGAAATGGTTTCAGTTTTTCACCATTGGGAATGATGTTGGCTGTGGGTTTGTCATATATGGCCTTTATTATGTTGAGGAAAGTTCCCTCTATGCCTAATTTCTGGAGGGATTTTATCACAAATGGGTGTTCAATTTTGTTGAAAGCTTTCTCTGCATCTATTGAGAAGATCATATGGTTTTTATCCTTCAATTTGTTAATACGGTATATCACACTGATTGATTTGCATATATTGAAGAATCCTTGCATTGCTGGGATAACCCCCACTTGATTAGGTTTATCATCCTTTTAATGTGCTTTGGATTCTGTTTGCTAGTATTTTGTTGAGGATTTTTGCATCTATGTTCATCAGTGATATTGGCCTGTAGTTTTCCTTCTTGGTGACATCTTTGTCTCGTTTTGGTATCAGGGTGATGGTGGCCTCATAGAATGAGTATGGGAGTTTTCCTCCCTCTGCTATATTTTGGAATAATTTGAGAAGGATAGGTGTTAGCTCTTCTCTAAATGTTTGATAGAATTCGTCTGTGAAGCTATCTGGTCCTGGGCTTTTGTTTGTTGGAAGATTTTTTTTTTTTTTTTTTTTTGCCGTATGCGGGCCTCTCACTGCTGTGGCCTCTCCCGTTGCGGAGCACAGGCTCCAGACACACAGGCTCAGTGGCCATGGCTCATGGGCCCAGCTGCTCCGCAGCATGTGGGATCCTCCCGGACTGGGGCACGAACCTGTGTCCCCTGCATCAGCAGGCGGACTGTCAACCACTGCGCCACCAGGGAAGCCCCCTGTTGGAAGATTTTTAATCACAATTTCAATTTCAGTGCTTGTTATTGGTCTGTTCATATTTTCTATTTCTTCCTGGTTCAGTGTCAGAAGGTTGTGCATTTATAAGAATTTGTCCATTTCTTCCAGGTTGTCCATTTTATTGGCAAATAGTTGCTTGCAGTAATCTCTCATGATCCTTTGTATTTCTGCAGTGTCAGTTATTACTTCTCCTTTTTCATTTCTAATTCTATTGACTTGAGTCTTCTCCCTTTTTTTCTTGATGAGTCTGGCTAATGGTTTATCAATTTTGTTTATCTTCTCAAAGAACCAGCTTTTAGTTTTATTGATTTGTCCTATCATTTCCTTCATTTCTTTTTGATTTATTTCTTATCTGATCTTTATGATTTCTTTCCTTCTGCTAACTTTGGGGGTGGGTTTGTTCTTATTTCTCTAACTGCTTTAGGTGTAAGGTTAGGTTGTTTATTTGAGATGTTTCTTGTTTCTTAAGGTAGAATTGCATTGCTATAAACTTCCTTCTTAGAACTGCTTTTGCTGCATCCATAGGTTTTGGGTCATCATGTTTTCATTGTCATTTCTTTCTAGGTATTTTCTGATTTCCTCTTTGATTTCTTCAGTGATCTCTTGGGTATTAAGTAGTGTATTGTTTAGCCTCCATGTATTTGTATTTTTCCCAGATTTTTTCCTGTAATTAATATCTAGTCTCATAGTGTTGTTGTGGAAAAAGGTACTTGATACAATTCCAATTTTCTTAAATTTACCAAGACTTGACTTGTGACCCAAGGTATGATCTATCCTGGAGAATGTTCCACGAGCACTTGTGAAGACTGTGTATTCTGTTGTTTTTGGATGGAATGTCTTATAAATATCAATTAAGTCCATCTTTAATGTATCATTTAAAGCTTGTGTTTCCTTATTTATTTTCACTTTGGATGATCTGTCCATTGGTGAAAGTGGGGGGTGAAAGTCCCCTACTATGATTGTGTTACTGTCGATTTCCCCTTTTATGGCTGTTAGCAGTTGCCTTAGGTATTGAGGTGCTCCTATGTTGGGTGCATAAATATTTATAATTGTTATATCTTCTTCTTGGATTGATCCCTTGATCATTATGTGGTGTCCTTCCTTGTCTCTTGTAACATTCTTTATTTTAAAGTCCATTTTGTCTGATATGAAAATTGGTACTCCTGCTTTCTTTTGATTTCCATTTGCATGGAATATCCTTTTTCCATCCCCTCACTTTCAGTCTCTATGTTTCCCTAGGTTTGAAGTGGGTCTCTTGTAGACAGCATATATGCGGGTCTTGTTTTAGTACCCATTCAGCCAGTTTATGTCTTTTGGTTGGAGCATTTAATCCACTTACATTTAAGGTAGTTATCAATATGTATGTTCCTATTACCATTTCTTAAACTGTTTTGGGTTTGTTTTTGTAGGTCTTTTCCTTCTTTTGTGTTTCCTGCCTAGAGAAGTTCCTTTAGCATTTGTTGTAAAGCTGGTTTTGTGTTGCTGAATTCTCTTAGGTTTTGCTTGTCTGTAAACTTTTTAATTTCTCCATCAAATG
Source organism: Phocoena sinus (assembly GCF_008692025.1). NCBI lineage: Eukaryota > Metazoa > Chordata > Mammalia > Artiodactyla > Phocoenidae > Phocoena > Phocoena sinus. The sequence continues at coordinate 81,158,675 of NC_045767.1, forward strand.
TGAATGAGATCATTGCTGGGTTGAGTAATGTTGGTTGTAGGTTTTTCTCCTTCATCACTTTAAATATGTCCTGCCACTCCCTTCTGGCTTGCAGAGTTTCTGCTGAAATCTCAGCTGTTAACCTTATGGGGGTTCCCTTGTGTGTTATTTGTTTTTTTTTTCCCCTTGCTGCTTTTAATATATTTTCTTTGTATTTAATTTTTGATAGTTTGATTAATATGTGTCTTGGTATGTTTCTCCTTCGATTTATCCTGTATGGGACTCTCTGTGCTTCCTGGACCTGATTAACTATTTCCTTTCCCATATTAGGGACATTTTCAACTATAATGTATTCAAATATTTTCTCAATTCCTTTCTTTCTCTCTTCTTTTTCTGGGACGCCTATAATTCAAATTTTGGTGTGTTTAATGTTGTCCCAGGGGTCTCTGAGACTGTCCTCAATTCTATTCATTCTTTATCTTTATTCTGCTCTGCAGCAGTTATTTCCACTATTTTATCTTCCAGGTCACTTATCTGTTCTTCTGCCTCAGTTATTCTGCTATTGATCCCTTCTAGAGAATTTTTAATTTCATTTATTGTGTTGTTCATCACTGTTTGTTTGCTCTTTAGTTTTTCTAGGTCCATGTTAAGTGTTTCTTGTATTTTCTCCATTCTATTTCCAAGATTTTGGATCATCTTTCCTATCATTTTTCTGAATTCTTTTTCAGATAGACTGCCTATTTCCTCTTCATTTGTTAGGTATGGTGGGTTTTTCCCTTGCTCCTTCATCTGCTGTGATTTTCTCTGTCTTCTTATTTTGCTTAACTTACTGTGTTTGGGGTCTCCTTTTCACAGGCTGCAGGTTCATAGTTCCTGTTGTTTTTGGTGTCTTTCCCCAGTGGCTAAGGTTGGTTCAGTGGGTTGTGTAGGCTTCCTGGTGGAGGGGACTAGTGCCTGTGTTCTGGTGGATGAGGCTGGATCTTGTCTTTCTGGTGGGCAGGTCCACGTCTGGTGGTGTGTTTTGGGGTGTCTGTGGCCTTATTATGATTTTAGGCAGCCTCTCTGCTAATGGATGGGGCTGTGTTCCTGTCTTGCTAGCTGTTTGGAATAGGGTGTCCAGCACTGTAGCTTGCTGGTTGTTCAGTTGAGCTGGGTTTTGGTGTTGAGATGGAGATCTCTGGGAGATTTTCACCATTTGATATTATGTGGAGCTGGGAGGTCTCTTGTGGACCAGTGTCCTGAACTTGGCTCTACCACCTCAGAGGCACAGCCCTGACGCCTGGCTGGAGCACCAAGAGCCTATCATCCACTGGGCTCAGAATAAAAGGGAGAAAAGAAATAAAGAAAGAAGATAAAATAAAATAAAGTTATTAAAATAGAAAATAATTATTTTCAAAAAAAATGTTTTTAAGTAGTAAAAAAGAAAGAAAGAAAGAAAGAAAGATAGAAGAGAGCAACCAAACCAGAAAACAAATCCACCAATGATAACAAGTGCCAAAAACTAGACTAAAAATAACAAAACAAAACAAAACCCGGACAGACAGAACTCTAGGAAAAATGGTAAAAGCAAACTATACAGACAAAACCACACACAGAAGCATATACACTCACAAAAAGACAAAAAGGGAAAAATATATATATATCGTTGCTCCCAAAGACCACCTCCAAAATTTGGGATGATTCGTTGTCTATTCCGGGATTCCACAGATGAACGGTACATCAAACTGATTGTGGAGATTTAATCCGCTGCTCCTGAGGCTGCTGGGAGAGATTTCCCTTTCTCTTCTTTGTCTGCACAGCTCCTGAGGTTCAGCTTTAGATGTGGACCTGCCTCTGTGTGTAGGTCACCTGAGGGCATCTGTTCTTTGCTCAGACAGGACAGGGTTAAAGGAGCAGCTGATTCGGGGGCTCTGGCTCACTCAGGGCAGGGGGAGGGAGGGGTATGGATGCGGGGCGACATTGCACCAGCCTGAGGCACGCCATGCGTTCTCCCGGGGAAGTTGTCCCTGGATCACGGGACCCTGGCAGTGGCGGGCTGCACAGGCTCCCGGGAGGAGAGCTGTGGAGAGTGACCTGTGCTTGCTCACAGGCTTCTTAGTGGCAGCAGCAGCAGCCTTAGTGTCTCATGCCCGTCTCTGGTGTTCGCGCTGATAGCCGCGGCTCACGCCCGTCTCTGGAGCTCCTTTAAATGGCGCTCTTAATCCCCTCTCCTCCCGCACCAGGAAACAAAGAGGCAAGAAAAAGTCTCTTGCCTCTTTAGCAGGTCCAGACTTTTTCCCGGGCTCCCTCCCAGCTAGCCGTGGTGCACTAGCCCCTTTAGGCTGTGTTCACGCAGCCAACCCCAGTCCTCTCCCTGCTATCCGACCTCCGAAGCCAGAGCCTCAGCTCCCAGCCCTGCCTGCCCCGGCGGGTGAGCAGACAACCGATCCTCTGTGCGGGAATCTCTCCACTTTGGCCTCCTCACCCCTGTTGCTGTGCTCTCCTCCGTGGCTCCCCGAAGCTTCCCCTCTCCACCACCCACAGTCTCTATCCGCGAAGGGGCTTCCCAGTGTGTGGAAACCTTTCCTCCTTCACAGCTCCCTCCCACTGGTGCAGGTCCCGTCCCTAGTCTTTTGTCTCTGTTTTTTTTTCTTTTGCCCTCCCAGGTACGTGGGGAATTTCTTGCCTTTTGGGAGGTTTGAGGTCTTCTGCCAGCATTCAGTGAGTGTTCTGTAGGAGCAGTTCCACGTGTAGATGTATTTCTGATGTGTTTGTGAGGAGGAAGGTGATCTCCACATCTTACTTTTCCGCCATCTTGAAGCTCACTATGAAATGCAGTTTTAGCTTTTTAGCCTCTGGTTTAAAGGAATGTAGGCTATAAGAGGGACATCTGGGGTTGAATGAGCCAAGCTACAATATTGTCCACAATGTCTGTGGCTGGACAAAATGTAATGCGATCAAAGAATTGAAAAAAGCCAATGGAGCTGAAGCACAATGAGGGTGAGTATGCACTCTATACACATCTTCCCACTTGATTCCCACCACAATCTGCTAACTCAGGCAATCAACTCTTTAACCCTATTTGACTCCAGAACTATGTACCTAAAATTTACCTGTATTTCTTTTACTATCATTACCAAATATTGAACAGCACAAACATTTAGCAATTACTTCAATATTATATATAAAATACAGTAACAAATGGATGTCTCAGGATCTTAATAACTTAAAAAAAAATCCCAAAATATTAGAACTCACTTTCCAGTACCTTAGTTGTCTTTTATTTTAGAATCTAAATTTTAAAATTCCCATTATTACCCATATGTAAAGCTCTGAGTTGCCCCACATCATTCCGGAAAACGAGCAGTCAATGTTAGTCCATCTTGTGGGAAAGAGTCCAAAAGTATCCTGTTGGTCTACTTAAACTCAGTCATGCATAATTTACTGGATAATCACTAGTGTCCTAATCAATATCTACCTACTCACTAATCCAGTTCAAGATGCACCAGACTCAAGACTAGCCCTTGGCAAAATTGAAATCTGTGGTGTCTTCACTTCTCTGTTTACCAACTCTTCTTTCTGAAACTCAGACTATCGTTCTCATAAAATTTAAAGCAACAAAGGACTTTAAAGATTTTTTTTCACTTCCTCTGTTACTATGTGAGGAAATTGAAGCTTCAAAGAGAAAATGACTGACCTAAGACCATTAAATTAAACAATGATGAGGTCAAAGCTAACAACCTTTGTCTAAGGCATGCTGATTCCACAACCCATGAAACTGCCCATGGTCTCTCTCTAAAATATTCCTAGGACTGCCTGTGAGTCCTAGTCAGCTCTATCACAGAGGTCACTAATTTAAAAGAGAAAAGAAAAAAATCCCTGCCAGTATGTGATGGAATAAGTATGAGATGGAATAACTAAGGTTCTATCCATTCCTTTTAATTCCAGCTCAAGAAATACACATTTGCCTTAAACCTGCCTTGAATACCTAAAAAATCACTGGGTTTCTAGTGTAGCTATAGTACTAACCATATTTTATCTTGGACAAGTAATTTCATCTCTCTGGGTCTTAACAATAAATAAGAAATTTGGATTTTATGACCTCTAAATTCCCTTCCAACTTAAGAAATTCATGAAGTAGTAGCACTGCTGCTGTATCCACTAAAAGAACGACATCAGGCCAATGATGGCAAATTCACATTTTATATATGCCAACCATTGGTCACAGTTTGACCAAGACAGCGTTAGTTTATGCCTGTGGTCCCCAAGTTCTGTAATTAAACACTTTTACTCTCAAAATTATTGAAAGATAAACTGTAAAAATATACGTGTAGGAGAGGTCAGTGCTGGGCCAGGCTGAGATATTTATGTGTCATGTAAAGCATTGATAATGATAATAACAATTTCTACATTTATGAGAGCAAATTTGATATGTTTAGACACTTTTTCTACATTATGGCATTCCAGGAATGCAGTGCTATTGCTAAGAGGATGATCTCTTTAGTCAGATTGCTGGATTTGAACTTAGTTGTGCCATTCACTTACTAACTGTGTAAGTAAACAGAAATCTCAGTTGCTCATCGAGAGAGAGAGAGAGAGAGAGAGAGAGAGAAGTGTATCTTATTTATAAGATCTAAATGAGTAAATTCAGATCAAATACTTAAAAATAATACATGGTAAATAAGATTTATCAATGTACATTAGGTATCATTATTCCCAAAGCAGTTTCTGGGTTGTTTGTTTTTTTGACGTAGAGTTGCATGAGCTTTTTGTATATTTTGAAGATTAATCCCTTGTCAATCAAAAAATGGGCAGAAGATCTAAATAGACATTTCTTCAAAGAAGACATACAGATGGCCAAAAAGCACATGAAAAGATACTCAACATTGCTAATTATTAGGGAAATGCAGATGAAAACTACAATGAGGTATCACCTCATTGGCCAACATCAAAAAATCTACAAACAATAAATGCTGGAGAGGGTGTGGAGAAAAGGGAACCCTCTTGCACTGTTGGTGGGAATGTAAATTGATACAGTCACTATGGAGAACAGTATGGAAGTTCCTTCAAAAACTAAAAATAGAACTACCATATGACCCAGCAATCCCACTTCTGGGCATGTACCCTGGGAAAATCATAATTTAAAAAGAGTCATGTAACACAATGTTCATTGCAGCTCTATTTACAAGATCCAGGACATGGAAGCAACCTAAGTGTCCATCGACAGATGAATGGATAAAGAAGATGTGGCACATATATACAATGGAATATTACTCAGCCATAACAAGAAATGAAATTATTTGTAGTAAAGTGGATGGACATAGAGTGTCATACAGAGTGAAATAAGTCATAAATAGAAAAACAAATACTGTATGCTAACACATATATATAGAATCTAAAAAGAAAAATGGTTCTGAAGAATCTAGGGGCAGGACAGGAATAAAGACACAGACATAGGCAATGGACTTGAGAACACAGGGAAGGGAAGGGGAAGGGGAAGCTGGGACAAAGTGAGAGAGTGACATGGGCTTATATATATACTAGCAAATATAAAATAGATAGCTAGTGGGAAGCAGCCACATAGCACAGGGAGATCAGCTTAGTGCTTTGTGACCACCTAGAGGGGTGGGATAGGGAGGGTGGGAGGGAGACACAAGAGGGAGGAGATATGGGGATATATGTATACATATAGCTTATTCACTTTGTTATAAAGCAGAAATTAACACACCATTGTAAAGCAATTATACTCCAATAAAGATGTTAAAAAAATAACTTGTAATGGGGCTTCTAAGGAAAATAAAAGAAATATATAGGGTAGATCACATTAGACCTATTTTTACACATTCTCAGTGAAGTTTGTGGGAGATTTAAAATCTTGCCTAAAAGGTGGTATCTTTCTTTTATTCAATTTTCTAACATGCTCAGCTGTTTCTTCTCATGGGGCTTACAGATTTCACTCCCATTATCTCAGTCACTCTACCACTTTCCAAATGGCTGCCTCCATTATTTCTCAGAGCCTCAGTTTAATGACCCTTCTTCAGAGAAGCACTGTCTGATCCACCAATACCAACTGAGCTAAAAACCCCAAGTCCCACTACTTTCATTTTTTTATTAAAAACAATTTTTTTACATCTTTATTGGACTATAATTGCTTTACAATGGTGTGTTAGTATCTACACTATAACAAAGTGAATCAGCTATATGTATACATATATCTCTCTCCTCCCTCTTGCATCTCCCTCCCACCCTTCCTATCCCACTCCTCTAGGTGGTCACAAAGCACCTAGCTGATCTCCCTGTGCTATGTGGCTCCTTCCCACTAGCTATCTATTTTATATTTGGTAGTGTATATATGTCCATGCCACTCTCTCCCTTTGTCCCAGCTTCCCCTTCCCCACTCCCCATGTCCTCAAGTCCATTCCCTACATCTGCATCTTTATTCCTGTCCTGCCCCTAGGTTCTTCAGAACCACTTTTTTTCTTTTTTTTTTAGATTCCACATACATGTGTTAGCATATGGTATTTGTTTTTCTCTTTCTGACTTACTTCACTCTGTATGACAGACTCTGGGTCCATCCACCTCACTACAAATAACTCAATTTTGTTTCTTTTTATGGCTGAGTAATATTCCATTGTATATATGTATCACATCTTCTTTATCTAGTCATCTGTCAGTGGCCACTTAGGTTGTTCCCATGATCAAGTGGGGTTTGTCCCAGGAATGCAAAGATTCTTCAATATATGCAAATCAATCAATGTGATACACCATATTAACAAACTGAAGGATAAAAACCATATGATCATCTCAATAGATGCAGAAAAAGCTTTCAACAATATTCAACACCCATTTATGATAAAAACCCTCTAGAAAGTAGGCATAGAGGGAACTTACCTCAACATAATAAAGGCCATATATGACAAAACCACAGCCAACATCGTCCTCAGTGGTGAAAAACTGAAACCATTTCTGCTAAGATCAGGAAAAAGACAAGGTTGCCCACTCTCACCACTATTATTTAACATAGTTTTGGAAGTTTTAGCCATAGCAATCAGAGAAGAAACAGAAATACAAGGAATCCAAATCAGAAAAGAAGAAGTAAAGCTGTCACTGTTTGCAGATTACATGATACTATACATAGAGAATCCTAAAGATGCCACCAGAAAACTATTAAAGCTAATCAATGAATTTGGTAAAGTAACAGGATACAAAATTAATGCACAGAAATCTCTTGCATTCCCATTACTTTCTGTCACATCACTCTCCTTCATAGCATGGATCTCAATGTTTATTTATACTTATCTTATTGGTTGCCAGCTTGTGTCTGTTTTCTCTAGTAGACTAGACAGTGAGGTCAAGACTAATGTCAGTCTTTTTCATTATGGTATATCAAGGACTTAATCCAGTACCCAGCACATAATAAGCATTTTAATGAATTTTTTAGGAGTTTTGTTATGCATTTGTTCAATGAATGGACAACTTATAAGTGCCTAACTCAGGATTTACATCTATATCCACCCACTTCAAGTTCTCTGCACACTATGACACATGCTTTGTTGGTGCATTCATTGCACTGCACCTCTGTGTTAGTTCATTCATTCAAGAAATCATATGGAACCTGTAGAAAACCATTAAAAATAAACTTGAAGCTAAAAGCCTTAAAACACAATTTCTAATCATTCTTCCAGGCTGTAGTTTCTCATACACAGGATAAGAAATATTTATATTAGGTATTAGCCACATGACGATGTCATTTTTGTGGGTCGATATCAGTTAAATAATTTCTAGCCCCAAAGAATCATCCATTTATAAAAATGTGTCTTCTTGGGTTATAATTTCGGACTGTGCATAGCTGATCTGGTAATAAAACTAAAACGATTTGGGAGGCAAAGAATTGACTAAAAAGCAAGACCAAAAGGAAATTGTCCAAAATTCAGTATTTACCACAAGTGTCGAAGAATAAATTAAAGAAACTAATTTTTAATAAACCTTGTTTGAGGATCTTACATCTATGAAAATAATGCTATTATGAATTATAATTTTTCTTTGTTTTATTCGATTTAGGCTAGACAAGGAATACAAAGTCTGTATTAATATTTTGTTTATATAATTCAAGAATCGTTAAAGGAAAGACTAAAATGAACTAAGGCAATTATATATGAGAAAACAATATTTAATGACTAAAAGTAAGTAATATGTGAGATGGTCACGTTTCTACCCATTTTTTTAGCAAAAGTTACTTTTCTTCTTTTATTTTTTAGTAGGCAGTCTGCAACCTAATTTCATGGTCTCTCAGGGACTGGGGTTCTTTAAATAAAGATTAAATTAGATACCACAGCTGACTCCAGTATTTAAAAGAAATTATTTCTAGGTTTTCTCTAATTCTCCTCATCACATTGTTTAGATCTTAGCATCTTGAAAGCTTGTTCATTTTATATTTTAAACAGGTAATTGAATAAAATTGCAAGCAAGAATTAATTAAATCTTTGAAATCATCTCTCTTCTTCCTGTTCTTGCTGAATCATACACTGGAAGAAACTTCATCTGTAGAACTGGGAAGATTAGCAGGAGAGACTGTTTAGACAGTTTTCGCATTAACAGGCCGACCAGTTGAAATCACTCCCAAGACTTGATTTGGCCTGCAGCCAGATGGTTGATACTGTTAATAGAGAAAACATCTGTTTACCCTAATGTGTTAGTTTAGTGTGCTTGGAGGCCATCAACATGAGCTGCTGTGCACAGGTATTATGAAAGGAATGAATAATCTTTTTTCATTTGGAAGTCAACAGTAGATAGAGGAATCTTGTTTTATAGTCCCCATATTAGTCCCGTGCTCAGACCCTGAAGATAAAGAATTACAGACAAACCAGGGACCACACAGTGCTCTCATTGATTCTAAATACCTATTTCCCTTCCTTTAGTCCTGAGTGAAATCAGAAGACTTTATATTCTTGTCCATTTGGCTAAAATGAAGCAATTAATAAAGAAAACATATACACTGCATGTAGCTAATTAGCAAATTCAACAATATCACCTATTATTTAATTCTGTGACTTGTTCTGAAACTGCCTCAGAACATCATCCTAGAACTGTTTTTGGGGGGTTTTTTTGTTTTTGTTTTTGTTTTGCGGTACACGGGCCTCTCCCTGTTGTGGCCTCTCCCATTGCGGAGCACAGGCTCCGGATGCGCAGGCTCAGCGGCCATGGCTCACGGGCCCAGCTGCTCCACGGCATGTGGGATCTTCCCGGACCGGGGCGCGAACCCGTTTCCCCTGCATCGGCAGGCGGACTCTCAACCACTGCGCCACCAGGGAAGCCCCATCCTAGAACTGTTTTTCATCTAAAAGAGAAATACCTGATTTACATGTTTTATGGAGTCCATGTCAAAGTCACTGATGGCACTAAGAAGCCATCTCTGCAAATAGATGAAGCCTTGCAAACTGTACAAATGTGTGAGAAAGACATAGAAGTTGGGTATGTCTTCAGAAACTTGGAATAACATGTTCACAGAAGTTCTTATGAAGGTCATAATGTGACCAAGCTCCTGTACTATCTTGGGTAATTATGCAAACCTTCATAAATAATTATTGGTTATTGAAGTACAAGGAAAACAAGTTTGAGTTTATATGGAGAAGTTCATAACTTAAATGTAGACCATCTCATTGCTTTGTGGGATAGGCTAATGAAGAATGTACTTGCTCACCACAGCAAGAATCAGGGTATGAACTAAAGCCATAAAACTTTTATGGAGCTTCTCCACAGATACCACATTGCTTTCTTTGCCTCACTCTCTGCAGTGCACTTGATAGGAAAAAGCTAAGTGCAATACCTTCACTTCAAAAGAATTGCTCAAACTTCAATTGTTTTGCTTTGGAGCCAAAGCAAAGAGTCCTTCTGACCGTTTTACTGGCTACAAGTCTGGTGGGAGGTAAAGTTGTGCTTCATTATAGTGCTGCAAGTATGAAGTATAAATTAGGTTTCACAAATACGTTCATTTGATGTACTCAATTGACTGTAAAATAATTATGCTCTGCTGTGTAATTGTTGTGCAGTGGAAGAAAGCAGGACTTCTAAACATGTAACAGAAAATGATTATGGGACCTGAATTAAGACTGTATTTTCTCCCACCATCTTCTGTAGTGCAACAAAATCATTTTGTAGCAATTTCATCTTAAATCTATAGTGTGCAAGGCTGCCTAGGTATTAGTTGTTGTTGTTTGTGTTTTCATAATTTTTCCTGATGGTCTACTTCTCCCCCTGCCCCACCATTTGAAAACCAGGGCATAAATGTAGCACATTTCAGTGAAAGTATTAGGAAGTTCATTTTTTCTAGCAACGTTTTATTGACCAACTAAAGGGTGAGATACAAGGTTTGGTGAGAAAATATTCATTAACTAAAATATTTTGTTTCATCTTTTTGTTCTGTTTTAAGCTTTTACTGGAAATCTGGTAGTTTATGTTTCAAAGTCTACTCATCGGGGAAGCTTTGGACATATTAATAATATAAACATTTCAGGTACACCTTGAAAGGTATGTTCAGTCACATAGCAGCATCCACTTCCCTATCGTGGTACAACCTGACAGAAATGTCAAGTTCTGTGCCCTTTTTTATTTTTCCAGATATTTCTATTAAGCTAAGAAGAAAAAAAATTACATTAGAAAATGAGTTTTGAGCTTTCAATTATAATATGTTCAGTCCTGTACTCTCCTCTGTTTATAAAATCAACTAAGTGCTCATTGTGTGAAACTTATGACAGGTTACCTACAATCCTATTGTTAACATTTCCATTTGTCAAGTGTACATTTTAATATGAAAATATCTTCCCACATCAAATCATCAGGGTTCTGGCCGTTTGTTAATCAGTATGTGGCCATGTTTCTTGGTACACTGAGTTATGGTCTGAATGTGAGCCACAGTGTGGTATGTACTACTTTATAAATGCTATTATATGCCTGTATTAAATATACAAATCACAGGGCTTTAACATTTAATTGCTCCTTGCATGAAAACCTATCACATTATCTTTCCCTTATTCACTTTAAATTTTTCAGTAGCTGAAGAACTTTGTAATGTCTAGGGTGAAGCCATTATTCTTATGTCTAGATTTCTTCAAAGACCATCACAATCCAGGGAATGGTACTTTGAAGTGTATCTTTTTTCTACTTGTCCTCTGAATCCCCAGGGGGTAAGCGTTTAATATTGCTTTAATCCAGAGCCAAAATGACTTCCTGCTCCAGTGCTGGCCTCAATTATGGTGCTAGAAAATTATCCTCTCTTAATTAAGGAAATCAGTGCTGTCTTGGAGCACTGAACATTCCAGTTCAATTTACATCTTCAGATAAATATAAAATATTCTGTTTTTACATGTGTTCTGGCTGGATTTTTGGAATAAAATTTATTCCTACCTACTTCATATATAAATAGCACATGTAAGTATCTAGAAACTGTCTAATTAGAAAGATGCAGACTACAGATTCAAAAGAGGATAGAGTCAATAAACAAGTCCCAATGGCAATACTCAATTTACTTAAATTTATTGAAAGTGATGTTTTTTTCTGGAAAAAGAGGATAATGCTAGAGTAGCTTTCAAGAAAGTTATTAGGATAATTTGGTGATAATGCAAAATTGTTTCTCATTTAGATGTCATTCATTAATCTAAAGCATTACCTAGATTTAAATGGTTGATTGTCTTGCAATCCTATACACTAATGATGAAAAATCTGAAAGTGAAATTAAGTAAACACTCCCATTTACCATTGCAACAAAAAGAATAAAATATCTAGGAATAAACCTACCTAAGGAGACAAAAGACCTGTATGCAGAAAATTGTAAGACACTGATGAAAGAAATTAAAGATGATACAAATAGATGGAGAGATATACCATGTTCTTGAATTGGAAGAATTAACATTGTGAAAATGACTCTACTACCCAAAGCAATCTACAGATTCAATGCAATCCCTATCAAACTACCACTGGCATTTTTCACAGAAGTAGAACAAAAATTTTCACAATTTGTATGGAAACACAAAAGACCCCGAATAGCAAAAGCAATCTTGAGAAAGAAAAACAGAACTGGAGGAATCAGGCTCCCTGACTTCAGACTATACTACAAAGCGACAGTAATCAATACAGTATGGTACTGGCACAAAACAGAAATATAGGGCTTCCCTGGTGGCGCAGTGGTTGAGAGTCCACCTGCCGATGCAGGGGACACGGGTTCGTGCCCCGGTCGGGGGAGATCCCACGTGCCGCGGAGCGGCTGGGCCCGTGAGCCATGGCCGCTGAGCCTGCGCGTCCGGGGCCTGTGCTTCGCGACGGCAGAGGCCACAGCGGTGAGAGGCCCGCGTACCGCAAAAAAAAAAAAATAAATAAATAAATAAAACAGAAATATAGATCAATGGAACAGGATAGAAAGCCGAGAGGTAAACACACCCACATATGATCACATTATCTTTGATAAAGGAGGCAAGAATATACAGTGGAGAAAAGACAGCCTCTTCAATAAGTGGTGCTGGGAAAACTGGACAGCTACACATAAAAGAATGAAATTAGAACACTACCTAACACCATAAACAAAAATAAACTCAAACTGGATTAAAGACCTAAACATAAGGCCAGACACCATCAAACTCTTAGAGGAAAACATAGGCAGAACACTCTATGACATAAATCACAGCAAGATCCTTTATGACCCACTTCCTGGAGAAATGGAAATAAAAACAAAAATAAACAAAAGGGACCTAATGAAATTTAAAAGCTTTTGCACAGCAAAGGAAACCATAAACAAGACGAAAAGACAACCCGCAGAATGGGAGAAAATATTTGCAAATGAAGCAACTGACAAAGGATTAATCTCCAAAATTTATAAGCAGCTCATGCAGCTCAATATCAAAAAAACAAACAACCCAATCCAAAAATGGGCAGAAGATCTAAATAGACATTTCTCCAAAGAACATATACAGATCACCAACAAACACATGAAAGAATGTTCAACATCATTAATCATTAGAGAAATGAAAATCAAAACTACAATGAGATATCACCTCACACTGGTCAGAATGGCCATCATCAAAAAATCTACAAACAATAAATGCTGGAGAGGGTGTGGAGAAAAGGGAACCCTCTTGCACTGTCGGTGGGAATGTAAATTGATACAGCCACTGTGGAGAACAGTATGGAGGTTCCTTAAAAAACTACAAATAGAACTACCATACGACCCAGCAATCCCACTACTGGGCATATACCCTGAGAAAACCATAATTCAAAAAGAGTCATGTACCAAAATGTTCATTGCAGCTCTATTTACAATAACCAGGACATGGAAGCAACTTAATCTGATCTGTCCATCAACAGATGAATGGATAAAGAAGATGTGGCACATATATACAATGGAATATTATTCAGCTGTAAAAAGGAATGAAACTGAGTTATTTGTAGTGAGGTGGATAGACCTAGAGACTGTTATACAGAGTGAAATAAGTCAGAAAGAGAAAAACAAATACTGTATGCTAACATATATATATGGAATCTAAAATAAAAGAAAATGGTCAGGAGAACCTAGGGGCAAGACGGGAATAAAGATGCAGACCTACTAGAGAATGGACTTGAAAATACGGGGAGGAGGAAGGGTAAGCTGGGACAAAGTGAGGGAGTGGCATGGACATATATACACTTCCAAACATAAAATAGATAGCTAGTGGGAAGCAGCCGCATAGCACAGGGAGATCAGCTCGGTGCTTTGTGACCACCTTGAGGGGTGGGATAGGGAGGGTGGGAGGGAGGCAGATGCAAGAGGGAAGAGATATGGGGACATATGTGTATGTATAACTGATTCACTTTGTTATAAAGCAGAAACTGACACACCATTGTAAAGCAATTATACTCTAATAAAGATGTTTAAAAATAAATAAATAAATAGTTGATTGACTAATTTTCCTCCGTATATTATTCCCTTAGGTGGATATTTGTTCTTAGATACATCTTAATTTTTATAAGTTCTCTGTCCCAATTCTCCATTAAAGTTCTATGAATTGTACTCATATTTAGTATTTCTGTTAGAGCAGCACTCTCCAATAGAACTTTCTGTGATGATGGAAATGTTATATCAATACTGGTACAGTAACCACTAGCCAACATGTGACTATTGAGCACTTGAAATGTGGCTAGTGCAACTAAGAAACTAAATATTTAGCATTACTTAATTTTCATTACTTTTGTTTTAAATTTAAATGGTCACATATGGCGAGTACTAAATTGGACAGTGCAGAGTTAAAAGACATCCATACAAGTTCTCAGCAACTCATTCAGGCATGAGTCTTAAGGCAAATAAAAATCTTTTGTGTGCTTAATCATATTTATGCAATTAGATATTCTGCAGCAGTTATTTATTTATTATTTCATATTGTATTACCCTAAACACAAGAATTAATGTCAGCTTAAAAATCACATCTATGCCTTATCATACCGATACCCCTTTAGGAACTGAGCAGTTCGGCAAAATTACCAGATCAGAATACTTGTGTATAACATTTTAAATCGGAAATCCAAATGTCTTATTAAGCTTGGGTGAATTTTAATAACATAAGGTTAGATATACGTGTGGTAAAATTTAAAGTAAACACGTTTAAGATCAACCATATCTAAGAGAGAGTTAAAACATGTCTTATTGATATACAAAGTCAGTTCTTAATTCTCCTCCATCTTCCTTGAACACAACACCACAGGGCCTTTGCCCTAGCTATTTGCTGCACCCTTCCTCCAAGGCCTCATTACCTTATCTCTTCCAAGTGGACACTAATATCGCCTTCTTGGCGTGGTCAACTCTAACTGCCCTATTCAAGAGCACATCTCACTTGCCCCTCAACACTCCCAAATTTCCATACCTTGCTCTGTTTTTCTCCACATCATTTATTACTTTCTGACATATTATATAATTTGTTCACTTACTTCTTTTATTTTTGTGTCTTCTAAACAGATGTGAGATTCATGAAAGCAAGTAATTTGTATCATTTTTGCTTACAAATGTGTAACCGACTCCGGGTCCTAACTAGGCAGTTGGTAGCCATCAATAAATTCTAGATACCATCCAAAAGACTTAATGAGTTGTCTAATTCACAGATTGGCAATGGTGAACTTTTTCTATAAAGTGCTAAATGGTATATATTTTAAGCTTTATAGGCCACATATGGTTCCTGTTGCAAATTCTTTAAAAATATAAAAGTTTCTTGGCTGGCAGACAGTATGAAAGCAGACTGTAGGCCAGACTTGGTCCACGGGGCATAGTTTGCTTATCCTTGGTTCGACTGAATGGAGAGATGCAACAGAACAATACTCACAAGATGATTAGCCCTAGAATTATTTTTATTTGATATTATGGAAAGTTTTGTGATTTTGCATGTGGTGTCCAACTTCCTTCAACTAAAAAGAAAACACTATTGAGGTGGATTTAGTCAGACTGGCCAGAAAGTGATCTATATTGACAACTACGGCCTTTGCATTCCCCAGTCTACCAAAATTGTTTGTCTCAGTCCCTTATAAAATGTTAATACTAAAGTGGTGTTTTAAAATAGATCATGAACCCCATTTAAGAAACCAATAAAGGTTATATACTCTTTTCTTGTTAAAAATGTGCATGTACAGATGATTTTGCTCAGATTTTCGGGGCTTATGAAATCACTGAGACCTGTGAGTTAGAATCTCTTCTCTTCTTTTTAGATTTGCTGTCTCTCTGGCTCACACTTGTTTTGTACATCTAATAGAATGCACAAATTGGCTTTAAATGGCTTTTGCGTCTAACTCACTGTTAAATGACATAGTAGAGACTGTCAGAGAACTTTAGTCAAACACAGCACCTAGTAATTCAGCAAATACTTAAAAGCATTCTTTCCCTGAGATATCATTTCAGGCAGATAATTCCTCCAGTAATCAGGATTTCATCGTAATGAGGAAACTCAATTTTGTGTTGCCTTTGTTTGTTTTTAGTGATCAAGCCCATTCCACCCTTAGACCCCTCCAGGTTGATAAGATCCTCATTCTTTTATTTTGAGTGTTGAAAGTCTTAGTATAAGAAAAAACAAAAGCATAGTAAGTGTTAATATTCTTTCATTTCTTTAGTGGGATTAACAAGAAGTCTAGGAATTGGATGTTTACCCATCCTCCTAACATGAATCGTTACCAATGTCATACGAGCATATTCTATAAATGAGGTATGCAAAGATAGCCATTTACCAATCTCTGAGTTTTCAGTGTCAAGTTCAGGCCTACAGTCTTAGAGATCATCTAGAACAGCAATCCTCAACCAAGATATTGATATGCCTTGCTGGTGAGAGAAAGGCATGTTAAAAGATTTGTTGCTGATCATATTTAAAATATTGCTTTTCCCAAATAATTTAATTTGCCAAAAAACGTTTAAAGTTGGTTGTAGTTATTCCTAGAATAGTATTTAACTGCCATTTAGTTGAACATTTCTGAACAAGTGGAAAACAGTGAACTCATATGGGGGATTGAAAGCCCTCCAGCATAAATCCGTGGGATCGTGCTGGTTACGAGAGCATCATCTTTCATGTGTGTTTCTGCAGAAAATAATAAATGGTGAGGACAACTGATCTAGAGAAATATCCCTCCTTATTGAAAATATACACTCAGCATCCTTATTAAGGAAAATTTCTGCATAATGTCACTAATATTAGTGGGCATCCTGTTTAATAATTCCCAAGGACTTAAGAGGCACATCGACTGCTTAGGCTTAAATGAATATAAGCTGAAAATTATTCTGTTGCCTAGTTAAATACAATCTACTTACTGAGACTGTTTGGAAGGAAATGAAGATAATGTTATAACAAAGCACATCCAGCATGAACAATGTCAATGTCAAATTCACACATATTGCTTGGAAATGATGGAAATTACAATAAGAAAAAAACAATGACAGAACTAGGATAATGACAATCTTTTAAATAGAAATGGATTGTTGCCAAAAAAAAACAATAAAAGAAAGAAGTGATTTACCTGTTTGATTATTCATAAATCCCATTGCCTTTCAATAAGATATCTCTTAGTCTTGTTTTGTCACATCTGTAGATAAAGAAAAAGCAAAATGTATCCCGTTAGCCAAGTATTAGATAATATAAACAGATCAGCTTTTCAGATGCATAACAGTAGTAGGAGGCCCAATAAATTATGGATAGAGGGGATTCTCAACAAGCTATTTCCTCTCTCTTCCAAAATAATAAATTTTTTAAGATCAGAGTGCATATCACATGAAGTTAATAAAGTAGAAAATGACACTATATACCTTCATCAAATAATATGGCAAAAAATTTATAGCTCAGCTCCTTGAAAATCTGTCTTATTTAGCCTGCTGTTCTGTGTAACAATAGCCAAAAGCAAATGTGGAATATAAGGCATGTTAGGCCAACTTTTTAAAGTTTTTAAAAACCCTTTTACTTTATTTGCAGATTCCTCATGACATATGTTTTATTTTTTTTCTGTGGGTGGCATCTATAATGCTACAAAAGTTAACATGTAGTATTAAGTAGTTGTAAGTGGCAGAGAGTTGCATGATGAGTAACTAGCTAAACCACCAAAGGAAGGATAATTGGCAAGATGACTTTATGAATAAGATTTGTGCTTATCCCAGGTCTGTCTACAGATTACTGCATAATGTTCGTTACATAATGTTCAAAAAATATAAGAAACTCCTATAGTTAACAAACATTTAAAATCAATCTTTATGAATGGATAAAGAAGATGTGGCACATATATACAATGGAATATTACTCAGCCATAAAAAAGAAACAAAATCGAGTTATTTGTAGTGAGGTGGATGGACCTAGGATCTGTCATACAGAGTGAAGTAAGTCAGAAAGAGAAAAACAAATACAGTATGCTAACACATACATATGGAATCTAAAAAAAAAACGTGGTTCTGAAGAACCTAGGGGCAGGACAGGAATCAAGATGCAGACATAGAGAATGGACTTAAGGACACAGGGAGGGGGGAGGGTAAGCTGGGATGAAGGGAGAGAGTGGCATTGACATATATCCACTATCAAATGTAAAATAGATAGCTAGTGGGAAGTAGTCACATGACACAGGGAGATGAGCTCAGGTGCTTTGTGACTACCTAGAGGGGTGAGATAGGGAGGGTGGGAGGGATATGCAAGAGGGAGGGGATATGGGGGTATATGTATATGTATAGCTGATTCACTTTGTTATACAGCAGAAACTAACAGAACAATGTAAAGCAATTATACTCCAATAAAGATGTTAAAAAAAGTTAACCCAACAAAAAATAAATAAATAAAATAAAATAAATCTTTAGAATTCATGTGGCATTTTTAAACTCTAGTATTTTTGTTCTTTGTTGCTTAATCCTCATTACCTGTTCATGTGGTAAATGCTTTTCAATACCAGTTTTATAAATGCAGACATTGCGATTGAAACAGACTCAGAATAATCTTTACATGTAAATAATACTCTGGGAGGTTTATTTATGCTATATCATAAAGTTTCAAGATTCTATTAGTAATCATATGATGACTAAATGCCCACTAAGTGTCAATGTATGCTTTGTGCAGCTGAAAATTTCTTGAGGTGACCACCTACTGCTACCTGAGCATTCATTCACTCATTTGGCAAAGCTGAATTTTAAACGTTTTTTTTTTTAATTTGAAACTGTATCTAACCCCTACTTTTAATGCCATCCCTTAGTGTCATACAGAAGTAAAAACTAGCCTCTAAACACTTTGCTTTTGTATATATATATATTTTTTTTAATTATTTATTTATTTATTTATTTTTGGCTGTGTTGGCTCTTCGTTTCTCTGCGAGGGCCTTCCCCAATTGCGGCAAGTGGGGGCCACTCCTCATCGCAGTGCGCGGGCCTCTCACTATCGTGGCCTCTCCCATTGCAGAGCACAGGCTCCAGACGCGCAGGCTCAGTAATTGTGACTCACGGGGCTAGCCGCTCCGCGGCACGCGGGATCCTCCCAGACCAGGGCTCGAACCCGTGTCCTCTGCATTGGCAGGCGGACTCTCAACCACTGCGCCACCAGGGAAGCCCACTTTTGTATATTTGAGCTGCCTACATTTGGTGAAATAATCAGGAATTTTCTGTAAAATTTATTTTAAGGTGTACCTTTTTAATATGATGAAACATTTCATCTAAAATATGAAATGATTGCAAGATATGGCTAGACAAATCATCTGTCTACCTACCATCCATATAAAGAAATAGTGTCACATCATAATATAATTGAAAGCTCCTAAATACTTTTGCTTAATTTTCTCTTCTCCTCCCCAAATTATCTACTCTCCTGAATATAATGTTTATCCTTTACATGCTTTCTTTCAAAATTTTAACTTATGCATATTTATCTTTTAACAATATATAGCATTTTGGCTATTTTTTAAAATTTATATAAATGGTATTACACACTGCAATCACTTTTGTTTATTGGCTTAATATTTCATTTGTGACATTCATTTATATTGATATATGCAGCTCTAGTTCACTCTTTTCACTTTGCATCATATTCAATTTTATCAACTTTTAAAATTTATCTTTAATATACACTGAAAAGGACACAAATCATGATTGTACATCTCAATGAATTTCCCAGAACTGAACATATCTATGTAACAAGCACATGATTAATATCAGAACTTTACCACATCCAAGAAGCACTTGTGCCTTCTCTGGTCACATGCCCTCCACAATAGCAATCACTATCCTGACTTCTACCACTACAGTGTAGTGTTACATACTTGATTTTGAACACTATATAACTGGATTCACACTGAATGTATTACTTTGTGTCTGGCTTCTTTTATCTGACATTATGTTTGTGAGATTCATCAGCATTGTTTCTTGTTGAAGATTGTTCACTGTTCATTCTCTAAATATCTTCTTAGAAATGGCTAATCCTTCTATTCCACAAGTACAAACAATTCTTATTATTCACAGCATTTGTTTTATAAAGTCGTGGCAAGTACAGAACTAGCAAATACTGAATTATTACCTCAAAGGAAATACAGAATTAGATTCCTATGAGCCTCAGATCACATTTTTATTACTCAATAAATGCATAATCTTGTTTTATGTGTGTTTCAGTTTAAAGACACCTTATTTAATATACATTTTTGATTTAATAACATTGAGTTTAACAGAAATAGTACTATAACTCACTCCTAAATAAAGTTTACCTAACATTCATTTTCTGTTAAGGCACACCACAGCCTTCTTCCACTTAGGAAAAATAGACAGCACGTCAATACTACACTTGGGAATTATTTTAAACAGCAAAATCATCAACAAAAAGCACAAAAATGTAGAAAACACGGCACTAAATAGACTGTGAAAATCATACTTGTTTGCAGTATTAGAGCTGAAACCTAAAGGCTGAAGCCTCCTTGTTCGACTTGAGATGAGAATGTTTGCATTGGGTGCCTCAAAATTTTTTTTTTTTTTTTTTTTTTGCTTTTCTGTACATGTGCCTATCCCTGAATAATTATGAGAGAATCATGAATACTGATTTCAGTGTTACAAATAAATTCTAGTGATTAGGCAAACTCACAGATATAGACTCCACAAATGAGGATGAACTGTATATTCTTTTAAAATCAGCTTCACAAATGGAAGATAGATATTCTGGGTATAGAAATCAATAAACCCAAAAGTCAATAATTATTGCTCCACACCATCTAAACTTTTGTTACCATATCAGATACCTGAAGTCAGTCCGAAACTCAGTTTCTTTTATATTTGTTTCTTGTTTGTTTGTTTATTTGTTTGTTTACTGAATGGGATTTTGTAGAAATTTTTTCTTAATTTATCTGAAAGAACTATTTATCTAAAAAATAAAGACATGACATTAGGAAATGTCTAGTATAGCTATTTTTATTGCCAATCTTGCCCGGCAACTAAAGAGCAAGTCCTTTATTTATTCTTTTTTTTTTTTTTTTTTGCTATTGTGTAATGTTTTCTTCTCTTATATCTTTGATTATGGTCTGTCTTCCACTTCATTCATTCTTCCTTTCTTCAAAGTACATAAATAACAAATCATCTGGTTCTAAATTCCATGTTTTTTCTTTTCTTTTAAAATTTCTTTTTCTTTTATCTTTTGAGTAGAATTCTACTATTTCTTCCTTGTTAAATTTCTTCACTCTTTAGGATTATTTATTTGACTATTCCCTATTAATGTCACTTTCCAATTCACAAAATATATTTTATATTTTTTAAAACAATTCACCATAGATGCTGAAATTATTTTTCTGATATCAGTTTATGAGTCAAATATTCCTGAGAATAAATACTATATTATTTTTAATTTCTTTTCTCTTTTGTCTCAATGGAAGGCTTGTTTAGATTGTTCTTTTTTTTAATTTGTTTTTCTTTGTTCGTATTCATAAATTAAGGTCTAATTTGTTTACTATTGGTAGATATCAAGAGCTCCATCAGCAACTGTGTAACTCACATTTTAATACCTACTACCTATCCTAGGTCAGTGTTATTAGACTGTAAGTTTGTGTCCCACTCTAAATTCATATGTTGAAAATAACCACCACTGTGATGTCATTAGGACATGGGGTCTTTCAGAAGTGATTAGGTCATAAGGGTGAAGCCCTCATGAATGGGTTTAGTGCCTTATTAGAGAGTGCCTTATTAGCGTGCTCACTACCCTTTCCTTTACATGAGGTTTTAGTGAGAAAATGGCTGCCTGTGAACAGGGAAGTGAGCTCTCACCAGGCACTGAGTCAGCCGGCGTGTTGATCTTAGACTTCCCTGACTGAAGAACTGTGAGAAATAAACTGCTGTTTAAACTACCCAGTCCATAGCATTTATGTTATAGCAGTCCAAATGGAAAAGGACAGTAGACATTCAGATTACACACAGGCAGCTCCAACTCAAAAGTACCTCCTCCAAACTCATCTCTCCCTTGGCTTCTAATACTACCCAAGACAGGAATTTGGGAGTTTCTGAACATCTCACTCTTCCTCAACAAATTAATTTTATCTGTAAACTACTACTATTGATATATATATAGTGGGTATTTTTTCCTTTTTTATTAATTTTTATTGGAGTGTAGTTGCTTTACAATGTTGTGTTAGTTTCTGCTGTACAGCAAAGTGAATATGTATTATATGTTATATGTATATGTATACATATATATGTATACATATACATATATGTTATATGTATACATATACCTCCATTTTTTAAGATTTCCTTCACATTTAGGTCACCACAGAGCACTGAGTAGAGTTCCCTGTGCTATACATTAGGTTCTCATCAGCTATCTATTTTATACATAGTAGTGTATATATGTCAATTCCAATCTCCCAATTTATCCCACCTCCACTTCCCCCCATGGTATCAATAAGTTTGTTCTCTACATCTGTGTCTCTATTTCTGTTTTGCAAATAAATTCATCTGTGCAGTTTTTCTACATTCCATGACATTATACGATATTTCTTTTTTTTTTTTTCTGACTCACGACACTCTGTATGACAGTCTCTCGGTCTATCCATGTCTCTGCAAGTGGCACTATTTTGTTCCTTTTATGGCTGAGTAATATTCCATTGTATATATGTACCACATCTTCTTTATCCATTCCTCTGTTGATGGACACTTAGGTTGCTCCCATGTCCTGGCTATGGTAAATAGTGCTGCAATGAATACTGGGGTGCATGTATATTTTGAATCACAGTCCTCTCCAGGAATATGCACAGGAGTGGGATTGCTGGATCATATGGTAGCTCTATTTTTAGTTTTTTTGAGGAACCTCCATACTGTTCTCCAACGTGTGTACAAATTTTTATCCCACCAACAGTGCAGGAGGGTTCCCTTTTCCCCACATCCTCTCCAGTATTTATTGTTTGTAGATTTTTTTGATGATGGCCATTCTGATTGCTGTGAGGTGATACCTCACTGTAGTTTTGATTTGCATCTCTTTAATGATTAGTGATGTTGCCCATTTTTTCATGTGTTTGTTGGCCATCTGTATGTCTTCTTGGAGAAATGTCTATTTAGTTCTTACACCCATTTTTTCATTTGATTGTTTGCTTTTTTGATATTGAGTTGCATAAGCTGTTTGTATATTTTGGAGATTCATCCCTTGTCAGTTGCCTCATTTGCAAATATTTTCTCCCATTCTGAGGGTTGTCTTTTCGTCTTGTTTATGGTTTCCTTTGCTGTGCAAATCTTTTAAGTTTAATTAGGTCACATTTGTTTATTTTTGTTTTTATTTTCATTATTCTAGGAGGTGGGTCAAAAAGGACTTTGCTGTGATTTATGTCATAGAGTGTTCTGCTTATGTTTTCCTCTAAGAGTTTTATAGTGTCTGGTCTTACATTTAGATCTTTAATCCATTTTGAGTTTATTTCTGTGTATGGTGTTAGGAAGTGTTCTAACTTCATTCTTTTACATTTAGCTGTCCTGTTTTCCCAGCACCACTTATTAAAGAGGATGTCTTTTCTACATTGTATATTCTTGCCTCCTTTGTCAAAGATAAGGTGACCATATGTGTGTGGGTTTACTTCTGGGCTTTCTATCCTATTTCACTGATCTATTTTTCTGCTTTGTGCCAGTTCCATACTCTCTTGAATACTGTAGATCTGTAGTATAGTCTGAAGTCAGGGAGCCTGATTCCTCGAGCTCTGTTTTTCTTTCTCAATACTTCTTTGGTTATTCAGGGTCTTTTGTGTTTCCATACAAATTGTAAAATTTCTTGTTCTGCTTCTGTGAAAAATGCAGTTGGCAATTTGATAGGGGTTGCAATGAATCTGTAGATTGCTTTGGGTAGTAGAGTCATTTTCACAATTTTGATTCTTTCAATCCAAGAACATGGTATATCTCTTCATCTCTTTGTATCATCATTTATTTCCTTCATCAGTGTCTTAAAGTTTTCTGCATACAGGTCTTTTGCCTCCTTTGGTTGGTTTATACCTAGGTATTTTATTCTTTTTTTTGCAATAGTAAATGGGATTGTTTCCTTAATTTCTCTTTCTGAGCTTTCATTGTTAGTGTACAGGAATGCAAGAGATTTCTATGCATTAATTTTGTATCCTGCTACTTTACCAAATTCATTGATTGGCTCTAGTAGTTTTCTGGTAGCATCTTTAGGATTCTCTGTGTATAGTATCACGTCATCTGCAAACAGTTTTAAAAGTGACAGTTTTACTTCTTCTTTTCTAATTTGCATTCCTTTTATTTATTTTTCTTCTCTGATTGCCATGGCTAAAACTTCCAAAACTATGTTGAATAATAGTGGTGAGAGTGGCAGCCTTGTCTTATTCCTGATCTTAGAGGAAATGTTTTCAGTTTTTCACCATTGAGAATGATGTTGCCTCTAGGATTTTCATACATGGCTTTTATTATGTTGAGGTACTTTCCCTCTATGCCCACTTTCTGGAGAGTTTTTATCATAAATGGTTGTTGCATTTTGTCAAAAGTTTTTCTGCTTCTATTGAGATTATCATATGGTTTTTAATCCTTCAATTTGTTAATATGGTGTATCACATTGATTGATTTGCATATATTGAAGAATCCTTGTGTTCCTGGGATAAACCCCACTTGATTATGGTATATGATCCTTTTTATGTACTGTTGGATTCTGTTTGCTAGTATTTTGTTGAGGATCTCTGCATCTGACTTCATCAGTGATATTGGCCTCTAATGTTCATTTATGTGACATCATTGTCTGGTTTTGGTATCAGGGTGGTGGTGGCCTCGTAGAATGAGTTTGGGATTTTTCCACCCTCTGCTATATTTTGGAAGAGTTTGAGAAAGATAGGTGCTAGCTCTTCCATAAATGTTTAATAGAATTCGCCAGTGAAGCCATCTATCCCTGGGCTTTTGTTTGTTGGAAGATTTTAAATCACAGTTTCAATTTCAGTGCCTGTGATCGGTCAGTTCATATTTTCTATTTCTTCCTGGTTCAGTCTTGGAAGGTTGTACTTTTCTAAGAATTTGTCCATTTCTTCCAGGTTGTCCATTTTATTGGCATATAGTTGCTTTTAGCAATCTCTCATGATCCTTTGTATTTCTGCAGTGTCAGTTGTTACTTCTCCTTTTTCATTTATATTTTTTACAGATTTTTTCCTGTAACTGATATGTAGTTTCATAGCATTGTGGTCAGCAAAGTTGCTTGATACGATTTCAATTTTCTTAAATTTACCAAGGCTTGATTTGTGACCCAAGATATGATCTATCCTGGAGAATGTTCCATGAGCACTTGAGAAAACTGTATTCTGTTGTTTTGGGATGGAATGTCCTATAAATATCAATTAAGTCCATCTTGTTTAATGTGTCATGAAGTTCGTGTTTCCTTATTTATTTTCATTTTGGATGAAATGTCCATCAGTGAAAGTGGGGTGTTAAAGTCCCCTACTATTATTGTGTTACTGTCGATTTCCCCTTTTATGGCTGTTAGCATTTGCCTTATGTATTGAGGTGCTCCTATGTTGGGTACCTAAATATTTACAGTTGTTATGTCCTCTTCCTGGATTGATCCCTTGATCATTATGTAGTGTCCTTCTTTGTCTCTTGTAATAGCCTTTATTTTAAAGTCTATTTTGTCTGATATGAGTATTGCTACTCCAGCTTTCTTTTGATTTCCATTTGCATGGAATATCTTTTTCCATCCCCTCATTTTCAGTCTGTATGTTTCCCTAGGTCTGAAGTGGGTCTCTTTTAGACAGCATATATATGGCTCTTCTTTTTGTATCCATTCAGCCAGTGTTGACTTTTGTCCAGAGCATTTAATCCATTTATATTTAAGGTAATTATTGATATGTATGTTCCTATTACCATTTTCTTAATTGTTTTTGGTTTGTTATTGTAGGTCTTTTCCTTCTCCTGTGTTTCCTGCCTAGAGAATTTCCTTTAGCATTTGTTGTAAAGCTGGTTTGGTGGTGATGAATTCTCTTGGTTTTTGCTTGCCTGTAAAGATTTTAATTTCTCTGTCAAATCTGAATGAGATCCTTGTTGGGTAGAGTAATCTTGGTTGTAGGTTTTTCCCTTTCATCACTTTAAATATATCTTGTCACTCCCTTCTCGCCTCTAGAGTTTCTGCTGAGAGATCAGCTGTTAACCTTATGGGGATTCCCTTGTATGTTATTTGTTGCTTTGCCCTTGCTGCTTTTAATATTTTTTCTTCGTGTTTAATTTTTGTTAGTTTGATTAATATGTGTCTTTGCGTGTTTCTCCTTGGGTTTATCCTGTATGGGACTCTCTGCGCTTCCTGGACTTGATTGACCATTTGCTTTCCCATGCTGGGGAAGTTTTCAGCTATAATCTCTTCAACTATTTTCACAGACCCTTTCTTTTGTTCTTCTTCTGGATGCCTATAATTCAAATGTTGGTGCACTTAATGTTGTCCCAGACGTCTCTGAGACTGTCCTCCCTTCTTTACATTCTTTTTTCTTTATTCTGCTCTGTGGCAGTTCTTTTACCACCCTATCTTCCAGCTCACTTATCCGTTCTTCTGCCTTAGTTATTCTTCAATTGATTCCTTCTGGAGTATTTTTTTTTTTTTTTTGCGCTGGCATGTGGGGAGAGAGAGGCTAGAATAGTGGCTCCTCCCCCTGCGTGTGACTCAGCAGCGCCCTGCTCCCATGGCAGTCTGGTCTTCCTCTGTAGGCCTTCCCTGCTGCAGATTTCCTCCCTTCTGTTCCCTCAGTCTGTCTCCCCACAGCCAACAGCAGTTCTTACTCTGGGCCTGTTCTCCAATCCCCACGCTCCGGCTCCCAGCCCCCTTGCACACCTGTGAACACATGTTCCAGTCCAGGGCACATAGGGCTGTGGTACAGACCATCTATGTATGTCTCACTCTGTCCCGTCTGTCACAAATCGGCCACTTCACGCTCTTCTGAGAGCCTTAAATGCTTCCCTTCTGTCTGAATCTATTTCCCTGTTGGAGAAGGGCTTTCCCTGAATTCTGGAATCTCTCTTCTGCTTTAGCTCCCCTGCCCTGGGGTGCAGGCCCCATCCCACTTCATCTCTACCTCATTCTCCCTTCTTTTTTTTTCATCCTACCCAGTTATTCAGAGATGTTTATAGTCCTTTCCAGTGTCCAAGGTCTTCTGCTAGTGTTCAGCTAGTGTTCTGTGATAATTCTTGCATCCATAGATGTATTCCTTATGCATCTGTGGAGAGAGATGAACTCCACATCCTCTTACTCCTCTGCCATCTTAACACCAGCCTGTAGATGTATTCTTGATGCATTTGTGGAGACAGATGAACTCTATGTCCTCCTACTCCTCTGACATCTTAACACCACCCTGTAGATGTATTCTTGATGCATTTGTGGAGACAGATGAACTCTACGTCCTCCTACTCCTCTGACATCTTTCTTTCTCTGGTGTTTTTTTTGTTTGTTTGTTTGTTTTTCAAGTCTTCTTTTTCTTTAAACTTCCACCACTAGCCCCCACTTTCCTGGTTTCTCACCTAAATCCTTGCTGAGTTCTCTTAATTGCTTAATAATTTCCCAGGAATTGCTGTTTACTCTCTCCTTACTGTTCCTGAATATTCAGATGTTTAGAAAAAGCTCAAGAGCTAGGAAAGGTACACAAATGTTGTACCTAAGAATTTTAGACTCTCTTGCTTGGAAAGAAAATTGGCCAGCACCTCACTTGTGTTTGTGTCTCAGTGCTATCTCCCTCCCCAACTTTCTTTTAGATTCTAACATAATTATCTATGGAAGTTACTGTTTTCCTTTACAATTTGTCCATTGAGGATACAACAGAATGTATTGGAGAAGAACTATTTATTCCAGAACTAATTTATCACTATCCTTTCCTTCATATGCCATGTGTCATGGTGTATATTAAATCTCTTCCTTTTTTTAACCTGTTTGTCATCACCATTACTGTACGATTTTCTTGAAGACAAAAAAGGTTTTTCATTTTTATTTCTGTGGCCTAACAGATCAATAAATATATAAAGTGATGAATTAATGATAAAGAAAACGAAAGTGGCAATTTCCTGAGTACTATTTCCTTTTTCACACACTCCTACACACCAAATATAAACCAAAAGCAAAAGTCAACTTCCAAGGATATCTTGTATATGATTTTTCTTCATATAAAACTCCTAGAGTTTTCACATATACATAATTGTATTTGCGCAATCTAATCACATATTAAACCAGAGAGGTAAATTTCAACAGTTTAAGGGAGAGAAGTTTCTACTGGTTTGGTTGTCAATATACTAATTATTTCTGATAATCTTTATACAAATTAATAAAACTTTACTCTTTCAAGAATTTATTTTAATCCATTTAGCCTAAATTTCTATTTACCTCTTTTCCCATTGTTTCAAGTTGTTTTAAACCCCTGGTGTCTGTTTTTAAATTAAAACTTTATAATGGACCACTAGGTTTAAACTCTTTCCAGTTAGCATTCTCTTAGCTCTGGAAGTTGATTTAAATTAGTAGAAATTCACAACGTTCCCAAACGTGGTAAATTATTAGAGACAGTAGCCAACCATTCTCTCATATAAGATAAAACAATAAGAGTAAAACTGCAGAGGGAGAGATTTAAGTAAAATAACTGAAAGAACTATCCTTTAGAGCTATATGACAAAACAGATTTTATGAGCAATTGATACCATAGAGTCAAAATTCTGAAGATATCTAGGATGTTGGAAGATTGATAATTTTCTGTAATTATGAAAATACATCTTAAAAATAGGCTCAAGTTGTGTTCATCTTGAAAATGCCTTCCCTGGAGATTTCCATCTCTCCAAAAGTCTTGAAAGACTTCTGTTGCCTTCATTTTCTCACCTCTCGCCAAAGGAATTTTCAGTTCTTTCCACTTCAATTCCCATATATTAAAATTAATCCGACCATCATCATCACTGATTTCTTTCTACTCTCATATTACTTGAAGTATCTGCTACATCTGGCATTTTTATCATCTTATCCTGTATGAATTCTCCTTTCCTAAATGTTCATGACATCAAATTCTGCCCTTTTGATTCTCCTTTTAATTTTTTTGATTCCTGATGTGCTGATACTTATCACTCCCACTGATTTGTTTTCCTTGCCATGTCCATAAATATTTGTATTCACTTATACATATCTTCAATCCCCTTCTTTCATCTTTATAAATTTTCTCACTGTGAAATTTAATTTACCTCTGCATATTCAACTATCATAGTTATGCTTAAGGATCTTTCATGAAACACATGGCTGTATTTAAACTGCCTACAAGTTCTTAGCCAAATGATTCACAGACATCTCCAACACATTAAATCCAAAGTGAATTTTCCATCTTTTCTTTTGAGAAGCATTACAATGTGGTGATTGATTAAGAACTTGGTCCTAGAACTACACTCTCCCAAGCTGTCCCACCATCTACTAGTTTATTATCACCTTGAACAAGCTTTGAACTTCTCTGGGCCTCAGTTACTATATCTGCAAAGGGCAGGAAGAATGGCATTAACTTCATAAAATAGGTGTGACGTTTTAATAGGTTAATACATATAAATTGCTCTGCACAGTACATGTTAAGTGCCTGATAAAAGAGAACTATCTTCATTTTTATTGTTCTTATTGTAAACTTCCCTTTCTCAGTGAAGACCATCAATATCTGCACATTTACCCAAGCTGAGACCTTGAAGTAATTCTACCAACTTTATCACTGCCCAGATACTCAGTTCTTTACTAAATACTTCCTCTTCTGCTTTTAAAGATTTCTTACTGATGTCTTCCTTTTATCCTTTTGTTAATGCCATAATTCCATCAGTTACTGCCAGAATATTTTTCTAAAACGTCCTAATCATGCTCTCTGTCTGTATTCTCTCTTCTTCCATGAGTGTGATATGTTACTTCTTTCAAAACTGGTGTCTACTGATTGACTTTAGAATAAATTCCAAACTTCATAGCATGGTACAAAGGTCATAGTCTGATGTTTTCCTAGTGTTATGTTGCTATGTCCCACTCCTGTTCACTTAAACCATGTCTTTATAACTCTGCGCCTGAAAACTTTGTCTAAAGTACCCTGTCTAGTTGGGAAGGACCTATCATTTTTTAGTCCCCATCCCAAATACATCTCCTCTCCATATGGCTCCCTGACTCTCTTGATGACCTACCCTCACTCTCTCAGAAGGTTGATTGCTTTTCTGCATTTTTCACCCTATTAAAAGGCTTTTCACATTTTATCCTCATTATTTGTACTTCTATTTAGTCTACTCTTAAACTTTGGTATTCTTAAATGACAGAACCAATGCCTTCTCCTGCACATTTTAGTACCAAGTAGATTTTTGGTACTATAATAATTAGATCTGGTTAATTATAACAAATTGTCCTAAATTTAAATAATGGTTTAAACACAGTAGAAGTTTGTTTTTTGCTCACAAGGAATTTCTACCTCACCAGGGAGGCTCTGCTCTACACATTGATTTACGAACATGGATGGAAGAAGAAGCTGGAATCTTCAAATGGTAATAAAGGTTGGTCATGGAAAAAACATACAACTGACAGAAAGGGAAGGCCATGGAAAAGCCTTAATAGAAAGATCTTCTTTGTTGAAATCACAAATCACTTCTGTTCATACCATATTGGCCAGAATTCAGCCACATGGCTACACCTAACTATAAAGGAGACTGAGAAATTCAATCTGTCTGGAAGAAAAGAACAGTGATTCTGGTGTGTAGCTGCTAGAATTTATTCCCCCTCTCTTATACACACACACACACACACACACACACACACACACACACACACACACACACACAGAGTGAACTGAATGGTTAACTAGCTCTTGGAATCAGAATTTTTTATGGAGTTTTCTTTTTTAATGTAAATACCTGAACCACTCTCCTAAACCTTCTTGATCTAAATATCCAGCTATAGAATTAAGGAATCTGTATTTTATAGTTACACAGATGATTCTGCTATATAGGCAGGGTAATTATTCTACAGTTACTGACTAACTAGACTACTGAACAGACCTAATAACATACAGAAATGGGAAATGGGGATCGTCCTTATAGCACAGACTAAATCAGAAGATTTTTAAAAATAGGTTAACTTCTAAACAGAACACATCTCATCTATCTCATTAAAAATTCAATAAAATGAATGTTAGACTCAGCAGTTCAGAAATGCTTGATTGTTTTGCATGTTTTCTTTAATTTTCTCCTACAATAAATACATATGCTCAACCAAAGTATAAACTCTTAGAGGACTTTTATCTCCTCTAATAGAGCCTCCAACAATAATTAGTACTTACTTGGGATCAATAAATATCAAAGGACAAAGTTCCATCATTTGCCTTTTCCTTTTACAATAGGCTTGAGTAGAGGACTACACATAAATTAGTGAGTTTCCTGAGGAAAAGGGTAAGTGGTTTTACTTTGCTGATAATAATAATCTCTTTGGTTACATTATCTATGTGCAAATCAGACTTCATATTTATTTCAACTTTAATCTTGTGTTCTTCAATCACTTCAGGGCCACAAAATTGGTTTATAACCTACAATCAATTTAGCCTTTCATTACCCAATGTGAAAATATTTACTCACAAGTGGCAATAATTAGCAAAGTCATACAGAATACTACACTACACTATACTCCTGTGTTCACTGAGTTCTCTAGCCTTCTGTCAGTTCACTGGAGTAAATATCAAATCTAGACAGGCATGAGCACACAAAAATGCAATGGTTTTAAAATAATAACTAATTAAGCATAGGATAATTCTAGATGTGCAATTCAAATAATTTTGTTCACTATACTGAAAACCATGAATCAGTAACTGGTTTATTTCCAAGAGCAAAAGCGAGGTTTCAAATTTTCAAAATGGCTATTTTATTTCTTATCATTATCAGCTTATTTCAAAGCCTTCAATAGCATTTCTTGACATGGGAACATTTTACTCAGATCTATACTGATTTTAGATTAGTCCCAAACTTACATAAAGATGGGGTAGGTCAGGTCCTTTGTGAAAAACTGTTAAGATATACTTGTTTCATAGAGATGTGATATTGATTTGTCTTTGAAGCTTGAAGGCTTACATGGCCGTGGATTTCTACTTTTTGTCTAGATGGTACTAAAACTGTAGCCATGGAGGCACTTTCTGTAAAAGGCTAGATGTTAACAATAATGAAAAGGCTAAAGGAAACTGTAAAAAGATTACTGTAATAGGAGGAAAGAGAATCACATTTATTGTACATCTAGGTACCAGGCTTTAGGATAGTATTTTGTTTTATTTTTTAAAAAACTGTTGCAGTTATAATGAAATCAATCAAAAAATAATATCTAGGGAGACTAAATAACACTCTGTTAAAACAACAGAAAGTAGAGGGACTTTGGTTGGTTTCCTCATTTAAGAATCTAGCCTTCAACTTTGCAGCTCCAGAAATTCAATTGTTGAATCAAAGAATTGAATAAGTTCACAGAAATTACTCATGAAAAACAAGGGCAAATGGCAGATAAATGAGTAATAGACTACAACAGTATTTTTTCCAGTGGCTACCGGTGCAGGAATACTATAACAAGGCAATTAGGGGATTAAAAACTTATTACCCAGAATTTTATATGGTATGTATTTATGCAATATTCTTTCATACAGTATTGGTATAACTACTTATAAAAACTGTCAGTGTCTACTAAAATCTCATAGATGTAGATATATAGATATAGATATAGGTATAGATAAAGATTTGGTCATCTAGCAATTTCATCTCTAGCTATGTACCCAACAAAAATCTCTGTATATGATCACTAGCAACAACAAAATGTACAAGAATATCCAGAGCAATACTATGTGAAAAGTCAACAACTGAAAACAATCCAAATGTCCATCAACACCAGAATTGAAAAATAAATTGTGGTATGTTCATACAATGGAATACCAAACAGCAATCAGGTGAATCAGATTTGCCATATGAAACACCATGGAAAAATTCATAAACACAGAGTGAACCAAAGAATTAAAACATAAGGTAGGGCACATTGTATGAATCCATTATAAATGGTTAACCACCAGCAAACTTCATGAATGGTATTGTAAGGATAGAAATTCCTTTGAGGACATTAGACATCTTCTGGGGAGCTGGTACTATTTAAATTTTTGACTGAGATTCTGAATATATCAACATACATACAATAAAAGATACAGTGAAATGTTTTCACTTTGTGAAAATTTATTCAGGTAGACACTTATGATTTGTAGATTTCTGTGTGTACATCAATACTATGTGTTAAAAATATTAATAACTTGGGAGTATGTGGAAGTAGGAAGGAATACAGGTGAAACAAGATTGGCTATGAGTTGATAACTGTTGAAGAGGGGTGATGAATACATGGCAGTTCATTACACCATGTTTTCTTTTGTATATGTTTGAAATTTTCATAGTAAAAAAATCAAATTTCTAGAAAAATCATGGTAGTCTTCAACTTGTATTAGGCATTTATCCAAGCTATTTATAGTATCAAAAGCACAATTCACAAAAAACTGATAAATTGGACTTCATAAAATTAAAAACTTCTGCTCTTTGAAATATTCTGTTAAGTGAATGAAAAGACAGACACTATTACGGGAAAATATTTGCTTAACACACATTTGATAAAGGACTTTTATCCAGAATGTATAAATAATTCTAAAAGTTCAATATGACTATAAACAATCCAACTCAAGAAATGGGCAAAAGATTTGAACAGACATTTCAGCAAAGACAACATAGGGATGTCAAATCAAATAAGCTCATGAAAAGATGCTCTACAGAATTAGACACTAAGGAAATGCAAATTAAAATGACGACATGTCACTACTCATCTATTTGAATAGATAAATTTAAAATATTGACCATAACCAAGTTTTGGTGAGGATATGGACAACTGGAACTCTCCTATGTTGTTGACGAGAATGTAAAATGTTACCAACCCTTTGAAAAACGTTTTGGAAGTATTTTTAAAAATTAAATATATACCCATCTTTTAACTCAATATTTTCCTAGGCATTAAACAAGAAAAATAAAAGCATATAAATACTTGTACTAAATCTTCACAATGGCTCTATTTATAAGAGTCAAAACTGAAAACAACACAAATATCCACCAATAGGAAAATGGATAAAAACATTTTGGTAAATCTGCACAATAGAATATTACTCTGCTATAAAAATAATGAAGTACCTATACATGCAACACAGATAATCTAAAACTAATTATGATAAATTTTTAAAAGCCAGGTTAAAATGAATTAAAATGTAAATTTCACATTTATGTAAAATTGTAGGAAATGCTAACTAATTTATAGTGAAAGAAAAGAGGAATGTTTGAGGATTGGGGGGGTAGAAAAGAAGGACAGAAGAGAGGGATTATAAGTGAGCATGGGGCAACTTTGGGGGGTGATAGATATGTTCACTTTATTGATTGTAATGATGGTTTTCTGGGTGTATATATATGTCAAAACATACCAAGGTGTATACTTTAAATATTGTAGTTTTTAGTATGTCAGTTAAAATTCAATATAGCTGTTAAGAAAAAGAAATAGCTGTACAATATGTTGTTTTTCTAGTATGAACTTACTCATTATACATCTCTTAACTTGCAATAAAATAAAATAACCCTGAAAAACTTAGCTATTTTATTCAAGATATAGTGCAGCCTGGTTACCTATCCCTACTTCTCAAAAATATATACATACTCAATGCCTAGAATATTTAAGTCCATTTTTATAGACTAACCTGAAAAAGTGTGAGACTAAATTTTTCTTATTTCAATGGTTGAATCATTCTGTGGATGCTTTCCCTCACATTTTTTTTTCTTTTAAAGAATGTCTACAAACTGGAGAGTCTACAACTTGATTGGTATTAGAATAGTCCAGTATGCTCCAGCCACCATTAAATTATTCTTATATGCTCCCTTTCATTTCCTTTGATGAATCTTACATACACGTATATGGTTCATGATTTTATCTTCAGATGTAACCTTATCCTCAGACTTTGAGGAATAGCATATTATGTCCTTATGCACTGTCAAAGTATATGTAATTTAAACTTCACAAACTCTCAAGTAGTTAT
Organism: Phocoena sinus; assembly: GCF_008692025.1. Lineage (NCBI taxonomy): Eukaryota > Metazoa > Chordata > Mammalia > Artiodactyla > Phocoenidae > Phocoena > Phocoena sinus. The sequence continues at coordinate 81,193,661 of NC_045767.1, forward strand.
TATAACAAGCTTTTGCTGATAAGGAACTCAGATTCAAAGAGTTAAAGCAATTTGCCCCAAATTACACACATGTTAAGTTGCTAAGCAAGGACACAAACCCAGATCTGACATTTTGTCCTATTACACCACTTTCTGACAGATGAATGTTATAATATTTCTAAGATGCCAGAATTTAAAAATTTTTTTCCTCCTTTATATCATTTTCTCTCAGAATAAAAATTATCTTTAAATGTTCCAAATCTAAGGGCACTTATGTACAGTTACATAATCTTTTGCAGTGGGAAATTCAGTCATTGATAATAATGGTATAAGAGAAAAAAATTCAGCGGCCAACAATGTACATGAGCTTAGGAAAGTTCTTTCAACCCCCCTAGATTTCTATTTCCTCAATCTGTAAAACTGTGAAATAATACTTAACCTAGCTGACCACTGTCAAGTTTCAAGGTCATGTGGACACAGTAGCAGTCAAAGTGCTCAATAAATGGCTGCTCCAAAAAACAAGATTGCTGAGTAAAGATACTACTTAAAAGGACAGTCATTAGATGTTGCTACCGCTTTGACACAATTATTTACATTTCTGAAAATATATTACAAAAACACTAAAAGAGGATTTAAAAAATCTAAGTTCTGTGTGTGTGTGTATAAAATACTCATTTTTTTTACAGTAAACTGCAAGTATGTTTTTCAAAGATGTATTTGGAGATTTAGAAGACTCACAGATGTGAATCAACATATTCCTTTTAAATGATGATCATGTTTCCATAACCTCTCTACCAGTTCTGACTGCTTCATGTGGCTTTGAGCAATTTACAGCCAAGGTTCTACCTATTATAATACAAGAAAATAGAACTAGATGTTCTCTAAGTTATATTAAAACCCCAAAGTTCTCTCCTTACTATATTACTCTTCCTAATTAAATAATATAAAATAAGCACAACTTTGACTATTAATTTTATCCCACAAAATTAGCACTCTGTAGGATAATAAATTAATCTATGCCAACCACATTCACCTTGCCTACTATTGTAGAAATGTAGTGAATCACACTGGCTTGCTTTTTCAGGTTAGTTGCTATGGGATTAATGCTGCGCTGGGCAATTCTGAGTTTTGTTCTTAATTTTACAGTGTACAAGCTTAAAATTATCAACTCAGCCAAAAGAAAGCAAGTCTCTGGGATTAGATGCACCCTATAAAATTTAAACTCTGTAATGATTCTCTTTTCTGCATCAGCAATTTATCTCTATGGGAACATAGTCAATCCACATGCAAACAACCTTGAATAAAATAAACCCTCCCTAGACCCCATGTCCTCTATAACCATTACCCCATTTCCCTCCCTGTTGCTCCTAGTATCACTTCTCTGTGTCTATATGATTTGGCCACTCGGCAATATTTGACACTGCTGGCCATCCTTTTTTTTTTTTTTTTCTCTTGTAATCTTTTTTCTCTCTAGACATCCAGGATACCTTTTCCTTAGTTCTCTTCCTTCTTTATGGGCTACTCCTTCTCAATCTCCTGTGCCAGCTTTAATTCTACTAGACTTCTCAGTGTTCATGGATATGATCTAGAACCCATTCTTTTTTCCATATCTTCCTTGACAATCTCATTTATCTAATAGCTTTAAATACACTGATATGCCTTTGAGCTTCAAATGCACACATTTAGACTTGAGGTCTTACCTGAATTGCAGACTCATATACCCAAATGTTTATTTGATATATCCATATGGGATTCTAACAGACATCTCAAAATTAACGTGTTTAAGGAAAAAGAGTTTTTACCCTCTTCCAGCCCCACTCTCCAGCAATTCTGATGAACTTAACCTCTTATCACCTTTACAGGTTTTACTGAAACCATCATCTCTCATCTAGATTATTGCAAAAACCTCCTAATCTCTCTGCTTCTACTCTTGTGATCTTCCAATCCATTCTCAACAGAGCAACCAGAAGTATTTTTTTCAAAATATAAATCATATTGTACTGTTCCTTTGATTAAAATCATCCAAAACTTTCCTTTTACACTTAGAATATGGTATATGTACATACAGTAGACCTCAGTATCTATGCCCTGTTGACTTCTGACAACATCTGCCACTTCTCTGTCCCTTGTTCAGGACACTCTAGCAATTCTGACCTTCTTCCTGTTCATTAAATATATCAACATAATTCATATATTAGGGGCTTGTCCTAGTATATTTGTATGGCTGATTCCTCAAAATTCAGGAATCAGTTGAAATGTATCTCCTGTCCACTTAACCTCTAGCACATCATCTTGTTTTTATATTCAACATATACTACTAATCATTTTATATTCAGCTATTTGTGTATTGTCTGCCTTTCTCTGTTAAATAAAATTTTTAGACAGAACCTTGTCTATCTTATCGAATTTTTTATACCTTAGGCCTAAAATAGTGTATGTCTCAGAGGAGACTCTCAATACATGTTGAAGGAAAAAAGTGCAAGTATATATAGATGTATCTACTCACAAAAGGCATGAAAATGGTATCAGATATTTGAACAAGGCTTGGATAGTCTCCAGGAAATTAATAAAATGGTAGCTTGTCTTGGGCTAAGAGCAGATTTCTATAATCTGGTAATAATCAGAAATCAATAATTTTCAGTACCTGTGAGCAGCATAGATATAATGAATTTTTTGTCTTTGGAACCTGTATATATTTTCTGAACAATGTCTTTCCCACACCAAAGCAATTCTAACAGGTAAGCAGCCACTAAAATCAATAGGCATTAGGGAAAATCAGTGTCTAAAGGTCAATAACTTTTGGCTTGTTAGCAGTTGTGCCACTTGGCACATAAGTGTGACTTCTTAGTTAAGTCTCTGGCTCTAACTTAACCTGAACAGGAAGAACTGGATAAGACAAGTCAGTACACCCACTTCTACACAGATTGCACTGATAAGCTCACTTTTGGAGAGCTCGAGGCACGCCTGATAGTTCCATTCTTTCAGAGGTCATTATATACGGACACAACACAAATCTTGGGGTTTGGGTTTAGGCCACATTTCCTAGGCCAATAGTCAATTCTCCTATTGTTTTTGAAAAATCTAGGATTGCCTGTAATAATTTATAACATTGTGGGCATATGTTTAAGGATTATTAATGTTACAGGACACTATGTCCTTAGGAATATTCAAAAGAGTTACTATAGTTAGCCTTAGGTGTTGGAAACCGTATGTGATCAACCTTGAGTGTCTTTAATAAGCACAGACAAACCCCTTCCCTGCTGTATAATTCAGAGTCACACTTGGTAAAGAAAAACACTATCATAAAAAGGTTAGTCTTTAGTGACCTGAATCTTCCAAATACTTGCTTGAGTGGCAGACATCAGACAGAGGCTGCACTGCTGAGGGTTCAGGGGCATTTGCTTATTTGCAGATTCTCATCTCTGTAGATGTCTCACTGTTAGACCACCAAGTGTATTAGGGCATGAACACTCCTCTTTTAGTTTCACAGAAAAATTCTCTTTCCTTATTCTTTTCCTCACCAGCACAAAGAACCTGCTAATGACACAGTTCTTTAACAAGTCTAACCTCATTTATCACTATATGTGGTCTAATTTGGTTTCTTTAATTAGTCTCCATTTTGCCAATTGTGATTATCCAGAGTACCACAATTTATCATATTTCTCTACCTCTTAAAAGAGTCATTTACAGTTCTTGTTCTTTCATGAATTCTTATTGACATTTTTAATTGCAGCTCCTTTAAAGGACCTTCCATACTTCCCCCTTCTTCTCAAAGTGTAGCAGTATTTATCTTCAATGCCGCTAATTATTTTTTCTAATTTATGCTATTCCATGTTGCCTTTGTAAGTGTATTTTCTTAATGTAGGCTGTTCTACGAAGGAAATTTAACTCTGTCATTGACTTTCTGTTAAGACAGTAATGGCATGAATGTCACCTTGTAGGAAAGTAAAGGCAGATAACTTAAATGTTTTATTTTGTAACTAATAAAATGTACTGAACTCAATTCAATGAGTTGAATTTCAAAATAGGCCACAAATAAACAAACAAATAAATAACAACTAAGTTCTGCAAAACAAAGACTTTTCAGAACTCAGCTTGCAAAGTTTCTAACTTATCATTTCTTGGCTTTCACCCATGTCTGTATTCAAGAAACATATATTGTTTACCCACAAGATTTAGAATGCTATTTTAAGTGATAATAAAAGCCAAAGATGTGTTCCTATATTAAATATATAGCATCTTATAGATATGTATGGTGATACAGGAAGATGCAATGTGCCTTAAGAAGTCAGCAGAAGTTTCTTCTAACTAGGAAAATCATGGAAGACTTTTAGGAAGAGATGACATTTGAGTTGTAATTTAAATTAGATTTGGAATATTTGATATAATGACTAAAGCTTGTATCCCAATAAAGCACATAAGCAAAAAAAGAATGGAATGTATTTAAGAATATTAATATAGTAAGGAAAGAAGAAAATATCCAAATGGAAAGGTGTAAGATCAAGCTTAAGTGTAAGTTGGGCTTTGATCACAGAGAACCTGAAATGAAAATTTTGCCCTAATATGCAATAGGTAAGCACTCAACAATTTAACTTTGAGAGGAGTATGGCTGCCTGTATACTGGGAAAACTAATCTTATAATTAAAGGCACACCAGTTATAAGACTACTAAGATGGCAGGGAGGGAAATGGAAGCAAGCTTGATTTAATGCTAAATTCAGAGGTAAAATTAATATATCGGTAACTAATTAAATGAGAGTAAAGCTGAAGCCAAAGCAAGTCCAAGATTCTGTAGCCAGGTAAATAACAACAATAAAAACTATAATACCAAACACTTTCTGAGAGGTTTCTAAGTGCCCCAGATGTATTCATTTATTTAACCCTGAGACCATTCCTACAAAGCTAAGGAACTAGCATGTCATTAACAGAAATTAGAAAATTTAATGGGGGAGTAGATCTGGAGTGAAGGATAATGAGTTCTGTCTTAATTTCGTGGTTTTAGATACAGTTTTAGTTAAAATAGGGTAAGCTAGGCTGTATATATTTTAGAAATCAAATCCAATGAAGGTTTATTTTTCACACTCATTAAATGTCCCACACAGATTGTCTGGGTACTCTGTGTATACAGTCCCAGGATGTTTTCTTTTACCTAACATCTGAAACAGGGCCTCTGAAGAGTCCACAGAAGGAGAAAATAGGAATGGAGTAGCCACATGCTTTTTACGGCATCAGCCCAGGCAGGACAGGCATCGTTTCCTCTCAGTTTTTTGTACAAAACGAATCACATGGTTTTAACACACTAATTGCAAAGGAGGCTAGGATATGTAGGTGAGCACATGGACTACTTGATGAACATTATTCTCTCTGCTACAGGCACCATCTGTTCCTTTAAAAGACATAGTAGTATAATAGAAACGGAGTCCAGAACTAAGTATAGAGCTCCGAACCAATTTTTCCACTTATGTGTTAAATTATTTATAGGTCCAAGGTCCCACTATTTTCTTAATTGTGCTTTTGTCTTCCACCATGTGATTGCATTTGTGGAAAATCCCTTCCCTTCCTTGTCTACATAGTTAACCCCTATTCATTCTTCAACATATAGTTCAATATATTCAGGAAACAGTGCTGTGGTACTTGGTTGTCTATATCAAAGGGGAAAATCTCAAATAAAAATAGATTCTGAGTAAAATAAAGAATAAACATTAACTTAAAAATATGTTAAACACTAGAAGAAAACACAAGTTAATATTTTGAGTATAGGTATAGGAAGAGTCACAAAAAAAGATCAATTGCTCTAACTACATAACTATAAAATTTCTAGACATAAAATATATTGAAAAATAAAAATAAATAAGTAAAAACACTTGCAAGAAGTAAATCTTAAAAATATTTTACATCCCCAAAAGAAAAATTACAAAGAACTAGCCAATTCACAAAATAAATATGAACAACCACAAGAAACTTTAAAATAAAAAATTACTAATTATTAAAGAAGTTTTAAAATGTTCACAGCAATGAGGTTTACTTCTATACCTCTAATATTGGCACTCAGAATTCTAAACATAAGTAATGAAAACTCTGACATTTTTGTCAGTATCACTACTAGAGAACATTTCTGGAAAGTATATTCTAAGTTTATTAATTCATTCCATAAATATCTGCACATGTACTCTGCACCTGATGCTGTTGTAGGCATTTGAGATATGGCAATTAAAAATACTACTATTACTACTAATAATAATAAAAGAGAAAAATCCCTGTCTTCATGAAACTTACACTATAGCTCATGCCTTAGTTTGGGTTCCCTCAGAAGCAGATTGTGAATAAGATATTTGAGTGCAAATAATTTGTTTAGGAGTAGATGAACTGGAAGATATGGTAGTGGGTAATTGAATTAGCAATAGAAAAGCAACCAATTAATGATGAATTTTTATGTCAATTATTATGATGGGAGATTGTCACCTAGTCTTTTACAGAATGTCTGGGAAAGAGTGCAAAAGATAGGCTTGGGAATTATCCAAAATAGGACTGAGAACACTCACATATTCATGAACTAACTCATGTGAGTTGGTGGAGAGCTGCTTTGGGGGTGCTTGTTTCTCTACACATGTAGTTTGCCACACATTGAATAGCCTTCTACAGATCCAGAGCAAAGTCATAAATCCCAGAGATGCAGAAACTGGCATCTGGGTATGAGTAGGAATACAGTAAAAGGTCTCCTAGGTATAGGTAGGATACTGACAGATAGGCTATACTAAGAAAGGCAATAAAGAACAAACATTACAAAAAAGTAAGTTACAAGTATGTTAGAAGGTGACCAATGTTATTGGCAAAAAGAAAATAAATAGAATAAGGTAAGAGAGATTGGTGTTTCCGGGCAGAGGAAATGCCAGTTTCCAGTATGTAAACAGGGAGATCAGGGAAGATCTCACTGAGAGGGTGAGACATATGCAAAGACTTGAAGGAGGAGGGAGAATCAACCAAACAGACATCTGTGTAGGATTATTATACGTAGAAGGAACATTTGAGCAAAGGACCCATTGGATTTTGCCTGGAAAGTTTAAGGAACAACAGTAAGGCTAATGTAACTGAAACAATGGCAACAGTGGGAGGAAAAGTAACGAGTTGGCTAGAAAAAGATAGTATGTGAATTGTGCAGGATCTTAGAGGACTTGTAAGGCTTTTCACTGTAATTGAAATGGGGATCCACAGCAAGGTTTTGAACAGAGGGAGATATCAAATGTTTTCTCTTACAAAAAGATGCTCTAGCAATTTCATTTCTGGTCATGAGAAAGTAACTGGTGTCAGACTTACCCTACTGGAATAAACAAAACACTAGACAAAATAGATGTGGTAACTTTTCATACATTAGAAAAGAGGCAGCTCAAGGTCCTGATCCTTGAGAGAAAGAAAAATTACAAGCTCACATAAAAACACTTAGGAATGGATTTGATGAATGACAAGCACATCTACAATGAAAACACTGTTAAGAGAAATTAAAGGGAATCTAAATAAATAGAGAAATATACCATGTTCCTGGATTGTAAGACTCAATATTGTTGAGATATCAGTTTCCACAAATTGATCCAAACATTTTAATATAGTCCCGATCAAAAGCCCAACACAAATTTTGGTAGCAATTTAGAAGTGAATTCAAAGTTTACATAAAAATGCAAAGATATAGCATAAACAAAGCTACCTTTAAAACACTTTCTCCAGCTTTACTGAGATATAAATGACATATAACATTGTGCATTGTGTATGTTTAAAGTATACAATATGAGTTGATGTATATATACAATGCAAAATGATTACAACAATAAGGTTAGTTTACACATCCATCATCTCATACAGTTACAATTTGTATGGGTGTGTGTTGAAAACTTTTAAATCCACTCTCTTAGAGACTTTCAAATATACAATACAGTATTGCTAACTATAATCCTCATGCTGCACATAACATCCCCAGAAAGTATTCCTCTAATGACCGGAAAAACTTTTTTTTTTAAATATATATTTGGAGAATTTTCATTGCCTGATTTCCAGAATTTTTGAAAAGGTACTGTAATCACACAGTAAAGTATTGGCACAAGGAGAGAAAAATAATTCAGTAGACCCAAATAGAGAGTTCAGAAATAGAACTTGCAGAAACTTGATTTTCATCAGAGGCGCAATGAAATTTAGGGGGTAGGGAAATCAACAAATGATGTTGGAATGACCAGATAGATATATGAAACAAGATAAACTGTAAGAGCTACGTCACACTATATACAAAAATTAATTTGAAATTGATCACAAACTTAACCATGAAAAGTAAAAATATAAACGTCTTGGGGAACCCATATGAGAATAACTTCCTGACAAAAATTTCCTTAGGAGGATACTGAAAGTTATAGCCACAAAAAAAAGATAAATTGGGCTTTATCAAAATTAAGTACTCAAATTTCTGTTTAAGTATAAGGTGTTACTACTTGGAAAACTAGGTATTTAATCACCTTTACTATGCCCTGATAATTCTACTCTTAATTATTTACTCAAGGGAAATGAAGACATATGTACACAGAAAGAGTTGTGCAAAAATGTTTATAGTTGCCCTATTTATAACAATCAGAAACTACCCAAATGTCCAACAAGTGAATGGACAATGCAGGTCGTATATGTATATATTATAAGCAATTTATAAAATGAACTGCTGATTCTGTCAACAGAAAAATATCTAAAATATTATGTTAAACACAAAAAGGAATGAGCTATCATTGTGGTTAAACAATAAATATGATAAGACGGAATGAACTATTACGACTATTGAATAATATATGTGATAAGAAGTCAGAAATGTCCATGGTCTAAATTCCCCTTAATTACAGATCTGCACAAGAGAGGAGGAAGATAGCTATGGAGTATTTCTTAATGTTCGTTCAGATCAGATTATTCTGAGTACAGTGTTTCTCATCTCTGCAGTCATGATGTCATAGAAAGTACTGAACTACCTAAGAGAAGGGTAGAGTTATATGTAGTTTAGTTGCTTTCTCTCAGTATGACAATCCTTGCCAGGCTTCTGTGGCGTATGATACCAACTGTGCTTCCTGAACGTCATTTAGGGGATGACCCAAGAGATATCTGTGTTGTTCTGCACTTCTAGGTGCAAACACAGAGGGTAATTAATAGAGAGAAAGGCAGGGAAAAGCTGGATGGAGGAGCCCCAAGAAGAATCAAGAGTTCAGTGTTGAGTTTCGAAATGTGGGGCTTCCTTGCTGAGGTATATGGTACTATTTAATTCATTTCACCACAATTCATATTTGGGTTGACTTTTTTTTTTTTTGGTAGGAAAAAAGGGAGATGTAATCTTCTTGGCTCATGAGCTTGTGATTCTTTGGCATAGTTCTTATCACAAAACTTAATTCCAGATGGACAATGTGACATTTCTACAGAAGGAAATGACTGCTGAAGTTGGAAATAAAAATCTTAGTGAAGTCTTATTTACTGTGCTCAGCCCTTTCATAACCATGTAACCATGCTTAAACTTGAGGGACAAAAGTTAACAAACAGGGTCTTTGGACTTTTCCTAAGGGTCTAAACTGAGCATATTCCTCACTAAAATCAAGAATTCTCCTACTCTTCCCAGTTTTAGTAACTATAGATAGAAGTCGGAACGCAGATGGAGATCTTGTCATGTATGTCCTGTGGCTCTTCCCACTGAGCTCAGAAGTCTCTGAGGATCTCACTTAATTTTAATTACAGTAACTTTGGTCTTTCCACCATTCCTTGTATCTTTCAGTTAAAAACCTTTATTATGTAAAGCTTCCAGAGAGACCCACATAATCCTGAAAATTTAGGCAAATATGACTCAGCTCTCTAAAACTTTAAATTCTTAAAGAAAAAAAAAAAAGCTCACATGGGAAGAAATAAGAATCCAATACTGCAGCTGCCTATAAAATCTGGGAAAGTGTGTTAAGTGGGTGTCCTTACAAGGAGCTAGATGCAAACACAAACTGTGAACACAACAGGATTTGCTTTTGATTTCCATGTAGTTTTGGCTGTTGCTATTTTTAGGCCCACAGGTACACACACAGGTGCTGCATCTAGGAGCAGCTGAACCACAAGGGGGTTCAGGGTTTACTAGAGTGTATCAGTAAGGATTATAGTTCCATAAACAGAACGTGGAAATTCCGAGGGCTTATGACTGTCAGTAGTCCAGTAGTCTTGTTGTCATTGCTGAAGATTCCAGGGGTAAGCTGTTCATCTTCTTTCTTTTTTTTTTTTTATGATTTTATTATTTATTTATTTATTTATTTAATCTATTCATTTTTGGCTGTGTCGGCTCTTAGTTGTAGCATGCGAGATCTTCGTTGAGGCATGCGGGGCCTTTCCTTGCGGCACGCCAGCTCTTCATTGTGGTGCAAAGGACTTCTCTCTAGTTGTGGTGCATGGGTTTTCTCTTCTCTATTTGTGGTGCACAGGCTCCAGGGCACGTGGGCTCTGTCGTTGTGGTGCATGGGTTCCGGAGCACATGGGCTCTGTAGTTTGCAGCACATGGGCTCTAGATGAGGCGTGTGAGCTCAGTAGTTTTGGCAGGAGCTTAGTTCCCCGGGGGCATGTGGGATCTTAGTTCCTGACCAGGGATCGAACCCAAGTCCCCTGCATTACAAGGTGGATTCTTTACCACTGGACCACCAGGGAAGTCCCCTGTTCATCTTAGACTTCTGTCTCCCTTGTTCATTATGTTTGGGGAATGCAAGGTCATTGTCATTGGTGAACAACATTCAAGGTGATTTATTATTTTTCAGTTAATATTTAGACTTTGCCTGCTGTGTATTATTGCCAAAAACACAGGTTTCTATATGCTTATGTATTCTGATGTTCAAAATGACCAGAACCAGAAAGGCAGAAAAAGTAGGCAAAAAAGTCTAGTGGGTTCTAAAAGGCAATTTTAACTCTATGTTTAGGGACTGCAAAAGTTCATCAATATCATCCTCTTTTCTTGAAACAGACCTTAATCTAAAAACTGCATTTCTCACCTAATAGAAGAGTCTAAGGACTTTTAATAATCAGTAATACTATGTACCACGTCTTGTCAATCTCAAAACCTCTACCCCCAGCAAACTCTAATTAAATTTCTGCCTGTTCTTCTCCTCCTGCCTGTCCCTCCCCTGTTGAAAACGTGATTTAAGTGTTCACCATTCTCATTCTTTCTCTCTGTCTCTCTCACCCTCTTACACACACATACACAATTCTGTTCAAAAACCTTATAATATTGTCTCTTGAATATTGGTAGCATAATATCAGTAGCTCCAATAGCACTGTTCTAAAAACAAGTACATCTAGGTATAGATATGTGAACATATCTCAATAATCTCCTTTCACAGTAAAAACACAGAATTTCCCCCGTCTTTGCAAACTCCCAACAGCATTGTTCTGGTTTTCCTCAAAAGGTGGCGGCAAAAGCAGTGTTATCATCTCTCCTATTAACTGCTTGATATTGTGCTAGGCTAAGACATACTACATGAGGGTGGGGATGGGGAATGGTGCCTGACCTTGGCCTGTGTGGATCCCATTACAGGGGATTAGGTTGACACTAATGGGGTTGATTCTGCAGCCTGTTCATTCTTTGTCTGCCAATAGTCAGAGGAGCAGCCAGAGAACAGAACAGCTGAGTGTTCATGCCAAGACAGCTGCAATAACTGAGGCTTGCTGCTATCAGGGCCTCTCCAGAATGGAAGCAGAAGAGGGCTCAGACAAGGGGATGGCAGCAGCAGTGTTTTCACAGTCCCTGGCAGGAAGGGGCCGAGAATGTCAGGTGTCACGCTCTGGTAACTCTTGTTCAGGAAGGGTTGATTCTCAACTGACTATGCCCCTCAGACTATAAAGGCTGATTTGGGAAAGGCATGGGATTATTACAAGTTCAATAAATAATGTTTTCTGTTATGCTTAGGACAATTTTTTCCTACATGTGGTGTGCCATAGATAAGATTGCATTCATATTTTTTTTCTTGGCACAAAATCTGGCAAAGAGGTAGAATTTGTGCTCCAAATGGAAAGTTTCTATATATTTCCACATATGAGCCTTCCTTGGTGCCAGTTGGTGCAGCCACAGCTGATATGCACAGCAGAGAGCAAGAGCCAATTACCAGAAGCAGGAAGGAGGTAAAATTATATCCAAAAGCAGCTCCTAAATGTTTAGTCCCCTAAACTCTCAGAATGGCATATAAGCATTTGACAGCCTATAATCTTTGATTTATTTTTCTAAGAGAGAAAGAAGAGGCTTTTTTTCCTCAAAATCAGTAGTAAGGTCTTGATCGGACAACTGGCATTTTAGGTTTAGGTTCTTAGATGTCACTATATTGTTGCCCCACCTGCCCAACCTTGACCACAGCATTAAAACTGTTATACTGTCATGGGAGTATTTCTTCAAATGAGAACACAATATTAATAACATTAGTAACGAACATTTTAAGTGTTTTTTAAAGTGTTTATTATGTGCCAATTACCTTACGAAGTACTTCAAGTTCATTAGTTTTGTATTTAATTTTGGATCTAAACATTATACATTGTTTCAGTCATTTCCTGGAAACTGCTATAGATTTCTCAGGCCCCCACTCAGTTCCTGGTTTCAATCATCATGACCAGGACAAAACACTTTTTATCCTATGATGTAGAGGGTATTATTCACGGATAATTGAATAGGAATGTGAGGCAAAGTCCCTGACTTCCAAAGACTAGCATTTCAAATAAGAATTCATGCTAGGGCTTCCCTGGTGGCGCAGTGGTTGAGAGTCTGCCTGCCGATGCAGGGGACACGGGCTCGTGCCCCGGTCCGGAAAGATCCCACATGCCGCGGAGCGGCTGGGCCCGTGAGCCATGGCCGCTGAGCCTGCGCGTCCGGAGCCTGTGCTCCGCAACGGGAGAGGCCACAGCAGTGAGAGGCCTGCGTACCTCTGCCCCCCCCAAAAAAGAATTCATGCTATACTCATGGTTCAAAATGGTATAAACGTCTATATGCATTTTAATAGGGAGATATGCTAAATACGACTGTATTTGTAATTCTTCCTTTTAAAGTAAGAAAAAATGAACGTCAACAAAAGGTTAATAATGCACCTAGACCCTTTCTTATACAATTTAAATTCTTTTTTTTATTGACATACATCTAACTAGTTTTTATTAACGTAGCAATTCCTATTTCTCAAAATATTTTAGATGGATTATTTTTGTCAAAACACACATTCATGTAAATACAGCAAAAATATCTAATTTACTGTTTTAGAAGAAGAAACAAATAGAAATTAAACATACTTATATAAGTTCAGAAACAGTGTACACTACTGATTTCTTTTTTCATACTCTAATCTCTTCATCATGCTTTCTTCTGCACTGCACTCTTATTATAATATATGCTACTCATTACTCCACCTAGTCTGCAATGAAGAACCTCACCAGGCAATTCAAGAATATAGAAATATGTGGCTGGGATGAGATTACTATAAAGATACAGGTTCTTTTCAACAAAGAGTTGAAATTTGCACCTTTAGGATCAACATCAGAGGGCCATTTAACTTTTTCCTTCCAAACTCTGAAAGATCTATTAGAAACTGAAATGTAGCCTTGTCTGTGCCTTAGACATTTTAACTAGCAGTGCAATAATTCAGTCCTATAGTTTTAGTCAGAATCCAGCCATGAAATAAAAGCCACAAGTTATGTCAACAGAGAAAATTTAATATTAATAATTGTTAACCAGGTATTAGAGAACTGAAAAGGTAAAAATGAACACTGGGGTATCATGAAGTAGTAACTGCAAGAAGCAGATGCTAACCCAGGGCTATGAGAACAAAAGTTTGGAATCTTTAAAGTTTAGAATCTTGGAGAAGAGGCCTCAGGGGAACTAGGACTAGGATCTCTACGCAGGGAGTGAGCACTGCTTGGATTTTATGGAGCCTCAGGAACTCAGAGGAGGGACCCTAAGGAGCTGAGAATTCAAAACTCAGAAAAGGATGTCTCTAATGAGGCTGGCTCTAGGATTGCTAAGAAAACCAGAACCTGGAATGCACTGCTTCACCACCACCACCATTAGGTGAAAAACTGTTGCATAGAAGACACTGACAAAACAGAAAATCTCTTCTATCCCCCAACCATCTAAGTCTCCTTGTGGTGCCCCCACTGGCAGAACCTAGCAGGAAACAGCTAGCTAATGGGAAAATATGATTTGCACTGTCTGAGCCCCAGCATCACCAAGCAGAGTACAAAAGGGTAGGTTTGAAGCTAAGACACAGTAGTTTAATAACTGTGACATATAAAGAGATAGTAAAGAAATAATAAAAATCTTCAGATAGGTTGTTTCACCAGTATTTATTCTCCCAATTTCATAGAAGAGGTCTCGAATCTGAAGCTGCATGTATATGAACACAAAATATTTATTAATGCATTTCAGTGGTTCTCAACCCTGGGTAAAGATTATTAACACTTGAAGTACTTCTTTTAAATGCCAGGGTCCACTCTGAACAAATTAAGTCAGAACTTTTAGAAGTGGGATTTAGATATTATTTTGTTTTAAATAACTTACAAGGTGATTTTCATGTTCAACAAAAGTTAAGAATCATTCATAAAACTAGATCAAAAAAAGAAATAAATTGGCAACAAAAATGAGACCTCAAAAATAAATATAAATAATTCAACCTCAATAATACAGAAAATTCAAAGTGTATAAGACATCATTTTTTTACCTAAGAAGGTGACTATATTCCTTTTTAATGTAATACCTCTTTATTTGACGAATGTTTGAAAACAGATACTCCCATCCATTGAACTAAAACTTAAGACAATCTTTATGGAAGCAATTTAGCTGTTTGTTACAGGAAATAAAATTTTTATGATTTGGTCCAGGGATTCCACTTCTAGGAATTCATTCCAAGAATATTCATCCATTTATTTACCAAATATTATTGAAATATAATTATGTGGTTGATAGTGTTAGAAGCAGTGGGATGATAAAAGCTCTCCAGAAAACAGGAATAGAGGGAACTTACCTCAACATAATAAAGGCCATATCTGACAAACCTACAGCTAATATCATTGTCAATGATGAAAAGCTGAAAGCATTTCCTTTAAGATCAGGAACAAGGTAAGGAAGTCTATTGTCATTACTTTTATTCAACGTAGTTTTAGAAGTCCTAGCCACAGCAATCAGAGAAGAACAAGAAATTAAAGAAATCCAAATTGGAAAAGAAGAAATAAAACTGTCACTGTTTGCAGATGACATGATACTATACATAGGTGCTACCAGAAAACCACTAGAGCTCATCAATGAATTTGGTAAAGTTGCAGGCTACAAAATTAATACACAGAAATCTCTTGCATTCCTATACACTAGCAATGAAAGATCAGAAAGAGAAATTAAAGAAACAATCCCATTTACCATAGCATAGAAAAGAATACCTAGGAATAAACCTATCTAAGGAGACTAAAGACCTGTACTCTGAAAACTTTAACACAATGATGAAAGAAATTAAAGATGAAACAAACAGATGGAAGGATATATCACATTCTTGAATTGGAATAATCAATATTGTCAAAATGACTATACTACCCAAACCAATCTACAGATTCAATGCAATCACTATCAAATTACAATGGCATTTTTCACAGAAATTGAACAAAATTTTTTAAAATTTATATGGAAACACAAAAGATCCTGAATAGATGAAACATCCTGAGAAAGAAAAAAGAAGCTGAAGGAATCAGACTCCCTGGCTTCAGACTATCCTACAAAGCTACAGTCATTGAAACAGTACAGTACTGGCACAAAAACAGAAATATAGATCAATGGAACAGGAGAGAAAGCCCAGAAATAAGCCCAGTCACCAATGGTCAATTAATCTATGACAAAGGAGGCAAGAATATACAATGGAGGAAAAACAGTCTCTTCAATAAGTGTTGCTGGAAAAACTGGACATTCTCTAACACCATATACAAAAATAAACTCAAAATGGATCAAAGACCTAAATGAAAGTCCAGACACTATAAAACTCTTAGAGGAAAACAGGCAGAACACTCTTTGACATAAATCGCAGCAAGATCTTTTTTGATCAACCTCCTAGAGTAATTAAAAGAAAAAAGAAAATAAACAAATGGGACATAATTAAACTTAAAATCTTTTGAACAGCAAAGGAAACCTTAAAAAAAGAAAAGAAATGAAAAGACAAGCCACAGAATGGGAGAAGATATTTGCCAACAAATCAACTGACAAGGGATTAATCTCCAAAATATACAAACAGCTCATGCAGCTCTATGTCAAAAAAACAAACATCCCAATCAAAAAATGGGCAGAAGATCTACGTGGACATTTCTCCAAAGAAAACATACAGATGGCTAAACAGCACATGAAAAGATGCTCAACATCACTCATTATCAGGGAATTGTAAATCAAAACTACAATGAGGCACCACCTCACACTGGTCAGAATGGCCATCATCAAAAAATCTACAAACAATGAATGCTGGAGAGGGTGTGGAGAAAGGGGAACCTTCCTACACTGTTGGGGGAAATGTAAATTGATACAACCACTACGGATAACAGTATGGAGGTTCCTTAGAAAACTAAAAATAGAACTACCATATGATCCAGCAATCCCACTCCTGAGCATATAACCAGAGAAAACCAAATCCAAAGAGATATATGCACCCCAGTGTTGATTGTAGCACTATTTACAATAGCCAAGACGTGTAAGCAACCTAGATGTCCAATGACAGAGGAATGGATAAAGAAGATGTGGTATATATATAAATATATATATATATATATTATATATATACACACACACATATACACAATGGAATATTACTCAGCCATAAAAAAGAATGAAATAATGCCATTTGCAGCAACATGGATGGACATAGAGATTGTCATACTGAGTGAAATAAGTCAGACAAAGACAAATATAATATGATATCACTCATATGTGGAATCTAATTTTTAAAAAAAGATACAAATGAATTTATTTACAAAACAGAAACAGACTTACAGATATCAAAAACAAACTTACAGTTACCAAGGAGGAAACATCGGTGGGGGGAGGGATAAATCAGGAGCTTGGGATGAACCAACACACACTACTATAAATAAGATAGATAACCAACAAGGACCTACTGTAAAGCACAGGGGACTTTACTCAATATTCTGTGATAACCTGTATGAGAAAAGAATCTAAAAAAGAATGAATATATGTATATATATATAACTTTATATGCATAACAGTATATATCACTTTGCTGTATACCTGAAACTAACATAACATTGTAAATCAACTATACTCCAATAAAATTTTTAAAAAAGAAGAAAGTCACTTTCTCAAAAATCTGTATACATTGGAAGCTCACAATAATATGATTATTGACTTCACACTGATAAAATTAAAATGAATGGGGGATGGGGGTTAGCCGTTAGTCCAGCTGATTCACTTCATTGTACAGCACAATTCACTTCATTGTACATTCACAACATTGTAAAGCAATTATACTCCAATAAAAAACAAAACAAAACAAAACACTGGGAACATGGCAGGAGAAAACAAAGATAATGAAATAGATAACTAATATGGAATTTGTGTTCAAGAGGGTAGAGGAAGAAAAAATGCATAAATATACATAATCAGATAACATAGCACTTTAATGAAAATCAATTCAAAGTATGCATGCAGAACGAAGTTACTTTAGGTATGATAGTTAGGGATGATCTCTGAGGAGCTGATATTTATAGACTCAAACCATAACAAATTTGTTATAGCAGTTGAACAGGAAGTTCAACGTGGCCAAATTCAACAAAGGGCAAAAGAGAAAAGGGAAAGATTTATTCAGGGACCAGTTCAAGTAGAGCCTCAAAGGCCAACATAAGGAGGAGTGTGAACTTTGCTCTAAGTCCAGTGAGAAGTAATTTGGAGAATTTTAAGAAAAAAATGACTAATTTTGATTTTAAATGTCACTGTGAATGCTGTGGTGAAGAGAAAGGGGGTGGGAAGTGTGTAATTAGGGGGATTAGCAAGAACAGTATTAGGGTTATCAAGGTGAGAGATGAGAGTGGTTCAAACTAAAATAGTCCTGCAGAAGTGAAATAAGTGGATAATTATGGAACACATATTTGAAGTAAGGGATTGGATATTGAATGAGTAAAAAGGAAAAATAACTATGGTTTGACTAATTAAGTAGACAGTGTTACTGTTTACTGAGATGGGATACTGAGGCAAAAAAAAGCTTTGGAAGAAAACTTAAGAAATATTTACTGTAGGTTTTATGTTTTAGAGCATATGCCAATATGATGGCTGGATAAAAGAGTCTGTCAATGGAGAGAGCAGAGTTAAAAGAGTTAAAGAGCAGAGTTAAAAGAGTCTTTAGCAGATAATGATAATCAGAGATGCTGACAAATGTCTTCACAAAGGCATTCATTGAGACATTTTTTTGTAACAGAAAATGTTGAAAATAATATGATAAAGGCTAGTAAAGTAATATAGTGTCCATAGAAAGAGAATCAGGTTGACTTCTATCCTCCAGATATCATTACATTTTCTCTAATTAGACAAAATGAGAGTGCAATGATAACAACCATTGTTTGGCTCTGGAGCCACATTTATGATTGTGATTGCGAAAAAAAATATATGTGGCTTATAATGGTTCATTTATGCTCATATAAAGATTATTTAAACACTAAAATTAGAGGCATCCACGATTCACAGGAAAAGTTTCCTATAAATAGAAAACTACTCCATGCACTAATGAATCAAGATTAGGAAGATCTGGCACATCTTGGTTAAGTTTATGATTTAATAGCAGTTAGTGTCAGACAATTTTAGACTTTAAGTACAAAACATGGGCCCCTCTACTCATTCATACTTAGACCTAATTATTCTATTTTATCTTCATCTATTATCTAGTGTGCATTACTTGGAATTACTCCTACACAATAGGTTTCAAATGCAGGGGATTAACTATTAAAGGCCAGTATATATTACCAGCACAGAGCATCAGACAATGGAGTTCTCAGAAAAGTTTTGTTTATTGTTTTTTTTAGCAGCTTAAAATAATGCAAATTTATCATCTTACTTTAAGTCAGAAGTCTTGGTTGGCTTGGCTGGTTTCTCTGCTCCGAGTTTCACAAGACTGGAATCAAGATGTGGGCCAGCTGGGCTCATTGGAAGAGTCTGGGAAGAATCCTCTTCCAAACTTATTCAGAGTGTTGGTAGAATCCACTTCCTTGTGACTGTTTCTTTGCTGGCTGTCAGCTGGGAGTTGATCTTTGCTCCTACAGGCTGCCCACATTCCTTCTAATGTCTTCCTCGTGGTCCTCCTCTAGCAGTTGATTTTCTCTCATGCTTCACATCTCTTGAACTTCACTTTCTGACACATCTCTCTAACTCTTCTGCCTTTCCCGTCTGCTTTTAAATGCTTATTTGATTACATTTGGCCTACTCAGATAATTTGAGTTAATCTCCCTATCTTAGTGTCAGCTGAGTTTTTTTAATAATAGTGATGGACTTCACCTTTTTTTTAACTAATCTCAAAAGTAAATTACTTACCAATTTGAAACAAATTGGTTTCCAGTGGGGGGAAGGATGTGCGGAGGGATAGATTGGGAGTTTGGGATTGACATGTACACACTGCTATATTTAAAATAGATAACCAAAAAGGACCTACTGTAAAAAAAAAAAAAAATTCATTAATTAAAAAAAGTATTTTTTGGAAAAAAAATGGGAAAAAATCAATAATGGACTAATAATAACTAGCTAGTAATAGAAATAATTAGTAAATAACTAAAATAAATGACATATTGGAAAAAATTCAGAGTTTAAAAGAGAAGGATTTTTTTTTTCTGACAGCCTTTCATTCCCCATTCTCTCCAAGCTGCCCTAAATCAATCTTATTCTCAGATCAGACAAGATAAGAGGAAAACAAGAGAGAAGGAAAAAGTGGAAGAAAAAGTTTTTTCTTTTTTAACTTGGTATATTTTAGATAGAACAGAAGCAAGTAAGACAGGACCCAATTATCCTTTTATAAAAGTACCCTCCCTGTTTCTAACACGTAAATTTAAAAACGCAACTAACAATGGTGTTGTTAATTAATCTCAGGGCTCATACACTTTAGGTATCCTATTTCCTGTAACTTGAAAACTACCTAAACAATAAGCCACTTTCTACTACTGGTAGTTAAAGAAAAAAAGTACACACATTCATATTCAGTGACCTCACTATACATATAGAACTATCCAATTCCTTAAATTAGCCCTGCTTTTGTATCACATATCAGATATTTGATAGTTTTTCTAGAGATACTTTTTCACATATTGAAGTGAGAACAATGAAAATTCCGTATAAATTGATTCAGAGAGAGAATATGATATTCTCTTCATTATATCAAAAATATTGAGAGATTATTATTCATGGGCATGCAGATATTAAACCAATAAATTCCCAAACAATAACTCAGTCTCACAATTCTATAATAGTAATTCTCACCAATTATTATATAGATCCCTAAAAATTCTGGATTCACCCCAGGGTTGTAACAACACTGTTGCAGTTCTCTTAATGTAGTGTTAACAATATCTAAAACCATCATAGAATGCAGAAGAAACTGCTGATGGTATTTTAGAGCTAATTTTACCAGCTTACAAATAGAATAAAGCAGAATTACTGGGAAAAGAAAGAACTGAAAAGCAATTTTCCATTAACTCAGCCTCAAACTTTTGAAATTTTCTTTTTAAAAAGGAATTTTTTAAGTAAAACTGTTAATGGAAGTGAAATATTAATTTTTTTTCACTTTTGAATGAATTCAGTAGAGACTGTTGAGGTTATTATCTGTGCACAGTGTTATGGAAAACACAAAGAAGTAGGAGAAACATCTCCAAAAAAGTTTAAAGTCTGGCTGAAGAATCAAAACATTGGAATATGAATGGATCAATGAAAAGAAAACAAATTATAGACACCATAAAAAAACACAAAAATGTGTATGAAATATCAGAGTAAGGGTGATTAGTGCAGGTTAAAATTCAAGATAAAAAAACTTTAGCAGAGGCAAATATAAGATTTATTCATTTGTGTAACCTACCTCATCAAGTACCTTTTGATATATTGTAGGTTTTCTGCTAATCCTAGAAAATACCAAGATGAAAAAAAAAGCAATCCCTACCTTTTACATGTAAACTAATTCTTAAACCAGTTTGTTGTGTGCTGTATTCGAGTGTAAACCAGAGGTTAGAGAAGTTCAGGGAAAAAAACCTAGTTAAGTCAGGAGATGGCAGAGAATGTCTCATACAAAAAGTGACATTGGAGTCACTGTAAATGAATAAGAGAACATCCTAAGCAGAACAAACCACAAATCAATGAGCAGGCATAAAATACTGGTCATTTCCTGTGGTTGTCTCCTAGAAGAAATGTTCATAAGTATCACAAATACTGCAAAGATAAGCAAGAATTGGATCATGAATCCCTTGTATTTGATATTAAGAATTTTTAAATTTATCATATGAGCTTTTTGAAATTACATAAGAACTTTAAGATTGGATTGGTAGGATTTGCAATTTAAAAGATCCAGCTGGTGGCATTGCCGAAAATAGACTAGATGAAGTAAAGGAGAAGGAGTTAGGAAATGTGTTAGACACCTCTGATGAAACACTTCAGATCCTCTCAGGTTCAGATGTCTCTGCATTTACAGCCTGACAGCACTTTCCCACATGGCCTTGTCTGATCATATGCTTTGTACCTCTAGTCCTGAGGCTTCCCTGTTGACCTTTGTGGTCCCATTTGATAACCACTTATGTGCAACCCACAAGTGTGAGGCTGTAAAAGCCCTGGGACAAATCCTTAACTAATAGGAGATGGGAACAAGTTAATAAATTCTTCCAACATTTTCTTAACCTCTCTCCTTCCCATAAATGTAAGTTATAGGACTTCTCAGGGATGGTTTTTCAAGGTCTAGCAGTCACATTTAGTGGCAGCCAGCTAGATATTGTGTCCACTGATTGGCTCTCTTTCCTTCCCTCACTCTCACTCCCTGTATTCTGTAAAAAAAAAATTTTACCAGGTAACTTATTTTAACCATAGCAGTGAAGGAAGGAAGAGAATGGGTTCAAGCGGTATTAAGAAGATAGACTAAACATGACCTTGTGACTGATTGGTCGTAAATGAGTAGTAGACAGTAGGCTAGAGCAGCTTCTAAGACTGTAGTCTGGGAGATATTTTGGAGAGTAATTCCACTGAACATATTAACAAATACAGGAAGAGAGGCAGGATTTGGAATGTAGAAATATATTCAATTTTAGATATGACATCATTTATCATTGAGAAGGAACAATCAAAAAGACTATTGGAAATATGTGTATAGAGCTCAGGAAAAAAAAATGTTTAGTTTAGGAGCTATAGTGTGGAACTCATCAGTTTTAAATTGGCCAGGTAAATTCATAGTTAGAGAAGAGGATAAAGGATGGTACTCTTAAGTATTCTGTAATTAAGGGACATGGAAGGAGAAAAGTCAGAAAGAGTCTTACAAAGAGTTGTGAATGTGGAGGGAAGAGAGGAGAAGTAATAAAGGCTTGGAAGCCAAGGAAAGAAGGAGTTTCAAGAAGAGTGGGATCAACTGTGTTAAATGTGGTAAAGAGATTAAATAAGAGAGAGTGGAAAGTGTGAACTGGATTGAACAATTAAGTCATTGCTGACTTAAAAGTATTTCTAGTAGTAGAATAGGGTGGAAAAAAAAAGTCCATGGAATAAAATAAAATAACTAGAAAAATGAAAGGAGCCAGGAAAACTGTATGCTTCATTCATAATTACTGAAACTTGGAAGCAACCAAAATTTCCTTCAGTAGGTAAATGGATATAAATTGTGGTACATTCCAGACAATGGACTATTATTTAGCACTAAAAATAAATGAATTATCAAGGCATGAAAAGACATGGAGGAAACTTCAATGTATATTTCTAAGTGAAAGAAGCCAATCTGAAAAAGTTGTGTGATACTGTATGATTCCAACGATACGACATTCTGGAAAAGGCAAAACTGTGAAGACAGTAAAAAGATCGGTGGTTGCCAGAGATTGCAGGAAGGCACGGAGGGATGAATAGGTGGAGTACAGAGGATTTTTAGGGCAGTGAAAATACTTTGATACTATAATGATGGATTCATGTCATTATACATAAGTCCAAACCCATAGAATGTACAACACCAAGAGAGAACCCTGATGTAAACTAGGGACATTGGGTGATAATGACATGGAAGTGTACGTTCATTGATTGTAACATATGCACCACTCTGCTGGGGGATATTGATAATGGGGGAGGCTGTGCATGTGGGGGGGGGGGTAGGGGGTATATAGGAAATTTCTGTACTTGCCTCTCAATTTTGACGTAAACATAAAACTGCTCAAAACAAAATCTTTTTTAAAATTCAAAAAAACCCACAAAACATGCAGGTCAATATGTATGTAACAGGCATTTTTCAACCTATCCCGATCTTGTTCTGTCAGGATTTCCTCCACCAGTAACTTGTAGATACTTTAAATGAAAGAGGCCTGGTTGGCAAATCCCCACTAAAACATGTAACATGGACTTAAGCCTTTCATTGTTCTCCTGGAGATTCACTACTGCTATTATTGGCAATTCTTTCAACTTCTATTTTCCACTGACAAGATTCCTTGTTTTAATCCCTTTACTGATATGGTGGAATCAGGAAGACTTATCCATTGTTTCACTTGAAGGAATATACCGTATTTCCATTGAAATATCTATCCATGGCATTTTTTTATCCATTTATTCATGGGAAATATTTTCACAGAACACCTGGAAACATTTAGCCCATACAGCAGAGCTGCATTGAGACAGGCAAAGCCATTTCTCACAACTACACTGGGAACACATACCCAGGATATGTATGATACTCTTGGAACAAACAAATCTCCATCACTTCCCTACTCCATCCTCCCCACTTACCCAACTTAAAAAAAAAAAAGTCTCTCCTTTTCCAAGACATATTTTGCTTTTCACAGTTCTAAGTCAAGCATTCCTGTCCCATTTGGGTGTTCAGTAACTAAGTAAGAAGGAACAGTATAAAATAATGAGAATCATACATTAACATACTTGAACTAGGCTTACTGTTTACTAAGCAAGGACTACACTTCTTCTTGAATAATAGGGATTTCTAGTATTTTAACATGACTCAGAACAATTAGAAAGTATCTTTATGCAAAGTGGATATTATGAAAAGGTGATTCTTTATGACTGCAAAGTTAGTTTCAATAACAATTATTCAGGGTTTGATTTTGTCACTGAACACATTACAGTTTGGGTCATCGTTATAAATGTAAAAAAGGCAGAAGAACATTAAAGAATTCCTGCACAGTTTCTTTTCCCAGTAAAAGCAAACCCTGAACATACCAGCACGTTAGAAACTACGTGTAGGGCATGCAGGATCAAGTTTAGTAATAATTTAGTAATAATTTGAGTAAAATAATATTGCTAGGTTATTCCAGTAAGCATAAAATAAGTTGGCCCTGATCTATATGGATATATTCAAACATGTTCTGAGATTCTGGCAGAAATGAGAAAGAAATCCCAAGTACAGACAAAATAACCGGAGAGGGATACAGGAGAAGTATGATAAAGAGGTTTGACCTGCTCGGGAATGGAGAAGAAAACTAAATTCTAATAGTTCTGAATCATACTAAAATACTAGAAATCTGTCTGGTTCAATAAGAAATGCACTTCTTGCTTTGTTAAGAATAAGTATAGTTCAAATTGGTGACATAACAGATATGGTCAACTTTGTTCACTAAACTAAGACTAAAAAAAATTGAGCAGCTCTTAAGAATTGTCAGTTTTGAGGAGCTACTTCTGGAAGAGTTAAGTAAGCGTCTCCTAAAATATCCCTTGTGAATATGGCTGCAAATAATATTCAACAAAATACTAGCAAGGCTAATTCCAGCAACATAAAAAAAAATTCTACACCATGATCACGTAGGATTTATCCCAGGAATGTGAGAATTGTTCAACATACAAAATGAATCACTGTAATAAACCATATGACTAAACCAAAAAATTACATGATCATCTCAATAGATGCAGAAAAAAGCATTTGATAAAACCCAACATACTTTCCCAATAAAAACACTGAACAAACTAAGAATAAAGGGTAACTTCCTCAACCTGATTGATAAAGGAGCACTAAGGAAAATCTTGTAAGCTAACATTATATTTTACGGAGAAAGACTGAAAAATTTCTCTTTATAATCAGAAAACACAATTATGTCTGTTCTCACCATTTCTATTCAGCATTGAATTGGAGGTTCCATCAAGGCCAATTGTGCAAGAATAAGAAATAAAAGGCCTCCATACAGAAAAGGAAGAAGTAACATTATCTCTATTCACAGATAACATAATCTTGTATGAAGAAAATTCTAAATCTACATTTAAAAACTGTTAGAACTAATCAAAAAGCACAGCAATCTTGCAGGATACTTGATCAATATAAAAAAATAAATTGTATTTTTATACACTAGCAGTGAACAATCTGAAAGTGAAATTAAGTAATGCTATTTATAATAACATCAAAAGAATTAAAAATTAAGAATAATTCAAGACAGGAAAGTAAGACTTGTACACTGAAAAACTATAAAATATCATTGAAAGATGATAAAGAAGACCTAAATAAATGGAAAAATGTTCCATGTACATGGATGAGAAGAACAAATATTGTTAAGCTGGTGTAATGGCTTGTCCCCTTAAAAATTCCATGTTGAAGTCCTAACCCTCAGTGTAATGTAATCTTATCTGGAAATAGGGTACTTGCAGATGTAATTAGTTAAAATAAGATGAGGTTATATTTGAATAGCATGGGTTTCTAATCCAATAAAACCTGGTGTCCTTATAAAAAGAATGCCAGGTGAAGAGAAAGAGATGTGTATAGAAGTCATGTGAAGGCATAGAAAGAATGCCATCTACATGGAACCTCAAAGATTGCCAGCACACCACCAAAAGCTAGGAGAGAGGCATGGAACAGATTTTAACTCACAGCCTTCAGAAGGAACCAATTCTGCTGACACCTTGTTCTCAGACTTCTGACTTCCAGAACTGTGAGAAAACAAATTTCTGTTGTTTACGCCAGTCAGTCTGTGGTACTTTGAACTGCAATCCCAAGAAATTAATACAGTTGGCAATACTCTTAAAATTTATCTGCTGATTCAGTATAATTCCAATAAGTATTCCAGCTGCCTTTTGTGCAGAAATCGACAAACTGATCGAAAAATTTCATAGAGTAATTCAGGGGACTCAGTATCTCCAAAACAATACTGAAAAAAGAGGAACAAATTTGTTCCTGATTTCAAAACATACTACAAAGTCACAATAATTAAGAACAATGTGGACTGGCCTAAGAATAGACCAACATATAGACCAATGAACAGATTGAGCATCCAGAATAAACCCTTATATTTTTGGTCAACTGGTTTTAACAAGGGTACCAATATAATTTAAAGGAGAAAAACAAGGCTTTGCAACCAATAGTGCAGTGACAACTGGATATCCATCTGTAAAAGAATGAAGTTTAATCCCTTCCTCACATCTTATACAAAAGTAACTCAAAACAGACCATGGAAGTAAATACAAGAGCTAAAAATATACAACTATTAGATGAAAACATAAATGTAAATCTTCATGATCTTTTATTAGTAATGGTTTCTAATCTATGACACCAGAAATAAAAGCAACAAAAGATAAAATAAATAGACAATATATTTTAAGTTTTTACATTTTTGAGCTTCCTTCTTATATTCAGTCTTCTCATATGCATACATCTCTCCGATTATTTTTACTCATAAACAAAAAATTATTATTCACAAAAAATGTTTAATTACTCATCATTCCACCACCATAATATAATTATTTTTATTATACTATCCCTTTCTGATTTTATGCCTATCCCTGTAAGTAAAATTATGGTGTGCATAAGTTTATATATTTTTATTATCATAACAACTGCAGTGAAGTGAACCAAGAAATTAAAATGAGAACCCAATAAATCGGAGAACATATGTGCAATCAGCTATCTGATAAAGGACTTATATCTACAATATATAAAGAACCATTGCAACTCAATATAGGCAGAACACTCTTTGACATAAATTGGAGCAAGATCTTTTTCAATCCACTTTCTAAAGTAATGAAAATAAAAATAAACAAATGGACTTAATTAAACTTAAAAGCTTTTGCACAGCAAACAAAACCATAAACAAAATGAAAAGACAACCCTTAGAATGGGAGGAAATACTTGCAAACAAAGCAACCGACAAGGGATTAATCTCCAAAATGTACAAACAGCTCATGCAGCTCAATACCATAAAAACGAACAACCCAATCAAAAAATGAGCAGAAGACCTAAGTAGACATTTCTCCAAAGAAGACATACAGAAGGCTAAACAGCACATGAAAAGATGCTCAACATCGCTATTAGAGAAATGCAAATCAAAACTAAAATGAGGTATCCCCTCACACCAGTCAGAATGGCTATCATCAAAAAAATCTACAAACAATAAATGCTGGAGAGGATGTGGAGAAAAGGGAACCCTCCTACACTGTTGGTTGGAATGTAAACTGGTATAACCACTATGGATAACAGTATGGAGGTTCCTTAAAAAACTAAAAGTAGAACTACCATATGATCCAGCAATCTCACTCCTGGGCATACACCTGGAGAAAACCATACTTTGAAAAGATACATGTACCCCAATGTTAATTGCAGCACTATTTACAATAACCAGGACATGGAAACAACCTAAATGTCCATCAATAGAGGAATGGATAAAGAAGATATGGTACATATATAGAATGGAATATTATTCAGCTATAAAAAAGAACAAAATAATACCGCTTACAGCAACATGGATGGACCTAGAGATTGTCATACTGAGTGAAGTAACTCAGACATAGAAAGACAAATATCATATGATATCACTTGTATGTGGAATCTAATAAAAGGGTACAAATGAACCTATCTACAAAACAGAAATAGAGTGACAGGTGTAGAAAACAAACTTACGGTTACCATAAGGTGGTAAGGGGAGGGGCAGGGATAAGTTGGGAGATTGGGATTGATATATACACACTACTATATATAAAATACATAACTAACAAGAACCTACTGTATAGCACAGAGAACTCTACTCAATACTCTTTAATGGCCTATATGGGAAAAGAATCCAAAAAAGAGTGGATATATGTATACGTATAACTGATTCACTTTGCTGTATACCTGAAACTAACACAACATTGTAGATCAACTATACTCCAATAAAAATTAAAAAAAAAAAAAAGATAAAGCAAATAGCCTATGGCAATGTCAAGGAGCCTGTTTACCCTCAGGAAAGAAGCCACTACTTATAAGCATTTTAGGCCATTTTAGTGTGATCAGATCCTGAGTGGCAGGATGGTACTTTAGTATGATAAAACATTTTTTTTAACTTAATAAGCTGCAATTCTCATTAATTTATTTTTTCTTAAAAGTTATACAACTGAATTTCTTTAAATAACATTTTAGACCTAAGAAAAGTTAAATTCAAATATACAGACTAACCTTTTTAGCTAATCAAAACTAGAAATATTTTACAACTTTGAAAAATTGATCTGTATAATTTATATTTCTTTTGCTTCAAAGATTAGACAAATCATATTTGTCATCACAGTGGCCCATTCATTAATGTCTAAAATCTAATAACTGTGTCAAAGCTTTTTTAACATTTCTAATTGTTGTAATTCTCCATCGACCTCTGGGTGTTCATTTCCCTCCCATGGATCAGAGTAAATTAAAGTTTAGATAATTACATCTCTTCCATCAGGAAATATATTTTATTCTTTTCCTGTGAAACATAATGCTAGTGTATTTTTCTACATGCAGGCTGTGGACATGTATCTTCTAGTTAAAGTATATACTTTTTTCAAATCATGCACTCACTAATTTCAGGTAGGATTATACTAGATTTTGTGCAATTTTTGTTTTGTTTGGAGAACAATTTGCAATAGCATTTAAAACCTTTGCAATATTGTCTATTGAAATTTTGAGGATATATTTAAGTCTGACACTTGATCTCTGTTAAAAAATATTTGAAAATTTGTTAATGTTTTCTTAAAATATTATTTTCCTAAGTTCTTTTTGTAATCTGGTAAGACTTTCATCAAGCCCATTTTCAGTTCTAAAAATATCCAAGAAAATTTATTGAGTAAAATATGTATTTTTACATAAGAAAAGATGACTGTAATCATGTTTACATTTTGTCTTTTGAGATATCGATTGCCTTATGCTGCCCCAGGACTTACCAGGTTCAACATTTTAGATGTCTCACCTTATGTATGATTTATGTTCTGGCCCTAACCTTTACCTCTACCACATATTTTGTGCCACATTTTCCAAAGATTACATAATAAATCATTTTAATATGCTAATGACTGTAAAATATTAGGTCAAGTAAGCTTTGGACATTCACAAATAGTACTCTAATATAACATAGAAATCCAGTTTTATAGCTATGTTAACCTTGAATGTTCATCCCGGGGCTGTTAGCTGCCAAACAATAAAATCCATCCTTTGTCTCTTTTGTCATAGACCTGGTAACCATTACCTTATTCTGCCTTATATTCTGTGTTCCAAATTGTTTCTAAAATCCTCAGCCACTCCTATCATGAAGACTTTTAATATCTTGGATCTTACTTCATCTCTCAAACCTGGGTTTTAGTACTATTTTCCTTCTCTTGATCTTCAGCTTTCCTCTTTCACTGCAATTTGTACTAGTTTTTTTGAAACAAAGTAGGTTTGTGTTAAGCAAGAAAGATGAGAAAATGGAAGCAAAAATGAAACAACCAACAATATTTTTAGAAAAATAATACACAAAGTGAAATCATAGGCTTCCAGTGTTGAAATACTGCTTCTGTACTTAAAATGTAAACATGTATAACCAAAGTGAACTCAGCTACGTTTAATGTCAAAGATTTATATTGGTTTAATGCTTGCACAATAAATTAGTTTATTATTTCATGAAATGGTTTCAGAGACTTCTCCGGGGAAATGTAAGTAAAAATATTCCTAGAGGAATGTATGAAATGTTAGTCATCTCTCTTCTAATATTATCTGTCTTGAAAGGCTCTAAACAATGTTCCCATGACATTTGGTAAGATTTCATTTTAATGCTTAAACTGTCTTCATTATTGTTTCCAGAACCATGGTATATTTTGCACGGTATCTTGATTTTTTTTACAGGAAAAACTATTGATGCTCTCTGTGTAGTGGAGTCAGGGTTTATATTTTCTCTGATCCCAATAAGTAATTGCTTAAACTAAGCTATACAGTTAAAGGTATAGAGGTATATTAAGCAGGTGTGCACTTCAAAGATACAGACAAAAGCAAAGCTTAGTTGTTCCTTGCATTCTGTTCTCCCACAAATTACCTGGGGCAGATAGAGTGAGAGGAGTTACCTAAACATTGCTGTTGTATTACCTCATTCTTTCCTCATTATTTTCTATTATTTCATAATCATCTTTATTGTTTAATACATTACATGTTATTTTCCTCCTGGTTTGTCCTCATATAAAAAGTCAGGGCATAAACCACAAGGACACTTTTCACTGATGAACATGTATTGCTCTTCAGTAACATGCAAGAACTAGTGTATTCCGCAAATGGATGAAAGAATAACTGGGTACATATTTATGTATGTATGTGACTGTGAGGTTATGGTAACATCTGTCAGGAAACTGAAACCTTCTAGATCATATACGCTTGGTGAATAAGAATTGCTCAAAGTCTACTTTACATACATATGTCTTATATTTAAGAAAGGATAAGAACTCAAATATATTTCTGAGGTTTTGAAAGAACACCAAATGCCCCTTCCCTTGCTCCAATTATCCACAATCCTCTTTTATACACTGATGTATGCTTGTGATTCTGCTATCAGAATTCAACTTCTAATTTACAGCTTTTTGGCCTGTTAACAATAAATTATTATTGGGAGATTAATACCTTAAGTGGTTAGTCATTCATGTAAATGAAAAAAAATGGAGGACATATTTTAGTGGGAAGCTTGTGGAATGATTATGAGAGTCCTAGCAGTCACAAAGAAAAAATGGATGGTAAACATTTCTGTATATGCTTGCATGAAAATCAAGGAAATAATTAAAGATACACACTAGACTGTTAATATTGATTATCATGGAGTTGGAATTTGACTGGCATGTTTTGTTTATCTATTCATCAATTGATGGACATTTGTGTTGTTTTCACTTTTTAGCTGTTATGAATAATGCTGCTATGAACATTCACATCTAAACTTTTTTTGGAGCAGGTATTTTCAATTCTTTTGAAAATATATATACTTTGAAGTGGAATTGCTAGGTCATATGGCAACTCTATGTTTGACTTTTTGAGACAGTGACAAACTGTTTTCCAAAACATCTATAGCATTTTACATTCCCATCAGCAATGTATGAGAATTCCAATTTCTCCACATCCTTGTCAATGCTTGCTATCATATGTCTTGTTGACTATAGTCTTTCTAATGCATGTGAAGTGGTATCTTGTGGTTTTGATATGAATTTTCGTATGACTAATGATGTTAAACATTGTTTTATATGCTTATTGGCCATCTGTAGATCTTCTCTGGTGAAATGTCTAATTCAATGTCAAGTTTTAAATTTTTAAAAAAAATTTTATTAGGGTATAGTTGATCTACAATGTTGCGTTAGTTTCAGGTGCACAGCAAAGTGAATCAGTTATACGTATACATATATCCACTCTTTTTTAGATCCTTTTCCCATACAGGCCATTACAGAGTACTGAGTAGAGGTCTCTGTGCTATACAGTAGGTCCTTATTAGTTATCTATTTTATACATAGTAGTATGTATATGTCAATCCTAATCTCCCAATTTATCCCCCCCCTTACCACCTTATGGTAACAGTAAGTTTGCTGTCTACATCTGTCACTCTATTTCTGTTTTGTAGATAAGTTCATTTGTACCCTTTTTTTTAGATTCCACATATAAGCAATGTCCTATGATATTTGTCTTTCTGTGTCTGACTCACTTCACTCAGTATGACAATCTCTATGTCCATCCATGTTGCTGTAAATGGCATTATTTTGTTCTTTTTTATAGCTGAGTAATATTCCATTATATATATGTACCACATCTTCTTTATACATTCCTCTGTTGATGGACATTCAGGTTGTTTCCATGTCCTGGTTATTGTAAATAGTGCTGCAATGAACATTAGGGTGCATGTATCTTTTCAAATTATAGTTTTCTCCAGGTATAAGCCCAGGAGTGGGATTGCTGGGTCATATGGTAATTCTATTTTTAGTTTTTTAAGGAATCTCCATACTGTTATCCATAGTGGCTGTACCAGTTTACATTCCCACCAACAGTGTAGGAGGGTTCCCTTTCTCCACAACAGACTGGACAGCTACATGTAAAAGAATAAAATTAGAACACTCCCTAACACCATACGCAAAAATAAACTCAAAATGGATTAAAGACCTAAGTGTAGAGCCAGATACTATAGAACTCTTAGAGGAAAACCTAGGCAGAACACTCTTTGACATAAATCGCAGCAAGATCTTTTTTGATAAACCTTCTAGAGTAATGAAAACAAAAATAAACAAATTGGACCTAATTAAACTTAAAAGCTTTTGCACAGCAAAGGAAACCACAAACAAAACGAAAAGACAACCCTTAGAATGGGAGAAAATATGTGTAAACAAAGCAATCAACAAGGAATTAAGCTCCAAAATATACAAACAGCTCAGGCAGCTCAATATCAAAACAACAAACAACCCAATCAAAAAATGGGTGGAACATCTAAACAGACTTTCTCCAAAGAAGACATACAGATGGCTAAAAAGCACATAAAAATATGCTTAACATCATTAATTATTAGAGAAATGCAAATCAAAACTATAATGAGGTATCATCTCACACTGGTCAGAATGGCCATCATCAAAAAATCTACAAACAGGGCTTCCCTGTTGGCGCAGTGCTTAAGAATCTGCCTGTCAATGCAGGAGACATGGGTTCGTGCCCTGGTCCTGGAAGATCCCACATGCCACGGAGCAACTAAGCCCATGCACCACAGCTACTGAGCCTGCGCTCTAGAGCCTGTGAGCCACAACTACTGAAGCCCGTGTGCCTAGAATCTGTGCTCTGCAACAAGAGAAGCCACCACAGTGAGAAGCCCACCCAACGCAATGAAGAGTAGCTGCTCTCTGCAACTAGAGAAAGCCTGCGCACAGCAACGAAGACCCAACACAGCCTAAAATAAATAAATTTATTTTTAAAACTCTACAAACAATATAGCTATTTGCTTTAAAAGCCATCTCTTCACTGTTGGCCCTAAGTAAACCATAATTTAACCCGTGTTCTCATTATTACAAACAGGAAAGCCTGATGTCACAGTTGGTGCTAAGTAAATTATAATCTAACCCTTGTTCCCATTATTACAATTAGAGATGCTTGATGTAGTGAGAAGGGCACTGAAAGGAAACATGAGGGAGACATCTGGGTGTAGGTCATTGCTTACTACTACTTTGTTGTAATACTTTGGTCTCATCACCTAATATTTGACTCTAATTGTTCTCATCTCTACAGTGAGGGAATTAAATAAGAGACTTTATTAGGATTTTCCAGCTGACCTGACAAAGTACTAATTAATGAAAAATTACTGTACTAGACTACCAATTGATTTAATAATCTACCATACACAAATGCTTTAATAAATCAGTCAAGACAGTTGATAATAAACACAATGTAATGTAAGACTTGGGCTTAAACTTTGAGAGTTGTTTGGTATATTTTCAAGTACATATTTAATTGTCAGCTGTTGTTACTACTATATAGCTGTAAGCCTTTTTTTGTTTGTTTGTTTGTTTTAACATCTTTATTGGAATATAATTGCTTTACAATGGTGTGTTAGTTTCTGCTTTATAACAAAGTGAATCAACTACATATAAACAAAGAAACAAAATTGAGTTATTTGTAGTGAGGTGGATGAACCTAGAGTCTGTCATACAGAGTGAAGTAAGTCAGAAAGAGAAAAACAAATACCATATGCTAACACATATATATGGAATCTAAAAAAAAAAGGTCATGAAGAACCTAGGGGCAGGACAGGAATGAAGACGATGCAGACCTATTAGAGAATGGACTTGAGGACACGGGGAGGGGGAAGGGTAAGCTGGGACAAAGTGAGAGAGTAGCTGTAAGCCTTTTAAAAATATCTACGATAGAGGTTAAAAAACCAACAGTCTATGAGTTAAACCTCTTCAGCAGTTGATGTTTAGTACTCACTGTCTTTGTTTAAAAGAAAAAAAATAAACTTTTTAAATTAGGAAACTTATGATTAAAAAATATGGATTCTAACTTCTTTAGAAAAAAAGGAAAGGTTTTGAAACACTGGTCCAGTCATTAATACAGAGAAAGAATTGGCGGATGGAGGTAGTTGGGGCCCTTTGAGAGAGGAGGAGTTCTCACCTCAGTCCCCACCCAGACTCACTTTCTCATTTACTTGGTAGGTTTTGGGTTTGTAAATCTTAATCTATTTCAGAGATTCATCAAGTGATTAATCTGAGTTGAGAGAATAAAATAACATGAGACTTGGTCCTAGAGCATTTCACTGGGGAGAGTTTTGTCCTTCAGGAATTCTAGCAGAAGACATGAAATCAGCAACCTTGTCTATTACCTTTTCCTATCTGCCACTAAGAAACATATCATCCGAGTAATATGTCAAAGAAATTTCTTCCCCTAAATATGTACAGACAAAAGGGCATTATCCCATTTTTTAATTTGTTGGATAGAATATACAGTGCCTGAGCTGTATATAGTTTTGAATTGTAGCAGTAAAAAAATTAGCTGTGTGAACAGGAAGCAAAAGACAGACTGTGCGCTATATTTCCTGCTCATATGTTGTCTCAGCTGTTTTGCACTTTCCAGTTTCAGCTGAAGAATGTCCATTTATCACGTAATGCTAATCAGTTATCATTCTACTCTACATTTTGTACAAAACATTGCTGGGAAGTCTGTTCTGGATTTGATGGATAGCCAGAATGGGACAGCACATAGCCAAAAAAGGCATAAATACTCACAGATGTCTGGTCATACAGATGAGTTAAAATCAAAGAAAATTAGTGCTGGATAAGACAGACGTGATCATAGAGCACATCAGGGGAGCATAAACTTGCTTTTTCTTCACCTTTTTCATCCAAATGGGCTTTTTTCTCATTAAAATAAATATTCAAACCAGAAGGTCTTTTATTTGTTTCCTTAAACTAGTAGGTTTTTTCTCCCCAAATGTAAACCCCACATCAAGAAGACAAAAAGCAGAAATCCTGTTTATTACCAAAGATATCCAAAAAGCTGTCCAAATCCAAATTAGAGCATATGGTGCAAATTGCCCCTTCTTATATCCTCCAGCATTCCCCATCTCATCCCCTCATCTCACTATCGTTCTGGTTTGGGAAATTTGTATATTTTTTTATTCAAGAGCTACAGAACAAAAATCATTTTTGCTGCACCAAAATAATTGGCTAGTGGAAAATAAGGCAGTAATTTTACCATCTCCTTATTCCATCAATGATTTTGTACTTTTGTCAAGCGATATCTGATTATTGTAAATGTTTCTCACATGTTAATTTTTTGTTGAATATTATTTTTTTATATATCGTTATCTGTTCATCGTCCTTTTGTTTCATACTGCTGATATCCTTTTAACACTGCCAACCAACTCTCATAGCCACCAATGAAAATTTTTCCATATGAGCTAGGCTCTGTCTGAGCTTATTTCTATAACTTTACTATTTTTGCCTATAAAAATAATTAGTTATTACTGTTTTCTCTTGTATCCTTTCAAAAAATGAAAATTTAAAATTAAAGAATAGTAGTTGTTTTCTTCTTGGGAATTTTCCTTTCACATTTTGATACTTCAAAATGCAAAAGTAAATATATTTTATTTGGATATTCTAGCATATGATTAATTTTCAAATCATACATAAATATGAATTCAGCCCTCTCAAAGTTGTATTGTTTTCCAAATTTCTTGATACATTTATACCATAGTAATGTTTAACAGTATAAAAGATACTTTTAAAATATTGGATATTTGCTTAACACATATCAAGATTTCAAATCAAGTGATGATGGCAATCCAGGAAAGAGGTTTGAAGATTAGAAAATCTTTGCAGATTTTTAACTCCTAACACTAGATTTTTAAAGTGCAATCTGGTCACTTCAGCAAACTTGTAAAGGCCAAGGTAAGGGTTATAAGAGGGAAGGCTCAAAGTAATCACCCACTTCAAACTGATGTCTTCTGAAGTCATTTGTCAGCATAGATTTTGGGATATACATTTCTTTATCGTTTATTTTGAGTTGGAACTGCTAGAAGGAAATTGACTTGACTTATACATGACTACGCTTTCTTTCCAAGAAAGAACAATGTCATCACATTATTAAGCAGAAAAAAAGTGCCATTTCTCAAATCTAGCAGCTTCACATACAGGACCACTAATTCTATTTCACTCTTTAACAGAATTGTACAATTCTTGCCAACAGTTTTAAATGATTTAGCAAATAAAGACTATCCCCTCTTCTTCAAGTTGAAGTATTTAAAAAGACAAAGAAAAATTGTGAATTATAAAATGTTGATGGTATATTCTACCTGATGGGTAGCAAAGGAGAAACAGCAAATAAAAAGAATCATATATAAATCAAAATAAGCAAAAACTTATGAATTTGAGACATATCTTTTCAAACTTTAAAATAATCATCTGATGAGTTATATATAAATTTAAGACAGAATCTACTTAGTTTATTCATTTATTCCATTTAAAAATTTTATTTATCCAATACACAATTACTGAGTAACTCCTGTGTCTAAGACACTCCACTAACATGTGAAAACATGTTATTAAAATCTCAGGATTCTAGAGTCAAGGCATATTAATTTCAGCTTGATTTGAGGTCACAGAGGATATACCTTATTGCCTCATATTTGAAAAAGTCTAGATTTGGGGCAACCGATAACAGAAATTCAGGATCAATATTAATTCACTAGTACTGGACATGTCACCAATAAAGGCTAACAACACAATTTCCTGTGCAAAGAGCAATGTAATTAACTTTATTTATCATAAAATTGAAGGAAACATGGATAACCCCAATGCTTCATAACAATGCTTTTTACTGTTTTGACAAAATCTTAAAATGTATTAATTCATCATTAATTTATTTCATAAATGGTTATCACACACCTACCATGTGACACATTTCTGAGCTAGCTGTGGTGGATGAGCATAAAGATCCAACAAACTAGAGAGGAAAACAGACAAGAAAACAGGCAATTTCAATATAAGTTGATGAATCAAGGGAGGCATCTGAGGGGAGATGGAGAGGAGGAGCCATGCTTAGGGGTTTCAAATTCTATCCTGTAGACAATAGGAAGACACTGAGGGTATATAAGCTGGGAAGTAACTTAATACGTTTTGCATTTTAAAATGATCATTCTCATTGAAACAATGGAAAATATTATAGAAAAATAGAAGACTAGAAGCAGAAAGACCAATTGGAGGATTCGTTCAGGAAATAAGACAAAGAATAATGTCTGGAACTAAAACCATGTTTATAAAAATGGAGAGAAGTAATTTGATGTGAGGTGAATCCAAAGAGTTAGAAAAGATGCACTAAAGTGATTTGATGTCGAGGTCGGTAAAAAGAATATTATAGTTGACACTGAGGAATCTGTATGATGATTCAAATTCACCATATGTAAAACTCATTCACCTACATGAACACTCATCACATATATTTATTATTTTTATACCTAAAATTGTTTACTAATTTGATATACAGTTTATTCCCTCCAAAAAATTCAAATATTGATCCATTCTTCATTCATGCATTCATTTAGTTATTAATCTGTCAAGTATTTATTGAGAATCTTCTGAGTGTTTCACACTGAATTAGGGTAAATAGGACATAACTGGTTGAAAAGAGATAGAATAATAGAGGGAAAACCATGTGCAAATATGATAAGAGGGACCCAGCATGTACAGTGAACTAAAAAGGTAGAGAATTAGAACTGAAAATGCAAAGGAAATATCATGCAAGTAGGAGCTCCTGGAGAGACCATGCTGAGTCCTATATTCAATATATTAATTAGCATTAATCTAAGAAAAACTGGCAAGCTTCCAAGACTTTTAAGCAGAAGAGGAAAGGTAGTGCCATTACTACATTTGTGTTTTGAGAAGTTTATTCTGGTTACAGTGTGGGAAAACGGATTTAGAGTTGTTAAGGGAATAAATAGGAGAGTGCTTTAAGGGGATATATTTAATGGTATTAAGCATCAGGATAGTGAAGTGAAGAATATGGAGAAGAATAGATAAATATATTTAGAAGACATAAGTTACAAAGGCTTAGAGAAAAACGTAAAAGAGAAGGGAGAGAAAAGAGATTATCAAGATTTCTGTCTTGGACAATACTATATGGATAGAACTACCATTCACTGAGACAGGCAACATTGGAAGGGGGCAGTTTCGTTTGGGGAAAGATCATATTTTTGAGGTTCCTTTAAGACCTACAAGAAGAAGATCTCATATGCAGTTGGATACACAGTGTGTTCCAAATACACTGGTATTTCTGACCTGAAAGAGACGAGCGCTTCTATTTTCTCTGTGAAGTGGAATATAACATTAGGGATGGAGCAGGAAATAAAGGAAGTTGGAGTTTGTGAAGAAAACAAAAGTTTTAAATAGTTGAATGAATGAATTGCCCAAAGAAATATAATAAGGTTGGCAAGCAATGTGGAGATAAATACCATGCATTTATAGTGGAAGTTTTTTCCATTGGACTTTCTCTTTCAGTGTTGGGATATAGACAAGATATAATTAGGTTCATCCATGGCTGGGGAGTTTTCACACAGACATGATTTTTGAAAAAATGAGAAACAAGAGTGTTTGGTGTATTTGTAAGAGTACAATTGAAATTATTAATCATTATTTTAATTTGGATAAAAAGAAAAATGAAGGAAGAAGAAACCTTAAATACTGGGAAATATTAGAGTTATAAATGTTTTCTTGTACTGAGGAAGAATTAAAATGGCAGCCGTAGAATAAGCAAGGTGGAAGAGAGCAAAGTAACATTTAAGTGAGAGATTTCAGAGATAGAGTAGTTATGGATAATGGGAGGGTCCAAAGTGTGATTGTGGAAGAGAGAAACTGAAGAAGTCAAATAACTGCATGAAACAGATTTTTGGAGAGTGATGCATTGATGTGGCTTTGAAATTATTCAAGATGAAGGCAAAGTTTATACATAAGATGCTTACATTTTTTTCTAGATAAGAAAGAATGGGGCTTCCCTGGTGGCGCAGTGGTTGGGAGTCCGCCTGCTGATGCAGGGGACGCGGGTTCGTGCCCCGTTCTGGGAGGATCCCACGTGCCGCGGAGCGGCTGGGCCCGTGGGCCATGGCTGCTGGGCCTGCGCGTCCGGAGCCTGTGCTCCGCAACGGGAGAGGCCACAACAGTGAGAGGCCCGCGTACCGCAAAAAAAAAAAAAAAAAAAAAAAAGAAAGAATGATCAGATCAGAGATTATCAGCAACACAGAGGGAATAGAAGCTTGATTTTCAAAGATGCAAGAATGAGTGGGAGGGTGCCATGGGCTGAATTGCGACCACGCCCCCCCCAAATTTATATGTTGAAGTCCTAACCCCTAGTACCTTAGAATGTTACTATATTTGGAGATAAGTTCTTTAAAAAGGCAATTAAGGTTGAATGAGATAATTAGGGTGGGCCCTAATCAAATATGCCTGGTGCCCTTATAAGAAGAGACAATTAGGTCACAGATGCCCATAGAGGGAAGACAATGTGAAGATATAGGGAGAAGATAGCCATCTATACATCAAGAAGAGGCCTCAGAAGAAACAGCTCTGCTGACCCATTGGTCTTGGACTTCTAGCCTCCAGAACTGTGAGAACATAAATTTCAGTTCTTTAAACCATTCAGTGTGGTACTTCGTTATGGAAGCAAATTAATACAGGGGAATTAGGGGAAGAATGACCTGGAAGCAGCAACAGAGAGCTACCAACCCCTAATCTTGGCCCTGAGGTTCATGGAATATGATAAAAAAAAAAAAAAAAAAAAGACACTCACTTAAAAGAACTACAGGGGAAATTAGTACTCAGAGTTTCATTTATGACAAGGAGGCAGAGTAGTACTAAGCAAAACATTTGAGGATATAGAGGGTAATATGGATACTTTTCTATTTCTAATAACTCAAACTCAATTCTAAGGAAGAAAGCAATCAAAGGAGATCAAACTCTCCTAGAAGCTGAGGTCAGGATGTAAACCAGTGGGCATTAACCCTTCTAATAGGCACTCCTAAGTACAAACTACATAGTTTAATTAAGTGCACCATTTAGATCTATCCAGATTTAGATAGCCAATTTAGATAGCAGCTCGTCTGGCCTAGAACAGAGAGAAAACAAACAATCTCTGTCTTTCACATTTCTTCTGTTTTCATACTGACTAAAATATACTTTAAAAAAAAGAGAGATTTGTTAAACATTCTCAATAAGAAAAATGGGAAAGGGAAAGGAAAATGAAGGCAGACACACTTATTGACCTGTGAAAAGTCAGAAATTTCCTGAGGAGAAAGTTTAAGATTTAGAGGCCTAGCTAGAGAGTTATGAAAAAGAAAAAGTGATATACCCAATTACAAATCCTTTTAAAGATGAGTATAGAAAAGTGAAGATATCCAACTTGTGCCCAGGACTCAAGTTGATTTAAAAGAATAATAAGATTTTCCAAAGTAAGCTGAATTGACTTCCCAAGAGGGAGACAAGATGAAGACACTTTTGAGGCTCTCTCTGAAAGCATAGAAAAGAGTTAGTAATTGGAGCAACTGGGGAACTTATTTTTCATGAATGGATCAGTTTCATTAGAGGTGAACATATTTGAAAGAGGGAAACATATTTGAAAGAGGGAAAGCTAGAAAATCATG
The DNA here is from genome assembly GCF_008692025.1 of Phocoena sinus. Lineage (NCBI taxonomy): Eukaryota > Metazoa > Chordata > Mammalia > Artiodactyla > Phocoenidae > Phocoena > Phocoena sinus. The sequence goes on from NC_045767.1 coordinate 81,234,685, forward strand.
GATGAATACTTCTGAAGCCATTTAGTAGTTTCAAAGGGATAGCATTATTGTACATGGGGAATCAGTTCTGCCCTGTGTGAAGGTTCAGGGAAGGTGAAGACAGAGGAATGACCAAATCCATTAAAAGAAGCCAGATGAAACAATTTGTCAAAAACTATTATAAAAGTTTATCTCCTGTATGTAAATGCCACAGACAGGAAGAGGATAAAGAGAAGGTGTTTTGTTTACTTTGTTTGTCTGTTTAACGTAACAGATGCTTTGGAGAGACCTACTATTTGTTGGCTTTCAAAGAAACCAACAAGGCAGAATATAGAAGAGTATGCTCAGAGAATAAGTGTCTAAACCTGAAACAAAGAAAATGGAAACTTTCTTTTTAATTCTACAAGTAATATGGTATCCTTTCTATCAAAAACAAAAGAAATATGTACAGTTAAAAAGTAGATTGGACTTCTTAAAACTTAAACTTTTAAGCAGATTGGCGTAAACCAGGGAAAAGTGGAAGCCTTGGGAAATGGGACCCTTGTTTTAGAAGTAAAAGAAGTAAACTGTTTTTCTGGTGCCTCTGAAATAGCTAATAAAAGACATTACGGCTTGGAAAATTAAAACTCTGAAGGGAAGCCCAACTTTGTGGAGCAGGAAATAAATATGTATTCTTTCGTTCCCTAAGTCACAGAACATATAAGTTTAGAAATGTCAATAACAGCACCTTAAATTCAGGGATCTGTCAAGAATGGCCCTCTAGTTAGTCCAGTGAGAATACGAGGAGAAAGCCTCCTTAGCTTAGCAGGTAGCAGCAGTAGGCCCTACAGCACAAGGCAAAAAATGGGGGATTCCATTTGTGCTGAAAAAAATACAGATAAGAGCATTCATTTGGGCTTGTGTGAAATCATGACAATATCGCTTGAAGAGCTGCCTGCTACAAAGGTGAAATACTCTACTCACAAGTGAAGATAGAAGATACCAGAAAGAACTCACAATAAGCCCAGCTTTGAAGTGTGGAGCTGATGCAGAACTGTTTCATTTCTTATTCAGTCATGGGAATTTTGGAACAGTGAAAAACAGGAAAAGTTTGGGGTTAGAATAATTCCCCTTAGGAGTGGAAGAAGGCTTGGGCTAAAGCTACTAATATTAGCATATAATTAAGACTTGTATTGCTGAAAGGGTTAATATATATGGATGAATTCAGGGTTTAACATCTTTGAAACTGAATTTCTCCAATCAGGAAGGGAACTTCATTTGTATTATAATTTCTCTCTGAAAATTCTATAGTGAGGTGTGGTTCATGTTGTGAACGGCCCCTCTTACATAGTATAATTGGATTCATTTTCTGGGCTCTCAAATCTTCTGATGGGGCAAGATGGATAGCAAGTTTTCAGTTTTGTTTTGTTTTTAAGGTGAAATATTAAATCAAATGGGTTAAAATTTTAGCCTAATGTACAAAATTTCTTTGAATTTGCTTTAACTAATGTCCTATTAAGATCCATGTCAAAAACTTCTGAGAACAATAAAACTACCCATTTGGGTACTTTCAAGTGTGTGAGTGTGGGCTTCAACCAGAAGCCCAAGGTGGACCCAGGACTCGCTTTAAAGACTACCGGTTCCTCCCCACCAAAAGGAAGTGCCACATGCTGGATGACCATAGTCTCTCTGGGTATCCTAATGAGTTAAGAGAGGACAGGCATCAGGGAGCACTGGGAAAAAATACATTCCCCTTCTCGTAGCCTAGCAGAGCAATCTAGCATAATGAATGAAAACATAGCTATGATTCCTAATTTCACAAGTTATCAACTTTTTAACCTTGGACAAGTTACTTAGTCTCCTTCTGCTTAGATTTTTCATCTTCAAAATAGGGTTAATAAGTATATACCTCAAACATTTGTTGTGAGGATTAAATGAAGGTACTGAGTATGTGATAAGGACTCAATCAATTTTGGATATGATTAAACTTATTATCTCATGTCAGATTAAATACCCTTCTGTCAACCTATACCAAATTCTTCATCATCTGTCCCACCCTCACATTCTCCCTTGGACAAAAAAGTATAGTAAAATGGTGAAGAGCATTGGCTTTGGAATCAGACTGTCCGTATTTAAATCCAAGCTTGTAATATGATTTGGGAGCAGATACCCTCATTGGACCTCAGTTTTCTTCTATGTACTTACCCAGCAGGGTTGTTATGAGGATTAAATGAGTTGCAATATGTGAGGAACTTAGAAAACTACCTCTATACAGCATGTGTATTTTAGAGTGCATGAGAAACACTGTGTAAGCATTACTTTCATCAGTATTATTGCTGAGAACCTGGGCACTCTGAGGCACTCATTTTACCACTGTGCCTTGAAGACCAGAGCCCTGCTCCACGTTTCCTCTTAAACTTTATGCTCACTATGGCCTGGCTATAGGGGAAACATGCCTAGTTCCTAGGGCAGCTCTGACTCAGTCTCTCTCATAGATTTCTATAGATAGCAGTAGAGGTGGGGCAGAGTAGGAGATCCCATTTTGGCCCTCAGGCCTACGTCAAGGCTATGATTTAAAATTTTCCCCAATAACCTGCATTAGAGAATTAAGAAATTACACAGCTATGGAATAGTTGATTCCAAACAAGTAATTTAATTAATTAAGCAGCTTCTGTAGGAATCTCATGAAGTATAAGGAGAGATATTTGGCAGGATTCATGGTTCAGGCATTTCTGAGTTCTTAGGAATGACAGCAATACAACTGCATTAAAATTGCATTCTTAACTTTAACACAAAATCTCTGATATGAAGCATATTTTTCAATATTTGTAAAATTATGAAATGCCATAGAGAAAAAATAGTACAAAAGTAATAAATAAAGTTTGAAACCATTAATAAAACTTCCAGTCCTCATCACCTACAAAAAGAAATAGAATAGGGCTTCCCTGGTGGCACAGTGGTTGAGAGTCCGCCTGCCGATACAGGGGACACGGGTTCGTGCCCCGGTCCAGGAAGATCCCACATGCCGCGGAGCGGCTGGGCCCGTGAGCCATGGCCGCTGAGCCTGCGCGTCCGGAGCCTGTGCTCCGCAACAGAAGAGGCCACAACAGTAAGAGGCCCACGTAACGCAAAAAAAAAAAAAAAAAAAGAAATAGAATATTATAAGTACTCTATGTAACAAGATTTTGTTAGTTTCCTTCCTTGAAGAAAATGATTTAACTTTCTCATCTTAAAATGTTCTCTCCTTTTTTTCTTTTTTTAATGAAATCACAATACTCAATGTTAATATATATCTAAGTAATATAGTCCAGTCAGAAATACTATAATTCACCAGTTCATAACATTGAAACAATTTTGAACATTCTGGATTTCTTGGTGTAGATATAATGTACTTTGATAATGAGATTCCCCAAGTGCTGCCATCTTTCATTTTACACAGTTTACACTTGAATGGGTAAAATTCATTCATAGTCAAAGAATACATTTAACACTCGGTATACTGACAAGTCCTATGTTTGGCTTTCTCTGCTGAGTTTCACCCTCAAACCCAGGGACTTTTTAATGGTTAGCAATGTGTAAAACTAAAGATCATTTAACCTCTCAAAGCTTAATTGCCAAAATAGACCTAGCACTGTTGCCTTGAAGTTTCTTGGCTGGAGGACACTGTCTTCAACACGACAAACCTCCCTGCACGTGTACCAAATAGAAAAGAGAAGTTGAAAGAGCACAACCAAAAATATCTGCCTTACCTTTTTTGTTTACCCTTGTAAACGGCTTTTACTACTTAGTGTCAAATATCCAAAAGGGTTCTAAAAAGACCTTTGTCCAAAAGACCATAGAAAAAAATTTTTGCACATAGAAGTGTAAACAGGGAGAAATTTTCTGGAGGAAAAGTTGATCATAAGTAACAAAATAAGCATTTTTTTTGAAGTATAGTTGATTTACAATATTGTGTTCATTTCAGGTGTACAGCAAAGTATACAAATATATATATCTTTATTCTTTTTTGATTCTTTTCCATTATGGTTTACAAAATAAGCATCTTATATTTCCTTGAATCAGTAATTCACATTGTAGGTGTTTTAACTAAAGAAATATTCAGAGAAGTGTGCAAAGAGATATATGGTCATTGTAGTAGTTTTGTTGCTTTTGCTGCTGCTTGTTGACAAAGTAAAAATAGTCTAAATATCTACTAATGGAAGATTGGGCAATTAAAGTAAATGCCTTTATATACATAGTAGTTAAAAGGAATTTAGAAGATTTATATATATTAAAATGGTTCAAAATAATTGAAAAGATTACAGAGAACATATATAGTATGATTTCATTTCTATTATTTTCATGTAGAAAACTCGAAGTGTAGACATTAAATTGTTAACAGATGTTATCACTCAGAGCTGAAAAAATGTGAAGACTTCTTCTTTATACATTTTTATATTTTAATATCCTACAATTAAGTGTATACATACACCTATATTTTTCCAACAGCCGGGCAAAAAATGAGAAAAGAATGGTTCTCTGGAGATGATTTTCTCCAGTCTTCTGATATTCACTGCCATTCTAACATGGATTATGCAAAATTAACCAGTCAATACTTAAAGTACTTTTATAATCTCAGAAAGAAGAAGGAATGTATGCAGAACAAGTCCATTTATAAAAGGGCAGGAAAATAGAATATTGGATAGTGCTTAGTGAAGAAGAAAGAACTGAAGAAGAGATGTGTAGTGGGGTTAAGAGAAACTTGGACAATAATTTGCTTATGTCCCAATTTTTGCAGGTAGCTAGGCTTACTATTCAAAATTTTGGGTATCCTACAACATTTAAAGTAACCTCTGACAAGCCAGAATTAGGAGGATCACATCAAAAGAATAAGATGATATAGCTGTCCTGTATTTTTCTACACCAATGTTAAAATTAAGTAAGTTCATATCTTGCTTTTGTACCTGCTAATAGAATAAAGTATCCAATTCCTGGTATTCTTTTCTGATATCCAGAGTTAGCACAAGCCATTTCTGCAAGCAGTTTCAACAATAAAACAACATCAAGCAATGTAATTGCTGCTTGAAAAAGCCAAAAGATACACCTAAGAAAAGAATCTCACACACAAAAGCAAATAGGGGGGAAAAACCTCTCCCATCCAGCCAAGAGCCTCTCTCATGATTCATTCATGTTCCCCTTCCCTGTTGTGATCCTACCAGCAAAAGTTTTTTATCTGAAATTCAAAGCATCCCTAAATTAAACAATATACGGGCAACTAAACGCTAGTCTTTCACTTCCCATGATGTCTACGTTTTATGCATTTTCCTTTTTAACAAATGGTTTTCATTTGTGCTAAATGACTAAAATTGAGTTCTCCTTGTTAATCACTTGAGGGGTATGTGTGTGTGTCTGTGTGTTTAATTTATTGCATACAGTAGAACTCAGTATGCAATAAAAAATATTCTGGTGATCATAAGGCCTTTAAAAGTCACTGGCTCTAAAGTAAATGGTTATGGTTAACACTTTTGCCTGTATGGTGAATAAACTTTGATTGGTATTAATAGAACTTATAAATATATACTCATGAACTGGTCTTTAAGCCTGCTTTCCCATTCCAAACTGTACAGATATGCAAAGGGTTTCTTACTTGGAAAAATGGAGTACATTACTGAGTAAGTATTGAGCTGCCAATGATGTAGCCAAAAAATACAAACAGTTTTACTTACTGAGGCCTCTCCTGAGGATATTAAAGACCACAATTTTCTGCCTTCTAATTCTGGATTTCTGAAATAAAAATAAGACATCTTTGGAATGAAGGAAGCTTATAATCTATCCATAAGGCTATTGCCAGAAAATAAAGCCTATTTAATTTCACTTAACATTCAGAGTGGCATTTCTTTATAAGAACTATAGTCATATTGAAATTATATGGCAATGTTTTGTTGAGTTTGAGTCCTGTAGGGAGAGCTCATTCCACTCTACATTCATCTAATTGAATATTTTCCACTGACAGTCAAACTAAGATTGTATAATTTGGCCAACAGCCAGATGTAAACTTTGAAGTGTTGTAAGTATCCTGTTCAGGGTACTCCAAGACTGCAGTAAATTTGTGAAGCCAAGACTGACTGACATGGGCTCAGGAAATCCATTGTTGAACCTTAGTGATTCGTATTAACTTTTCCTCTATTCTCAAGACATGAGCGACGTGACTCTAGACAAAGCTGTTTTCTATATCAGGTGATTATCATTAGAGGTACATTCCAATAATTAAAGGAAAGTATATTCCTGAACTACAAAAACATACTTGTATATACACACATCACACATTCATACTCATGTACACATGAATGATGGAGCATTACATATGGTGATGCTCAAATATGGATATATTTATATATAGTATGTAATTCAGCATGTTTTTCTCAAATATACATTATACACTCACATACATATACAAGTCTGTAAATGCATAGATAATTCTGGAAAAATACATTAGAAATTATTATGTGGAAAATACTCTGGGAAGTATGAGTGGGCAGTTGGGGATTTATTAGAGAAATCTTTATTTTTCACGATATGCTTCTTTGAATTGTTAATTTTATTTTAAGCAGTATTTACAATTTTATAATTTTTAAACTAATTATAAATATTTATGAACAGGATTAAAGAAAAGATGTTATTAATCTTGATTTTAGATAAATATACTATTAATTTTCTATAAAAATCAAGAAAAATTAATTCCTAAGAGAAATTTTTGTCATATCTACAGATATAAACCTACTGAAACAACATTTAGTCTGTTTTTCTTATGTTGTATATACGTACTTAATGCAGATTTTTTTTTTTTTTTTTTTTTTTGTTGTTTGTTTGTTTGTTTGTTTGCGGTACGCGGGCCTCTCACTGCTGTGGCCTCTCCCGTTGCGGAGCACAGGTTCCGGACGCGCAGGCTCAGCGGCCATGGCTCACGGGCCCAGCTGCTCCGCGGCATGTGGGATCTTCCCAGACTGGGGCACGAACCCATGTCCCCTGCATCGGCAGGCGGACTCTCAACCACTGCGCCACCAGGGAAGCCCCTTAATGCAGATTTAACTTTTATATAAAACTTTTTTTCACATTTATAGGATATTTAACCCAGAGAGCACAGACTCACAAATATTTAGACATACTGATGACAATGTTCTCCTACTCTCAGCAATTTAGCTATATTTTCTAACAGTGAATTGGTTACTCTTGATCAACACTGGAAACTTCATCTCCTTGCAGAGAAGTCACAAATGAATTAAAGAGAACTAGTAGTGTCTCCAAGATAAAACAAATTTAAGTAATCTGAAAACTGTTACCATAAGAAATTGACACAAGAGGGGGATATATATGGCAATGATTGGGCTACAAATGGCAAATTCAAGGTATCTCAAATATTTTAATAAAATACCCTCATAGGTAGAGAGCAGATGGAAGTCAAAAGAGCGTGCCTCGATTTCATGGAATATGGTCTTGCTTTGAGAGATTAGTGAGGGACATAAAAATATTTTCCTTCAGATAATCTATGAAGAGAGTGTCCAAAGTGTAGTAGCAAAAAACAAAGAGAGTAATATCCCACGAAGACAAGAAACCAGGCTCCATGACAATTCTTCATAGCAAGATTATATCCCACCAAATCAAAACCTAGAAACACACTCCTTTGGTAGTATTCAGAATCTGTCAGTCCAGTGGTCCACTCTGTGATTAGGACATTATTTCCAACTAACAAGACCTCAGATCGATGCACTTTTTTTCCCCAGGGAATTCCAATATACCATTCCTCCTCCCTCCCAGTTTCCCTTATTATTAACATGCATTAGTTTGGCACATTTGCTACAATTGATTAGCAAACATTGATACATTATTATTAGCTAAAATCCATAGTTTACATTAGGATTCAGTCTTTGTGTCCTAGTTAGGTTGCATTTTGATAAATGCATGATATCATTTATCCACCATTATAGTATCATACAAAATAGTTTCAAGTAAGTGGTTGACAGATGCATTATTCGTCCTTCCTGCCTTTTGTGGAGAAACTGAGTTACAGGTTACAGATGATATAGCATTAGTTTCTCCCATCCAACATTGCTGGTATTTTCCTTACCCTTTCTGCTTTTCTGGCACCTCTTGAATGAAATAACATCTGCTGGATATACGTGGACCTCTGCTTGCTCCACAGACCACCCCCCTGCATCCTGACACTACAATCTATACTTGAAATGGGGGTAAATCTGCTCCTAGAAGTATTCATGGAAAGAAATGTGAAGACTTCTAATACTGCCTTTGGCTTTGTGAGCTTAGATGCATTCATCTATACTCACTGAAACCATAAAGGTAAGTCTTAACTGTGGAGATCTTGAATCAACAGTGTAGAGTTTAGATCCAAAAACTGTTGGGAGGGGAAACAAAATTAAAAAATAGCACAAGCTAAGTCTCTCACATCAATCTTAAATAAAAGGAGTTAGGGGTTTACAGTCCTTGAGAAAAGTGAGCCTGATGATATTATTTATTTATCATTTAATAAAAATATATGTGATCACATATTTTAGCATAAGCCAAGTTCTTTAGTACATGAGATTTCTGTTGAAGTTATAGACCATTTTAAAAACTGTTTTGAATGATTACCATGTAAATTCAGTTATTAAATTATTCTGTAATAGTTTTCAATAGGTAGTATAATGTTATATATTAATGGTAATATCTTGATATCCTAAAATTAACACATTATTATAACTTAAGTTTTTGTATATTTCTAACCTCTACTTTGAAATTTATCACAGGTTGATGTCAGAGAATTCATTCAATAAATATTGATGACCTATTTATCCTTAGGTTCTACATTTAAAATCTGCTAAGCAAGTAATGATGGCCTATATTTGGAAATCAAAAGTTTCTAAATACCAGAAAATCAGAAAAATATTAATCTGTTCATACCTTATTTCTTACAATATAATGACTCAATAATAGGTAAACACGGGGGAAAAAATCTATAAAATTGAGAAAAGAGGTATGGTAGGCAGAATATGCACTGTCCCCCCACCCCAAGGATATCACAAAGTCCTAATACCTTGAACCTATGAACATATTACCTTGCACGTCAAGAAGGACTTTTCAGCAGTGATTGTTAAGGTCCTTGAAAAAAGGAGAGCATCCTGGATTACCCAAGTAGGCCCAATAATCACAAGAGTTCTTATAACAGGGAGGCAAGAGGGTCAGAGTTTTAGAAAAGGAGATATGAGGATGGAATCAGAGGTCAGAGTGATGCTGTCATGAGCCAATGGATGTAGATGGCTTCTAGAAGCTGGACAAGACAAGGAATATATTTTCCTCTAAAGCCTCCAGGAGAACTCACCTCTGCAGGTACCTTAATTTTAGCCCCATAAGACTCATTTCAGATTCTGACTACTGAACTGTAAGATAATAGAGTTACAGGTATACCTCATTTTATAGTACTTCAATTTATTGCACTTTGCAGATATTCTGTTTTATACAAATTGAAGGTTTGTGGCAACCCTGCATTGAGCAAGTCTGTCAGCCCCATTTCTCCAACAGCATTTGCTCACTTTGCTCTCTGTGTCACATTTTGGTAATTCTTACTATATTTCAAACCCTCCACCAGCAGAAAGATTGTAACTCGCTGAAGGCTCAGAAGATGGTTAGCATTATTTAGTAACGAAGTATTTTTTAATTAAAGTATGTATGGTTTTTTTTAGACTTAATGCTATTACATACTCAATAGACTACAGTATAGTGTAAACATAACTTTCATATTCACTGGGAAATCAAAAAATTCCTGTAACTCACTTTATTTTGATATTCTGGACGTGAACCCACAATATTTCTGAGGTATGCCTGTATGATATTTTAAGCCACTAAATTTATGGTAATTTGTTACAGCAGTAATAGAAAACGAATACAAAAAATAACATCGGCCAGTTACTTGCTTGTTTCTTCTCAGAGCTATGGTATGCTCTACTCTACCTCCAGCTCTTTTTCTCCGGCTTCTAGGAAATGTAGCCAACTGAAGGATGGTTGGGTGACTGGAGGATGGGAGGCAGGGAGGCCAAATTATGGCCTTCTTTGATTCAGAACAGCTCCTTCTGAGCTGTGCCCCTTCTGTGATGGCAGCTCCTGCAGGATAGCTCTCCCCTGTTTATTTAAAACTAGAAGTAATCATTCATTTATCCCAGAGATATCAATATCTTAAGAGCATATGTATTAAGATATTTATAGATTTCTTTTAGTACTAGTTTACTAGCTGTCTTATATGTTGAAAAAATGCAACTCGTTAAAACCTGCACACTTTGTTCAAAATATTCTCTTAAATATGTCCCAGGCTCCCGCAATCTGCTACCCACACCAGATCTTTCATTATCCCAAACTCAGATTTTTATGCTAATGTTGAATTTTTATAACTTGTTACTATTTCTCACCTTATGTTTTTAGCTTGAAATTCCCCAAAACTGCCTTTCCTAGTTGGATCTGAGCTTTCATAAGACAGCAATCCCATTTCCTTCTTCTTTAATGCCACCTTTTAACAGTCTTGACACTTTCAAGTTTCCAGTCCACTGAACATTATTTCCACCTTTCATTCTGGGTGCTCCATCAAGGCAATTGGTCTTAAAAGCTATGACACATGCAATTTTTAAAAAGTATAAAGATATTTTTATATTGTACATGCTGTTAATGAAAGTCTAGAGCAACACAACCTTCGATCTCAGATAATTAAGATAACGTGATGAAAATGTGCCACTAAATATTTCTTGATGTTTTCATAGATAGCTATTAAATAGAAATTTAATAGACAGTTTAATAGAAAATAATTAAGAACAACAAAAATAAGAGGGCGATAAGTCTGCAGATGTCTATGAGTTGTCCAAGTCCTACATTTTTCAAGGCAGCTTGCTTGCCCTGTTTCTTTGTAATACTAAAAAAATTCCTTAGAGTTATCAATTTTTGAGTAAATTTTAATTCTAAATTTTTTCATAAATCCTTAAAAATGAAATATTCACCTACCATATGAAAAAATGTGTACAAAAAAAGTAATAGCATTTTATTTTTCTACTCACAAATGACTATTAGACTTCCCAGATATGACTTACAATTCTATAATATCTTCCTAATGTGCATTACTCACAGACTACATACATCATCAACGCCCTCTCTACTTCCTCTCAAAGTGAACTGGGATTTCAAGGTAATAAACTTTCACAATTTTTTTCCTGCATAAGCCTATATGAATGTATCACTTGCAGGCAAAAAGAAAAGTAACATTAAGCTATGTTCAATTTGAGGACAATTAGAAAAAAACATCCGAACAAAGAGTATTGCACAATTTGCATAGTGCTTTTGGAAAAGCAGCAAGATGTCCAAGTATGATTGAGATTGGCCCCTAAATCCACAATTACATCAACTCCAGGAGTTGTGGTTACTTTCATTAGAAAGGTGAAAGTTGCCTGCTCAGTCAGATTACTTTCAGCAATATGCCAGCGCTTGTTGGCCATATGTTTCAAGTTGTAAGATGTCCTGTTAGAGTTATGGATACAGTTTTGTAGTCAGGAAAATGAAAGATTTCTCTTCCTTTAAGACATTAACTTTATTCCACTTTGTTCTAACACTGTGTGCAGACAATGTGAATGATATAGTTGTCCCCTGTTTTCTCAATGAGTATAATTCAAGACAAACCTACTGCTACATCCTCAGATGGCTTCCGTCTGAACTTTTGAATTCCAGCTTACTCTGAGTCTTGCCTTCTACCAGTATTGTCTCACTTATGCTGTTCTTTGATTCATTTCTTACTCATTTAGTAATAATGAATTATTATTTATTCAATAATAAAACATTATTTATTATTATTGCATGCCAAAGAAAAATATTAATCTGTTCATCTAGTCACTTGAGAGTTACTGCACAAGCAAACATCAAGAATAAACTTAAATAGACAACCAAAAGACACAATTAGTGACCATTTTCATATAGAATACTTCCCACTAATAATGAAATTTTTAAATATACAGATATTTTAATACCATAACTTGCATTTATATATTAATCCATAAGAGGACTCTTTCTTTCTACCCTAAATGCTGGAAATTTTTGTTTAATCCAAATGTACCTGATCCTTTAGCTTAAGGATTTTTAGGTATTCCTAACAATTCATCCTCAGACACACACTTAAGGATTGCTTGACCCAGGGATCATGACAGTTTCCCAATCTTTCTATTCTACTTAAGTGTCTTTTCTTGTACTTTGCTGCAAATTTTGCTTCTTTAGTGCATATCAATTAACACATAAATTTTTGTTGATTTTTACTAGACCCTAATACAAAGTTGAATGTCCTTTTTCCCTCCATCTTTCATGAGGTATAATTAACAAATAAATTGTATATTTAAAGTGTACAACTTGATGCTTTGAGATATATATTTTTTATTTTCTATAAGGAATATTCTATCTCCTTTTCTTAAATCATTTCTTCATATCTGTAGGTATTTGTTTTATCCATTTAAAATCATGAACAGCTGGAGAGCACAACCATGCATTGCTTTTCTTCTCAGAATCCCATGTTTTAGAAAATATTTAATTAATGGAGTATAAATATGGTGAAAAACTGCCTTTGGCAGGAATATTGAATCATTGTGGAGCTTCATTTATTCAGCAAGTACTGAGCACTTGATATGTGTCAGGCATGTTGGAGACATGGTACATGTGGCAGAGAAGATGTCCTGCCCTCCCAGAGCTTACACTCACTCTTACATTCTAGTTGTAGAAGACAGGCAATGAATAGTGAATCACACAGAATCATGATGCAAAGAACAGTTCAGATAATAATTTGAAGAACAAAAACAAGGTATTATGATAGAAACGGAATGAGGCTGGGGGACTATGTTAGTCTGAGGATGAAAGTAGGCCTCCCTGAGAAGATGACATCTAAGCTGAAACTTAAATAAAATGCCAGCTATGCAGAGTTTTTGCAGATTAGAATCCAGGTAGCAGGAAAGCTAACATAAAAGAACCTAAGGCACAGCAAAGGAAACCATAATCAAGACCAAAAGACAACCCTCAGAATGGGAGAAAACATTTGCAAATGAAGCAACTGACAAAGGATTAATCTCCAAAATTTACAAGCAGCTCATGCAGCTCAATAACAAAAAAACAAACAACCCCATCCAAAAATGGGCAGAAGACCTAAACAGACATTTCTCCAAAGAAGATATAAAGAATGCCAACAAACACATGAAAGAATGCTCAACATCATTAATCATTAGAGAAATGCAAAGCAAAACTACAATGAGATATCATCTCACACCAGTCAGAATGGCCATCATCAAAAAATCTAGAAACAATAAATGCTGGAGAGGGTGTGGAGAAAAGGGGACACTCTTGCACTGCTGGTGGGAATGTGAATTGGTTCAGCCACTGTGGAGAACAGTATGGAGGTTCCTTAAAAAACTACAAATAGAATTACCATATGACCCAGCAATCCCACTACTGGGCATATACCCTGAGAAAACCAAAATTCAAAAAGAGTCATGTACCAAAATGTTCATTGCAGCTCTATTTACAATAGCCCGGAGATGGAAAGAACCTAAGCGCCCATCATCGGACGAATGGATAAAGAAGATGTGGCACATATACACAATGGAATATTACTCAGCCTTAAAAAGAAATGAAATTGAGTTATTTGTAATGAGATGGATAGACCTAGAGTCTGTCATACAGAGTGAAGTAAATCAGAAAGAAAAAGACAAATACCGTATGCTAACACATATATATGGAATTTAAGGGGAAAAAATGTCATGAAGAACCTAGGGATAAGACAGGAATAGAGGCGCAGACCTACTGGAGAACGGACTTGAGGATATGGGGAGGGGGAAGGGTGAGTTTTGACAGGGCGAGAGAGAGTCATGGACATATACACACTAACAAACGTAGTAAGGTAGATAGCTAGGGGGAAGCAGCCGCAAGGCACAGGGATTTTAGCTCGGGGCTTTGGGACAGCCTGGAGGGGTGGGACAGGGAGAGTGGGAGGGAGGGAGACGCAAGAGGGAAGACACATGGGAGCATATGTATATGTATAGCTGATTCACTTTGTTATAAAGCAGAAACTAACACACCATTGTAAAGCAATTATATCCCAATAAAGATGTTAAAAAAAAAAAAAAAAGAACCTAAGGCAGAATTAGCAGCGGTTTTAAAATGATAACCAGATGCAAAATCAATATAAAGAAATCTGTTTTGTTTCTAGACACTAATAACAAACTATCAAAAAGAGAAATTAAGAAAACAATCCCATTTACAATTATACCAAAAGAATAAGAACCAAGGAAAAACTTTAACCAAGTAGTTTAAAGACCTGTAAACTGAAAATTGTAAGATGTTGATGAAAGAAATTGAAGAAGACACAAATAACTGGAAAGCTATTCCATGCTTATGAATTGGAAGACTTAATATTGTTAAAATGTCCATACTATCCAAAGCAGTATATGTGTTCAATGAAATTTCTATCAAAATTTCAACAGGATTTTCCACAGAAATAGAAAAAACAATTCTAAAATTGGTATGGAACCACAAAAGACTTCAAATAACCAAAGCAATCTTGAGAAAGAAGAACAAAGCTAGAGTCATCATTCTCCTTTATTTAAAAATATATTGTATTACAAAGTTATAGTAATCAAAAGAGTAAGTTATATGCATAAAAACAGATATATAGATCAATGGAACAAAACAGAGAGCCTAGTAAAAAACCCACACATATGTGGTCAATTAATTTCTGACAAAGGAGCCAAGAATATGCAATGGGGAAAGGACAATTTCTTCAATAAATAGTGTTGGGAAAACTGGACAGCCACATGCAAAAGTATGAAACTGGACCACTGTCTTATATTATACACAAAAATTAACTCTAAATGGATTGAAGACTTGAATGTAAGACCTGAAATCATAAAACTCTTAGAATAAAACATAAGCCGTATGCTTCCTGATACCAGTCTTGGTGATATTTCGTGGATTGACAGCAAAAGCCAAAATGAATAAGTGGGACTACATCAAACTAAAAAGATTCTCCACAGCAAAGGAAACCATCCCTAAAATGCAAAGACAACCTACCGAATGGGAGAAAATATTTGCAAATCATATATCTGATAAGGGTTAATATCCAAAATATATAAATAACTTATTCTACTCAAAAGCAAAAAACAAGAACAAAACAATCGATTAAAAAATGGGCAGAGGATCAAATAGACATTTTTCTAAAGAAGACATACCGATGGCTAACATGCACATGAAAAGGTGCTCAACATCACTAGTCATCAGGAAAATGCAAATCAAAACCACAATGAGATATCACTTCCCACCTGTTAGAATAGCTATTATCAAAAAGACAAAAAATAAAAAGTGTTGGCAAAAATGTGGAGAAAAGGGAATCCTTGTGCGCTGTTCATGGGAATGTAAATTGGTGCAGCCACTATGGAAAACAGTTCGGCAGTTCTCAAAAAATTAAAATAGAACTGCCATCTGATCTAGCAATTCCATTCTCGGTATTTATCTGAAGAAAATGAACACACTCCTTCAAAAAGATATATGAACATGGAATACTATTCAACCATAAAAAGAAGGAAATTTTGCCATTTTTCACAACATGAATGGACCTTGAGGGTATTATACTAAGTAAAATAAATCAGAAGGAGAAGGACAAATACTATATGATCTCAATTATATGTGGAATATTTTTTTATTTAGCTCATGGATATAGACAACAGATTGGTGGTTGCCAGAGGCAGGGTGTGGAGGGTGGGAGAAATGGATGAAGGTGGTCAAACTGTACACATTTCCAGTTATAAGACCATTAAGTTCTGGGGATGTAATTACAGCATGGTGACTATAGTTAATAATACTATATTGCATATTTGAAAGTTGCTAAGAGAATAGCTCTTTAGAAGTGCTCATTACAAGAAAAAAAAATTTGTTACTATATATGATGACAGGCGTTAACTAGACTTACTGTGGTGATCATTTTGCAATTTATACAAACATCAAATAATTATCTTGAAACTAATATATTATCTGAAACTAATATAAAGTTAGATATCAATTATATCTCAATTAATTAATTGATTCATTCGTTAATTAATTAAAACAGTTACCAGGCAGCTATTTCTACAGCATAGGAGGCAAGGGAAGGGAGGCACAACAATAAGACTGGAGGGATAAGTAGGTACAGTTCCTTTTAGGGTTGCAGCCTATGGTAAAAGTGTTGGGTTTATTCTACATGTAATAAGAAGCCTTTAATAAAGCAAGGTGATCTTTTAAAAAGATCTGGAGAACGAAAGATATCCTGGCAAGCTTGAAACGATAAGGTCAATGAGGAGGTTATTATAACAGTAAAATTGTTCAGTTACAATAGAGATTGAAAAAAAATGGAGGAGTGCAAATTTATTTCGCTGCAATACTTTTCCAAACTCTTTAAATCCTTAGCACTTGACTATATTACTCTCCACCTTGGAAGAGTTCATTGATTAACATACCACTAATCCTGCCAAATCCCAAATGAACACTTTTTGGTTGGTTTATATATCTATTGTTGTGTGTTTTTCAATAAAACAAAGACTAGAATATTTCTGTTATATTCCTTGCATGCATTTTAAACCTGCAATACCCTACTTTCCTTTGATGAATGTATTTTTTCTTTCTATATAGCTACACTGAATCAGTTAAATGATAGCAAATCATAGGTGAAGCGCAACTGGAAAGAGATATCCTACTTGGTCTCAGCCTTCAAAGGTGGAACTGTTACCATATCTATCCATATTTTAAAGCTATGTTCAAGACTATAGTCTGCCTATTTTTATTTATACATTTGTGTATTTTATAAATAAACTGTCAGAATCCTGACTATGCCTGTTAAACTAATGTAGTTATTATTTTAAAGGGTCTTTAATATAGAAATTACTTTGTTAGAAATTTGTGTTCTTGCAGGAATTCCCTGGTGGTCCAGTGGTTAGGACTTTGAACTTTCACTGCTGGGGAGTCCAGGTTCAATCCCTCATCTGGGAACTAAGATCCTGCAAGCTGCAGGGCAAAAAAATATTGTGTTCTCGGAAGGAAATGGGTCTCGATGCAAGATGGGAAAAAAAGGCTTTTTTAATCCAGTACTCAAGCTGAAGATTGGTTTAACGTAGTGACATCATTATGCCTTCAAAACACAGCAATAGTAATTTATGGTTTTGAGAAAAAGGAAAGTGATTTGTTCATATACAAACATATATATGATGCCATGCATAAACCAGAAATTTTTTTAAGATGTTTTCTCAATTAACAGCTTAAATTTCTTGTGAGGTTAGTTTTTTCTTTCCATTTCTATTCTTTTTTTTTTATTGGAGTATAGTTGCTTTACAATGTTGTGTTCGTTTCTGCTGTACAATGAAGGGAGTCAGCTATACGTATACATATATCCCCCCCTCTTGGACCTCCCTCCCACCACCCCCAATCCCACTCATCTAGGCCATCACAGAGCACCAAGCTGAGCTCCCTGTGCTATATAGCCGGTTCCCACTAGCTAGCTATTTTACACATGGTAGTGTATATATGTCAATCCTAATCTCACAATTCATCCCATCGCCCCCTTCTCCCAATGTCCACATGTCTGTTCTCTATGTCTACATCTCTATTCCTGCCCTGCAAATAGGTCCATCTGTACCATTTTTCTAGATTCCATATATATACATTAACATATGATATTTGTTTTTCTCTTTCTGACTTACTTCACTCTGTATGATAGACTCTAAGTCCATCCACTTCTCTGCAAATGACCCAATTTCGTTCCTTTCTTATGGCTCAGTAATATTCCGTTGTATGTATGTACCACATCTTCTTTATCCATTCATCTGTTGAAGGACATTTATTTTCTTAAGGCAGATTAGATAATCAAGTATTCAACCTTGAAACTAGTATGACGTTTGAAACTTTCATTTAAATCTTCCAGTCTCATCTGATAAGATGGTGGAAGGAGGCAACCTTTGTATAATGCATTAAAGCCAAGACACAACCCCCCAACATTTATAGAGATGACTAAAGCAGAGTAAGTTTCACATTCTTGTTAGAGGAGTGAAACTGAGTAGAGTGGTATATTTGGGAACCAGGGCCAAACTAAGAGGAAGGGCCTTTGTAGTGAAGGAAAATGTGACTGGATTTAGTTACAAAGCTATAATGAGGGCCAGGAGTCTAGGTGGAAGTCAGTTCTAAGGAGCGGTAATAAGTTATACTGCAAGATTTCCATGGCCTCTTCCCTACTACTGCAATAAAGAAGTCATTGCAGCTAAAATTTGAACAAGATTGAAGCATATTCAGCCCTCTCTGAGGCCAATCATCACCTTATTTTATCTGACAAATACTCAGAACCCAAATCCTCCCCTCCAGCCCACCTCACTGACAGATGGGGAGAAGAGATATTCCCCATTCTTAGGTTCAACAGTTACATGCAGATCTGGAGGAAAGGTGGACAGCAGTAACTACACAGAACTGCTTTCCAATGTGGCATGTACATCAAGTTCAGGGCTGACATCTGCCTTTGTCTCTGTCCTGAATTTTAATGAACAAACATAACTAAGGGGTTTGTTCATTCACCATGGTTAGTACTGTATGCTAACTCTTTTGAAAGAAAATTATAAGAGGGAGGAAAAGTTGCTAGAATAGAATAGTTTTATTGATATGCCTTATTTAGAAAGGATTTTGAAATATGGCTGTGACTTGATTCTGCATTTAGAAAATTCATATTCCTAAAGTAAAGGAAGGAGAAACAAATGCTCCAACAATTTTTCTTTTTCTCTGCTTGCAGTTGGTAGGAAAGGACTCTTATAAACTACTGCAAATTAGTTGCTTCCATAGTGGTGACTAAAGTTCGTCGTGTTTTATAGCAAAAACAAAAAAAAAAGTTCATAAAAATTATAAACTGAATACTTACTCATGGTACTGATAAAATACAGTATAAATGTGCGTATAATGTTAAGTAAACATTCTCTTTCTTTCCTATTCCCTTCGCGAGACTTTATTCACATAACCCAAATAGTAGTCATTAATAACACTTCCAAGTGTTTGTTAAAACTTGCTATGCATATACATCATATATAGGGGTATTCTTTTTATTTAAAGAATGAAATTTAAAACAATTTTTTTTTGCGGTACGCGGGCCTCTCACCGCTGTGGCCTCTCCCGTCACGGAGCACAGGCTCCGGACGCGCAGGGACGCGCAGGCTCAGCGGCCATGGCTCACGGGCCCGGCCGCTCTGCGGCACGTGGGATCCTCCCAGACCGGGGCACGAACCCGTGTCCCCTGCAACGGCAGGCGGACTCCCAACCACTGCGCCACCAGGGAAGCCCTAAAACAATATTTTAAACTTGCTTTTTTAAAATAACATTTAGAAACATAAATGCTTCTACACTTCTATTAAACTAAATTACCAAATAAAAGGCTGCATTTATTTAGGGCTGTATCAAAAAGCAATGTTAGAAACTCACAGATGTAACTGAAACACAGGTCTTTTCAATATTTCAGACTGCTTATGAAGTTTTTTTAAGTTAGTAAATAAGTTGAAGGGAAATGAAGAAATTTGAACTTTTAGCTCAGAAAATATCAAAGAAAATATAAAAATCTAACTCCTCACCCCAAATATGTTTATATATTGGTAAATGTGGAAATAAGTATCAATATGGATTTTTTAAGAGGAATACTATTTTTACTGGGGTTGAAAAATAGTTAAATAGAGATACTGGTTAAATGAAGCGAGGAAAAGCTAATGACTCCATTGGTTAGATTCTCTTAGTTCAAAAGTTACTCTAGAAATTTAAGTGTTTTGACAGGAGCATAAACTCAGCATCCTGCAGCCGGAACATAGTCCCAGGAGCAAAATTTACACGCAGAATTTCTGGCTCACCACCAAGAAAACTTTTATACAAATAAATCAAAAAAATTAGTGCTGGAAGGGACAACAGAATTCCCAAAAGAGATAGAGTCTACTCCCCTATATCGAGACATTCCATACCTTCCAAAAGAATTTACCTTCCTTGCTTTTAAAAATCACCAGTGTTGGTAATTCTCCAATATCTTTGTGTAACGCAGCCCTTAGCCTCACATCCTTATGTTTAGAATCATATGGTTTTCTGGAAGTCTAATTGCAAACTATTTCAGCTATAATTCAGTCAATTCATCTTCTGTTAATGAAAGAGAACTGAACACAACTTCACAGTTCATTTAGTCTAAGAAGATTATTAGCATGTGTCAGTCTGCAATATTCCCTGGAGAATTTTTTTTCCAGTTTTCTGTAATGCACCTAAAATGTGAGCAATACTTTGTAAAAGCATCAGCATTATTTGCATATACTGTGCACAGCTGGATGAAAACACAGTTTTCATCACTTCTCTAGTATTCCTTTACAAGGCAGGAAGCTGAAAAGAATATATAAAATGAGAGATCTCATCCTTGCCCGAGACTATTTACTTTGTGGTGAGGAAGAGGTAAAAGCCATTTTGAAATGTTTGCTGCTGCCTCACAAGAAACAGGCTTGAAATAAAATAAAAGATCAGAACAGCTTTCATTCTGAATGGTATCTGGATCTGTTGGTCCCAAAACAAAAATCCTACACAAGGTCCTTCAAGAGAGGCCAAACAAACCCCAGGAGGAAAAAGACACAGTGGGATAAATGTATGTTCTGCTAAAGGAAATACATTGAATAATGAAGTTGTAAGTGAGATAGAGCTGAGGAGAAAACATAAAGTATTCATGGGTTGATTTCAGGGAATTCAAAGAAATGAACTTTTATGTGAAGTTGTAAATGAACCATATGAAGGACCAGGGAGATGGAGAAAATGATCAAAGACCGAAAAAAAAAATGTACATAGGATATTAACCTTGCAGAAACAGCCTGTTTGATTTAGGGAACACACGAAAACGATCCAGAAAGTAAAGACAGAAAATAAAATGGGGAATACAAAGGGCATTGAGATAGATGATAAAAGGTTTTACAGATAAATAAGGCAGCAATAACCTTATGAGAGACACTGTTGCCTCTTGAGAAACGAAAGGGCAACTGGGTAATGGAACAAGGAGATAGGATGGGATGTGTTTATCCCCCTTTTCTCCATCAGAAAGCAGAAGAAAACATGTTGAAAACAGACTTATTTCTTCTAAAGGTAAAGAGACATTGAAAAAAATGAAAATTGAGAGTAGCTCAAATATATGTTAAAAAATTCTTAAGCCAGTTAAACTAGAAATCTGAAGAGACTGCTAGTAATGAAAGAAGAAATAAATATTGTGTACTGACTAATACAGGAAATAAATATTATGTACTGACTAATACAGGAAAATAAAATGTACAGTTAAAGTTTGTGTTTATATAGCCTAATGATTCTTTTCTTGCTGGTAAACAGAGTAATATTTTAGGTACAGTATGAGATGGTTTGTCAGTCAAAGAGAATAAAATTTCCTTTCTATTTACAAGAAATGGAAATGAAAAAAAATTGATGAAAACATGTTGTATAGATACATCATTTTTTGAAGTTTCTTCATGATATAATTTTACTCCAAGTTCAATATGGTTCTAACTTCTTGCACCCCTAGCAATGGTACAATCTTGTAACAATGTGGAAAAATTAAATTATCAATGTAAATCATTCAGACACATCACAGAGAAATGCTTACCAAATATCTTTAACTGCTTGCTAAACATTATTACTATTATACCAAATTATTCAGAAAATTTCTTTAAAATACCTGAATGCTTTCTGTTCTTTATTGTTCCTCTTTAAAGCCACTACAAATAAAAGTAAAGGTAGTCAATATTGTATGTCAGTATGGCAAGTTATATAAGAACATATTCACTTTTATTCATTGTGCTTTGTTTCTGTCAAAGGCACGCAGATGACCGGAAAGCAGTTAGGCAGTTAAATCTGAATAGCAATTGCAAGTCAGAATATGCAGGTTATATGCATGCTCTCTAGTCCATATCTCCATATCCCATAGTTTTCTGTACGGCCTCACATTTTCCTTCTCGTTTTAGAGGAATTGTCTGTATTAAATCCAGTGCTGTGCACAACTCTTGATCCAGGTCATTGAACCCAGACATGTAAGGTTGTCTCTATTACTCTTAATTCACCAGAAGCAAGAAAATAAAAAGAAGTTTAGAAGTTTTAAAGTTCTCACCGCTTTTTCAGATCAAAAATAATTGATTACCTCATTATCACATAAGTCCAGGAAAGATTTATTACATGATATTCTGATCTTTTAAATGTGTGACGTCAGTAGCCTTTTCTTTATGACAGCATGAGAGTACTGCAGATTCATATCAGAGTTAACAGAAAACTTGGGAAAATAACTTCAATGTATTCAGAGAATCACCTCAAATATCTATAAAACATTATCTGAAGGAGTGGCTTTTCTTTAATGGTAAATTTTACAGGCTTTAGGGAAAATGCTTCTCAATTGCAGCATCATTATAATAGAAATGCAGATATCAGGACATCAGTTCTTTCATCTCTCAGCCACGAATAATTTCATTAATGCTCAGAAGTGTTACATTCGAAGAGAAGACCTCTGTTGACCATTCAATCTTTATCTCCCATCAGTAAGCGCTCTATTAAACTAATACGATTTAAACAATCCACACAGAAGCACAGTGTTGATTTTAAATTGATTCAACTGTATAATGCATACATTACCATCAAAGCAAATATTCCAGTATGGGTAGGCTGATATAATGCAATATTCTGTTGATATAATTAACAATATAAACAATTTACCCTGTAATGTCTTGCCATGCAGCTAGTAGATTCTGAAGATATAAACTGCTCATCCTCTGTGGTGAACAATAAGCATCTGATTTCTGTCAAATATAGCGTTAATTACTACGCCAAAATGACACATAGCGCTGATTCTTTAGTAAGCTTTATTTGTCTCTTAGCTTACTATCAGGAATATAAATGGTTGAGGAAGCTGTTTCTCTTGCAGTGAATGGTGTCATTCAGATTTCTCTGATTTTACTTTGTTTTTTAATCAACAAGTTTAACTCTAGCTTATAAATCACATGTCAGAAATGAATTGGGTTGTAGGGTATCTTATTCTAATGTTTTTCTAGCCTCAATCAATTTAATAAGATGTAACGTAAGGCTGGCCTTGTCAAATTACTTAACACTTAGGGAAAGGAATAAAAAACCAGGGATTTCTGCTAAAACTAGATTTTTTTTGCCATAAGCAAAACATTTAATATCATAGTGAAGTGGAAAATACAATCATGTCTCTTATTATGTCATTGAAAATTAATCACATCAGAAATAATGCCATTAATCAGGGGAAAAAGGCAATAGAAATTATTTTATTTTCACATCAAATTTTGTCCTCTTTCACTAATATCTAGACTACCCATACTTTATAAAGATATATTTTAAACTAAATATACTGCCAATTTTACATCACTCCTACCTTTGGATTGATTCACCCTCAAGGAAGCAAGACAAAAATGTTACCCACAGTAATTTTATAAAGCCCAGGCATCTTTGCCGTGTGAAGCAAATCTATGGTTCAAAATATAGAAGCTGCCCAACTGATGGGCTCCATGGGGTATGAGCCATGTTCACCAGCTATTCTGTGAAGAGTCCAAATAATTACGGATTGAACAGAAGCATGAATTTTAATTCTATAAGACAAATTCAAAACAATTCCTGTGCTACTTGTAAAATTAAAATTGTTCTTGAATGGGAACACCCTTCACTGCCTTTGACATTCTAAAGGCTAAGTTCGCCATTTTGCATACCACGTTCATGTATAAAATTGATGCATAGAAAAGACCAGATCTGCTCTTAATACCAGGGACGCAATTATCTGGGAAACTATGGTTAGATACACAGATAAAGATAAGATAAAGGTAGAGACACACCTAGGCAGTTCAGAAAATAAATACTGAATAAATAAATAGCATACAAAATTTGTTTTAAGTTAAATCCATAGAAAGTGTATGGTGGCAGTAATTTTTTTTCCCAAAGCTTTGTAGTTAAAAGTATTCACTTAACCTAAGTCCAACTTTCAAATGCCAAACACAGAGAGTGACATTGTTTCCAGATGTAGCTTTTAGCAGATCATGTCTTTAGCAATTAAGTGCAGTCAGATCTGAAAACACTAGTAATTGAAGTAGTATAGAACACAATTTATTGCCGAACAATTCCAGACACAAGGAAAAAATTGGAATTAAAGTGCTTCAAACATCAGACTCCATGTTCTTGGAAGTCGCTTTTATGCCTTTGAGTAACAACATTCATTTTGTTTTAATACACACACATACACACATGCACAGCATATACAATAAATAAATAATAAAATTAGTTGACTTGAAGAGATGGGGAAGTTCCTGGAAATATATCATCCCCTCCAGGGTATCCATTGTTTCAGTGTTACTTTGTTTTGTTCTGTTGTACATGTATATATTATATTATCTAGTGCAGTAATTGCACATATAATGAAAACTCCTTAGATGTCCACTTTACCCCTACCTACTTAGTTCAAAGGACAGACAGTTTGACTCCAAACCTGAACATTAGCTCTTAGCTCTCAGCTCTGATGTGCTCAAAATAGTTTATGTGCATGTATAAACTGAACCATCAGAAATAGGACCTCAATCCATTAAAACGTCAGAAGATCAAGTTCACAGTGAGGCAATAGCTAAATTTCCAAGCCCACAGCCTGAATCATTATCAGAGTCTCAGGATTATTTAGGTGAGTTGATTTACTAACATGGCAGCCAACAAGATTTGTGTTCCTGGAGGTTGATTTATAGACTGAATTCATCGTGTCCCACAGACTGTAAATAATATCTACCTAGAAACAAAATTTCAAAAAGGCCGCTTTTAAATATCAAAAAACATACAAAGTTTTCAAATGTATTACTCTGTTACACAGTGGATGTTAGAGCCCTAGGCAAGATCTGCTTTAACACATTCTCACGAGGACTAAAATAATGAAAATATATATTTCTATTCTTAATAACTGTCATTTCTCACTTTGATGCTTTTTTAAAACACAACAGACCACAATAGAAAAACACTCATATTTTTTTACTTTATCAGCCTCTTAATCATTGCTACTTTTTAAAGAACCAAACACTAATATCTATGAACTTCTGGGAAATCTAGTTTATCAAAGGTCATTGTATCATTGCTACTAATAGATGTAATGATTCCACTCCAATCAGGCAGATGTCTATATTCAAAATTTTTCATCTTCAAAATCACATAAAAAGGTTAAATTTTAATTTTTGCTTGGTATCCTTGGATAGGAAGATATTCCAAGAGTATTACGGACCAATCATATGCATTGTTTTAAATGATAAATTTCTATGTGAACATTCTTATATTTGTCTCATATATAAAACACAAAGAAGGTTCATTCTTATTAGTCAACAGAGTAGCCATTGCCTATATGACTTAAACATTGTAGGCAAAATGTATATGAGGGGGATAACAAAAAGTTATCTATTAGAAGACATTCATCAAAGACATTAAGGAATTAAAGTATTCATTTAGCAAAGCCTTAATTAAAAATGAAACTTAGCACTGGTTTTTGGCAAGAAGTGGGTAGAAGAAATATTATTTACTAATTTTCCTAGCACATTTTTATTTTTCATCCAATAGCATTCCTGCTTTTCTAGGGTCAATCAATTTTGTGTAGTTTGCCCTTGCAAATGAGAACATGGCCTAAAACCCAGGGAACAGAAGTACCCCTTGGGAAGGTTATCTATTCGAAATGGACATATAACTAGTGCAGGTTAATCAAAATTCTCCTTGGGCAAATCAACCTGAGATATTCAAGAAAGTATTTTATTTCTCATGGGATTACCAAACTGGCAGGTGTAAGTCCTGGGAAATCAGAGAATCTCTATCCCATCATTGAAATTAAGCATGTCAAATAGATGAAAAGGAAAATGGAACACTGATGGATGCTGTTTGAGTCCCTGGATCCAAGCATATCAGATTCAAATGAACCCTTGGCTTATCTCATTACATAAACAATTAACATCTTTTTTTTTTTTGCTAATTAGAATTGGGTTGATTTTGTTTGCAACTAAAGCAATTTTTGACTTATACTATTATTAGTATGTCATCTAGACATTAGGGCTGTAATTTAATTGGGCTGTCCAAAATTCCTTTTTAATTATGGCTTGCTATTTATTAAATCTATGGGAGAGGGTCGGCGGGAAGATGGCGGAAGAGTAAGACGTGGAGATCGCCTTCCTCCTCACGGATACACCAGAAATACATCTACACGTGGAACAACTCCTACAGAACACCTACTGAAGGCTGGCAGAAGACCTCAGAGCTCCCAAAAGGCAAGAAACTCCCCACGTACCTGGGTAGGGCTAAAGAAAAAAGGAAAAACAGAGACAAAGAATAGGGACAGGACCTGCACCAGTGGGAGGGAGCTGTGAAGGAGGAAAAGTTTCCACACACTAGGAAGCCCCTCCGCGGGCGGAGACTGCGGGAGGCGGAGGGGGGAGCTTCGGGACCGCGGAGTGGTGCACAGCGACGGGTGTGGAGGGCAAAGCGGGGAGATTCCTGCACAGACGATCGGTGCCGACCGGCACTCACCAACCCGAGAGGCTTGTCTGCTCACCCGCCGTGGCGGGCGGGGCTGCGAGCTGAGGCTCGGGTTTCGGTTTTGGACGGAGCGCAGGGAGAGGACTGGGGTTGGCGGCTTGAGCATAGCCTGAAGGGGTTGGTGCGCCACGACTAGCCGGGAGGGAGTTCGGGGAAAAGCCTGCACCGGCCGAAGAGGCAAGAGACTTTTTCTTCCCTCTTTGTTTCCTGGTGCGCGAGGAGAGGGGTTTAAGAGCGCTGCTTAAAGGAACTCCAGAGACGGGCGCGAGCCGCGGCTAAAAGCGCGAACCCCAGAGACGGGCGCGAGCCGCGGCTGAGGGCGCGAGCCCCCGAGACGGGCGCGAGCCGCGGCGGGAAGCGCGAGCCCCAGAGACGGGCGCGAGCCGCGGCTAAAACCGCGGACCCCAGAGACGGGCGGGAGACGCTGGGGCTGCTGCTGCCGCCACCAGG
The DNA here is from genome assembly GCF_008692025.1 of Phocoena sinus. Classification (NCBI taxonomy): domain Eukaryota; kingdom Metazoa; phylum Chordata; class Mammalia; order Artiodactyla; family Phocoenidae; genus Phocoena; species Phocoena sinus. The sequence goes on from NC_045767.1 coordinate 81,261,724, forward strand.
GGGGCTGTGTGCAAGCACAGGTCACTCTCCGCGCCCCTCTTCCGCGGAGCCTGTGCAGGCCGCCACTGCCGGGTTCCCGGGATCCGGGGACAGCTTCCCCGGGAGTACGCACGGCGGGTCTCAGGCTGGTGCAGCGTCACACCGGCCTCTGCCGCAGCGTCACGCCGCCTCTGCCGCCGCAGGCCCGCCCCGCACGCAGTGCCCCTCCTTCCCCCATCCCCCAACCCCCGGCCTGAGTGAGCCGGAGCTCCCGAATCAGCGGCTCCTTTAACCCCGTCCTGTCTGAGCAAAAAAAACAGACGCCCTCCAGCGATCTGCGCGCAGGGGCAGGGCCGGGTACAAAGCTGAGCTCCTGTGAGCTGTGAGAGCAGGGAGGAGAGGGGGAGGTCTCTCCCGGCAGCCGCGGAGGCGGCGGATTGAAGCTCCACAATTAACTTGATGTGCCCTGCATTGTGGAATACCGGAATAGACAGGGAGTGATCCCAAATTGAAGAGGGGGAATTTAGGAGCGAGATCTGTGATTTTTTTCCCTTTTCCTCTTTTTGTGAATGTGTGCATGTATGCTTCTGTGTGAGATCTTGTCTGTATACTCTTGCTTCCACCATTTGTCCTAGGGCTCTATCCGTCCATGGTTTTTTTTTTAAAAAAAAAAAAAATTTTTTTTTAATAATTAATTTTAATTGTAATAACTTTATTGAACTTTACCTTCGTTCTTTCTTTCTTTCTTTCCTTCCCTCCTTCCCTCCTTTAGACAGCGAATCACCCCAGGTTGAGGGGGTGGTCTCTGGGAGCAGGATTTATGATTTTTCCCCCTTTGCCTCTCTTTGTGAACGTGTATGTGTATGCTTCTGTGTAAGATTTTCTCTGTATAGCTTTGCTCCCAACAGTTGTCCTAGGGCTCTATCCGTCCATGGTTTTTTTAAAAAAAAAATTTTTTTTCTTAATAATTAATTTTAATTGTAATAACTTTATTGTACTTTACCTTCGTTCTTTCTTTCTTTCTTTCCTTCCCTCCTTCCCTCCTTTAGACAGCGAATCACCCCAGGTTGAGGAGGTGGTCTCTGGGAGCAGGATTTATGATTTTTCCCCCTTTGCCTCTCTTTGTGAACGTGTATGTGTATGCTTCTGTGTAAGATTTTCTCTGTATAGCTTTGCTTCCAACATTTGTCCTAGGGCTCTATCCGTCCATGGTTTTTTTTAAAAAAAAATTTTTTTTTCTTAATAATTAATTTTAATTGTAATAACTTTATTGTACTTTACCTTCATTCTTTCTTTCTTTCCTTCCTTCCTTCCCTCCTTTAGACAGCGAATCACCCCAGGTTGAGGAGGTGGTCTCTGGGAGCAGGATTTATGATTTTTCCCCCTTTGCCTCTCTTTGTGAACACGTATGTGTATGCTTCTGTGTAAGATTTTCTCTGTATAGCTTTGTTTCCAACATTTGTCCTAGGGTTCTATCTGTTCTTTTTTTTTTTTCTTTTCTTTCTTTCTAAATATTTTTTAGTACAATAACTATATTATACTTTATTTTATTTTTACTGATCTTCTTTCTTTCTGTCTTTTTTCCTTCTTTCCCTCCTTCCTTCCTCCCTTCCTCCCTCCCTCCCTCCCTCCTTTCTTTCCTTCTTTGCTTCTTTCTTCCTTCCTTCCTTTCCTCCTTTCCTTCTTTCCTTCTTTCTTTCCTCAAACTTCTACTAATTCTCTCTACATTTTCTCCTTCTTTCCCTCCTACCTTCCTTCCTTCCTCCCTCCCTCCCTCCTTTCTTTCCTTCTTTGCTTCTTTCTTCCTTCCTTCCTTTCCTCCTTTCCTTCTCTCTTTCCTCAAACTTCTACTAATTCTCTCTACATTTTCTCCTTCTTTCCCTCCTTCTTTCCTTCCTTCCTCCCTCCCTCCTTTCTTTCCTTCTTTGCTTCTTTCTTCCTTCCTTCCTTTCCTCCTTTCCCTCTTTCTTTCCTCATACTTCTACTAATTCTCTCTACATTTTCTCCTTCTTTCCCTCCTTCCTTCCTTCCTTCCTCCCTCCCTCCCTCCCTCCTTTCTTTCCTTCTTTGCTTCTTTCTTCCTTCCTTCCTTTCCTCCTTTCCTTCTTTCTTTCCTCATACTTCTAATAATTCTCTCTACTTTTCCTCCCTTTTATTCTGAGCCGTGTGGATGAAAGGCTCTTGGTGCTCCAGCCCAGGAGGCAGGGCTCTGCCTCTGAGGTAGGAGAGCCAACTTCAGGACACTGATCAACAAGAGACCTCCCAGCTCCACATAATATTAAACGGTGGAAATCTCCCAGAGACCTCCATCTTAACACCAGCACCCAGCTTCACTCAACGACCAGCAAGCCACAGTGCTGGACAACCTATGCCAAACAACTAGCAAAACAGGAACACAACCCCACCCATTAGCAGAGAGGCTGCCTAAAATCATAACAAGGCCACAGACACCCCAAAACACACCACCAGACGTGAACCTGCCCACTAGAGAGACAAGATCCAGCCTCATCCAGCACAACACAGGCACTAGTCCCCTCCACCAGGAAGCCTACACAACCCGCTGAAACAACCTTAGCCACTGGAGACAGACATCAAAAACAACGGGAACTACGAACGTGCAGCCTGCAAAAAGGAGACCCCAAACACAGTAAGATAAGCAAAATGAGAAGACAGAAAAACACACAGCAGATGAAGGAGCAAGATAAAAACCCACCAGACCTAACAAATGAAGAGGAAATAGGCAATCTACCTGAAAAAGAATTCAGAATAATGATAGTAAGGATGATCCGAAATCTTGGAAGTAGAATGGACAAAATGCAAGAAACAGTTAACAAGGACCTACAAGAACTAAAGATGAAACAAGCAACGATGAACAACGCAATAAATGAAATTAAAAGTACTCTAGATAGGATCAATAGCAGAATAACTGAGGCAGAAGAACGGATAAGTGACCTGGAAGATAAAGTAGTGGAAATAACTACTGCAGAGCAGAATAAAGAAAAAAGAATGAAAAGAACTGAGGACAGTCTCAGAGAGCTCTGGGACAACATGAAACGCACCAACATTCGAATTATAGGGGTTCCAGAAGAAGAAGAAAAAAAGAAAGGAACTGAGAAAATATTTGAAGAGATTATAGTTGAAAACTTCCCTAATATGGGAAAGGAAATAGTTAATCAAGTCCAGGAAGCACAGAGAGTCCCATACAGGATAAATACAAGGAGAAATAGGCCAAGACACATATTAATCAAACTATCAAAAATTAAATACAAAGAAAGCATATTAAAAGCAGCAAGGGAAAAACAACAAATAACACACAAGGGAATCCCCATAAGGTTAACAGCTGATCTCTCAGCAGAAACCCTACAAGCCAGAAGGGAGTGGCAGGACATACTGAAAGTGATGAAGGAGAAAAACCTGCAACCAAGACTACTCTACCCAGCAAGGATCTCATTCAGATTTGATGGAGAAATTAAAACATTTACAGACAAGCAAAAGCTGAGAGAGTTCAGCACCACCAAACCAGCTTTACAACAAATGCTAAAGGAACTTCTCTAGATAAGAAATGCAAAAGAAGGAAACGACCTATAATAACGAACCCAAAACAATATAGAAAATGGGAATAGGAACATACATATCGATAATTACCTTAAATGTAAATGGACTAAATGCTCCCACCAAAAGACACAGATTGGCTGAATGGATACAAAAACAAGACCCTTATATATGCTGTCTACAAGAGACCCACCTCAGACCTAGAGACACATACAGACTGAAAGTAAGGGGATGGAAAAAGATATTCCATGCAAATGGAAACCAAAAGAAAGCTGGAGTAGTAATTCTCATATCAGAGAAAATAGACTTTAAAATAAGGACTATTAAAAGGGATAAAGAAGGACACTACATAATGATCAAGGGATCGATCCAAGAAGAAGATATAACAATTGTAAATATTTATGCACCCAACATAGGAGCACCTCAATACGTAAGGCAAATACTAACAGCCATAAAAGGGGAAATTGACAGTAACACATTCATAGTAGGGGACTTTAACACCCCACTTTCACCCATGGACAGATCATCCAAAATGAAAATAAATAAGGAAACACAAGCTTTAAATGATACATTAAACAAGATGGACTTAATTGATATTTATAGGACACTCCATCCAAAAACAACAGAATACACATTTTTCTCAAGTGCTCATGGAACATTCTCCAGGATAGATCATATCTTGGGTCACAAATCAAGCCTTGGCAAATTTAAGAAAATTGAAATTGTATCAAGTATCTTTTCTGACCACAACGCCATGAGACTAGATATCAATTACAGTAAAAGATCTGTAAAATATACAAACACATGGAGGCTAAACAATACACTACTTAATAATGAAGTGATCACTGAAGAAATCAAAGAGGAAATAAAAAAATACCTAGAAACAAATGACAATGGAGACACAACGACCCAAAACCTATGGGATGCAGCAAAAGCAGTTCTAAGGGGGAAGTTTATAGCAATACAAGCCCACCTTAAGAAGCAGGAAACATCTCGAATAAACAACCTAACCTTGCACCTCAAGCAATTAGAGAAAGAAGAACAAAAAAGCCCCAAAGCTAGCAGAAGGAAAGAAATCATAAAAATCAGATCAGAAATAAATGAAAAAGAAATGAAGGAAACGATAGCAAAGATCAATAAAACTAAAAGCTGGTTCTTTGAGAAGATAAACAAAATAGATAAACCACTAGCCAGACTCATCAAGAAAAAAAGGGAGAAGACTCAAATCAATAGAATTAGAAATGAGAAAGGAGAAATAACAACTGACACTGCAGAAATAAAAAAAATCATGAGAGATTACTACAAGCAACTCTATGCCAATAAAATGGACAATCTGGAAGAAATGGACAAATTCTTAGAAATGCACAACCTGCCAAGACTGAATCAGGAAGAAATAGAAAATATGAACAGACCAATCACAAGCACTGAAATTGAAACTGTGATTAAAAATCTTCCAACAAACAAAAGCCCAGGACCAGATGGCTTCACAGGTGAATTCTATCAAACGTCTAGAGAAGAGCTAACACCTATCCTTCTCGAACTCTTCCAAAATATAGCAGAGGGAGGAACACTCCCAAATTCCTTCTACGAGGCCACCATCACCTTGATACCAAAACCAGACAAGGATGTCACAAAGAAAGAAAACTACAGGCCAATATCACTGATGAACATAGATGCAAAAATCCTCAACAGAATACTAGCAAACAGAATCCAACAGCACATTAAAAGGATCATACACCATGATCAAGTGGGGTTTATTCCAGGAATGCAAGGATTCTTCAATATACGCAAATCTATCAATGTGATAAACCATATTAACAAATTGAAGGAGAAAAACCATATGATCATCTCAATAGATGCAGAGAAAGCTTTCGACAAAATTCAACACCCATTTATGATAAAAACCCTCCAGAAAGTAGGCATAGAGGGAACTTTCCTAAACATAATAAAAGCCATATATGACAAGCCCACAGCAAACATCATCCTCAATGGTGAAAAACTGAAAGCATTTCCACTAAGATCAGGAACAAGACAAGGTTGCCCACTCTCACCACTCTTATTCAACATAGTTTTGGAAGTTTTAGCCACAGCAATCAGAGAAGAAAAGGAAATAAAAGGAATCCACATCGGAAAAGAAGAAGTAAAGCTGTCACTGTTTGCAGATGACATGATACTATACATAGAGAATCCTAAAGATGCTACCAGAAAACTACTACAGCTAATCAATGAATTTGGTAAAGTAGCAGGATACAAAATTAATGCACAGAAATCTCTGGCATTCCTATATACTAATGATGAAAAATCTGAAAGTGAAATCAAGAAAACACTCCCATTTACCATTGCAACAAAAAGAATAAAATATCTAGGAATAAACCTACCTAAGGAGACAAAAGACCTGTATGCAGAAAATTATAAGACACTGATGAAAGAAATTAAAGATGATACAAATAGATGGAGAGATATACCATGTTCTTGGATGGGAAGAATCAACATTGTGAAAATGACTCTACTACCCAAAGCAATCTACAGATTCAATGCAATCCCTATCAAACTACCACTGGCATTTTTCACAGAACTAGAACAAAAAATTTCGCAATTTGTATGGAAACACAAAAGACCCCGAATAGCCAAAGCAATCTTGAGAACGAAAAAAGGAGCTGGAGGAATCAGGCTCCCTGACTTCAGATTATACTACAAAGCAACAGTAATCAAGACAGTATGGTACTGGCACAAAAACAGAAAGATAGATCAGTGGAACAGGATAGAAAGCCCAGAGATAAACCCACGCACATATGGACACCTTATCTTTGATAAAGGAGGCAGGAATGTACAGTGGAGAAAGGACAGCCTCTTCAATAAATGGTGCTGGGAAAACTGGACAGGTACGTGTAAAAGTATGAGATTAGATCACTCCCTAACACCATACACAAAAATAAGCTCAAAATGGATTAAAGACCTAAATGTAAGGCCAGAAACTATCAAACTCTTAGAGGAAAACATAGGAAGAACACTCTAGGACATAAATCACAGCAAGATCCTTTCTGACCCACCTCCTAGAGTAATGGAAATAAAAACAAAAATAAACAAATAGGACCTAATGAAACTTCAAAGCTTTTGCACAGCAAAGGAAACCATAATCAAGACCAAAAGACAACCCTCAGAATGGGAGAAAACATTTGCAAATGAAGCAACTGACAAAGGATTAATCTCCAAAATTTACAAGCAGCTCATGCAGCTCAATAACAAAAAAACAAACAACCCCATCCAAAAATGGGCAGAAGACCTAAACAGACATTTCTCCAAAGAAGATATACAGAATGCCAACAAACACATGAAAGAATGCTCAACATCATTAATCATTAGAGAAATGCAAAGCAAAACTACAATGAGATATCATCTCACACCAGTCAGAATGGCCATCATCAAAAAATCTAGAAACAATAAATGCTGGAGAGGGTGTGGAGAAAAGGGGACACTCTTGCACTGCTGGTGGGAATGTGAATTGGTTCAGCCACTATGGAGAACAGTATGGAGGTTCCTTAAAAAACTACAAATAGAATTACCATATGACCCAGCAATCCCACTACTGGGCATATACCCTGAGAAAACCAAAATTCAAAAAGAGTCATGTACCAAAATGTTCATTGCAGCTCTATTTACAATAGCCCGGAGATGGAAAGAACCTAAGCGCCCATCATCGGACGAATGGATAAAGAAGATGTGGCACATATACACAATGGAATATTACTCAGCCTTAAAAAGAAATGAAATTGAGTTATTTGTAATGAGATGGATAGACCTAGAGTCTGTCATACAGAGTGAAGTAAGTCAGAAAGACAAAGACAAATACCGTATGCTAACACATATATATGGAATTTAAGGGGAAAAAATGTCATGAAGAACCTAGGGATAAGACAGGAATAGAGGCGCAGACCTACTGGAGAACGGACTTGAGGATATGGGGAGGGGGAAGGGTGAGTTTTGACAGGGCGAGAGAGAGTCATGGACATATACACACTAACAAACGTAGTAAGATAGATAGCTAGGGGGAAGCAGCCGCAAGGCACAGGGATATTAGCTCGGGGCTTTGGGACAGCCTGGAGGGGTGGGAGGGGGAGAGTGGGAGGGAGGGAGACGCAAGAGGGAAGACACATGGGAGCACATGTATATGTATAGCTGATTCACTTTGTTATAAATCAGAAACTAACACACCATTGTAAAGCAATTATACCCCAATAAAGATGTTAAAAAAAAAAAAAATAAATAAATCTATGGGAGCTTCTCTGGTGTGTTTTTGTTTAGAATACAACACAAGACAAAAGGAATTCACAAATTCATTCATTCAGTAATAATTATTGATAGTTAACTATGAGTCAAGTGAACTATATCAACATGGTAACATCCATTCGTAACAAGTTTACATTACAGTGAGGAAGATAGATAAAGACAAAAGCAAGTAAACAAGGAAATTATTATTTTGGAATATTTATAATTTAATATTATAATATATATTTACATAATTTATTTATATATATAAAATATCTAAGAAGCTACTGAATATGACTAAGGATCATAATATGAATTTTTAAAAGATAAAACTTTCTTCCTCGATATTTCTATAATTAGAATTATAATTGCCAAAATCATCTTTAGAATAAACAAAGAGTAATTAATTTGGCCTAAATTAATTAATTAATTAATTTGTTTCACTATAGAATCATGCTGCAAAAGCTTGATAGTAACTTTTAAATTAAATCACACATATTATGATTAATTGGTTGATTCTTATTACAGATAAATTCATAAAACTGAAGCTGAAATAAATTATGTTTTCAGACACTGCAAAGTAAGCTTTTAGGTTTCCATGATGTTGGGTGAAGGCATCACCCAACATATAATGAGCTGGTTGGTCCCCAGTTTTTAAAGTGCAGCAAAAGATAACCAGAATGAATTTTCAAGATTTCTTGTTCATTTTCCCCTTAAAATGAAACTGATGTATGGTAGTCAGTGCTTAACTGTTGTTAAGTTTACCCCCCAAAATGTTGATGAATGAATGAATGAATAACTTTTACTCTTAAAAAAGACTTATACAGAACTATGTTTCACTTAGGAAAGTATTTGATGTCATTGCTAATTTACTTTTACTGCAGTCTATATTCTCAGAAAGTCTACTGAGATATTCCAGTCAAATATGTGGTATATTTCACACAAATGTGTTTATGTTATGCTTTCTGGTGAGTGAAATTTATTATTATTTAACTCCTATTATACATCCTCCAAAAACTTCACCATACTTGAGATCTGATAAAGCATGACTATTGAGGATACTAAGATAGGACATCTATTCCTGAGCCTGATTCCCATAGACCTGAGAGAGAAAAGGCTTTCTGACATGCACCCTTAGTACAAGACAATGTCAGAATAAGTTTCTAAGGCAGATTAGATGTTGCCATAAACACCAACATAAAACCCACAGTGCTTCAAAACATTATAACAGCACACTGTATATTGTTTTTCATTTCATGCTCCTTAAACATTGGACTCATTTCCTGAGTCAATCTTCTTTACTCCTCAATATGCCTTTGGCAGATATTTTCCTCCATGCTATTTACAAGCTTAATTTCCTTGCTTGTCTTTAGGATTCTTCATTTTTTCTTTGGTTTCCCTTTTTTTAATTAAAAAAATGTAAAATCAATATATTTGAACTTGTGTAACGATACGTCTTAAATATCTTGGTTATAAATAGACACCTAAGATAATGTATGAATATATTTTAATCTATAAATACATTAATAGGGTACATTTTTAGGCATCTATATAGTATAAATGCCTAAATATGTACCCTATTAATGTAATGTAAGTATATATCCATACATTTTGCCTAATTCATCTTTCTCATCACACTCACTGGCAAAGTTTACTTTAAATTTCTTATGCAAAATCCATTTTCTTACTTTCTTATCATCAAAGTAAGCATTAATTATGTATGCTATGTAACTAATTCTAAATCCCACCTATGCCTGTTGTTCCATAGCAGTACCACCCCTGAGAACGTTGGCAAATAGTGTTGGGTCCACAGGAAAATGCTGGATGCTGCAGTATGAAAGAGAAATGTGTGATGACTGTCACTTTAAAGCCAAGATGAGACCTAGAGACTTTCCCAGGGTAGGTGCTCAATAAGTTTATTATTATTCATTACTACACCCGCATTTTATGTTTTCAAATACTGTAACATTACGATGTGTGTTTCTCAAAAAATCCTTATTTGTTATTTCATATAGTTTTTGAAAATTTTCTGAAACTTCAAGGCAGATAATCTGTTTAGATTATCTTGATTTCCTCTATTAATTTTCCTTGAGTGCAGAGTCAATATCATAGCCAAAGACATATCTCCTAATCACTTGATCAGTTACCAATTACATGGTAATTGAAAAATCCAGTAAAGAAATTTAATTGAGAACACTAACACATAGAGAAATAAGAGTTTTGTCCCAAGTTGCACTGTTAAAAAAAAAAACCACACACACACAAGAAAGGTGGTGAAGGTGATTCTAGAAGTGCCGACACCAAACCTTTCTCTCAGCTAGAATATATTTCCAAGATAAGTTATTTATCTGTGGGGCGGGGGAGGGGAGTGCTGGGGAAGGAGATGGAGAGCTGGAGCTCAGTGCCTACCATCTGAAAAAATACATATCTCTAATGTCAAAATTCAAGCAATGCTAAAGACTGTGTTATCAGCTTACAAAGTTCAAAGCAGAATGTTTTTTGTGCTGTTGTGTTATTTCCTGCTGAAATAAGAGTACCTCACCAAGTAAATAACTATTTGTTTAGGGATTTGCTTTTAATTGATCGGTCAGCCCCCAGACTTGTTGACCATGGATCTGTCTCTAACTGTAAGGCAGTCTTTGACTCTTCACTAGATTGAATCACTTCAGCTGTATTTACGTATCCACTGTTCTCCTTGCTGCCTCCTCTTTCTAATCAATTGTTAAATTGATTAGAAAGTTGAGACACTAAAGAGTTACTCTTTCCATCACTTTTTGAAAACACAGCCATCATAGGAGCAGTAGAGAATATACTATTCTATAACATGTCTATTCTATTCACATTGTGACTTCTCATTCACAGAAAATAAAGCTATTTACTCTTTTCTCTTGGTCAAAGTATACCTTCAAATGTTATTGGCTGAAACATGAAATTGACATTTTTAAGGATCAGAAATATAGTTCAATTTAATATATTTATGTAATGCCTGCTGATTCAATACTTAGTCACTTCATATGTATCATACTGTAATGGCTAAGAGCATAGAATCTGAAACTAGACTGCCTGGCTTTAAAGTCCTGTTCCCTTACCTGTCCAGTGTGACTTTGAGCAAATTACTTAACAGATTTTCTATGTAACAGTTTCTTCAGTTTTAAAATGAGGATATTAATGGCCCTTATTTCATAGAATTATTTTAGATATAAAATGAGTTAACACTTATAAAGCAATTAGAGCAGTGCCTGGAGTAAAAGTATTTGTTAAATTTTTTTTAAAAAGGGTCGGGGAGAGAGGTACTACCCCATTTTATTGATACTCGTTCATTATCAAATCTGTATTGAAACTTTACATTCTGGATACTATGGCTACTGAAAGGATTTTACAGAACAGTGGAGCAGTCAGGATATGTGTTTTTAAAATAATTAATATTATGAAAAACGAGAAAGAAGCAAAGAAAAAGAAGTAGTCTGAATGGCAATTCAGAAAACATGCATCTTTTTTTAAATGACAAGCACTGAATTTAGGACCTTTCTGTTATTACAATCACCAGAATATCTGACTATTTGTATTTAGCACAATCTAAATGGTTATTAAAACAATGCAGACATTTGAGAAAAATTGAGCCTCCTGGAAAAGGCCATTTTAGTAAACCATCTCTTACCTGAGGGTAGGGTCAATGATTAGGAGAAATGGTCTGGTGACATCCAAATTGTGCTGCTACAGCTTTAGTTTTCTATCCATTCTGTTTTCTGAAAAGAAAGTAATGAATTTAAGATCTGCTGGAAAGAAAAAAGATAAGAATGCTAAACTACTAGCCACAGCAGCTGTATATGACATTGTTTAAAAGCAGGGATTCTAAAGTTTGATTCCCTGGGTTCAAGACTTAGTTTTGACATTCGCATACTCTGTGACTTTGAGCAAGAAACTTTACTTCTTTGTGTAATATTTCTCCAACTGTTAAATGAGAAGAGGGCTCTTTGTGTTTGGTTGCAAACAGTACAGTACATGATCTAAAAGAGGTGTTTCATAAATGATAAATAAACAATATAGCTTTGTTACTAAGAGCCTCTGAAATAAGGTTGACTAGATTTGAATCCTGGCTCCAGGATATGAAAGTTTACAAATATTACTTAATCACTCTATAAGTATCAATCAAAAGGATATTTACAAAATCTACATATTTTAACACACTGTTGTAAGGATAGAGTGAAAATTTTTATTTAATTTATCCTAAAGGGATCATTCTGCTCTAATTCATCAAACTATAAAAATGATCCCATATTTAGTAGCTTAAAACAATAGGCAAGCTTCTGAAAGTCCACGTAGGATTGGAAATATTGATTAGATTATTTCTTGGAAACTATAATTTACCACCGTCTGTTCTCTGGTCATAATAATTCATATCCCTCTCATGAGTCTAGTCTTATCCCATTATGGCCTTTGTTTCAGGACTGAGGCCCAGGATCTTCTAAATCAGTTCCAATTATAGATTAAGCTCCTCAGGTACAATTTATCTAGTATAACTTTTAGAGAACAATCCTGTAGACCTGAAGAGCTGTAAACTAAAAGGACAAGCTCTCTGACCCACACAATCCCAACATACCATGGTTAGACAAGCAATAGATCCTTCATTTTAAAGGGAGAAAAATCTAAGGCATTAAGAAATCACAGGTCCATAGAAATTCTAAATCCCAGTTGGACACAGGTTGACAGGAATGATTCTCCCTATCTCTTGGCTTTGCTTTCTGGGCTTTTGATAGTTTCCTCTAAAGTATTCTTCATTTGCCATAAAAAAAAAAATTGTTGGCGTTAGCAGATGAATGAATCTTTCAGCCTGTTTTCTACCTACAGAAGTTGGAGGATCCAAAGGTCTCTTTTTATTTGACACTACCCCTGTGTTTTTTAGTCTAAGCTGGCAGTGTTTCCACTAATATTATATCATAAATCTTGAAATAAGGCTTTGTGTATTGTGGGTTTTAGATCAAGGTATTTTAGGGCAATATCCCTTATAGTCTTAGGAGCCTTATTTTTTAAGAGAGGATCTATGACATACTAAAAGGAATTTTGTCTAATCAAAGTACTACCTTAAATCCTCCTGAACTCTTTTTTTTTTTTTTGCGGTATGCAGGCCTCTTGCGGAGCACAGGCTCCTGACGTGCAGGCTTAGTGGCCATAGCTCACGGCTCACGGGCCCAGCCGCTCTGCGGCATGTGGGATCTTCTCAGACCGGGGCACGAACCCGTGTCCCCTGCATCATAGGGCGGACTCTCAACCACGGCGCCACCAGGGAAGCCCCAATCCTCCTGAGCTCTTAACAAGGGGATATATAGTTACATCCTTGTTCTCTTCTACAACCATGTTTTTATGACAATACACTGATACAATCTTTGCCTAAAAGCCATTTCTTAAATTTAGTATTGTTCCCATCTGGAAAGGTTGGGAATGGGGAACAAATTTATTTTCAAACCCAACAAATACTTGCTTATTTGTATTAACTAGTTCCTTCTTAGCTAATAGTTTTCCTCTTGAATTTTATAATAGTCAGTAAGAAAAACCAAGAATGACCTTCATCACTCTGCCTGAATCTCCTTAACTAGGTCATCAGTTCATTAGTTATATTTTGTGTTTTCCACATTACTACAGGCAATTGTGAAACTTTCTACCACTACACAAGTTTTCTCTAGTCTCCAGCTTCAAATAACATTTTCCTTTCCTTTAAGGTATTATCAACAGCCAACTCACCTGCCAACAGGCTTTTGCCTTTTGTTCTTCCAACTTGTGCCTACACCACAGTCCTAGATTCACATGACTAAGTTTGAGGCTTCCTTACATACTTCTGGTTAAAAATAGATAGATAGATGATAGATAAAGAGAGATATCTATAGATATATATTCTGCTACTCAATTAACCATGATTTATTTTCTGTATTTTTATGCTTTAACATATGGGGCCTTGCTGTCCCTGGAAGGACGGTCCCTCCCAGAGCTAGTCAATTCCTAGAGATAGTAAACAACTCACCCTTGAGTGTGCCTTTCAAATGAAAATACAACAATCTGGAGCTCACACAACTAAGAACAGCACTCTGCCCCACAGCCCATCACATTTATTCAAACTAGCCAATCTTAAGCCCACTTACTTCATCCATTCCCTCCTATGGAAGCACAATAGTCTCTTGTCCACACTTCCCCCTAACAGATCCTGGTGCTTCCCCATGTGGCCTTCTGTGGCATGGCATGCCACCTCCTCTTGGGAACTGTGCATATAACAATTTTTTCAATGGCAGTCCTCTTTTGATCTTTTGGACTTGCCATACCAAAATACTAGTAAAACATATTTAAAAAACAGTTACATAACAAATTATACCAAATAGTAGTAGCTTAAAATAACATATTAACTTGGCTCACCAAACTGAATTTGGCAGGGCCCACTAGTTTAGCTTATAAATTAGTAGAAGCAGCAGTTCTGGAAAAGCATGTGGGGTCAGAAGAATGAGGAAGACATTTCTGAGAAATAAAATCACCCACATGGGTCACAATTTGAACTAAAGTGCATTTTTTAAAATCTTCCTATGCTGGTAATTCTACAAAATAAGCCAAGTAAAATGTTTGATATTCACTCTCAAAAGCAATAAGATTTCTAAACATCAGATATCTGGAATATTATCAAAATTTGAGTTAAAGCAAATTATTTTGGTTCATGAGACACTCCTCTTGCAACTACCTCAAATACTTAATATTTCAATTCTGGATGTTTTAATCCACAACTTTTCTCCTATACAAATATGTTAGATCATTTGTACAAACTGGGAAAACTGTCCCTTTGTCATCTATACCTATATGACAAGCTAGAAATTTTTAAAAAATTTTTTACTTAATCCTTCTAATTACCAAATTATTTTGGCACTTTATTTTTCTAATGACAAATTCACAAATACTAATTTATTATCCAACACTTTCAAAAATGGGATTCAATGTAATGGAATCTTCCTGATAATTAAAGTTTTCATCTCAAGCACCATCTATTAATTAATTCAATAGGTGAAAGTAAACAGTGTGCAAACAGTGTTTTTCCTTTCAATTTGGTACCTAGGCTCCTACAGATTATCTTTTTTTTCTTAATTCTGAATTTATCTTTCCAAACTTTGAGATTTAAAGATGTCTGATTTCAAAAGTAGGGTTTGATGCTATATATTTTTAATTAAATTTAAATTAATTTTTCCTGGTGAAGTTGGGAATTTTATTCCATCTCTTGAAATAATCAAACATTCCCTGGGGGTGTTGCAACAGCAATCAATTAACCATTCATAGAATTACTGTTATAATAAAATTCTAATTAGTTTCTGTCTCTTCCTGTCTTACATGGTTGCTGGTGTTATCATCAGAATTGTCTAGTAGATTCTTAGATTTTTATTTTTTCATATCTTCAAGAAAAAATATCTGGGGAAAAGCAGTGCTCTGATTAGGCAAAAGATACATATTTTTTCTTTGAGAATTCTCCATTTATAAATTGCTTACTTCTGATAATGAATGTTACAAATATATATTTAGCCATAAATTTAGCTTATAAATTAGTAGAAAATGAAATAAAATTTAAAATAATGTTTTGTTATTATATCTATACTTAAATCTGCAAAGATAGCAATGCAATGCATAATTGCTGAATTCTTGAGTTGAGTGAGTAAAAACACCTAAAAAGTCTTGAAATCATTATAAGAACTCTGACTTAATGCTATTTACATACAATTTATTTAATATGATAAAACTGGTCATTGTTAACTTGTTACTGGAATTTGCTGGTGGTTATATGGAGGGTTGAATTGCTGTGTTTTGAAGTATATCCTGAAGAAAAATAAAAGTCTTTGTAAACAATAGAAATCATCTATTTAATTTGTAAAAGAATAATAATGTAGGAAGAACACTGAATACTGAACTTTCACCTGTGGAGAGTAAACTGAAGCAGAAGAAATGGTATACTATTGGGTTGGCCAAAAGTTCATTCAGGTTTGCCATAAGTTGTTACGGAAAAACCCAAACAAACTTTTTGGCCAACCCAATACAAGTCACATTCAAGAACTTAGCACTATGTGAGCTCCATAGAAGATAATGAGTGCAAATCATGATAGCTGTGCAACAATGTTAACTTATCATGTCAACAGGAGAGCATCTGTTCCTTTTATGCAGAATCAGCTTTGTTTCAGGCAATTCAAGGCAGAGCAATTGATAAATCAGCATGTATTCAGGCACTGCTTTGAGCCAAGTATTTACATTTTTATTTCAGATGGGGTCAAATATAGCTAATATATTTTAAAAGAAAAATCTCATCTCTGGGTACTTGGAAAATAATAGTTTTCGATCATTTAGATTCTAGAATGACCATTCCTCTACATATTGAAATACAAGATAAAGAAACGTAACTAATGATAATAATTTCAAACTTTTTCTCTGACTCTTTTTCTTGAAACCCTTCTTATTCTTGGCTTTTTTGAAACAGCACTTCCATGTTATTGGATCTGTGGTAACAAGGGCCTGTCCTCACTCTGATGCCTTTCTTTTTCTACATTGACTCTCTCTTAGGGCATGAATTTTCAAATCCTCAAATGGAGGATATCCTTCCTTTATGTTGACATCAATGAGAAGGAGAGCATTCAGGGAGGTACAAATAAACCATGTGCAATCAGATATTATTGCTTTGCAAGTAACCTACAGAGAAAATCCAAAGATAGTAAATTTAGTAAAAGATTCACAAAGTCCAACCAGCTTACTAAATCTCATAATTATGTCAAACCAAACACTCTTCAGACACCAAGTTAACATCAATCTAGAACTTAAGTAGCTTTATATTAGACTCACCGAACAAATAATGTTCAGAGTAAAGGAGACATTATTTCCTAAATTATTTATAAGGAGTCTACAAAAACTAAAAGCATGGATACAAAACAGGATATTCAATTCAAATGTAATCATACTACTAGCCTACAGCTGCAAGAATTGGAAAGAAACCAAAATCTTACACAAGGACTGGATGGCTTTGAAAACAAGTACAATGGAAGATATTCTACTGGACTGAAACCAATTTACTCCAGCAGATAATCTGAGGAAATAACCGTTGAGAACTATGTCTCTACCAGAACTAGCAATAAGCACAAACTTATTTAAGCCAACTATTCCAGATGTTCACCCAAGGGCACAAAGCCGCAAAATCAGATGGTATGACCTGACTGCCAAAGAAAAACCTTAAAAAGCACCACAAACAGAAATAAAGGGCAGTTGATCTTAACGCCATACAACAGATGGCAATAAATGTAGAAATAATTATATTTTACACCTTGTGCCAAGGTTGGAGGGGAAAGGAGGCAATAAACACTCTCATTTGTGGTAAGAGTATATTGTTGTCATGTCAAATCTAGACTATTCTGCAGTCCTTTTCAAAACAGAGCAAAACACTGAGAAATGAATCTTTGTTTTAAACTGGATCATACATTTTAACTGAGCAAAATTATTTACAGTGGGTCACATTTCTTTGCCTATGACCAACACATATATAGGGTTTGATGTTGCTCGTAAAACCATCTAAGTGTAACAAGCAACACAATGAGAGGAAGAACGTACGGAATTTACTCTACTCATAGGATAAATGATGGAGTTTTTGATTTAACATTTTACTTCTTTACTTCATAATTTTCATGATTTATTTAGCACCCACTGTATGCAGAGCTGAGTACCAAGATTTATGTTTATCTTATTGTTCACTGCAGACGAGCAATGGCATAACACAGGCGCAGATGGTGGTGTAAGACTACAGTGGACCAGTTTAACCCCATCTTGGTGTCATTTGGTAATATGAATTGACAAGAGTATATAATTTATTCTTAATGATCCAGATACGAAGTGTCCATGGAATCATTTAATAATGTCCACTAGTACTTTGGCACTCAAGATACTACCTTCCAGTCATCTGTTGGCATGTATTAAGAGAAGGTAAACTAATGGTGATATTACTCAGAGGAAAATATGAATAAAAAATATATGTATAGAACTAGACAAACACATAACACATACCAGAAAAAAATAGAGCAAAGCCTTTGATTAATTTGTTGCTTTGACTATGTGACATTGTTTTCCAATATAATTATCCAAGAATAAGAAACACAATCCATGAAATGATTCCTAAATGTCACACACGTTGCACATACTATCTATACTCATAACAATTTCTTTCTAGAATAGTACACTGATGCTTATTGAGGTTACATAAATTGACCAAAGTCACACAACCAATAAGTCAATAGACAGAAATCTAAAATTATCCATATACCTTACTAAACTAAGGAAAACCTCTGTGTACTTAACTCTGGAATAATGAATAAGACCTGCTGTGTTCATTTTATCTGCAGCTGCATGCTGTTGGAAATCCATTAAGACATACAGTGGGGATTATTAAAATTCTCCCCAATTATTTTACCAGGTATCAATATCAATGATTTGTTAGGATATACATGGTTTTGAAATTGAGTTTTGTCCTTGAAAACTTAATTAGGCCACATGGTTGATTGAAATGGACTGAACATCTAAGCTGAAAAACAACCAATATTTTTATTTTCAAAAGTATCTCTCAGGCAAAATAAACTAATAGTGATGCCCCAGATATTACAAACTATAGGAATACTATAGGTATAAACAAATGGGGAAGGAGGAATATGACGCTGTAGTATTTTGCTTTTTAAATATGTCTGTTTCTTTTTTTTTTTTTTGCGGTGCGCGGGCCTCTCACTGTTGTGAACTCTCCCGCTGCAGAGCATAGGCTCCAGACGCACAGGCTCAGCGGCCATGGCTCATGGGCCCAGCCGCTCCGTGACATGTGGGATCCTCCCGGAGCGGGGCACGAACCTGTGTCCCCTGCATCGGCAGGCGGACTCTCAACCACTGCGCCACCAGGGAAGCTCTATTTCATATTTTGACATCTCAAGTGCTTTGCAAGTTTGCAAATTAAAATGATTTATATTTCTAGGCAGATAATATGTGAATGGGCTTATATCTTACAATTGGGAGTGGTGGATATATACATCCAGAGTAAATACTATTCAAGGTGTTGGGTTTTTTTTTTTAACATCTTTATTGGAGTATAATTGCTTTACAATGGTGTGTTAGTTTCTGCTTTATAACAAAGTGAATCAGCTATACATATACATACATCCTCACATTTCCTCCCTCTTGCGTCTCGCTCCCACCCTCCCTACCCCACCCCTCTAGGTGGTCATGAAACACCAAGCTGATCTCCCTGTGCTATGTGGCTGCTTCCCACTAGCTATCTATTTTACATTTGGTAGTATATATTAGTCCATGCCACTCCCTCACTTCGTCCACAATTCCCTTCCTCTTCCCCGTGTCCTCAAGTCCATTTTCTACATCTGTGTCTTTATTCCTGTCCTGCCACTAGGTTATTGATAACCTTTTCTTTTTAAGATTCTGTATATATGTGGTAGCATACAGTATTTGTTTTTCTCTTTCTGACTTACTTCACTCTGTATGAAAGACTCTAGGTCCATCCACCTCACTACAAATAAATCAATTTCATTTCTTTTTATAGCTGAGTAACATTCCATTGTATATATGTGCCACATCTTCTTTATCCATTCATCTGTTGATGGACACTTAGGTTGCTTCCATGTCCTGGCTATTGTAAATAGTGCTGCAATGAACATTGTGGTACATGACTCTTTTTGAATTACGGTTTTCTCAGGGTATATGCCCAGTAGTGGAATTGCTGGGTCATATGGTAGTTCTATTTTTAGTCTTTTAAGGAACCTCCATACTGTTCTCCATAGTAGCTGTATCAATCTACATTCCCACCAACAGTGCAAGAAGATTCCCTTTTCTCCACACCGTTTCCAGAATTTACTGTTTCTAGATTTTTTGATGATGGCCATTCTGACCAGTGTGAGGTGATATCTCATTGTAGTTTTGATATATATTCCTTAATGATTAGTGATGTTAATCATCCTTTCATGTGTTTGTTGGCAATCTGTATATCTTCTTTGGAGAAATGTCTGTTTAGATCTTCTGCCCATTTCTGGATTGGGTTGTTTGGTTTTTTGATATTGAGCTGCATGTGATGCTTGCATATTTTAGAGATTAATCCTTTGTCAGTTGCTTCATTTGCAAATATTTCCTCCCATTCTGAGGGATGTCCTTTCATTTTGTTTATGGTTTCCTTTCGTGTGCAAAAGCTTTTAAGCTTCATTAGGTCCCATTTCTTTATTTTTGTTTTTATTTCCATTTCTCAAGGACGTGGGTCAAAAAGGATCTTGCTGTGATATATATCATAGAGTGTTCTGCCTATCTTTTCCTCTAAGAGTTTTATAGTGTCTGGCCTTAAATTTAGGTCTTTAATCCATTTTGAGTTTATTTTTGAGTACGGTGTTAGGGAGTGTTCTAATTTCATTCTTTTACATGTAGCTGTCCAGTTTTCCCAGCACCACTTATTGAAGAGGCTGTCTTTTCTCTATTGTATATTCTTGCCTCCTTTATCAAAAATAAGGTGACCACATGTGCATGGGTTTATCTCTGGGTTTTCTATCCTGTTCCATTGATCTATATTTCTGTTTTTGTGCCAGTACCATACTGTCTTGATTGCTGTACCTTTGTAGTATAATCTGAAGTCTGGGAGCCTGATTCTTCCAGCTCCACTTTTTTCCCTCAAGACTGCTTTGGCTGTTCAGGGTCTTTTTTGTCTCCATACAAATTTTAAGATTTTTTGTTCTCGTTCTGTAAAAAATGCCGTTGGGAATTTGATAGGGATTGAACTGAAACTGTAGATTGCTTTGGGTAGTATAGTCATTGTCACAGTGTCAATTCTTCCAATCCAAGAACATGATATTCCTCTCCTTCTGTTTGTATCATCTTTAATTTCTTTCATCAGTGTCTTAAAGTTTTCTACATACAGGTTTTTTGTCTCCTTAGGTAAGTTTATTCTTTTTGTTACAGTAGTAAATGGGAGTGTTTCCATAATTTCTCTTTCAGATTTTTCATCATTAGTGTATAGGAATGCAAGAGATTTCTGTGCATTAATTTTGAATCCTGCTATTTTACCAAATTCATTGATTAGCTCTAGTAGTTTTCTGGTAGCATCTTTAGGATTCTCTATGTATAGTATCATGTCATCTGCAAACGGTGACAGCTTTACTTCTTCTTTTCCGATTTGTGTTCCTTTTATTTCTTTGTCTTCTCTGATTACTGTGGCTAAAACTTCCAAAACTATGCTGAATAATAGTGGTGAGAGTGGGCAACCTTGTCTTGTTCCTGATCTTAGTGGAAATGGTTTCAATTTTTCACCATTGAGAATGATGTTGGCTGTGGGTTTGTCATATATGACCTTTATTATGTTGAGGAAAGTTCCCTCTATGCCTACTTTCTGGAGGGTTCTATCATAAATGGGTTTGAATTTTGTCAGAAGCTTTTTCTGCATCTATTGAGATGATCATATGTTTTTTATCCTTGAATTTGTTAATATGGTGTATCACATGGATTGATTTGCGTATATTGAAGAATCCTTGCATTCCTGGAATAAACCCCACTTGATCATGGTGTATGATCCTTTTAATGTGCTGTTGGATTCTGTTTGCTAGTATTCTGTTGAGGATATTTGCATCTATGTTCATCAGTGATATTGGCCTGTAGTTTTCTTTTTTTTATAACATCTTTGTATGGTTTTGGTATCAGGGTGATGGTGGCCTCATAGAATGAGGTTAGGAGTGTTTCTCCCTCTGCTATAATTTAATAATTTGAGAAGGATAGGTGTTAGCTCTTCTCTAAATGTTTGATAGAAGTCACCTGTGAAGCCATCTGGTCCTGGGCTTTTGTTTGTGGGAAGATTTTTAATCACTGTCTCAATTTCCATGCTTGTGATTGGTCTGTTTATATTTTCTATTTCCTCCTGGTTCAGTCTTGGAAGGCTGTGCTTTTCTAAGAATTTGTCCATTTCTTCCAGGTTGTCCATTTTATTGGCATATAGTTGCTTGTAGTAATCTCTCATGATTCTTTGTATTTCTGCAGTGTCAGTTGTTACTTCTCCTTTTTCATTTCTAATTCTATTGATTTGAGTCTTCTCCCTTTTTTTCTTGATGAGTCTGGCTAATGGTTTATCAATTTTGTTCATCTTCTCAAAGAACCAGCTTTTAGTTTTATTTATCTTTGCTACTGTTTCCTTTGCATCTTTTTGATTTATTTCTTATCTGATCTTTATGATTTCATTCCTACTGCTAACCTTGGGGGTATTTTTGTTCTTCTTTCACTAATTGCTTTAGGTGTAAGGTTAGGTTGTTTACTTTAGATGTTTCTTTTTCTTGAGATAGGATTGTATTGCTATAAACTTCCCTCTTAGAACTGCTTTTGCTGCATGTAATAGGTTTTGGGTCATTGTGTATTCATTGTCATCTGTTTCTAGGTATTCCTTGATTTCCACTTTGCTTTCTTCAGTGATCTCTTGATTATTAAGTAATATATTGTTTTGACTCCATGTATTTGTATTTTTTACAGACTCTTTCCTGTAATTGATGTCTAGTCTCATAGCGTGTGGTCATAAAAGATACTTGATACGATTTCAATTTTCTTAAATTTACCAAGACTTGATTTGTGACCAAACATATCATCTATCCTAGAGAACATTCCATGAGTACTTGAAAAGAAAGTGTATTCCGTTGTTTTTGAACGGAATGTCCTACAAATATCTATTAAGCCCATCTTCTTTAATGTGTCATTTAAAGCTTGTGTTTTCTTAATATTTTCAATTTGGATGATCTGTCCATTGGTGAAAGTGGGGTGCTAAAGTCCCCTACTATGATTGTGCTACTGTCAATTTCCCCATTTATGGCAGTTAGCATTTTCCTTATGTACTGAGGTGCTCCTATGTTGGGTGCATAAGTATTTATATTTGTTATATCTTCTTGATTGATCCCTTGGTCATTATATAGTGTCCTTCTTTGTCTCTTGTATAGTCTTTATTTTAAAGTCTATTTTCTCTGATATGAGTATTGCTAATCCAGCTTCCTTTTGATTTCCAATTTGCATGGAATATCTTTTTCCATCTCCTCACTTTCAGTCTGTATGTGTCCCTAGGTCTGAAGTGGGTCTCTTGTAGATAGCATATATACAGATCTTGTTTTTGTATCCATTCAGCCAGTCTGTGACTTTTGGCTGGAGCATTTAATCCATTTATATTTAAGGTAATTATTGATATGTATGTTCCTATTACCATTTTCTTATATTTTTTGTGTTTGTTATTGTAGGTCTTTTCCTCCTCTTGTGTTTCCTGCCTAGAGAAGTTCCTTCAGCATTTGTTGTAAAGCTGGTTTGGTGGTGCTGAATTCTCTTAGCTTTTGCTTGTCTGCAAAGGTTTTAATTTCTCCATCGAATCTGAATGAGATCCTTGCTGGTAGAGTAATCTTGGTTGTAGGTTTTTCCCTTTCACCACGTTAAGTATGCCTTGCCAATCCCTTCTGGCTTGCAGAGTTTCTGCTGAAAGATCAGCTGTTAACCTTATGGGGATTGCCTTGTATGTTATTTGTTTTTTTTCTCTTGCTGCTTTTAATATTTTTCTTTGTATTTAATTTTTGATAGTTTGATTAATATGTATCTTGGCGTGTTTCTCCTTGGATTTATCCTGTATGGGACTCTCTGCACTTCCTGGACTTGATTAACTATTTCCTTTCCCATATTAGGGAAGTTTTCAAGTATAATCTCTTCAAATATTTTTTCAGTCCCTTTCTTTTTCTCTTCTTCTGGGACCCCTATAATTCGAATGTTGGTGCATTTAATATTGTCCCAGAGGTCTCTGAGACTGTCCTCAATGCTTTTCATTCTTTATTCTGCTCTGCTGTAGTTATTTCCATTATTTTTTCTTCCAGGTTACTTATCCGTTCTTCTGCCTCATGTATTCTGCTATTGATTCCCTCTAGAGAATTTTTAATTTCATTTATTGTGTTCTTCATCATTGTTTGTTTGCTCTTTATTTCTTCTTGGTCCTTGTTAAACATTTCTTATATTTTCTCCATTCTATTTCCAATATTTTGGATCAATTTTACTATCATTATGCTGAATTCTTTTTCAGGTAAACTGCCTATTTCTTCTTCATTTGTTTGGTCTGGTGTGTTTTTACCTTGCTCCTTCATCTGCTGTGTGTTTCTCTGTCTTCTCATTTTGCTTAAATTACTGTGTTTGGGGTCTCCATTTTGCAGGCTGCAGGTGTATAGTTCCTGTTGTTTTTGCTGTCTGCCCCCAGTGGGTGAAGTTGGTTCAGTGATTTGTGTAGTCTTCCTGGTGGAGGGGACTGGTGTCTGTGTTGTGTTCTGGAAGATGAGTCTGGATCTTGTCCTTTTTGTGGGCAGGACCACGTCTGGTGGTGTGTTTTGGGGTGTCTGTGACCTTGTAAGATTTTAGGCAGCCTCTCTGCTAATGGGGCTGTGTTCCTGTGTTGCTAGTTGTTTGGCATAGGTTGTCCAGCACTGTAGCTTGCTGGTCATTGAGTGGAGCTGGGTCTTAGCATTGAGATGGAGATCTCTGGGAGAGCTTTCACCGTTTGATATTATGTGGGGCCGGGAGGTCTCTGGTGGACCAATGTCCTGAACTCGGCTCTCCCACCTCAGAGGCACAAGCCTGACAACCAGCCAGAGCACAAAGACCCTGTCAGCCACATGGCTCAGCAGAAAAGGGAGAAAAAAAAAAAAGAAAGAAAGGAAAAAAGAAATAAAAGAAAGTTATTAAAATAAAAACTAATTATTAAAAATTAAAAAGTAATTAAAAAAACAAAAAAAAAAAAGGAAAGAAGAGAGCACCTAAACCAAAAATCAAATCCATCAATGATAACAAGCGCTAAAAACTATACTAAAAAAAAGAAAAGAAGAAAAAATGGACAGACAGAACCCCAGGACAAATGGTAAGAGCAAAGTTATACAGACAAAATCACATAAAGGAACATACACGTACACACTCACAAAAAGAGAAAGAGGGAAAAAATATATATATATCTTTGTTCCCAAAGTCCACTGCCTCAATTTTGGGATGATTCGTTGTCTATTCAGGTATTCCATAGATGCAGGGTACATCAAGTTGATTGTGGAGTTTTAATCCACTGCTCTTGAGGCTGCTAGGAGAGATTTCCCTTTCTCTTCTTTGTTCACACAGTTACTAGGGTTCAGCTTTGGATTCGGCCTTGTCTCTGTGTGTAGGTTGCCTGAGGGTGTCTGTTCCCGCCCAGACAAGATGGGGTTAAAGTAGCAGCTGATTCAGGGGCTCTGGCTCACTCAGACCATGGGGAGGGAAGGGTACAGAATGCGGGCCGAGCCTGCGGCAGCAGAGGCCAACATGACGTTGCCCCAGCCTGAGGCGCGCCGTGCATTCCCCCGGGGAAGTTGTCTATGGGTCATGGGACCCTGGCAATGGCGGGATGCACAGGCTCCCAGGAGGGGAGGTGTGGACAGTGACCTGTGCTTGCACACAGGGTTCTTGGTGGCTGTAGCAGCCCCCTTAGCATTTCATGCCTGTCTCTGGAGTCCGCGCTGATAGCCGCGGCTTGCGCCCATCTCTGGAGCTCATTTAGGCGGTGCTCTGAATACCCTCTCCTCGCGCACCCTGAAACAGTGGTCTCTTGCCTCTTAGGCAGGTCCAGACTTTTTCCCGGACTCCCTCCTGGCTAGCCGTGGCGCACTAACCCCCACAGGCTGTGTTCACGCCTTCAACCCCAGTCCTCTCCCTGGGATCCAACCTCGGAAGCCCGAGCCTCAGCTCCCAGCCCCGCCCACCCCGGCGGGTGAGCAGACAAGCCTCTCCGGCTGGTGAGTGCCGGTCAGCACAGATCCTCTGTGCGGGAATCTCTCCACTTTGCCCTCCGCACCCCTGTTGCTGTGCTCTCCTCCATGGCTCTGAAGCTTCCCCCTCCGCCTCCCGCAGTCTCCGCCCGTGAAGGGGCTTCCTAGTGTGTGGAAACTTTTCCTCCTTCACGGCTCCCTCCCACTGGTGCAGGTTCCGCCCCTATTCTTTTGTCTCTGTTTATTCTTTTTTCTTTTGCCCTACCCAGGTACGTGGGCAGTTTCTTGCCTTTTAGGAATTCTGAGGTCTTCTGCCAGCATTCAGGAGGTGTTCTGTAGGAGTTGTTCCACGTGTAGATGTATTTCTGATGTATTTGTGGGGAGGAAGGCGATCTGCATGTCTCACTCCACCATTTTGAAGGTCTCTATTCAAGGTGTTTTTAACCATTATTCTTAACTTGGAGCACTGATAATATTATAATAAAACATAAATTTACATACAAACATATATTACACATTCTATAGGTACTGATCTCATTTTATAGATACAGTAATTGATAACTTGACCATGAATTAATCCACTCATCCATCAAATTTATATTGAAGTTTTACATTTTGAATACCATGGTTCCTGAAAACCCATTCAGAAAGATGATTATACCTTACATGAAGCTTCCACAATTAAAGTATCTGAATATTTTATGAGAACTTCATTGATTATCATTTTGGATTTAAGATAATACACTTTCCCTATATACCCCATATTTGGTATAATGCTATGAACAGCTTAAGTTGCCCAGTATGTCTGATAATTCATTTAAATATTTAATTCGTCTTCTACTATGGTGCTATGCTGAGAATGAATATCAAGCTTCCACGGAACCCTATGGTTTACTAAAATAGGGTGATGATGTTACCATATACTCTCTAAGATATAATTTGTTCAGTGATGTCAATGACTTCATTATAGCATTGAGCAGGATATATAAGAAAATGGTGAATAGAAAATGGTGAATGCTGAGGAAGAGGAGAATATGATAAATTGGTCTCATCCCACTAGGTGCTATTTTACTAAGTGCCGTACCTTGTAAAGAATTCAGTTCAGAATAGGCAATGTAAGGTTAGGAGGATGTGATCTCCCTATTGATAGCTCTAACCAGTAATTGAAGCCTTCTTCATTCTGTACCATCTGTAGACTCCATGTGGTCCTGCAACACAGAAAGCGGAATGAGACCCTTAAGCATGGATTAATCAATGCTATTCCATGTTCTGTCATAATTTACTGCAGCTACAAATGTTATTGAGGAACGCCAGTATTAAAATTACTCTTTCAAATAAAATACAAAGCCAACATTATAAAGAGTGATACTTTTAGAAGTATTCATGCAATTTCTAGCATGTTAATGTCTAACCTCTAGGTTATTGGAGTATTTTTTCTGATGTGTTGATTTTATGTTTTCATAAAGTAATATTTCTTTATTGTTTCCTTCCCCTCTACTCCTCTGTTTTCCACCAGCATAGATGTTAGTCAATGCAATCGTTTGTTCATTTTACTATTTTTTTTTCCCAATTGCTGGTACCAAAATCAGCTATATAACAAAAGAAAATAGAAAAGGTGTCTGGGAAGTTTGCTTTTTAATCCCCTCTTTGGGAAAGCTCTCATCTATATCTCCATTGTTTCTTATAAGAATAATTAATTCTCTGTTAAAACCCAGCACTTGTAACTCCTCATGTATACCCAGAATGGAACAGTTCACAACTACAGAATTTCACTTGGAAAATTGTGAGAAACAACTGCTCCCACTTGAGCTATTCAGAGATGACTACAATTATTAGTCAGCTTATTGGACTCCAGAAGTTGCAATAATAAAAGCACATTCCACCACTTGGGAAGTGAAAATATCACGGACATTGTTTTTCTCCCCCTCCTTTTGAGTCCCTTGGAGATTTTTGGTCAAACACCCATTCTTGCCTAAAACATTCCTCCCACAGACCAATCACCTGGATAATTGCATTTTCCTTCTGAAACATGCAAGGGAGAAAACAACCAAAAATAACAAACAGTGACTCACAGTCATTAAAAGAAACATTTCTGATTTGGTTTTGTATTCAGCTCACATACTTCTGAAGGCTTCGGTTCTTAAGTCAAACTATATTGAGCAAGGGTGTTGTTCCTTTATTGTCACTGGTAGTGTGTGTGTGTGTATGTGTGTGTGTGTGCTGTGTATATTTTTGTCAAGGCACTGAATATGATAAATTCCACTAGGTACAGTAAAAGGCAGAAAATGAAACTTCTTTACCCTTTACGTCTTGGCCTGATAACTGTGAAGGGAGAATTTCTCTCTCCTGCCCCAAAGAGGCATAAGTAACAACAGGTCTGATGAGGGGAAAAGTACATAAGCCACCCCCTCATAGGATGAATTCCTTTCCAGCAAGTTCTTCTTGGGGAATTTTTTTTTTTTTGGTTCAGGTGCAAGCTATTACCCTGTCTATGACAACAAAACCTGTGATCTTCGCCTGAATGTTTACAAACGAGTACAGGTGGCATGACAAAATAGGCTTTGGAATAGATATTAGAAAGCAGAAAAACAGCAGTCTGTCAAAGAGATTTGCTTCAAAACTGATTTACTGACAATTTTTTGGCATCCAAAGACCACATTTTCTTCCTTAAACCATTATCTTTATTGTCAACATTATTGATACACATTATTATTTATCTTACAATTACAAAAGTGCTCACCAAAGCCACCAGTTGTTTTCACTACATTCACACAGTTAAAAAAAGGGTTGCAACATAATCAAATCTGAAATTTAAGCAGACTTGAATGATTAGCCTTTTTTCAAGGTCATTAATTGTGAACAGAGCTTTGCTTCCACAGAAATGATTTGGGGATATCAACACAAAAGAAGAAATAAATATCAGAAATATGATTTTAAAATGGAGATCAATCAGTGACCCAAATCCCTATGTATCTCTTTTTACCTCTTATTTTTCATTCATTGAAGCACATCATAAATGTCACATATAACAAAATACCTGGCACCGTCCCTGGTAAATATTCGTTGCGCTACAGATATTAGTTTTTTGAATTCATGTCATTTTGCCCCAAGCGGTTATTTTTCACATATATCCAACTTCAGTTTTTTCTTAAAAATCCAATGAAATTTCCTTCTTTGAAAAAATTAAGAAAGGCGACTAAGAAAAAGAAGACAAAGGATATATCCTTCCTTGAAAGACAATTAACTAGAGTTAAATGTATATTGTCCAACTTTGACCTATAAATTTTCTTAAATCTCCATAGTGCATTTTATAAAATGGTTGTTGTTGGTTTTTTTGAAGTTATAGTTACTAACAAAAATAGTTTTGGGGTAAACATGTGCTAAAACATGTTATTCTTGAGTGTCTAAATCAGCAGATTATATTACTAAAGACTGTCATGTCTAATAGTTTATAAAGCTATTTATAAAATAAATGACAATGTAAGTTAGCCCTGGGGTTAAAAACTTTGTTTCAATTTATGTTTAAGCTCTAGCTAAGAGAACTGTTTTTGAAGATACCTCATTATTCCAAGACCACCATGCAACCTTTCTTTTCAAGATTCCTTACCTTAAAAAAAAACGTTGTATTTGAGAAACTTTTCAAAAAATTATTTTTCTTCAAACAAAAAAAATCAATACCCCAGAACCACTGTTTATAAAATATTAAATAAGAATAATGCTTAGTGCTTTGTAGTAAGACTCAAACATAAATTTCCAAACCTTGTTAAACGAAGTAACGACTTTGTTTGGGTTTTACATCCTAAATAAATAAATTTTTTTAAAGACTGACAGTATTGATTTTTTTAATTTTTATTTTATGTTGGAGTATAGTTGATTTACAATGTTGTGTTAGTTTCAGGGGTATAGTAAAGTGATTTAGTTATACATATAAATATATCTATTCATTTTCAGATTCTTTTCCCATATAGGTTATTACAGAGTATTGAGCAGAGTCCCCTGTGCTATATATGGTAGGTCCTTGTTGATTACCTATTTTATATATAGTAATGTGTATATGGTAATCCCAAACTCCTAATTTATCCTTACCCCCCACCTTTCCCCTTTCTACATCTGTGAATCTGTTTCTGCTTGGTAAATAAGTTCATTTGTATCACTTATTTAGATTCCACATGTAAGTGATATCATACGATATTTGTCTTTCTCTCCCTGACTTACTTTACTTAGTATGATAATCTCTAGAGACATCCATGTTGCTGCAAATGGCATTATTTCATTCTTTTTTCTGGCTGAGTAATATTCCATTATATATGTACCACAGCTTCTTTATCCACTCATCTGTCAGTAGACATTTAGGTTGCTTCCATGCCTTGACTATTGGAAATAGTGCTGCAATGAACACTGGGGTGCATGTATCTTTTCAAAGTATGGTTTTCTCTGGATATATTGTTTAATTTTAAAATGTACTAGAAAGGGCTGTTCACTTTTTCACTATTTCTACAGTCTCCTTTTTTTCATAAAAATATCCTTTAAATTCTTGCTATTTCTCCAACTGGCAAGAGAAGAAAACTTTTTTCGGGCCTCTCACTGTTGTGGCCTCTCCCGTTGCAGAGCACAGGCTCCGGACTCTCAGGCTCAGTGGCCATGGCTCAAGGGCCCAGCCGCTTCGCAGCATGCGGGATCCTCCCGGACCAGGGCACGAACCCATGTCCCCTGCATCGGCAGGTGGACTCTCGACCACTGTGCCGCCAGGGAAGCCCCGAGAAGAAAACTTTTAAAACTCAAAGCCATTCAGAACTTTGAAAATCTGCTGAATAACTCAAGATGGTAATATGTGTTTACAAATCTTTCTGATGATTTTAAAATATAAATATGAAATATATGACTCACAACATCCATAAAAATTGAACCCAAATCAGAAGGTAAGATGTCTTACTAAACTAGGCTAATTAGAAACTTTTGTTTTCTGTGTTGCTACTTTTATTTAAATACATGTAACATATGTGACATTATAAATTATCCCAAATGAATCTGATGACTAAGACATTGCATAGAAAGCTAAAAGCTAAAATCTTAGACTATTTCAGATATTTTTAAAAGTTTTTTTAAAAACTATAGAAAACTATAATTTAGAAAACTTTAGAAAACTATAATTAGTTTATCTATCAATAAATGAAATAAATCTCATCTATATCTTCTATAAAGAGAAAGGCCATTACTTCCACTTAGATTTGCTCTGTTTCTTCGTTATATAAATACATGTGCATATCCACATTTGTACACGAAACTACCACCACCTTCACCATCCCCAATTCCCCTCCACAACCATCATTTTAAAGATATTTTTAAGAGAGCATAACCTTAATAGAATTTCAACAGAGAATACCAACAGTTGAAAATATCCACATTCAAGGAATTCATTAACAACAAAATAGGGTATAAATTACATTAACCCCAGCACATCTCACAAAGAAATTAACTTTACCAACTGAATATTTTTGGTAATATTATAAATATCATTGAATAAGTATGTGCATCATAAGAAATACCATAATAAAAGGAAATAAACTACTCATAATTTTAGATTGCTAGTCTAGACTAAGTATTTTTATGAAAACTATACCCTTCAGATATTTAGGAAGCTCACATACTTCACAGTTGCCAACTTTATATCTTCTCCTGTGAACGAATCTTGTAATAATACTGATGAATTTAATCCCCGTTAAAATTACTGGCTGATTGTGAGAATTTATTATGTGAATTTACTTTAACACGTTACAGATCATCTATCTCTCAGTATTTTGCCTTGTTATTTAAAATTTCATTTTCTTACAAACTAAAGATGTTTTCCAATATACAGAGTTTTAAAATTGAATTAAATAGTTTTTAAAATGAACTACAGTAGAGAATTTTCAATATCTCATTGAATAAGGTAAATAAGCCACAGTAGTAATTTGACATATGCTTGTATTGTTGAGAAAGAAATAGTTGGCATAGAATTTTTAACTCTGCTTTTTAATTAATGTAGAAAAGTAGGAGACTACGTAAAAATGATAAGTATTCCTTGATCTCACAAAATATAAAACAATGGCTGTGTTTTTTATTCCAGAATTATTGAATAGTACATGCTGTGCTCTCAGTTACAGTTTACAATAGTGCATTTTCTCCGTGCTATATAAGGAAAACTCCTTCCTGAGGTGAGAAAACAGTGACAAATTTTGGAAGGAAGCAATGCTTTGGCTGTATTAAACTTAATCCAAAGAAGAAAATGAGCTAAAATACCTATTTGCCAAATTCTAAATCCATACTCCTAGCTGCACAAAGTGAAAACACTTCAGTAAGGACAATGTATAAAACCTAGCCACATGGGCTTCCCTGGTGGCGCAGTGGTTGAGAGTCCGCCTGCCGATGCAGGGGACGTAGGTTCGTGCCCCGGTCCGGGAGGATCCCACATGCCGTGGAGCTGCTGGGCCCGTGAGCCATGGCCGCTGGACCTGCGCGTCCGGAGCCTGTGCTCCGCGACTGGAGAGGCCACAACAGTGAGAGGCCCGCGTACCGAAAAAAAAACAAAAACCTAGCCACAAAAAAGTGTGTATATATAGATATATATACACACATATACATAATCTCAATCAGTAGATTAACTCTATCAATTAGCTTCTGGTAACTCAGTGGCTTAAAACAACAATCTTTAGTTCACAGTTCTGTGGGTCAGCTAAGGCTGGGCTCAGCTAGGCAGTTCTTTTGATTTCATTTGGGCCCATTTCTGTAGCCTATGAGGTAGCTATGCTTGTGAGGGTTGGCTCGCTATAATGTGGGGAAACAGAATAGACTGGGCCATGGCAATTCATCATGCAGCAGGTAGCTGGACAGGTTTCCCAGAGAGGCTCTTGTGCGTAAGGCCTCTTGAGGCCTGTGCTTGGAACTGGCACAATATTGCTTCTACCAATTCTCTTGTCCAAGGCAAGTTACAAAGCCAGCTCAGATTCAAGAAGTGGGGAAACAGACTCCAACACATAATGGGAAGAGTTACAAAGTCATATTGCAAGTGGTGTGGATGAAACTATGGAAAATTTTGTGACAATATGTTTTTGCAAACTACAAACTACAGTGATAGATTACATATATTAACCGTCCTATAAAGACTTGTTGAATGGATGAGTGAATAAATGAATGAATAAGTGAATAACTGAATGATGAAGAGAAGTAATACAGTTCTCCTCAGTAAGGTAACATCTTCATTAACTGGACATGATCTAGGTCATAATGTTGATAATATTTTGTAGTCACTCTTTGTTTATACAGATAGGCTGTTTTGACTAAATTGAGTGCTTCCTTTTTCTAATCTTTGTGATTTAAATACCATTTTCAAAGTTTTTGCTTTCTGAATTGTTATAATAATCCAATTATTACTAAAGAATATTGTTGTCCAAATTTCTTTCTGAAAAAAATTTTCTCATTCTTTTGTTTTATGGTAATTGACCTAATTAAATTATTTCTGGCCTTTAAATAGTTTTTTTCCCCCTGTCTAATTGTATGAAACTAAACACTTAAAATTTACTAGGGAATTAAAACCATTTTTATATATATAAATAAAGACTAATTGCTATCAACTGTAAGAAGTCTTATATTAAAAAAACCTTCCTTTAAGTAAGCTTTCACTGTATTTTCAACATCTATTCTTCCCTCTACCTCAAAATAAGGATTATTTGAGTAAGCCTTTTTTATCCAAATTACATCTTCATTTCTGCTGGTGTATTTTTATAAAATGAAGAGCACTCTGATAATGAGACTTAAAAAAATAACTGGAAATCATTCCAAATTAAACATCTGCCCACATGCAACACATCTCAAAGAAAAGGCACATATCTCTGAGGACAGAGACAATGCAAAGATAATTCAATATGAAAGTAATTTTCATATGAGCCTTGGCAATTTTTCTGTATATGGCAGTATAGACCTCAAAAGTGTGATGGTAAATACTTGTTCAAATGCAAATGTGAAAGGCATTAGTTTAGAATGCATGGAGAATATGAACTTGATTTTGGCTGGCATTCTACTTTGGTAGGTCCACATGTTAAATTAGGTTCAGTCTCATAATTGCACCTGTAGTTAGCATAGCAGCACAGAAAGACCAGTGCTAGGTTCCTGTTCAAGCACAGAAAGGTGTAGGGTTTTATGGTCCCTAGCTTGCTTCACTGTGTGACACTATTAAAATTTCCACAGAGAACAGCACTATACAGAGCCCAATCAGAAAAAAAGTAATGCTCCCTTGAGGGAATTAGCTCATTTTCTTTTTATTGGTTGTAATGTGTGTAATTCCAAGCCACTGGTTTCATCTTCATTGTTTTAAAGAGAAAATCTCATGTAAGTCAAAAAAAATAAATTAAAATGCAACTACATCTACTAAATTCTTTGCTTTTTATATACAATAAAAGTTTAGTTTTTGTGGTAAAATAATCTTCTATTTGTTTCATTTTATTGTAATGGTGCCTCACAGCTGCCTCCTATGCCTTAGAGATGGAAGGAAAACACAATTTGAAATTAGAAAGAATCTTAAAATTCTCCATGAATGAATCCCTTTGAATTTAACTCGAATTAGGAGTAACAAGACCATTTATAGTAACTTTCAAGAGATACTATGTATGCAGTCTATTAAAAGCATCCAGAAGTCCTCTCTGGGTTCACATAGGCAATAACATGTATGCGTTGTACGAGCGCGCTCGTGCATGCTAGGGCAAGCACATACGGTACTACCTGCATATACAAATTGGTGTATATACATTATACACTCATTACTTTGTTCTTCTGCTATGGTTACAGAATCAAGACTTCCTTAATAAAAATGGAACCCTTCCTTCTAATTTAAGCTATATTTCATTTAAAATATAGATGCAAATTAATATCTTTTGACTTGATAACCCCATTGGGCAAGTTGGTGCATTTACATAAGTGAAGAAGAATAGTTTTATCATTGAATGAAACTATCTGACAATACCCACATAAGAAAGTCAACCACGCGCAACCGTATATATGATTGTTAATTTTTCAAAGAACTTGGAAGAGTAGACAGTCGATAATCTCTTTTACATATGAGGTTTTTTATACTCAGAAATGTGATTTCTCAAAGCACGCACAAATAGAGAATCAAAATTTCCTTTCTTTGTCAACTAAACTCTTCACTCAGCCTCACTGAAATTACAATCTGAAAGGTTGCTTTATCAATGCCATCTATGTTTTACTTTTGGCCAAGGCCCAGAATGACTTCACAGCAAAGTTACTTAACATAAAAAAACTATCAACTTAGTAACAAAGAAAAGTATATTTAAGGCACAATATGTACTATTTTAGTTTCTATAAGTTATGATAGCCTCTAGCTTATTTTCTTTTTTCTCAGTTCCATTGAGGTATAATTCACCTATAATTTAAATATTTATTTTCTCAAGCAAAAAATATTTCTCTAAAACATTTTGGAAACACAAGATTTTCGACTTTGAAATGAACTATAGAGATTATCTCCTTGAATCTCCCATTCATTCTAGTATTCCTTTCTATATGTCCCTAATGTCTGCTTCTAAGTTCAGCTGGGAATAGGAGTTCATTATTTCATTAGGAAGACCATGATGCTTTGTTTTCAAAGTCTTATACTGAGTTAATCTTCCTCACTTTAAGTTTAAGCCACCACTGATAGTTCTGCCTTATGAAACCAGAGTTCTTGATTCCCCTTCCACATGAACTTCTCTCCAAATATTTAGTAGTAATTGTACTAACAATAATAATAATAATAACTAATATTTATTGAGTACTTATGTTCCAGGAACAGTTCTATATGATTTGCACATATCTTTTAATGCTAACAACAATCCTTCAGAGTAGACACAGTTACTAATGGTGTTTTACAGATGTGGGAAAAATGGGGAAAGGATATGGAAGTAATTTACCAAAGGTTAAGTAACTTGCCCAGTGGCACGGGATCAAATCCAAGGACCCTGGCTGTACAACTCTTAAAACTAACTATTGCGCTGTAATAATACAGCTCTCACATTATTTTCAAATTTTTATTTCTCAAACAAGTGCATTTAATTCAGCTACATTTCATATATCAAAAATTGGAGTGTCTTCACTGTCTTTTTTAGTCTCCTTTGTGTAAACTGCATCGTTTCAGAATTGGATACAATGGGTTAGATGCGGTGTAAATGGGGCCCATCCTTGAGGATTGATTTTCCCACTTCATCTAAGGACCACACCAGTATTAATTTAATTGAAGGTGGAATAAACTTGGGTAGACAATATTAGTAATACTGTTGCTCTAATAGAGCCAAAGAATGCAAAACCCCAAAATACATTCACACGAACTTCTGTCGATCAGCTCTCCCTAAATCTTTACTTTATAGTTATATTATTAGACCCATATAAAAGCTATACATTCATACATAGTAAATTTTATCCCATTCAATTTAACCTATCTAAAGTCTTCTGAACTCTGTTCTTTCATCCTGCATATTAGCTATCCTTTTAGCACTGTACGGTTTATCTTATTATCGTTATCATCAAACAATTTCTGTTCATTAATATTTCATTCTTGAACTAAAACAATGTTTTCAGTCTAATGGTCAGCCTAAGGTTACCAAAACATCTTATATTTTATTCTCACAAAAGCAGTCAGGCAAAACTTATTAAAACTCAAAACAGTTTTGAAAACTCATTTTCCTCTCAAACATTCACTTTCTATTAAAGTTACAAAGGAATTGCTTACTTGGTAAGGACCCACTTCCTTTCTGACTTATTTACCTATTCTCTTCCAACTCATGAGATTCCTAGATAAGGAAAAAATCATTTCTAGAAGAGAATAAATGTAGTTTCAGCTAAAAACAGGGAACTTTATTCTGATATGTGCTCTAATAAGAGCAACGTAAATGAGAATAAAGTCACCATGATTGGAGAAATTTTGCTTGTTTTGTCGTTGCAAACTCTCTGCATAATTCTCATTGGCATAGTCATTTTTTTTTTTTTTTTTTTTTTTTTGCGATACGTGGGCCTCTCACTGTGGGCCTCAACCACTGCACCACCAGGGAAGCCCATCATTTTTCTTTAAGTCATTTGAAACTTCAATTCTTTCTATGCCCCATTCTGGGATTATTTTTAAATGCAGATGAGAAACTTAAAAAGTAATGGAGGGCTTCTCCGGTGGCGCAGTGGTTGTGAGTCAACCTGCTGATGCACGGGATACGGGTTCGTGCCCCGGTCTGGGAAGATCCCACATGCTGCAGAGCGGCTGGGCCCGTGAGCCATGGCCACTGAGCCTGCGCGTCCGGAGCCTGTGCTCCGCAACGGGAGAGGCCACAATAGTGAGAGGCCCCTGCATACAGCAAAAAAAAAAAAAAAAAGTAATGGGAAAAAAAATTAAACTAATCAGTATCTTTATTCAGTTAACATTCCAAGTCTTCCCATAATACTTTCAGAAAACACATTCATCTTGCTCCAGTAATAATTCTTGGTATTCACCAATTAGACAAAGAAAGAAGTCAAATACACTGCAGGAAAAAATAAAATAGTGTAGGAGGACGAGGTTTTTATTTGATGTGAACCTGGCACATGGTAATTTCTCATCTGATTTAGAGGTCTGAAAAATAAGTGGAAATACAAGTTTTAAATTAATGTATACCAAGATCAATCTATTCTTTAGTAGAAACTAGACTTGTGTAAACCCTTTAACAATATAATTAAGAATTCGACAGTGCCTCTGTATATAATGCACAGTTCCAAATGTCTGCAGCTCTGATTCTGACCTTTCAAAACCCCATTAAGCTATGTAAATACAGTCCAAAGAAATGTGTACTGTGCATAAACGGTACTCTAAAGTCAACCAGACAAGGACACATTGCTTCACTGTTGTCCCCAGTGCTTTGTAAGAGCTCTGTTGAGGCATTAATACATCCTTGCTATTGATTTGTATATGACAGATCTACCACAGGACTCATTTTGTGGCCTTTCTGTTCAATATGGGGTTCAAAGGTGACCCCTACTATAAATATTATTCTGATATTAGACAGATTGTGATGGTTAAATTTATGTGTCTACTTAACTCTGTTAAGGGATGCCCAGATAGGTGGTAAAACATTATTACTGGGTATGTTTTTGAGGGTGTTTCTGGAAGATATCAGCATTTGATTCAGTAGAATGTGTAGAGATCTGCCCTCACAAACATGTGTGGGCATCAACCAATTCATTGAGAACCTAAATACAACAAAAAAGTGAAGAAAGGGCAAATTTTCTCTTTCTCTTCTTGAGCTGGGACATCCGTATTTTCCTGCCCTCAGACATCAGAGATCCTCATTCTCAAGCCTTCTAACTCCAGAAACTACATCAGCTACCCCCTGATTCTCAGACCTTTGGACTCAGACTGAACTCCACCACCAGGTTTCCTAGTTCTCCACCTTGTAGATAGCAGCTTATGAAACTCATGGCCTCCATAACTGTGTGAGACAATTCCTACAACAAATCTCTTATATATGCTGCTGGCTCTGTTTCTCTGGAGAACTCTAATACACATATATTACAAACACCTTTAGCAATTTAATGAAAATAATAACAGTGACATTTTTTTGAAAAGGGAAAGAAAAGTAAAAGTCCAGGACTCACATTAAATATCATAAAACTCTGATAAGACAGTATTTGATTAGTTTTCTATGGATATATTTTTAAATTATACAATTAATATTCACTATAGAAAAAAGAAAATATAAATCATCTCAATTCCACCAACCATTGTAAATTTCCATTAACATTCTGGTATTTACCTTGCAAAGTATCAACTGTGTTTGGAGCATGTGTATGCATATATACTTACAATCATATAAACATATATGTAACATCAGAAGTAGACTGCTTGCCCAAGATCCTCGACCTGACTCGTATGATCCTTTATGTTTTCTTAACTTCTTGGACCTTTTCATGTGCACCAAACGTTTTTCCATCATAGGCATGATCCTATGCTTGTTTTAAAAATCAATCCAATTGTTGAGTTTGTGGCCAATTACCTGAATCTAGAACCTCTGGATTACCTGGGTGGATTTCTCTACTCCAAGGCTCTAATTGGTTGGCCCTTAGGAAATTTATTTTAAAGAAAAAATTACAGTCCTGTTCAGGCCACTATTGATATTACTAGATGGGATCCCTTCACCTGGTCAATTAATAATACCTGCTCTGACCCTGGCCATAAATATGAATTTTCACCTATTACTCAAGCTCTATCAGAGCAACAAGCAAAATTTTCACCAAGGAATAAAACCTCCCACAATTATGGGATGGATTTATATAGTTAACACCAGGCTATGGTAATTTAACTTTAAAGGCTTCTCTATGTTGGGAACAGTTAAATCATTCTAAGGATAATCAGTCTAGTAACACTAGGAAACTGGGCTGGATGCCTTATGGACAGTGCCAGTATATAATTTCCCTGAAAGATAAGGATTGGTACAGAACAGACTAAGTCAAACAACCTGGGATGTACTGTACCACACCTAATGGAAGTTCTTGGCTTAATTCTTACTTATGACTTTACTAATACTGCTAGCTATGTTATTTGTATTTTGCCTGTTTTACAAAATTGTTGTTTCTTACATTGCCAAATGTTGTGACTGAGTCTCTGATAAAATGATGATACATAGTTCCATATGAGATCAATGATTGTAATAATGTAACTCTAAATATGGAAGAATCAACAAAAGGGAATATTTTCCTGGACCATAAGAGACTAGTAAAACAGCTGATCCAGAGACTTTTGACTAGTATTCTCACTAGGCCTTACTAGTATAAGGCCTAGTCCAGTAATAGCACACTGAGTAGCCTATCAGAGAAATCTTCAGCAGACCTGGGAATGAGCATTCCTAACACCATGGGACAAAATGGTAATGGAATGGCCCCAAACCATGGTCGAATTTATGACCATGAGGGGCCCTGTTAACTGAAAACTGGCACTTGCTATCTACTACCCCTACAAAGATTAAATCATGGCCACTGCAGCTGCTGACCTTCAACACCCCCTGAAAGGAGTTCAGGGTGGAGATCAGGAATGAGGCACGCTGTGCTCTGGGAAAAACTGGCAGAACAGGCCTTCAGATAGATACTTTTCAGGAGAAGATTTTATGAGCCCTAATTCTTGCATCTTCTCATACCTAGAGAAACACTGACATCATTAATGGTGACATCTGCTTTGGCTATTAAGGAGGAAATTACAATTAAAAGTGAAAATGAGTAGCTGTGGTTCAGACATCCAAGGAAATAACTAGGTGACACTATGGATGTAATTTCAGACAAGTCCTTGTATTGCTGAGAACCTAAGTTTTTCTGAGCTGTGTCAGACTTGGGATGCCACCAGCCCACTCTCAAAACGATGTCTGTTTGCAGCTGGTGACTACAGCCTTACTCTTCAAGGTCTCCTCTTGTAACTATTATATTTTTAGACAATGAAATTGATTTAGATCATACATTAACAAAAAGAAGAGACATGTATGATGACCAATAGCTCCTGTTATCTATGTGTTAATACCACATCAAAAGTTAAAACCTACTTAGATAAAACTAGACAACTGGCTGCCTGGCTACAAGTCTCCCCAAAGTGCCAGGTCCAGATTGGGTTTTCAGGCTTATTCTCCTGAAAAGAAATGAGAACTATTTTGTCTATTAACATTCAGGTTGTCACTCCTCCAAATATTTCTAACTGGGTCTGTTATACCTACATCAATCACACTGGGCTAATAGAAGAGGACATCAAAAATATATGACCACACCAAATGGCTCCATTCCTTTGAACAGGGTAACCCAAGCACTGACTCTATCTAAACCAGGATCAAAATTGCTAACAAATGTAACCTGGTCCTTACTCCTGCTTGGGCCCCTGGTTACAATAATTCTTTTACTTATCTTTGTCCCTGACCTTCTTAATCTACTTGTTTAGTTTGTTCTTTCTAAGGACACAATGGTTTCCCAGACAAGATGACAGTGATGCAGAGATTCCAGCCACTCCTTGGAACATATCCTGCTAGAATAACAACAGCAGTCACCCCTTAATGAGACAGGGTGAGAGCTCCGTGACCCCAACTAGGCAGGGTCTACAAGCCCCTAGGCAGCCTGAAGAAGCTACAGAAGGCAGACGTTTGCCCTTCATCCTCCCAATAAAGATTTCTCAGAGTTTACTTCTCTCAGGGGGATTTGGGGCAGGATACAGATGGGCTCCAGGCTGAGCAGCCGGAGTTCATCCCCTGTGGACAGATCCTCCAAATTAGCAGGAGGGAGGAGAAGCTAAGTCTTGCCCAGCTAAGAGTTAAAAGACCACATATTCCTCATTCTTGAAGTCAAGGAGACCTTCCCGACTACACACACACACAGAAAGTCTCCTTGGAGGTCAAAAGAGAGGGTGGTGTCACCTCATAGTAAGTGATGGCAACTACCTATAGGCCTGTTTGCTAGAATCCATCTTGGCTAAGAGATGAGGGCACACACATGGGAGGACCCCGATATGTACCAGACATGGACTCAGAACCAGGCAAAGCAAGATGACTGGCCAAAGGAAACCCAGAAGAAATGCCCCATAAAAGTGATTCAGACTACATTGAGGGCATGACTCTCTCTGAGTCCATCTAAATGTCTATCCACATGTACCCTTTTTCCTCCTAAAAAACACTTTACTTGTTTCACACACACAAAAAAAAAATGTACAAAGGAATTAAGGACTAAATATGTTTGGAACTTTTTTTTATTAACAATATACTGAGAACATATTTTTATGTCAAAAATATATTTCTAAAATATTGTTTTGATGAATAATCAATATTTCATTTTGTGTATAACCCAAATAAAATTCCTTCTTGCCACTGCCTTAGGGCTTACCATGGTGATGAATTCAAAAGAAGCAAACAGAACTTGTTAAAGGCTTGGCAAGGCATGTAAAGATACTACTTATCCAGCTGTATTACTTTTCTATCTCTGTAACAACTTAAAACAACAGTAACATGTTATCTCATAGTTTCTGTGAGTCAGGACTGTGAGTTAGCTGGGTCCTTTGCTTAGAGTTTCAAAAGCTGAAATGAAAGTGTCAGCCCACATTAGACCAGTTAGTTTTAATAGGTATCTACAGGACATTCCATCCAAAAACAGCAGAGTACACGTTTTCAAGTGCATATGGAATGTTCTCCAGGATAGATTGACATGCTAGACCACAAAAAAAGTCTCAACAAATTTAAGAAGATAGAAATTATATCAAGCATTTTTTCTGTAGCACAACAGTATGAAACTAGAAATCAATTACAGAAAGAAAAATGTGAAAAGCACAAATGCATGGAGACTGAACAACATGCTACTAAAAAAAACCAATGGGGCTTCCCTGGTGGCACAGTGGTTGAGAGTCCGCCTGCTGATGCAGGGGACGCGGGTTCGTGCCCCGGTCCGGGAAGATCCCACGTGCTGTGGGGCGGCTGGGCCCGTGAGCCATGGCCGCTGAGCCTTCGCGTCCGGAGCCTGTGCTCCGCAACGGGAGAGGCCACAACAGTGAGAGGCCCGTGAACCGCAAAAAAAAAAAAAAAAAAAAAAAAAAAAAAACCAATGAGCTAATGAAGAAATCAAAGAGGAAATCAGAAAATACCTCAAGACAAATGATAATGGAAACACAACTTTCCAACATCTATGGGATGGATCAAAAGCACTTCTAAGAGTGCAGTTTATGGCAATTCAGGCTTACCTCAAGAAACAAGAGAAGTCTCAAATAAACAACCTAACCTAACATGTAA
Source organism: Phocoena sinus (assembly GCF_008692025.1). Lineage (NCBI taxonomy): Eukaryota > Metazoa > Chordata > Mammalia > Artiodactyla > Phocoenidae > Phocoena > Phocoena sinus. The sequence continues at coordinate 81,304,103 of NC_045767.1, forward strand.
AGGAATTAGAAAAAGCAAAGCTGAAAGTTAGCAGAAGGTAGGAACTAATAAAGATCAGAGAGAAAATAAATAAAATAGAGGCAAAAAAAAATAGAAAATTTCAATGAGCTGGTTTTTTGAAAAGATAAACAAAATTGATAAATCTTTAGCCAGGCTCATCAAGAAAGAAATGAGAGAAGACCCAAATAAACAAAATAAGAAATGGAAGAGGAGAAATAACAACAAATACCTTAGAAATACAAAAATAGAGAATACTATGAACAGTTATATGCCAACTAATTGGACAACCTAGAAGAAATGGACAAATATCTAGAAACATACAACTTTCCAAGACTGAATCAGGAAGAAGACAATCTGAACAGATCAGTCACTAGTAGTGACGTTGAATTTGTAATTTCAAAAACAAAAAATTCACAGCAAATGGCTTAACTGGGGAATTTTACCAAACACATAAAGAAGTGTTAATACCTATTCTTCTCAAACTATTCTAAAAACTTGAAGAGGAAGGAACACTCCCAAATATATTCTATGAGGCCACCATTACCCTCATACTGAAACCAAAGACACTATGAAAAAAGAAAACTAAAGACCAATATCTCTAATGAGTATACATGCAAAAGTCCTCAAAAGAATATTAGCAAACTGAATCCAACAATATATAAAAAAGTTCAAAGACCATGATCAAGTGGGATTTATTCCAGGGTCACAAGTTTGTTCAATATTAGTAAATCAATGTGATACACCACATAACAAAAGGAAAGATAACAATCACATGATCATCTCCATAGATGCAAAAAAAGCATTTGACAAAATTCAACATCTATTCATGATAAGTACTCTCATCAAAGTTGGTATAGAGTTAACATATCTCAACATAATAAAGGCCATTTATGACAGACCTACAGTTAACATACAACAGTGAATAGCTGAAAGCCTTTCCTTTACAATCAGAAGCAAGACAAGAATGCCCACTCTCACCACTTCTATTTAAGATAGTATTGGAAGTCCTAGCCACAGCAACCAAACAAGAAAAAGAAATAAAAGGCATTCAAATTAGACAGGAAGAAATAAACTGTCTCTATCTGCAGATGACATGATACTATATGTAGTAAACCCTAAAGTCCTTTACCAAAAAAACTATTAGAACTAATAAATGAATTCAATAAAGTTTGAGGGATATAAGATTAATATACAGAAATCTGTTGCTTTTCTATACATTAATAATGAACTATCAGAAAGAGAAAGCAAGAAAACAATCCCATTTAAAATCTCATGAAAAAGAATAAAATACATAGCAATAAACTAAACCAAGGAGGTAAAAGACATATACTCTGAAAAGTATAAAATATTAATGAAGGAAATTGAAGATGATACAAAGAAATGAAAAGATATCTTGTGTTTCCAGATTGGCAGGAAAATATTGCTTAAATGTCCATACTACCCAAAAGCAATCTACATATTTAATGCAATCCCTATCAAATACAGTGACATTTTTCGCAGAGCTAGAGCAAAATATCCTAAAATTTATATGCAACCACAGAAGATCCAGATTGCCAAAGCAATCTTGAGAAAAAAGAACAAACCTGGAGTATCACACTCCTGACTTCAGTCTATACTACAAAGCTACAGTAATCAAAAAAGCATGGTACTGACACAAAAACAGACACATAGATCAGTGGAACAGAACAGAGAGCCCAGAAATAAAACCACACACTTATGGTCAATTAATCTATACAAAGGATACAAGAATATACAATGGAGAGAAAAGACAGTCTCTTCAATAAGTAGTGCTGGGAAACTGGACAGCTACATGTAAAAAAATGAAACTAGAACATTCTTTAACAGTACACAGAAAAATAAACTCAAAATGGATTAAAGACCTAAATGTAATGACCTTAAGCCATAAAACTCCTAGAAGAGACAATAGGCAGAAACTGCTTTGACACACATCATAGCAATATATTTTTAAAATCTGTCTCCTAAAGCTAAAGAAATAAAAGCAAAAATAAGCAAATGGGAACTAAATAAATTTTAAATCTTTTGCACAGCAAAGAAAGCATCAACAAAATGAAGACAGCCTACCTGAATGGGGGAAAATATTTGCAAATGATATGACCAACAAGGGGTTAATATCTAAATATATAACTGGCTCAATAAAACTCAATATCAAATAACCCAATTAAAAATGGGTGGAATAGGGCTTCCCTGGAGGTGCAGTGGTTGAGAGTCCACCTGCCGATGCAGGGGACACAGGTTCGTGCCCCGGTCCAGGAAGATCCCACATGCCACAGAGCAGCTAGGCCCGTGAGCCATGGCCGCTAAGCCTGTGCATTCGGAGCCTGTGCTCCGCAACGGGAGAGGCCACAACATTGAGAGGCCCGCAAACTGCAGAAAAAAAAAGGGGCAGAATAACTGAATAGGCCTTTTTTCCAAAGAAGATATACAGATGGCGAACAGGCACATGAAAAAATGCTCAACATCACTAATCATCAGAGAACTACAAATCAAAACTACAATAAGATATCACCACACACCAGTCAGAATGGCTATCAAATAACGTGTTGGACGAGGATGTGGCAAAATAGAACCCTCTTACACTGTTGGTTGGAATGTAAATTGATGCAACCACTATCGAAAAACAGTATGGAGGTTCCTCAAAAAAATAAAAATAGAACTATCATATGGATGCAGCAGTTCCACTCCTGGGTATATGCCCAAAGAAGATTAAAACACTAATTTGAAAAGATACAATGTGCACCCCAATGTTCATCACAGCATTATTTACAATAAACAAGATGTGGAAGCAATCTAAGTGTCCCATTAACAGAAGAATGGAAAAAGAAGATGTGGGTAAATATATACAATGCAATATTGCTCATCCATAAAAAAGAATGAAATTCTGCCATGTCCAACAACATGGATGGACTTAGAAGGTATTATGTTTAGGGAATAAATCAGACAAAGAGAAATACTCTATGTTACTCACTTACATGTGGAACCTAAAAAATAAAACAAACTAATGTATATAACAAAACAGAAACAGACTCACAGATACCCAAAACAAACTAGTGGCTAACAGTGGGGAGAGGGAAGGATAAGGGGGCAAGATCAGGGTATGAGATTTGAAAGATACAAACCACTATGTATAAAATAAATAAGAAACAAGTATATATTGTACAGCACAGGGAAATATAGCCATTATGTTATAATAACTTTAAATGGAGCATAATCTATAAAATATTGAATCACTATATTGTACACCTGAAACTAATATAATATTGTAAGTCAATGAGCTTAGAATTAAATTAATTAATAAAATAAAATAAAATCTAAATCAGACTTCGAAAAAAAAAAGTGTCAGCCAGGCTGCATTCTCATATGGAAGCTTGACTCAGAAAAAATCTGCTTCCAAAACTCAGGGGGGATTTAGCAGAATTCATCTTCTTACAGCTATACAGCTGAGGTTGCTGGCCTTCTGTGGCTCTGCTATGAGTTGCTCTGAGGTCCTAAAGACCGCACATCTTTTCCTTCACACATGACCCTCATAGGCCATTCAAACCTGACAGTTTGTGTCCTCAAGGCAGAAGAGTGTAATCTCTCTGACCCCTTGGTCTGCTACCTGCCTAGAGAAAACTCTCTGCTTTTACAGAACTTACTTGATTACGTCAAGCTCAATCTGGAAAAGTTCTTTTTCCTGTACAATATAACATGACCAAGAAAAGTGATATCCTGTTGTATTCATAGGTTCCACCACATTCCTGGAGAAGACGTTATACAATGGCAAGGGTTTATTGGGGATAATCTTAGAACTTTGATGAGTACATCAACAAAAATGGGACCAGTAGTTGTTCAGTTATTTGGAAATAAGTTCAGATACAATATAAGAAAGCAGTTCACATATTATAATGTAATGTTTACCTAAGATTTAAAAATCATATTTATTTACCCATGTTTTGATACAGGGGTCATATTATCTTTCTTAATAAATTACGCACATATCTAGTTTTGAATGCTCTAAAATGGAGGAAAGTTTATCATAATTTGTATTTTCTTTTTACACCCAGTAAATTTTTTAAATTTATTATTATTTACCTTTTTTTTTCCCCAAAATAAAACTTAAAGATCTGTATAATGTAAAACATGACTGATACGATCTTGAAGTTTTATAATTTACTGGGACTGTCTTTGTGACTTGTGTAGAAATGAGCTTCATAAGTATTGAATAGATGTTTGGAAAGGAAATGGAATTTAGATTTTTCAATAAAAAATTGTTAGTCTATAAAAAAAGTGCTAATTATATAAGTCAGATCTGTTACATATAACATACTGTTTATGACCACTGTGATAGATTAAAATAAATATCTCTTCCATCTGGCCAAATACCTTCAGGAGCCTTCATTTCGTTTGCTGGTCTTTTGCTCTTTTGCCACTTGCTATCCTACTCAGTCCTCTGTACTCTGTGACAGTAGTTGAATGATTTTTAGGTGTGGTGATTTCTGTTTTATCTTTTCAATGTTTGATCATTTGTAAAAAAAAAAAAAAAAAAAAAAAAAATCCTCTTTTTCCTGTTTGGTTTCTCCCAGCAGTACCTCTCCTCCTAGGAAACCACCACTAACCTTGACCCACTACAAATATTTGAGCTTAGTCAATAAGAGAAGACTAATTGCTTACTTTTATGCAAGAGTACCATTTCCCTAGCCATATGCTATGTAAAAAAATTCTTTAAAGAAAAAAAACAATATTTATTTTTTGTACTTTCTCAGTGACATGCCTAGCTATACTCATACTAATAGGACTGTTGGTTTATTTCAACAATCAAGAATTCTGAAAAATGACCATGAAGTCTGAAAGAATTTCACATTCTCAACATAGAATTCAATGCAAACAAGTCACTGCACATGCTGTAGTATACATCAGAGAATTCTTGGTAACTTCTGGTACTCTCAAGTCCCGTTTATTATATATCTATAGATACAATGGGGCCTTAAAACCTGTGGCTTTTTCAACATCAGCAATGCTAAGAATTAATTGATAAATCATGAATGAAATGCAAAGCATAAAATGGGTGGTTACTATTTGTATTGCAAAAAATGGAAGCCTCAAAAACAGACTATTAGGAGTCTAAAAGAGTAAATTCAGGTACATTTTCCATCAAATTAAAGATAAGACAAGAGACACATTTGCCCTGTGATTTTTAAGGTTAAATATCTTTATGCTAAGTACCCCCAAGCAGACCTAGATTTGAGGATCTATGTGCAAGTGGATTTATAAGGAAATGTTCTTGGAGAAACCATTAAAAAGGTGTAGGAGGGGCTTCCCTGGTGGCGCAGTGGTTTGAGAGTCCGCCTGCCGATGCAGGGGACACGGGTTCGTGCCCTGGTCCGGGAGGATCCCACATGCCACGGAGCGGCTGGGCCCGTGAGCCATGGCCACTGAGCCTGCTCGTCCGGAGCCTGTGCTCCGCGACAGGAGAGGCCACAACGTGAGGAGGCCCGCGTACCGCAAAAAAAAAAAAAAAAAGTGTAGGAGAAAACAGGAGGAGAAAAGAGTAGGCCAGGCCATCTTAGCCCAAGTCCCAGATTGGTACCGTTCAGCCTGACCTCACAGAGATATTCTGGAGTATTAGTTGTGGGTGACAGTTGTCCTGAGCCAAGGCAAGGGGGCTGGGGCTTGTGCATACCAACCCCCAGCAGTCATTTCTTAAGGAGCATCATACAGGTAGGCAAAGGGGCCTTCAAAATGCAAAGCAGTCTTTCTTACTTAAATGCCTCAAGCTATTGAAAAATAAAAGCAAACAAAAGGGTGCCCTCCACACACAAACATGGGGAAAAGGAATGCTAAGAGATCTGGGTGAAAGCACATAAAATAATTTTTATTTGCATTCCAAGATGTAAATTTAGCCAATTACAATATTTTATACAACTAAAATTAGGCAGATAGACTATAAAAAATGTTGCTAAAAATAAATAATTTTCCAGTAGCTGTTTGTTATAGTTGGAATATATACATATAGAGAGTTTTATTCTTTTTTTTTGAACAACAAAGCTTGTATATCTAGCAGAGATTCCAAAAGGAAAGATATGATCAGAGTATGATTAAGCTGTCTGAGAAACACATATCAGTAATGCTCTCATGAAAAGAAAAATACTATTAAGTCATGGAATTGTTCATTGTAGTCTAGGGTTAAAACATTTCAAAACTAAATGATTTTTAGCTTGAAACTCAAGTTGCCAGCTGAAGCATAACAAGACAGCAGCAGAAGTATTAGACTCAATATTGGCCAGCGCATTATGAGTCTCATTTACTTATTTACATTTAAGTTTAAAAATTAGTGTGGATCATGTTATTGGTAACAAAAGGCGACTCATATCGGGCTGCCCAGACACCTTCCTGGTAACTTATATTACATTCTCAGCCCTGGCTCATTTGACATGCAGAACATAGATAAACCCTGGCTCATTTGACATGCAGAACAAATTTGAAAAGGATGTGAATTTGCAAAGGCATGCTCATCTTCAGAAGGAGCATAGAAATCGTCAATTTGCCTTTAGTTGTAGGGAAGAAAGTTCTACCTAACTTAGTAATTAAAAATATATATTTTTGGGGTTTAGTAGTTTTCCTTTTATTTCCTCTTTCCCCACAATTCCCCAGATTCTCCATCCAGTCATCCTGGTCATTCTGTATTCTTTGCTTTAGGGAATAGCTCTAACTGTGGAGAAGCAGAGAGTAGTTAGTTGGTTTCCTTCTTTAAGTTTCCAATGCTTAGGCTTTAAGAGATCAGAAAGGACACTTGACTGAGAAAAAGAAAATTGATCATGCAGAAAATATCATGAAAAAAAATATTGAATAAATGAGTAAAGGACACATACTCATTGTTTTTAAATATAAAATTTTGATTAATAAAGTGCAGTACATAATTGAGAAGAGGTCCAGGAATCAAATACCATTTTTGCTGGTTTGAGTTCTGAAGTTCCTAGCCACAATGAATTTAAGCAAAAATGACTCAAGATTTTTTCTATTTGCTAAAATGACTACCCTGTTCAAAGTCATTTATTTACATACACACACACACACACACAAACACACACACACACACACAAACACACACACACACACAACGTGCATATTTAAACTTTGTACCCAACAATTTAGAGAATACGTATTATTCTCAAGCCTACATGAAACATGATCACAGTTTGGCCATAAATATACTCTTGACAAATTTCAAAAGACTTGTCATAGAGATCACATTCATTATGAAATAAGGTTAGTGTGATGGTTAATTTCATGTGTCAATTTTGACTGGACCACACAGTATCCAGACATTTGGTCAAACATCATTTTGGGTGTGTCCAAGAGGATGTTTCTGGAGAGACTAACATTTGAATGGGTAGACTGAGTAAAGCAGATTGCCCTCCCTGATATGTATGGGTAGGCATCATCAAATAGAACGAAAGCCTAAATAGAACAAAGAGTCTGAGCCTCTCCTAGTAGAGGCGATGTCCCTCCTGTCTGACTGCCTCCAAGGTGGGACCATAGATTTTTTTCCCGCCTTCTAACTCAACTAAAACATCAGCTTTCCTGAGTCTTCTGTTTGCTGATCTTGGGGACTTGTCAGCAGCCTCCACAATCCCATGAGCTAGCTAGATTATACACTCCTATTGGTTCTATTTATATGGAGAACCTGACTAATAAAATTAGATATTAATAACAATAAAATATATATACTTTAATCCTCATACATTTGCAAAATAAGAAATTCATGACTAAATACTTCTTGAGTAAAAGAAGAAATCAAAGTGGAAAACTAAAATACTTACAACTAAATGATTCAGACAATATCATATACCAAAACTTATGAAATAACTGTGAAGAATTCCCCTCTTCTCGGGCCATCAAGATTCATCATGATGCCAAAGCAGCAATTTTGGTTTCCATTTCTATGGCCATATTTGAAACACTTCAAAATATCTCCTCAATAATTGAATACTTGTTTCTAATTTCCATTGCTTGCTTTGCAAAAGACACTACATTTGTAACTGTGCTTCCACACTACCTTTTATCTCCTGATTGCAGCACCTATGCCACATATAAATTGTGTGCTTTACGTGTCTGTTTCTTACTATAGAATATGAGCATGATGGACTTGGAGTTAAGATTATGAATTATTCAACTTCTTTATCATAGTACACAGCACCTAGTAGGAAATTTTTTTTTTAATTTCACTGAATTTGTTCAAACTATTTTGAAATTCTAAAAATAGAGTCATAGACATAGAAAACAAACTTATGGTTACCAAAGGGGAAAGGAGTGGGAGAGGGATAAATTAGGAGGATTGGGAGTAACATATACACAACTACTATATATAAAATAGATAACCAGCAAGGACATACTGTATAGCACAGAGAACTATACTCAATATTCTGTAATAACCTATAAGGGAAAAGAATTCTGAAATATATATATAAAGAATCAGAAATATATATATAACTGAATCACAGTGCTGTACACCTGAAACTAATACAACATTGTAAATCAAGTATACTCCAATAAAATATATATATTTATAAAAATCATAAAAGTAAAAATAAACATTTTTCAGTTTTTTGGGAGAGTTGGGGGAGGGGCAGACTTGTGGGATATGATAAGTCAGTGCCACCTTATGGTCTTACTTGGTATATTTCAAAAGAAAAAGGTAGAACATTAATGAAATTAGTATCCAAGTTAAGATGTTAGAGAAAAAAGAGAGTAAATGTAAGAAGTAGAAGGAGGAAGATAGTAAAGATAAGAGCAGAAATAAAATTTCTAGAAGCAAAGATAAAGCCAAAACGTTTGGCACTGGAAGGAGTAATAGGATAGAACAAATTCTGGAAAGTCTGATGAAGAAAATAGGAGAGAAGTAATTAATAAATAATATAAGGAACAAAAGAGGACATAGAGCAGCAAAGAATACAAAGATAATAAAATAATATTAACAATTTTCTGATAATTCATTTGAATCGTTATATGAAATAAGCAGATTGTTTATAGAATTGAAACAGCAAGGTTAACTTTATACTGTGTAGTTCTTCTAACAATTGTAGAAGCAACAGTTAAGTATATTCACACATACATACAAACATACCCTGCAGGATCGTATAGTTTGGGGAGAGAAGTTCTACCAGACCCTAAATAATACATCCTTCCATCATTGTAAAGTCTTCCAGAAAGTTAAAAAACGTTGACCATTCTCCGCTCATTTCATGAAAGCAAAAATTATACAAGGAGAGTAATGGAAGAAAAATTACAGGACAATTTTATTCAAAACATAGCTACAAATGAAATTCCTTAAACTGGTAAAGATTTCTTACCAAAAACCTTACAGTAAATATTCTTAATGGAGAAACATTGAAATCTTTTACTTTGACATCACAAATAAGACAAAGATGTTCATTGATTCCATTACTGAAAACATGTTGACTGAACCTATACCAAGCTACTCTTTAGGCATTTGTGATATACAAGTGAAATAAAACAAAGATCCCTGATTTCAAGGAACTTATCATTCTAGTAAGAGATGATAGAAAACAAAGAATAAATACAATTCATAAATTAATATAGAATTTTAGAACCTGAAATATCATAAATATTTATAAATGTTAAATAAATATGATACATCTTAGAATCTGAAATACAATAAAAAAGGAAAAAGTAGAGCAGATTAAAGTAAATCAGGTGGTACGGGTTGTAGCATTAAATAGGCAGTCATGAGAAGCCTCTCTGAGAAGAAGTTATTTAACAATCATATGAGAGGTATGAAGGAGACCAAAGAAATATCTGGAAGAATTCCTGGCAGTGAAACTGTGTTAATGCCTTTATGTACATGCCTTTATGTTTGAGAAATGGCAAAGAGGCCAGCATGGCTCAAGTGGTACTCTAGATTGGGTTTCCCTGAAATTAATCCCAAGGAATTGATGAAATTAATCATCAAGGATTTGGATACTCACAGTTTTATTTGAGAGGTGATCCTGGGGAGCATGCAAGAGGATGGGAGAAATGTAAGGCAGAGAAGGAAGAATGGCTGCTAAAAGTTAAGTCTTGATCCTGCTGGGGACTAACAGGATGCATGCACATGGCATCTTAGAATTCCCCAACAAGAGAGACGGAAGCAGAAGTATTTATCCGCTGGTTCCCATCCCTCAAAAGTTAAGGATACCCTTGCAGCCATCACCACCCCAGTACGTCTGGGCTGTCCTTCAGTAGGCTCGGCAAGCTTCTGTGCTGCCAAAGTCAGCCCTTGGGCAGAGAAGCAAGAGTCAAGAGATATTATTTAAAGTGGGATGGTGCTAGAGGACATCTGAAATACCCATCATCGTAGCTACAAGTGAACTCAAAAGTAAGTTTAGATAATATAGGGTGGAGAGTCAACAGTGTCTGCTGCAAGTGGCAAGAACATGGGAATGAAGAAAAGATGGGGGGAAGGGGATGAACGGAAGGAGATATTATAGAGCATTGCACATCTTGTAATGACTTGGCTTTTACTCTATTAAATGTAAAACCATTAGAGGGTTGTGAAACGATATGGCTGTGCTACTGAGGATAGACTGTGGGTAATAATGGAGTAGGGGCAAAAGTAGCAGCAATAAAATGCTAGGAAGCTATTAAAGTAATTCCCGCAAGAAATAAAGATGTCTTAGAGTAAGTTGGTACTGGGCAATCAGTGAGATGAGGTCAGATTCTGGATATTTTGCCTATGGTGAAATCTTTTTCTATGCTAAGTATTATTCCTATATATTAGCAGCTGAAGAGGTACCTAGGAATATATCCAATAGAAGATATGTAAAACCTGTACAAAAAATTCATAACATGTATTGACAGACATTAAAGACATAAGTGGAGAGATAATTTGCAATCATGAACAAGATTATTCAAGCAGGATAAAGATATAAATTTACACCAAGTGAATCTACAAAGTCAATTAAATCAAATTTTAAGAAGAATTTGAAATACAGATTGCAAAACTTTTGTGGAAGTATAAAGGAGCAAGAATAATTGGGACAAAGAATAATAAAGTGAGGTAATTTCTCCTTCTAGATATCAAAACCCATTACAAAGCTATGGTATTGGACATTTGTGCCAAAAAATAAAATTAAGCAATGCAACAGGTTAGAGAGCCTGGAAACTGAGATGTATAGAGAACAGAGTATACCAGATTATGGGGAAGAGGTGAGGTGGGGAGAGAGACAAGAAGAGACGTCAATAAATGATGTCAGCACAATTGGTGAATGCATTTTGGAAAAAAATATCCCTACCTCATACTCACATAGAATCAATTTCAGATGGATTAAAAATTAAGTGTGGAAAATGAAACGCAGATCTTTATGAATAAAACTATTAAATAATATCTTCTTACTTGGGGTGAGGGAATCGTGTTTTAAATATGACCCCCCCGAAAGAAAAGCTATAAATTTGACTACTAAAATTAAATTCAGTTCATCAAAAATACATAAAGAAGTGAAAAGCCACAAAGTGGGAGAAGATACTTGTAATATATGTAACTGACAGAGATTTAGTATCCAGAATAAAGAATGCTCACATACCACAAGAAAAAGACAAATAGGTCCCTTTTTATATTTATTTGCTTGGCAAAATTTTAGAGATCTACATTTGAAAAAGATGTGGATCAATGGAAAACACACATTACTCATGAAATCCAACGTGGCATTTTCTGGAAAAAGGAAGAATTCATATACCCTACCACCCAACAATTTGATTCCAAGGTACATTCCAAGAAACTCATTCACATGTATACTAAGACACATGTAAAAGAAGGGATTGCAGAGGTGTATAAAATATTGGATACAAAGTAAATGTCCAAAAACAAGAGAAAAAATTAAAATTAGAGTATGTTCACATTCTCTAATATGAAGAGAATATGTACAACTACATTTGACAGCACAGATGAATCATTAAAGCATAATTTGGGGTTTGAAATAATTTTAGAAAACTAAAATTATATACAAGTATGATAAACTTCTATGAAGTTAAAAACTAAGTAAAACAAAATAGCACTTCACTCAAAGTCTACTGATTTAAATGTTCATTCTATCCAAAAATACCCTCACAGAAACATGTAGAATGAAATATCTGTGTACCATGGCCAATCAAGTTGACACAAAATTGATCACCACAATAAGTATTACCAATATTGTTTTGTACATATCACATTTTATACGATAAAAGCAAATCATAGGGAAAATGTGTTGGAGATTAAGGTGTGGCAGTGGGCTATGGTTGAAAAGAAAGTGGGAAGGGATGAAAGGGATGCTGTAGTTGGAAGCACTTTTAATGAGATGTGCCTCTCTCTGAGGTACAAAATCAGATGCTATAGAGAATATTAAGTTTAACTCATAAATTTTAAATGTCCAATATTTCCAACCAGCCACTTAAACTGAGTTACTGTGTACAATTTACCTAAGCTCTTAGTGTCTCTGCTTCCCATGCATAAAAAGAGAATAATAATAGTACTTATCTATTAGACTGTTTTCACAATCAAATAAGGTAATACATATATGTAAAGCCCAAAGAACAGTGTATATACAGCAAATGTAAAATGTTAATATACAGTAAAGGTAAAATGTTATCATTAGTAAGATCAATATTTATATTTGTAGCCATATTCATACTATTATGGTTGTTGTAGTTATTAAATAGAGGTTTGAAAATAATATACTTTCTTCATGAATGCTAGTTTAAATCTGAGAATAAAAGAGAAGAGACAAAGCTACATGTGACTTCTTTCTTAATCTGGTAGAATCCTTCCCACACATAAAGCATCTATGTGCCCAAAAGGAGCTAAAGTACAAGAGGAAAGCCATACTAACGTGTTTCATGCTTGTCTGCTGTTTGGCTAAATAAATCAAGAAGTTATAGCTGGTGTGTGGCTGGTCCCTTCTCACCATTCAGTACTCCAGCAGATGCATATTACATATGTAAAATATTTTTTAAATATTTGACGTATTTCCTAACTTTGTAAAAGAAAAGCAGTTTTTAAAGCTATGGCAGAATACCCTAAGGACATATCTCTGTATTACATAAAAATCCAGGATTCACTAGTTAGAGATAATTTTTAAGGTTTTATTTGCAAATATGTATTTATATAAAACTGTGCAGATAAAGAATTCACCTCGATGTCCTCAGTCCTTGAAAAGGATATTGATCATTTACTGTAAAATAATCCCAGAAAGTATAATATACTTTGCCAAATCATAATCTGGAGAAACCAAATTCTCTGGTTTCTCCAGAGGAACTACCAGACTCAGAAAAAGTAGCCCTCATTCATTATAAGAATGGTATGAAAACAGTTCCCTCTTTCCCTAAAACACTGGTATAAAATTAATAATTCTGCTACATTATGAGTAACTCAGTCAAGTTATCTATATTAATAATTCGTGCTGCCTGTGTGATCCTCTTTGGCTTTCAGAAATTGTTCTGAAATCCCCAAAAGTGACCCTTCAATGGCTCACTTGATATTTTCCCCACTTGATGTAATGACACTGGGAATAATTAAGCTGTTAAGATTCACAATGAAGCAAGAAAATACAAAACAATTAAGACAAATACCTTATGTTCACTTTATTTCCCTTCATTAGTATTTAAAGATCAGAAAAACATTTATAATTTGGAAAAAATAGAATAAAACATGAATGCTAATTTCCTCTTGGTTTCACTTACAAAAATATTAACATTGTTCTGGAATGTAAACCCAAAAACAATTAAAAAGAAGTAATAATATTTAGGACTAATGTATGATGTATTATTCATTTGCAGTTTTCAGAATCTCAAAACTGACAGAGTAGCCATACTGCTAAATTAAACCTATCATTCTGGTAGGTTTTAATCCTTAGTCTTAAGTCATCAACTTCCTTTAAGTATTATTTAGAATTGAAGTACCTGGACCTTTTACATGGCTGGTAGGATTTGTATTCTATATACTAACCCTTTATTAGCTTACTCAGATAAAGGCCACACAATCTAGGATTATCTAGCTAATCAGAGGACTAAAAAGCTCTAGTCAAGGTAGAAGTCCTTGGTTAGGTCAGGAAACCAATAATTCCATTACTGATTTTGAAGTTCATTCCCTGATACTGTTAGCTTATTATCCCTCATAAGAATCTAAATCTGCATTTCTTTTCACTTGGAGGAAATTTATTAAAGACCCATTTCAATTAATAGTATTAGATATAAATGCTATCAGTTTAAAATGACTTATTACCCATAGCAAGTACTTCTAATCCCACATTAAAACTTATTCCTATAAATAAGGTTAAAATTCTAGACAAATTTCCAAAAATCACATTTATATGCTGCTTTTTTCTAATTTTTCACTTATCAATAATATTTCTGCTACTATATATGATATAAAAATCTTTTGACCAAAAACAAACCACAGAATTATACTGGGGAAAAAATAATACATTCCAAAGATTAACACAAGCATGATAAATTTTATTAACTCACAATTCCTTGGAGTTTTCAATAATTTAGAAGGGATTTAAGCTGATGTTTACCTAAGTTTATCTATCCAATCCTTTTCAGATTCTATAAGTGTATGATACGGACAAAATAGCTAGAAATTTATTTTAAATAAGCAAGTCAAAGACCTATTTTCGAGAGCTTCTCAACAATTTACATTTAAAAATATATTAATTACAATGTTTCCCTAGTTATTTAAAAGAAAGTTCCCCAGTGGTTTGCACTTAAAAAAGCATTAAGGCAGCCAATTTCTTTTTAAACTCTTTATTTACTTATTTATATATTTATTTGGCTGTACCAGGTCTTAGCTGCAGCATGCGGGATCTAGTTACCTGACCAGGGATCGAACCCAGGCCCCCTGCATTGGGAGCTCACAGTTTTAACCACTGGACCACCAGGGAAGCCCTGGCAGTCAATTTTTTTATTTACTCCTGTGTGGGGAATTATATGCAACCAAGATTAAAACATTGTGTTTCCTTTAAATATTATCTAATTCAATTTTTAATCTATTAAAATGAGCTTTACTACAAATAGTCCTCATTGGAGAGATTTTTCATCAAAACAGTAAATAACACTTAATCTTCCTACTAGAACAATTAAGAGTAGAAAATAATTTTTGCCCTTTAAGGACACTTGTGAGTCCTATTTACTACTACTAGCTGTATATTAACAATAACTAATGCCTTCCACTTCTTAGACATTTTTCATCTCATGTCATAATGTCTTCTAGAAAGGAATCTTAAGTCTACTCAATTCTGGAATACAAAGAACTCACAGCAAACCTCAAATAGCCATATCCATCACCAATGGTTCTTCATAATGAGTCTGTGTGATGGTTAATTTTATGTCAACTTGGTTAGGCCATGGTACCCAGATATTTTTTTTTCTAGATGTTTCTGTGAAGTATTTTGGGGATGGGATTAACATTTAAATCAGTAAACCTTGGGTAAGCAAACTGTCCTCCATAATGTGTGTGAGCCTTGTCCAATCCACTGAAGGCCATAAGGAAAAGACTGACCTACCCCCAGAGAGAGGGAATTCTGCCAGCAGGCTGCCTGTAGACTCAAACTGCAAATCTTCCTTGAGTTTGCAGACTGTGGGCCTATCCCACAGATTTTGGACTTGCCAGCTTCCACAATCACTTGACCCAATTCCTTAAAATCCCTCTCTTTATTTTCTCCCTCTCTCATTTATATATATTTTACATATACATATGGATATGTAAAAATATGTATGTGTATGTATATATACATATATAGATACATATATCTTTAAATGTATATAAAGATATACATATTTTCCTCAACTTATGATGGGGTTATGTCTCAATAAGCCCATCATAAGTTGAAAATACATTTAATACACCTAACTTACTGAACATCATAGCTTAGCGCAGCCTACCTTAAACATGCTCAGAACACTTACATTAGCCTATCGTTGGGCAAAATCATCTAACACAAAGTTTATTTTATGATAAAGTGCTGAATATCTCATGTAATTTATTGAATACCGTACTGAAGGTGAAGAATACAATGGTTATGGGTGTATCAGTTGTTTACCCTCAAGGTCACATGGCTGGCTGGGAGCTGTGGCTCCCTGCCGCTGCCCAGCATCATGAGAGAGTATCATACCGCACATTGTGAGCCCTGGAGAATGTCAAAATTCAAAGTATGGTTTCTACTGAACGCTTATCACTTTCACACCATCATAGTCAAAAAAAATTGCTAAGTTAAACCATTGTATGTTGGGGACCATCTGTTTATACACACATCCCACTGGTTCTTTTTCTCTGAAAAGCCCTAATACTATCTATAAATACAAAGTAGGAAAATAAATTTTTGAAGAAAGTCATTTTTCTATCCTTAGATATCATTGCTTCAGTTAAAAGAAGTTATATGACTATTTTAAACTATATAAGTTTATAGTTATAAACTATATAAATTTATTCATTTAAGTAATTAATTGTACCGATACTAACAATTAGTCTATAATTATTTGTAATTAGTTTCAACATACATAAAGCTGAGTTTTCCTTTCACCATGTCTTCTATATGGCCAATGATACACACAGTTTGCCCTAGAATAACTTGAATTTTTTCAAATTTCACATGATCACAATGTGAAAAAACAGTGGACTTCATGCTCCCTATAATTACAAAATATCAGGAAAAAAACCAAATATCCAACAATAGATGTAATGGTTAATTAAAATTTGGTCCATCCTCATGATGAAATATTACTAAATAATCAACAATAATATTTATAAAATTCTTAAGATACAGAAAAATGTTAGTGCATTATATATAAAAGAGCTGTACTAAACTGTATATGAAGTGCAACTTTGACTGTGTAAAATACGTAGGAAATATATATGTAAAATAAGACATAAAGGAGTGTCAAAATGTAAATAAAGGTATTTCTAGAGGATGGGATTGTGTGTGATTATCATTCTATTCTCTTTTATATTTTCCATTTTTCTAAAATAGGCCTGTGTTGTTTTAATCATTAAGAGGGAAAGTTCTAGACTTTGAGCAAACAAGTAATATGATTTTCTCAAAGAATTCTCCACTGACATCACTGGATTCTGCCTTTCCATAGCATAAGTTATATGGGCTATATATGATAATTTCTATCAATCGTGCTGTAATCATCTATCTATACATCTTTCTTCCCCTGCAGTCTGTGAGCTTTATAGGGGATGACATTGTGTCCAATTTGCTTGGGCATGCCCTCAGCACACAATAAAATCTGTAATATTCAATAAATATTTGTTCATGATAGGCAATATACAATATTTATGGATATTTAATAATAATGACTATTAATAATTAGTAACTGATCATGACTGTTATCAACAGCATTATTTTTTTAATTTTTTAATTTTTTTTTGCGGTACACGGGTCTCTCACTGTTGTGGTCTCTCCCATTGTGGAGCACAGGCTCCGGACGCGCAGGCTCAGCGGCCATGGCTCACGGGCTCAGCCGCTCCACGGCATGTGGGATCTTCCCGGACCGGGGCACGAGCCCGTGTCCCCTGCATCGGCCGGCGAACTCTCAACCACTGCGCCGCCAGGGAAGCCCTCAACAGCATTATTTATTTTCCTAACCAATATTACCTCTCTTACTACGGTCTGCTGTTATACAAAAATGTACACAAGATAATTTGGGTAGTGTTAGGAGGAATCCGTAACTGATTCTCCTCTCTCCACTCCCTACCCCCATGACTTCCCACCCTAATCCAGCAGGACTAGGACTGGAAATTTGATGAGATATTATGCCTGTGATTATGTTAAGTTACATGACAAAAGTGATTTTGCAGATTGAATTATGGTTACTAATTAGTTGACTTTTAGTTAATCCAAAGGGAGCTTATTCCAGTGAGTCAACCAAATCTAATCACATGAATCCTTTAAAAACAGATAGTTTTCTTTAACTGATAGCGGAAGAGGAAACCAGAAAGATTCAAAGCATGAGAAAGACATGACTTGCTATTGCTGGTTGGAAGATGGAGGGGACCACGTGAGAAAGAATGCAAGTGGCTTCCAGGAGAAGAGAGTAGTCCCCACATGACAGCCAGGAAGAAAACTGGGACTTCAGACCTACAATCCACAAGGAACTGTATTCTGCCGACCATAAATGAGCTAGAACTGGATTCTCCCCAGAACCTCCAGATAAGAGCCCAGGTCTGCTGACACTTTGATTTCCACCTTGGGAGACTAAGCAAAAGACTCAGTTGCGCTTGCCCAAGCTTCTGACCTACAGAGCTATGAGCTAATAAATTTCTGTTGTTTTAAGCTGCGAAGTTTGTGATAATTCATTCTAAAGCAATAGAATCCTAATACACTAATAAACTTTCCTTTTTTAATGCAGAGGTTTCCAGTTATTAAGATGTTTGTCTTACACTATGAGTAATTCTTTGCTATGGTTATGAGACCCAAATGAGTACAGAACATCATACATGGAGGATTCTTAAATTTTCTCAAACTGTTCTCAGAGGTATGTAGAAAATATAGCTCCTTTGTTCTCTAAACCTGGCCTAATCTTCTACCACAGCCCACCCCACATAAAAGAAAACTTACTCCTGCCACATAACAGTATTTCAGTCTCTTCTGGTTTTTATAGTTCTGGTTTTATACTTCAAAAACCAAATCCCTCACAGAACTGTTTTTAGGGAGTTTTTTCTTTTTTTTTTTCCCCCTGCTCAGACTTTCTAGAAATATACTCCAGTTACTCTTTTCTTCCTCAAAGTGGGGCATGGGTATATTAGGAGGCTCACAGTGTTCTCATGACATCAGGGGGAGGGAGTGTGGGCATGCCCTGCTTCCCTTGGCTCCACTGGTCTCTGAGGTTTCTTATCTGTCTAGCTCCTCCTCTCCCTGCCAGAATCCCCTGCTGTAATTCATAGTCAGAGCTGGCAAGGCTTCTTCAAGGCCTAGTGCTAAGCTCTTACTCACATGGCCTCATCTCAGCAATTGCTGGTTCTATGAATCTCCTTGAATCTCTTCTAGATCTTCCACCCAGAGCCTGGAATAGCCAATTAGACTATAATAGTCAATAGACCCCTAATAGTCAATAGTCAATTAGACCCCTAATTTCTAACCACTGTAGTGGTGTCATATCACCTCAGAAGTCCCCACTGGGACATGCAAGAATACTGGGGATTCAATCCACACCTCACAGGTATTACAAGCAACTCAGGAAAGCTTAAAGCACATCTCTCTTCAACCTAACCATGCTGAGTTCCAAAGTTTACTTTTTCAGGGACATCTGAGAAGCAGTCTCTTTCCAGAGTTCCAGAAATGAATCTAGTCAAGTACTCTAGCCTTGGCAACTCCTTCAACTTATAATATATCTCCTTCTGTTCAAGACAAAGTCTGAAAATGAGAGATTGGGGCCCAGATTCTTCACTCCAGTATTCATCTGCTTTGCTCTACCTTTATCTCTCAAAATTCCTTGGGACTAAAAAAAAAAAAAAAAAACAGGCTCTGAGCTATCTATCTACTGCTTTTACATCATATCTACTTACCATGGGTACCAAGCCATAAGGATTACCCATGAAGGTAGCAGGCATGCCCTCTATATTCAGGGAAATTTTTCCATAGCCTCTGCCATTGATGTCTGGGCACTATATGCCAAAAAAATTTCAAAATATCCAATCCAAGTTCTTCTTTCAAACCTATTTTTTGGTGGAAAATTCTTCTCTGGTTTTCCAGAAATTAAACATTAATTCTATCTTAAACCTTGCATACCTGATATAAAATTCCTAGTCCCACCTGTCCTACCTCTGAAACCAATAGAAGCTTGAGTTTAGCTAAACAGAAGCCCTTATAAACAGAAAGTAAAAAGAGAAAATCATAATAACATAATCAAAATTCATCCCAGATATAGAAAATCACCATAAGATTGAGGAAAGAAGTCTCAACATAGACAAATTTTCTAATTTTCTCATCTTTGATTGACATTAACCAGTTTACAAATTAGAGAAATAGAGTTAACCTGAATTTGTTGTGTCACTGGAGGAAAACAAATGCTATATTACTTAATTACTACACGAAATGCTATAATGAGACATTTAGTCTTTCTGTGGCATTGAGGACATTACCAATAGTAAAATTTAAAAGAACTTTCCATAGGATGACTTATGATTGATTCAGACTATATCACTGCAATGTGTACGTTATACACCTTGTAATGGCTTCCTTCCCTAATTTAAAGCAAAGATAATATTCCCACATATCTTGAAGCCTTTAAATCATTCAAGGCCACTGTGGACAGAAACAGCAACATGTGGGGCACTCCTCTGCTCCTAGCTTTGGGTGAAATTTAAATGCTTATAAACTAAAACATATTGTTTTTGAAGACTTTTCTCATACATGTAGTGTTCATCCAGCTTTCTCGGCTGAAAACGTAATGTAAGAAACAAACTTTTCTCTACATTCCAAGGCTTTTAGTGTAAGAGGAAAATAGAAGTATAGCACTGTCCTAATTTATTTTTAATTCTTTCCTGTGATTTATTATGTAGGACACTGGACACTCCCTAGAGAGCTAGAATTCTGCACCACAGAGTATTCAACACTGCCATTTATTCAAGTCTATGTTTCTGAAGTTGCCATATCTAATATTACCAGGAAGTTCTCACAGTCTTAGAGGGTTTGCTAAATGGAAATTCCACTGTGTGAGCTTTCAGCTGCAGAGAATTCCACTTTCTATGGAGAAATGTCAGTAACAACTTAATTTCCTCCTGTTGTGCAAGTATCTTTTATCAACAAAATGTTCCCAATAATCCATCACATTTTAGAATGCCGTCTTTGGTTTATACAGACTGAGGTGTTATGTGACAGAAAGAACAAAGGGAATTGGAAAAAAATAATTGTGTGATAAGGAGAGTTCAGTGACTACTAGCTGTGTATGAAAATGAAAATCATGCAGGTTAACCGATCTGATGCCATTCCTATTAGTCTCATCTATTAAAGCTATAGAAAACTGTTTACCCTGCTGGCTGGCTCTTGCAAGAGTGACTCTGATCTCATGAATGTCAGCACTTGCCCCCTCCAGGTTTACTCAGCTTTCAGCATAGATACTTTTCTTGTCCAGCTCTTCAAAGCAAAGAAAAGAAGAAAGAAGAAGGAAAAAAATGCATCCAGAGGGAGATTACAATATCCTCCACAGGGAATCCCTCCTGAGATCTGCTGACTATAAGAACATGTTAAGAAGGAGCTCAGTGTGTCATAATCCATTCCAAGTGTGACTGGAACCTTCTGTGCAAGGTGAGCCAAAGGTCACTCTGATGTCAACAGGGCAGAAAAAAAATCCATAGTTTGCATCTCTGTCAAATAGTTAATTGAGTATTACCTATAAATTCTTATTGTCCAAAGACAAATTTATTCTTTCCTAAGGATTTCCTCATTTTGCCAGGTGAATAACAGCAAGGTAAAATATTCACCTAAAAATACTTAGGAAATTATAATTTTGTTATTTCAGTCCGTGTAAAAGAACCAGTGCCAGCCATAAGAACATGGGACTAGACTGTGGAGCAATGTTCCAGGTAAACTCAACTCTAGAAAAATCTCTACAAAACTCGAGAAGTTCAATAGCCACCTTAAGGGAGAATTGATGGAACCTAATTCTTATGCCATTCAGTGTGGTTATTCTATGTCTAATTCATCCAAACCCATTTTTGAGAGCGCCTATTTTATTACTGAAGTATTTCAATAGCCTCATATCGTGTCTAATTTTTCTTCTCCTTTGCCCTATCTGTTCATCTCCCACACCTCCACTCTGACACCACCTTTTGCGCTCCAAAATATAACTGTGATCATGCACTTCCCTATTGAACCTTTTATGGATTTTCATTTCATACAAGACAAGCTCCAAACAACTCACCATTCATATACACTTGCAATCTGTTTGAACTATCTTTTCAGGCTCATCTACTCCTTCACTATTTACAAACACCACTCACACAATGCTCACTCCTTATACTGTTCCAAAGCCTCTAGCTTCTTTCAGTTACTTCACATAATCTTGTAAAAAAAGATACCTTCCACCTCTATGCGTTTGCACATATCCTATATACTTAAAATTTCAGCTACTTTCTCATACTCTAAGTTGTTACTGAAAGTACAAATGCTACCACATCCCTCCCTGTCCACCCCAGATGGAAGTGTTTCTCCCACTACAATGTCCACTTGGAAGTTAATTATTTGCTTACAGACCCCATCCCCATAGACTCTTAGCTCCTTAAATCTAGGGACTTGTCTTATTCCAGTTTTTTTTTAATAGCAATTATAGAAAATTTTCAAATGTCCATTGAATAAAGGCATAAAAGAATCTAGTAAACTAATATTTGATATTCTTCCCTATGCCTCTCTCACAAGGTATCAAGATATTAACTCATTAGTTCTAAACCAATGTTATCTTCCATTAATACCTGTGATATAATTGCTGAGTATATTGCTGTAATTCCATTTAAATAAATAAATTACAATCATACCATCTGTGGTAAACAGACACTGGAGATTTACTAAGATCTTATTATTTGATGATTAATGAATTAGGCTGAGATTATACAATACAGTAGTCCTGTTAACAGCATTTTAGGCTTATTTGTGGTATCATAATATGACTCTACGTGATTTTCACAAACCTTGAGGCATTATTAAGAACACCCACATGAAACAATGAGCATATATTTCATGGTTTCACACTTTTTTTCTCCTAGAATTGTATAGCAAACTCTTCAGATGACTTTCACTTGAAAACATGGAGTTTATTCTATTGTTAGATAATATTCAACGAAGGCCAGACAGATAGCAATATTGTTTTATTAAATAACTGATATATTGTGAAAAAGAATTGAATTAACTTCTAAATTATTCAAATTATTTCAGATTTATAACTAAAGATAAGGTACATAACCTTTCTTTGTCACTTTCTCCTAAGAAATGGGTATCATTCAATATTACTTTAAGAATATTTGAACATATAGAAGTGTTTAAGAGGGTTCTGTGAAGGTACTTTAGAAAGCAAAATTATTGATTTTAAAAAGGCAAGGGCTTTCCTGGTGGTGCAGTGGTTGAGAGTCTGCCTGCCGATGCAAGGGACATGGGTTCGTGCCCCGGTCTGGGAAGATCTCACATGCCGCAGAACAGGTGGGTGAGCCATGGCCGCTGAGCCTGTGCTCTGCAACGGGAGAGGCCACAGCAGTGAGAGGCCCGCGTACCGCAAAAAAAAAAAAAAAAAAAAAAAAGGCAAATCCTTGAAATGCTTACAGAATGATAAAGGATTTAAATTTTAGGAAAGACAATCAATATTAAAACAATTAAACATGGATCTTTAAAAGGTATTCTACAATTTCCCTGTTTCAAACAACAACTAAAATCAGTGACAGTAAAAAGTAGCAAACAAAATTATTGTTCTATTTGCTATTTGATTTCATTAGCATATTTCAACCAATTTTGCAAATCAAACTTCTTTGTGTCACTTCTTAAGTAGAACAGATTTAAATGATCATTCATCTCCAACCAACCCATGGCTTCTTGTAGGCTCACTGTATTTTAATTTTATCCACCCTTGAAAGTGTTTTTTGTAATTTAAGGGAAAAAATTTAAAGATGAAAGTTTTAAAAATCAACGTATATACTAGTTATTAAAATGAAAGAACTCTAAAATCATTACAAAGAGTTTAAGAAGGAATTTATTATCAGATCAACATCTTTTTAAATTATCTTCAAGAATTGTATAAATGTAAGTAAGAGAGTTTGAAATAAAAATCAAGATTCCCTTTCAAGCTGCTTTGAAATAACACTGCAGGTTGGACCAAATCTAGTTTGAAATGATACTATAGTTGGACCTAAACTACCAAAAAGTTATTATCACCATCAAGAAACATTAAACACTTAGGAGTACATGAAGCTTCCATTTAGTTCATTAAAACTCTCAAAAAAAGTAATCTACTTTTAGGGTCATTGTAACAAAATACTCTATTAATGTAGCAAATGCAAGTAAATTAAATAATAATACGGTGTTTTTTGTTTTGTTTTTGTTTTTTGCGGTACGCGAGTCTGTCACTGTTGTGGCCTCTCCCGTCTCGGAGCCCAGGCTCCGGACGCGCAGGCTCAGAGGCCATGGCTTACGGGCCCAGCCGCTCCTAAGCATGTGGGATCCTCCCGGGCCGGGGCATGAACTTGTGTCCCCTGCATCGGCAGGCGGACTCTCAACCACTGGGCCACCAGGGAAGCCCCACGTCACTTTTTTTTTTAAGAAAGAGATAACCACATTAAATCCAAGCAAGAAATGCCTTTAAAAATAGTTTCAAGCTTGAACAAAATAGTTATGAGACATTTCAAAACGTGATCTGTGCATTTGAGAGACTGGGTGTGTGGTGCACCTGTGTTTAAGCATGAAATACACTATTCTCTCATTCATAAAAAAGCGGACAAAATAAAATTACCTTATTATCTACAAGAACAAGAGTATTTATCTCTCCTTATAATTTTTGTAGTTTGATCAGGTCCACAAGAACCTTTTGTCGCAGCAAGTCAGGTGGCAGAATTGATTGACCTAGTTATCAGATTTCAACACTTCTTACAGTACAGTTTATCCTTTAGCCAGTTTCATGTAAATTACATAATTCTACATTGTAAACTAGAAAAATTCTGATGTCTCTGGTACATTACTGTTTCTTTACTATTTCCTTTACAGTTGATTTAAACAAAGACATTTTTACCAACAATTTTAAGTTTATTTGGTATTGTACTCAATAAGTAATCTATTTTATAGATGGGTAAAATGAGTAACATGAGTTACTTAGCCAGATAAATTTAGTCAACTCATCCAAAATTTGAAATCAGAATTCTAAGTTAGGAAAGAGAGAAACCATTAGCCCCAAGGTCAGTGTAACAAAATGGAAAAAATAGGCAGCCATATACATAATATGATATATTAGTCATTTGTATTTCTGAGGACAATTTAATACAACTAATAGCTAAGAAAGACTTTGATGAGAGAGGGAGGGAGAGTAGAGGAGAAGAATAAATGAGGGTACTGAGCTCCTTCACTATTTTTGAATAAAGGTATAGGACAAAAGTAAGAATCAGCTGGGACTACTTCAAAGTTGTTTCAGTCTTGCCTTTTAGAGCCACACTATAGCTAATAATCATCTCTAATGGTCTGTGATTATTTTCTCTATATTTATCTTTATTGATCATAAAAATATATTTTGATATTTCTCATTTTTTTCCACTTCATATATACTTCATCACTGGCAGCATCTATCTGGCCCTTTCCATGATTACTTCAACTGTTCACATATTTGCTTTATTACATTTTCTTTCAGGGTGACCTTCCTTTACACTCTTCTTTCTTCCTGCAGCTGAGACCACTGTTAAGTTGACTCTGTACCAAGCTGGAAGCATCTTCAACTTTGATTACATGGGCTTTCATGGTCTCTGCTTCCACACTCATAAGATTCAGCCTCCCTTGTTTTTAAACAGGTTCTTAGGCTCTAGTTCCGACTTATTTCTGAAACCTTTTAAAAAACGCCTGCAAATGACTACTCACATAGATCCCATGTCTAAATTTTCATATAATTATGTTTATATATTGTACCTGAGGATTACATAATGATATATTATGTGTTATGTTTTCATATAATAAAGTTATATATTTATAAATTATATTGTTTTAAAATAGGTATATATTGTGACCACTTAGCGGGGTGGGATAGGGAGGGTGGGAGGGAGACGCAAGAGGGAGGGGATATGGGGATATATGTACACCTATAGCTGATTCATTTTGTTATACAGCAGCAACTAACACAACAATGTAAAGCAATTATGCTCCAATAAAGATGTTAAAAAAAATAAAATAGGTATATTTTGTTATAATATATCTCATATGTAATATAATAAAAACATTGTTCTGAGCCAAATGACAAAAATTCCTCTGATTAGAAGGCTGCTATGAAATTTATCATGTCTCTATTTGAACACATTTATTATTTCTTTCCCATCATGAATGCTCATGATTTTTTTGAACAAACTATGGAGTTGACCTTTGTGTCTATAGAATTTAATCTCAAATCCTTTTCAATTTTAAAATACTAATAATGAGAACAGTTTTAGACACAACAGCAAAATTCAAATTGTCCATAACTGAAAAATGAATTATATATAATTTGTTACCAAAATTTCTCTTTTATGTTAATTCTCCAATATAAGAGATATTATAACATTAATCTCAAACTGTAGAAATAGAGAATAATGAAAAATGGTCATATCTCATCATGTGAAATTCTGAGAAATATTTATTAAAGCATTAAAGTGAAATTCAGTTTTCAAATACAGCTCTATGTAATCAAGACTTACATATTTCAACTAGGTCCTCCCAAGTCTAATATGTAAAAGCAAACCTCTACTGCATTTTAAAGAATATTAAATAGGGATTAATGTTGCAGGCATATTACTAATAAATAAATGCATACATTCCAACTTGGTAAAAGTTTTTTTTTTTTTTAAACGAAAGCTGGGAAATTATATTCAAACATTTTGAACTGCTAATACTCATTATAGCTGAAAGAGCTTGGAGCAAAAGTGGGTATTACATACATACTGATAGTATTCTTAATTTAACATGTCCCTGGAGACTTCCATAAAAATCAGGTAACATACTTTAGGCCAAATACTGGGAAAAAATAGGAAATTATCCTCTTTATGAGTATTAAAATTAAAAATCCTTTTGACTGAATTATACCTTTTAAAATCAAAAGAATTATGTTACATAGAACATACAATTTTATGCTGATAGGATATTTTTCATCCATAATTTTGGATGAAATCTGCCAATATCTGCCCAATTTTATGATCAAAACTTTTTTTCATTGCCTACTGTCAGATTCTTAGATGGGAATATCCTAAAGTTTTAGAAGTAAACATAAGGCTGAAATAAAGGTCATTTTTAATCCAAGTAAAGATAGACATATATCATTAAGAA
The DNA here is from genome assembly GCF_008692025.1 of Phocoena sinus. Lineage (NCBI taxonomy): Eukaryota > Metazoa > Chordata > Mammalia > Artiodactyla > Phocoenidae > Phocoena > Phocoena sinus. The sequence goes on from NC_045767.1 coordinate 81,331,108, forward strand.
ATTGAGTTCTCACATCCTTACCACTTACTACAAGGCAGACATTGTTCAGTGTTTTACAAATACATCTAATTTAAATCTTATAATAAACATGTGAAGTGTTATATGTAGTATTTTTATTATCCCTAATTTACAGATGAGGAAACTGGGGTACAGCTTAAGTTGGCCAAGAACATACAACTAGTGAATAATGGATTATAGGTCTGACCTAGGCAGCGTGGCTCTAGAGACCATGAGCCTAGCCACTATACAATTCAATTTCTCATTAAGAAAAACTGCAGACATCTAGGGAAAATAAAAACTGCAGTTTGCATATGAGGATAAAAACCAAGCCATATATACGTTATTACATTTCATAAAATTCACATAGCACTTTCTCTCTCTCTCTTAAGGTACTTATTTCACTCTATCTACTAGTATAGATATTTTTTACATATCTCTTCTCATATAAGTATGCATCAAGACCCTAAGTTCCCTGACACAAAAACTGGGCCTGATTTTTTGTATCCCTCAAAATCCCTAGTAAAGTCTTACATATTCTTTAAGCATTCATTTAGCATTTTTTTTTTTTTTTTTTTTTGCGGTACGTGGGCCTCTCACTGCTGTGGCCTCTCCCATTGCGGAGCACAGGCTCCGGACGCGCAGGCTCAGCGGCCATGGCTCACGGGCCCAGCCGCTCCACGGCATGTGGGATCCTCCCGGACCGGGGCACGAACCCGCGTCCCCTGCATCGGCAGGCGGACTCTCAACCACTACGCCACCAGGGAAGCCCCATTTAGCATTTTTGGATGATAGAACATAAATGTCTCCTTCATTAAGAAACAGGATAAAACAAAAATATAGTTAACACAATGTACTATAAATCTGGATTAAATTTTGACTCTCCATATAACTCCCTCTCCTTTGCAAAGAAAAAAAAAAAAAGGTAGAAAAAGATATCAACCCTCCCATTGACCCTGAATCTATTTCATGAAAACTGAGCAAAATTTAATATAAACTTTGAACCTACAGTGATCTTACTTTTAATTTATAATTCCAATACTTACAATCTATTTAAAATTCAGTATATTTTTACTTAGTCACTAACTTCCAGTTTTTAATTTTTTTTTTTTTTTTTTTTTGCGGTATGCAGGCCCCTCACTGCTGTGGCCCCTCCCGTTGCGGAGCACAGGATCCGGACGCGCAGGCCCAGCGGCCATGGCTCACGGGCCCAGCCGCTCCGCGGCTTGTGGGATCCTCCCGGACTGGGGCACGAACCCGCGTCCCCTGCATCGGCAGGCGGACTTTCAACCACTGCGCCACCAGGGAAGCCCCAGTTTTTAATTTAACTGGTAAAAAAAGTTTTAGAAACCATAGAATGTATGCAACAATTGCATTTTTAGAATTCTGGCATGCAAAGATAGGAAAATACCTAAGACCAAAAGCAGAGAATGACCCAGATAATAGAAGTTAGAATATCAACATCAGGCATATTGATGATCTGGTGGTAACTTTTTCCAGTTGGAAAGGTACTTAGGGAAGTAATAGAAAGTAATAATGAAGAAGTAGTAGATATTAAAGACAGAGATAGAATAGGCATTTAATTTCATCTGAATGATAGTTGAAGCCATGGATAAGAATTCAATAATGAAAGAAAAATGGATAACAGAAGGAAAGAGAAAAAAGGATGGGGCAGACCTTGAATATTAACTCTGCTTCACGGGCAGGGGAGTAGATATGTAAATGTAAGGAAGACACGGGAAAAGAACTCACTGGCATACTAGCATAGATCATTATAAAGTAAACAAGTGAAAAACAATTTTGAAAAATAGGAATGGTAAACAGTTTCAGATATTGTTGACAACATAATGAGAAAAAGAAGTGAAAACAAGTCATCAGTTTTGGTGACTAAACAGTTCTTAGTGACCATAGAATGTTTTTGTTTGAATTTGGCAAGCTAAATCATGGCTGGTAAAGAATGAAGATTGCACGAGTACTGAAAAGTAAAAAAAAAATAAATGTGCAGTTTACTTTTATATATATATATATGTATTTTTTTAATTTTTGGTTGTGTTGGGTCTTCATTGCTGCACGCAGGTTATCTCTAGTTGCTGCAAGTGGTTGCTACTCTTCATCACGGTGCATGGGCTTCTCATTGCGGTGGCTTCTCTTGTTGCAGAGCACAGCCTCTAGGCGCGCGGGCTTCAGTAGTTGCAGCACGCAGGCTCAGTAACTGTGGCTTGCAGGCTCTAGAGTGCAGGCTTAGTAGTTTTGGCGCACGGGCCTAGTTGCTCCACGGCAGGTGGGATCTTTCCGGACCAGGGATCAAACCCATGTCCCCTGCCTTGGCAGGCGGTTTCTCAACCACTGCGCCACCAGGGAAGTCCTATGTGTAGTTCACTTTTTAAAGAAAGGATAGTGATTGAGTGGTCAACCCAGAAGTTTACAGAAGTGTGGTCTGAGCATTGATAAACACTGTTAGAACTCCTAGCAGAGGGATATGATTTAACTAAATAAAGAAAGGAAAAGAAAGAAAGAAAGAGAGAGAGAGAGAGAAAGAAAGAAAGAAAGGGAGAAAGGAAAGAAGGAAGGAAGGAAGGAAGGAAGGAAGCAGGAGGGTGGGAAGCAGGGAGGGAGGGAGGGAAGGAGGGAGGGAAGAAAGAACATTCTTGAAGAGAAAGTCATTGTAGATTTTTTAATATCCCCAGTCATTATCCTATGGTATATTTGATTCTGAAATATCTCTAGAAATAGCACCTTGCATTTATATAACACGTCAGATTTTTTTTTCTAGACACCTTTCCTGGCCTTCAAAGTATTGGGAGCCTCACAATAACCATATGAGTAAAAAGGTGGACTACCCTATCTTTTCAAATGAGGAAATATGTTTCCTGAGAAACATCCTTTGACCTTGCAAAATTAGTGACATTGTTTGGGCTGGAACTCAGTACATTGAATCCTAGTGCTAATGATCTTTCCACTAAAATCAATCGGGTTCAGGAACAGTAGCCTTCAGAGTTTATAACCAATACTTGACTCTAAAGGCCCTGATAACCCAAATATGTGCAAATGCAAAAAGTTAGGTAACATTTCACCTCCAGTCTCAAGACTCTGAATGAAGTGTTTCAATAGCAATCATTGTCCACTCACTTCTCATTCCTTTTTATTCATTATTCTCTCTCACAAAACCATTAGCTAGGTGATGTGGCAATCTCTATTTTAAAATAGAAAGAAATAAAAAGAAGGAGTTATTTGTGTAAGTTCACAAAACAGATCAGTGACAGAATTGGCTATGGAATTTTATGAACTATAGAAATGATCCTTGAAAATATAGTCTTGCAATAGAATTTTAAAATCTCAATTGCTTATTCACCCGCTTTTATTGAATAATCCTATTCTTCACAAAAATAATTCGTTATTAAAACTGGTTTATTATGTTACAGTGCATATATAAATATGTGTACATATATATACATACTTGCATATACTTGAATATGTAGTATAAGATTTTTCAAGCAATTGGGAGGATCAAAAATTCTTTTTTCCCTCCTAACCACACAAAACCAAAAACTGAATCAGATTTTCCTTCAGTCTGTTATTTAATTAAATGCACCCTATTCTGAACTCGACTTTGATGTCCATGATGCTACATAAGCTGTTAGATGAGCTAGTGATAGACTTCAAAGTAAGTGCAAGAGAGAAGCATGTAAATATAATAGATCTAAGGAAATAAAAGATAATTATAGCTTAGAAGTCAAGCATGATTTCAAAATATAAACAACGTGGGTTCAGGTTGTCTGGCTCCTTATCACTACCTGAGGGAAAAACAATGATTCCGTGTAAGTGTTCAGTACCCATGAAGCTGTAAAAAATATATTGTTCAGAGTTATCTACTGATCATGAAATTAACTTCATGGGGAAAAACTGAATGTATATCGTACCAAAAACAGAGGAAGCATAAAATATATAATATTGCATTTACAGGGTACATAAAATCTTACTGGATCGGTGATAAATATTTGTGCCTCAGCAATTTTACTATTTTACAGACTACCTTCCTTGAGAATGTTTACAAAATACATAGACAACTTATTAATCAGCGTTAAAACACAACAATTCTAAATCTAGTAGCATGAAATGTGTGCAAAGCAGACACCCTGAAAAATATTTAATTAATGGAATAATTTTCCATTCAAAACTTATCTTCCCTGAATAAAGTTCTCTCCACACAGAGACATTTTTGAGGCACATGAATACTGGAAGGCTCTTGTTCAGAAGAGTGTTGTACAAATAAAAAGTGTTTTGCTTTTGATACTAATCACATTTTAAAATACATTTATGTACACATGAAATATTGAATAACAAGTTTTATTATTTGTGACAGATATCTGCATTTACTTCTGATTCTTGAAGATTTATATATATTTTTTATTATTCTTAATTCTCAGCATTTTGGCCAATCAGATTCTACTCTGGGGCTACTGGTTCACAAGAATGTCAAGGAGCTATTTAACTTTCCATTTAATACTCATGTGGTTAATTTGGAATGATAAGGATATGCTTGTTATTTTACAAATGAATTATTCATTACTAAAGACAACACTATCCATGAATACAAGCAAGTAATATTAATCAAGGAAGACTTATGGCCATTAAGCCATTATATTTAAAATCTGAAGACAGAAGACAGGAAAATACAAATTCAAAAAATGCAATTAGCTGAAGAATAGGCCAAAAAAAACCCCCCAAAACCCCTATATATCTTGAATTCCTCCTCAAACATCATATACAAGTCATGACATCTCACAAATCTCATATTTCTAAGGATTTAAATTCTTATTATACCAATACAACATTGTGGTCATTCTATTAACTACCACCTCATCTCACCTCAACCTTCAAAACTGAATTTGGCTTTCTCATCTCTAGTCCAAATTTAATAGACCACAAAATTATGATTCATGTTCTCTCCAAAGCAGATTCTTTATGACTAAGAAGGCAGAACAATAGCTTGAAATATATCGGTCCCTGGTTATTTGAATCATCTTATTAAAATTGAATAATAATATTAAATCAATAAGTAGCTGAAGAATTGCAAACACTAATCTAAGCACTTTGAGCCATGTTGTTTTTATTTGGAGCCAGGATGATGACAATGATGATGGTTACAGTTCCAAAGAAGTAAGCCATGAAAGTACTGTATACATCTTTTCTTACGTAAGACCTCTATGTATGAGGTAGGTATTATTATGCATGTCTTCCCACTGAGAAAATCGTGGCTCCAAGAAAATATATAACCTGTTCATTATAACACCATCAGTGTGAGGTTGACTCAGTACTTAAACCAAGATCTGCTTAACCCAAAGTTGTATTATTTTTCTTTGCTGACCTGTTTTTGAGGGGTTGTACTTTAAGACCAAACATGGTAAATTGAATGATTACATTTGTCTTTGCTCTCTTCAAAATCCCACAAAAATTACAATAAAGAGAGGAAAAGTATAAACCCAGGAAGACAAAGGAGAAAGGGGTAAATATTTGGAAAATGAAAAACAGATGGAGGGTAGTTGCCATGGCAGCCAGGAAAAAATAAGTTCCTGTTGGAAAGCCCAGAAAATATTAAGGCTGAATTATGGGTCAGGGTTTTTAAAAAGATAACTGAATAAAAATCTTTAAAAGCTTGAAAACTTTAAAATTTTCCCCCAAAATCTCTTTCCTTACATTTCCCATTTAGGCAATGACTTTGTCTCAACCTAGCAGAGGATTCCAGTTTTAGAAAAAAATCTAGTCTTGCCACCATGGGCACAGTTTAGGGTGGAAGAAAGATGCTATCTGGAAAAAGGAGATGGAAAATCCAGACCCGAAATGGTGAAGTTCCTCTCTGGGCCACCTACCCCCAAGCTCTCAGAAAGTGACCTAGGAAGCTGAGCTCACACAAAGACCACCAAACCTATTCCCACCGTGCCCTAGACAAGAGCTGGAATTTTTCTCTCTGGATAACTGGCCAGCCCCAGAAAAAAGCCTTTCAATTACTGCAATTTGGTTCCTTAGGAAAATAGGAGTCTTTGCTCGATCACTCTATGGCCGTTTATATGTCAATTTATTTAAGTCTTTTTGTCTTATTTGTTTTGTCTATTCATTTTAAGTCTTTATCCCCTCATGGTTGCTGTTTGTGTGGTACATCTTTTTCGATCCTTTTGTTTTCAGCCTATTTATATCTTTAAATCTAAAATGTGTCTCCTGCAGACAGCATATTTTTGGGTCCTGTTTTTTTTTAATTCAGTTTGCTATCTGACTTGATTATTTAATTCATTCATATTTAATGTTATGAATATAGTTAGATTTATGTCTGCCATTTTACGTTTGTTTTCTATATGCTTCATATCATTTTGTTCCTCCTTTGCTGCCTTCTCTTATACTGAATGGATACTTTCTACTAACATTTTAATTCCTTTAATAATTTTTAATTATATTTAAAAATTATTTCTCAGCAATTGCTCTAGGGTTTACTATGTATTTATACGATCTTGATTCCAGTGAAACATAAAAATTTTACTTATATATAGCTGCATCCTCCCCCATTTTTGTGCTGTTTTTATTATACATTTACATATATTTCAAACCCTATAATCCATTCTTATAATTATTACATTTTATAATCTTATGGCTTTCAAAGATAAGAGGAGACAAATCATATATAATATTTATAGAGTCTATTATATTAATCTCATTTATCATACTTTAATTAGAGCATAGTTGCTTTACAATGTTGTGTTAGTTTCTGCTGTACAACAAAGTTAATCAGCTATATGCATACATATATCCCCTCCCTTCCACCCCACCCATCTAGGTCACAACAGAGCACCGAACTGAGCTCCCTGCGTTATACAGCTGGTTCCCACTAGCTATCTGTTTTACATATGGTAGTGTATATATGTCAATCCCAGTCTCCCAGTTCATCCCACTCCCCCATCCTCCCGCCGTGTCCACATATCCGTTCTCTACATCTGAGTCTCTATTCCTGCCTTGCAAAAAGGTTCATCTGTGCCATTTTTCTAGATTCCACATATATGTGTTAATATATGATATTTGTTTTTCTCTTTCTGGCTTACTTCACTCTGTATGACAGACTCTAGGTCCATCCGTGTCTCTACAAATGACCCAATTTTTGTTCCTTTTTATGGCTGAATAGTATTCCGTTGTGTATATATGTACCACGACTTCTTTATCCATTCTCTTCATTTTCTTCCTGTGAATTCAAGCTACTATCTGGTATCATTTCATTACTCAAATAAAGCTTTGTTTCCACCCACCTCCTTTGTGCTGTTTTTGTCAAATACATTATATTTGTATATGTTAAAACCTCAACAATGTAATTATGTACATATTGTTTTATGCAAGTACATTTTTAATTAGTTAAAAAAGAAAGAAGAATAAAGAATATATGCAACTATTCTGTCATATATAATTACCTGCATAACTGCCTTTACTAACCCTCTTTGGGTGTGTGTGTGGATTCGAATTGCTGTCTGGTGTCACTTGCTTTCAGCCTGAAGTACTTTCTTTAGTATTTTTGTAGAGTGGAATTGCTAGCAACAAATGCTTTGTTCTCACTTATCTGAGAATGTCTTTATTTCACCTTAATTTTTGAAAGATAGTTTTGCTGAACGTAAGATTCTAGGTTGACAGCTTTGTCTTGTTTTTTTTTTGTTTTTTTTTTTTTAACTTTCATCACTTTGAATATGTTGAATATGTTGTCTCACTGCCTTCTGGCCTGCATTCTTTCAGAAGAGAAGTCAGCCATTAATTTTATTGGGTTTTTCTTGTATGTTGTGTGTAATGAGTCATTTTCCCCCTTACTGCATTCAGAGATATTTTGGCTTTCGACTTTTTGACTATGATGTATCTGGGTGTCATTATCTTTGTATTTATCCTACTTGGAGCTAGTTAAGCTTCTTGGATGTGTAGACTTTTGTTTTCAGCAAACTTAGGAAATGAAAGGAGATATAGATAGTATCAGGACTGTTATTTTTAAAAGGTGGTAAAGAAAGGCCAAACTTTGGATGTGAAGTTTGACCAGAGACATGAATTAAGCGACAGTAATTATAGCCTGCTCATGTACTCAGAGCTTCAGCTTCTAATCTGCTTTGTGGTGTTTCTCTCTTAAATAGGAAAATACAAAGTATCATCACCAGATGTATTAGCGTTCTATTGTTTTTTTAAGACATTATCACAAACTTAGCAGCTTAAAACAATATCCGTTTATTAGCTCACAGTTCTCTAGGTCAGAAAACTAGGTGTGGCTCAACTGTGTTCTCTGCCCCGTGTATCAAAAGACTAAATCAAGGTGTCAGCCAGACTGTGTCCTCACTTACAACTTGATTAAGGTGGAATCCATTACTAAGATCATTCAGGTAGTTGGCCAAATTCAATTTCTTATGGTTATACAATTGAGGTTTTTGTTTACTTGCTGACTTTTGGTTGGAGGCCACTCTAAACTACTTGAGACTGGCCTCAGTTTCTAGCCAAGTGGTCCTTTCCAGAATAGGAAAGTTTGCTTCTTCAAGGACAGTAGAAGAACCTCTCTCTATTCTGCCAAGATGAAAATTTTTATAACGTAAGTCAACTTCATGAGTGACTGTGCCACCACCTCTGTCATATAATATATACTAATCAGAACAGTGGCTATCGCATCATATTTTCAGGACCTACCATACCCAAGGGGAGAGGATTATACAAGGCTTATATACCAGGGGCAAGAATTTGGGGAGTCATCTTAGAATTCTGCCTATAATACAAGATATTTCCAGATATTTGAAAAGAACCTCTTATAAATTCAGAGAAAATAGCCATGACTAAGCAAATAAAAGAAATCAGAATAAATAGTGACAGTATGCAAAAGATAACTTCAAAAGAAACACCTATGATTAATATCCTCAGAGGGATGAGAGAAAACCTTATCTTCAAGAAACAAGAATAGGCAATGATAAATAACGAATAACCAGAAGAGAACAAAGAGATCTTAGAAATAAAAATTGTGATAGAAAACAATATTTAAATCAATAGAAAGTTCGAAAAATAAAGTTAAGGAAATCTTCCAGAAAGTGTGACAAAAGGGAAAAAATAGATATTAAATGAGAAAAAAATTAAAATTAGAAGCACAATCCAGCAGATCCAGCATGTAAACATTACAATTTCTAAGAAGAAAAAAGAAATTCAGGAGAAAAATTTAGAAAGGAAATAAAAACGTTTCCCTAAAGGAAGAAAAAAAGTTTCCAAATTAAAATGACCCATCACCCAATTAAATAAGTGAAAATATATTCTCAATAAGTTGTATTATTGTGTAAATTCTGGCACTATACAGAACATCCCAAGAGATTTCAGTACTAAAAAGAAAAAGAAAAACAATGTTACATGAAATATCCTGGTATCAGAGTGGTATAGATCATACCAATGGCAAAACTGGAGATAGAGGACAATAGATCAGTATCTCCAATATTCCTGGGGGAAAATATTTGCAATATAAAATCCTATATTCCCCTGAAATATGTCACTGGAAGAACAGAAAAAAACAATTTAGATATGCAAATATCTAAAAAGCTGTATCTTCCATGCATCATTTACTAAGAACCTACTAGGGAGTATACTTTATTAGAATGTGGGAGTAAACAAAAAAAAGAAGAGATTTTATCTAGGAATCAGGAAATTCAACACTAGAAAAAAGGGATTTCCCAAAATTAAGGCAAAGGGAAGTCTCATAACAGCATCTATATTCCAGCCTAGAGAGGTGTCTTATATTTTGTAGATGAAAACCTATAGGAGAGATGTCTCCAAGAAAAAGTTAGATAACCTAATATGGATAAATGTATCGATAGGAGCATTATAGATTTTCCAGAGATTTTGCAGTGTATTAGTGACAGGCACATAGAAGACTTTGTACCCACCACCCAGAAAAGTTAACTACAGTGGGGGTGTGCAGGGTGGCCACAGGTCATTATATTAAAAGGTAACACAATCACTTTAACTGTGTAGCCAGGTTGAAAATGAATACTAACATAGGGCGCATTTCTTAAAGAAAATCTTCCCTGCATCCTGTGAATGGAGCTCCACCTCTCATACTTAGAGTTGCAGCAATTCATCATCAGCTTTTCAGAAGCTCAATGCCATTCTCCTCCATCCTGATACAAGATAATTAATATAAACTCTGTTCCATAAAATGCATTGATGAAGTGATGACTCCCTTCCTCTCTTCCTAAATTTTATATTAGATTATGTCATTTCTCTGCTTAAATTCCTGAATGGTTCCCTTAATTTTCAGAAACAATTTCCAAATCTTTGTTTAGCATTCCAAAACCTCTGAGATTTTACCTCTATGTACTTTTCAAGGCTCACTTTTCTCTCGACTCGCTGCCCCATACACTCCCCTCTCCAGTCACACAGTGAGCCACAGGTGACATTTCATATCCCTGCACCTTTGCACATGCCATTCATTCTTCTGGGAAACATCATCACAAGCTCTGCTTCTCTGTCTACATAATGTCCACTCTTCCATCAAGTCTCTACACACAATTCACTCAGCATAGATACTTTCCTGACCACTCAGAGTCCCAAACAGTTCTTCCTGCTTCTTCTCCAATGTTTTCTAGCTCAATAAATAATATTAAAATCCAGTTTCCCAAATTCTAAGCCTGGATATTATTCAAAAGTATTTCTTCCTCTCCTCTATACCCCACATGAAATCAAGGACTAAATTCCATCAATTCAACTGACAATATCTTTCCAAACAGGTTCTCTCAACTGTCAGTCTGTATGGTCACGTCACTCACTATGGCTGTCCTCTTGCTCTCAGTACATCCCCTGCCCGACCAAGGCCTGCTTCACCTACACCCTACTCACATGACTGACCTTCCTACATACTTGCCCCACGCCCCAGCTAATGATAGCTTATCAAAAGGGTGGTGAGGGGCATGCCTCTCTACTGGTTTCCCTGGTAACTAATAAGCCCAGCTGATGTCAGTTCCCCTATAACTGGTAATCTCCCCTTCCCCTGCAGGGAGTGAAGATTGCCACCATGTCATGCCCACCATCTACCTCGCACACACATTGGGGTGTCACTCCAGGACCTTGCTTCAGACATGTAAGCTCCCCCACCCGTTAAACCATTGATGTCTCTGATGCCGACTCCGGGCTCTTTCTTTGGTCTTAAAGCTGGGCAGGCCTTGTAGGCCTGTGGAGTGCAGCCCAACATACTCTTAATCTCAATTAAGAACACTATCATTTCTCCTCTAGAATATTACTGCATCTTGTGTCTTTACTTCCCATCTTGCCTCCTGTTCCAATCTATCACCTATACTGGACTTAGAGCATAGGCTCTAAAAGGCTTGTATATTTATCGTTATCCCAGTTCAGAGAGAAATTTCAAACTGACTACATCTAGTCCTACATTGAACAGGAGGCAAGGCTTTCCTTTCATTTTGCCACCATCACTGAATTGTCCAGATCTCTACTTTCTATCCTAGTAGAGGGCTCAATTAAAGTTGTAAGGGCCATGTGTTTTGGGGTTCTTCACAAATAATGGGATGATGGAGTTGAGGGAAAGCAAAAGCTGTGAGGCAAATGTCAGTTTGACTTGATGGCCAGTGAGCTGACCACTGCAGATTTTAATCCTCCCTGGACAGTTACAAGAAGGAGATTAGGCACTGAGTCAACTTCTAAGTATCTCCCTAATACTTTATACCCTTGCTACTCAAAGTGTTGTTCATAGACCACTAGCAATTTTATCTCTTGGTATCTTGGAAGAAATGCATAGTCTTAGGCTTCACCCCAATCCTACCAAATTAAAATATGCATTTTAGAAGTATTTCAGATGATACAATATTTCAGATGGTACATTAAAATTTGAGAAGCTAATGTCTAAAAGAAAAGTTTTCTACTAATCCACCATGCCCTTCCGCAGCTCCCTTCCAGGATTAAATGCCATTTCTTCTTTTCCAATTGTCATAGCTTCTTCCTCCTTTCTCAATCTGCATCTTATCTAGTTTCATGAGGTGGAAAAACTTCTCTGCTAACATGCATCTAAATCTTTCTGTCTGGAATTTTGGCCAGAAGCTTCTTTTAAGTCCTAGTCTCTGTTTATGCTTCCAGAATCTGTGAGTCAGACTCCCCAGAGTGATCTGGCAAGAGAGAAGGCCCTCCAGGAGCAGGTGAAAGAATTTCATGACTGCTGAAGGGCAGAGAAACTCACAGAAAACAACAGTTTAAAATTTTGAAATTAATTCTGACACTTGAATTTTTTAAAACACAAATATAAGCATGCCAGTCCACACAATAAAAAATCTTCAGTGGTAACCTGATGCTCTCAAGACAGTACATTCTCTTCAAAATGGCTTGCAAGGTTATGTTGGACATATATTATTTTATGGCCCATTTACTCTTCTGATTTTTCTCAGAGCAGCTATACTTCTTCCACTCTCAGTCTGTGTGCTTCAGATAAAGCTGGTTTCATCTTTAAGTCCAGAGGTGGACATGAAGCCTACACCTGGACAATCTGAAGTTGACCAGTGTGACTAGATAGTCACATGCCCATGGCCCAAGCCAACTCAGTCAGGCTCAGAGATAATTACAAGACTTTCACTTAAGGAAGGGAGTTAGCCAGGTGGTAAATATTTTAGGCTTTGAGAGTCCAGCCACTTACTGTCTCAATTACATATTTGTCTCTGTTTAGAACCTTCTAACAGTACAAAAAAGCATTCTTAGCTTGCTGGCTATCTTAGTTCATGCTGCTATAATAGAATATAAGAGACTGAGTGGCTTATAAACAACAAATATATTTCTCACAGTTCTGGAGGCTCCAAGTCCAAGATCAGAGTGCAAACATGGTCAGGTTCTGGTGAAAGCCCTCTTGCAGGTTGCAGATGGTTGTTTTCTTGCTGTATCCTCATGTGGGTGAGGGGACGAGAGCTTTCTGGGGTCTTCTTTATGAGCACTAATTCCATTCATGAGGGTTCCAATCTCATGACCTAATCACCTCTATAAGTCCCCATCTCCTAATACCATCACACTGGGGGTTAAGATTTCAACATGTGAATTTTAGGGGGATACAAACAACCAGTCCACAACACTGGCCTTACAGTAACAGCCTCTGGAACTGACTTGGCCCTCAGGCCATACTTTGTCTACCGCCTGGTAAGTGACCAAGACAAAGGAATTGTCTTTTCTGCTGTATTAGAAAGGTAAGTCTTTTCACCCAGAGAAAAAATGGTTGGAGAAAAAGAGCGGAAAGGCAAAGAAATACAAGATCCTGAGGACGTTGTTTGAGCACCATCTGCTCTACTACTGGACGTTTCAGTTGTAAGAACTCAAAGATTTTCTTTTTACTTAATTTGTTCTGGACTAGCTTTTCTTTCCCTTGCAATTAACAAGAGTCCTAACATAAAGATCCTTCTTGATCATGTCCAATTAGATTACCAGCATCAGTTTTTATAATAACCCAACCTCACACTTTATGCTCCAGTCATACATTCTCTTGCCTCTGACGTTACAGAATCTTCTCCTTCAGCCTCTAGTGACTTTCCCTCCCAACATTACCAACTTGACCCCAACTCCTCCAGGAGTCAAGTTGGAAGTAGCTGACTCTGAGAAGACTTTGCAGATCCCTGCCTTACATCTGACATCATGCAGTCTGTTGACACTATTCACATAGTGTTTCCCAGGCAGTTTGGATTGTGTGGTTTTTTTAATACTTCTCCCATTCACACAGCAGCTGCTGTTGCTGCTGCTGCTTCTTTTTCTTCTTTTTCAAGTCAATAATAATAGAGGCTAATATTATATTAAGCTTACTATATGCAGGATCTATTTTAATGCATTAAGTAATTTAATTTTCAGAACAATCCTATGAGGAATGTATGTTTTTCCATTTTATAGACAAGAAAACTAAGACACAAAGTTTAAATAACTTACCCTATTTGTGTTCACACAAATACTTGGTGGAGAAGTTGGACTTTATTGAAATGATGTAGATACTCTAGCCACGAAAGTGTCCTGTTGCTTATTTTACCATAATTACTTGCCCCAGGGCCTGGTACAGAGAAGAGAACTGAGTGTGTATCTCCTCATGATCCCAGAACATCCTGAATATATTTCTACTACAGCACTTTGTGAACCGTGTTATAATAAATAAAATACATGTTTTCTCCCCTTCTAGACTTTTGGCTCTTTAAGGACAGGTAGCCAGTCATATGCGTCTTTGAATCCTTAGTTCTTAGCCTAGTTCTTAAAAATTAGCAGGTATTCAATAAATATACTGTCAAATGTTCTGTTGGGTGGTGACTGTGCATTCAGTAACTATTTAGCTCTACTCACACTGAAAAACTTAATCAATGATAAACTGATGATGATCAAGATAAAACACTGTTTTTCATCAGTGAGATACATTTGATAAATACAATACATATTTATTTTTACTACAATTCTAAAACATTTTCTTTGATTTGAAATTTAGTTGGGAGATTGGGGTTGACATATATACACTAATATGTATAAAATACATAACTAATAAGAACCTGCTGTATAAAAAATCAAATAAAATTAAATGAAATAAAATAAATAAAGAAATTTAGATACTAGAGGGAAAACACACATATTCCAACTGCTCATCAACCATAAACTTATGTGTGTCATTTCTTTTTTGTAAAAATCACTCTCAATGCTTATGGAGTACTGAGGTACCCAAATCAAGGAACAGGCAAACAAACTTCCACTCTGATACTCATAAAATTTGTTAAATCTCACTTGTGAATATGATGCACAATTTCAAAATGAAATATTGGCAAGCCAAATTTAGTAGTGTAGTAAAAGAATAAGTAATGATTATCTGTTACACTTTTTCCCATTGTAGGGTAAAAAAGACATGATAAGTCTAATTCAAAGGATAGGAATTAATTTTAAAAATAAACTGGAATATGAGAATACAACAGGAACAGCTTCACAGCCAGGCTTCCAAAAGCCTGGGACACCTTTTAGGATATTACTGAAATTACAGCCAGGTGTTATTTGAAACTGGACTCACACAGCTGATCAAGGACACTCCTGAGTTCTCTCTGTGTTGTCGTATTCCGGGAGCAAGAATCCACTATCCTTTTCTCCACTGCTCTTTCACTTATTTGACTCAGCTAGCCTCTAACCATGCTTTTACTGTTGCCATGACCTTGACTCTACCCTCCTCCTTATGGATGGTTTCCACTTATCATAGCATCTGTTGTCCATAACTTCTAATAAGCAAAATTTTGGCTTTTTTTTTTTGGCCACACTGTGAGGTATCAGGATCTTAGTTCCCCAACAACGGATCAAACCCATGCCCCCCGCTGTGGAAGTGCAGTCTTAACTGCTGGGCCGCCGGGGAAGTCCCTGCAAAATTTTAAAAAGACTGGGATATATGACATATATCATTTTCCTGGATGATAAAATTAAATATTGTGAAGATATCAATTCCTATCAGATTTATTAATAAATGTAGTACACTTGCAATGAAAAAGTGCATGCGTGTGTGTGTATCCTAAAGTGTATCTGAAAGAATGAAGTGAGGATAACAAAAATTAGTTTGGTATTAATAAAAATATGAGAACTCTGCCATGAGCTACTAAATATATATTTTAAAGCTACAATTACAAAACCAGAGTGATATTATGGCAAAAACATTAAAGAGCTGTATACTCTCTAGAAGCACCCTCTAATATTAACAGTGAAAAAATTAACGTATTATAAATAAGGTATCACAAGTCAATAAAGAGATGATGCTGAGAAACAAATCATGTTGGAAAAATGGCCTAGAAATTAGGGAAAAGTTCCAAATAGATCCTCACCTCACCTCATCCAACAAAATAAATCCCAGCTAGATTAAGTTGGCAAATGTAAAAATCTACATAAATCCAAATATTCACCTTCAATAGAATTAAATAATTATAAATTAAAACAAAAAATTAATGGCATTTTTTTACTAATCAAACTAGATAAATTTTAGGAATAATACTTTTTATTGCTGGAATAGGTGTTGGAGACAGACACAATCATATACTCAGATGAAAGTGTCATTGTTTACAACATTTTTTAAAAAATAATTTTTCAGTATGAATAAAGAGGTTCAAAGAAGTTCATAACTTTTAACTAGAAATTCCCCTTGAAGGAAACCAGGAATATGTGTAAGTATACATGTACAAAAATGTCCACTGCTCTATAATTTAACATAGATTTAAAAAATTTTAAAGTTCAAAAATTCAAATATAAAAGATTATTTTCCTTGTAAAATACAATGCTTTTATTAGGACAAAAGTTATTAATGATAATAGATTTCCTTAAATATTGAACTATCTCCTAAAATTTTGATATGAATCACTCACAATTAAAATACCACCTTGTCAAAGAATGATAATTCTAGATAGTTTTTTGTTACACATTGAGCGTTTAGCTATAGCATTTACTACTTTGAGGACATTATACATGGTGCTCCTGCTTTCTGGGCTGTATTTCCTAGTAAGTAAGAAACAGGGGGGAAGAAAAGGCCTAACACTATTTTCATTCTGAAGATTACATAAGCTGATAATAGACGTTCAATTAATGTTATTTCTCCCCACACCCTCCTCCTGATTTTTTCTCTATAGGTGTATCTAATAAAAATGTGTGTAAGTACACGTGTGTTTTCCAGTTGAGTTATACTACATGTACATACCATCATATAAATCTGGATACCCAGCTTTACTTAGGAGACAGTTGAGATAAAGAAATATGATGACTTATCCATGGTGACACAAACACTAAGCAGAACATCTGGGATGAGGATCCAGGTTTCCTAGCTTTGTTTATTGTTGTAGAGCACACTGAAATAACAATGCTGAAATTGAGCTAGCCTCTAAATATCTGAATGCCTAAAGGACACCTTCCCACGTTTTGACAGTTACCTTCTTGTTTCTGGTTTCTGTGAAGCACCCTGACTTGGATGTGCCCCAACTTATTGTCTCGGTTCTCTTTTGTTTTTAATAGTGATTCAAATGCTGGCAATAATAAGCCTTGCTAGCATTTGAAATGCAAGAGTAGACTTTTCTTGTCCATCTAGTTTGGATACCTTTATAAGGAGGAGACTGAAGGTAATGAAGAAGAATTTATGCCCAAAAGACCTAGATTTTTTTTTTTTAAACCACTGAATGAGCCCTATCAACTAAGAGTTAGTTTTAGAGATTCAATAATCTTAGGAATGTATTTACTAAATATTTTCAAAGATCTTTTATGACCATAAAGATTATTACAGTATAATCATCTTTGTATCTGCCTACTCACCTCTGGAAAACAAGGATATGAAACCAGAATAGATTGTGCTTCATTCTGCCTGATTGTTCCAAGCTGTGTGGGAGAGCTGGGTGTGTTCTTTCTTGCATATCTTTGTGAAAATATATTTTCACAAAGATATGCTGGCCTGAAGAGTGGTGGGTGCTGTGTGCCATGTGGAGTTAGTAATGTGTTTGTGGGAAGAAAAGCTGTAGAGGCTGGTGTGATGTGTCAGGAACATGCATCAGTTTATGAGTTAGGGATGAGTCAAGTGTGTACCTAACAGGCAGCAACATCTTTTGCTCAAGTGAGGCAAAATGTATTCTCAGTATACCTTGAATTAGATTTGAGCCTACCCACTGAAAAATCCAGGGAATCACTTCCAGTATTACTCTCACAGTTAAATATAAACCAAAGGTAGCCATGGTAGCACAGGAGGGACTGATTTTCAAAGATGTAGAAACACTATTTCCATCACTACCAAGGAATGAAAACAAACTTCCTAATTTACCTTCAATTTAGAGGTAGTGCTGGGTTTTAACATGCTGTGCGAAAAAGAACTTTGGTTTCAGAAAATAGAGTATATAGGATAAAATCAGAATTTAATATAGAATTATGTTCATTTTAAAAGTTTTAAATTTTATCTTAAAAACTTGATGTCATGTAACATTTAGATCAATAAAAAATATACTTTTAGGGCAATTCCCTGGTGGCCCAGTAGTTAGGACTCGGCGCTTTCACTGCCCTGAGCCCAGGTTCAATCCCTGGCTGCATGGGTGCGGCCAAAAAAAAAAAAAAAGAAAATATACTTTTTAATTACTCATTACTACTAATAAACTTGTGCTTAGAATTTATTAATCAATGTATTGCACATTAATTGAGAGCCTATTAATTGTTGTTAGATGTACAACATTACTAACATATCCTTCTAGCCTTGTATCCCTCTCTAAATTAAATGCAGTTAGTTTTTTTGTTTTGTTTTTTACAGCAGCCAATAGGTATCTGTACACCTGTATTTCACCCAAAATATTGAAATTCTAGTTTACCATCTACTTCCACAACTAAACTGTTAATTTTTGAAATGAGGGATGATATTATAGTATTTTTGTTTGCATGCTAATACTAATAGATCTAAGGTAACATGTAATCAAAGCAGACACTCAGTAAATATTGATAAATTGAGTTCATACAGAATGTACATGGAATAACTGAAGTATGTACAAAATACCATGAACGTAGAATAAAGGGAAAAAGAGAAAAAAATTGTCTAAATCATACAAACTTGAGTCTTAATGAATGATTAACAGTTTGTAATATAAGTCTTGCAACTCATCTGCCTTCCGGAAGCACTATAGCATTAATTCCTGAACCAATCCCCAACACACCTTATTCCTACCATTAGAAAGAAGATATCTGGTAGTCAGACTTACTGGCTCCCTCACAGAGATGGTTTCCTGGAAAGCAGTGTGTAACATTGGGTCAACAGTAATATAAAAAGAAGCCAAACTCATTTTTCAGTCACCTATCACATCAAAGAAATGCTTCATAATAAAATAAAATAAAACAAAATAAAAACTTTCTAAATATTGATACCCTCGGTAATAATGTTTTACTTCATACATCTATTCATTCATTTGACAAAATATATTTTGTGAACCTACTGTGTACCAGGCACTATTCAAGATTAAGGGCATGGGGAGGGAGGTTTTTTCAAACTCTTTTCATCTCTTTCTGAGGGCAGACACTGTGGTCTAGGGATGGCATACTTCATTCAGGACACTAAAGAAGACACATTTCTCCAATTTTTAATGGAAGCATTCTAAAAATTAGCAAAAATTATTTCAAAACAAAGAGAACATTTTAAGAAAAAATGTGTAGATATTATAAATGTTTTTCCCTTGCTGTAGTTACTTAACCTACCTTAGGAGGTGGGGGGAGGGGGCATCTACAGATCCTGTTTAACTTATTATGTTCAATAGTTTAAAAAGTCTACAAATAATAAATGCTGGAGAGGGTGTGGAGAAAAGGGAACCCTCCTACACTGTTAGTGAGAATGTAAATTGGTGCAGCCACTATGGAAAACCATATGAAGGCTCCACAAAAAACTAAAAACAGAGCTACCATATGATCAAGGAATCCCACTGCTGGGTGTATATCCAGAAAAGATGAAAACTCTAATCCGAAAAGATACATGTACCCCAATGTTCACAGCAGCACTATCCACAATAGCCAAGACATGGAAGCAACCCAAGTGCCCATAAACAGACAATTGGCTTAAGACAATACACACACACACACACACACACACACACACACACAATGGACTGTTATCAGCCATAAAAAAGAGTAAAATATTGCCATTTGCAGCAACAATGGATGGACCTAGAGAATATTATACTTAGTGAAGTCAGACAAAGACAAATATCATATGATATCACTTACATGTGAAATCTAAAGAAATGAAACAAATGAACTTATTTACAAACAGAAGCAGGTTCACAGACATAGAAAACAAATTTATGGTTACCAAAGGAGAGAGGAAGGGGAGAGAGACAAATTAGGAGTTTGGGAATAACAGATACAAACTACTATACATAAAATAGATAAGCAACAAGGATATACCAAATAGCACAGAGAATTATATTCAATATCTTGTAATAATGTATAACAGAATATAAGCACAAAAAAATAACCAAATCACTATGTTCTACATCTGAAACTAATACAATACTGTAAATCAACTATACTTCAATTAAAAAAAAAAAAAGATCAATAGTCCACTCTGCTTTTCCTACAGAGGAAAACTTGGAGATGTCAGAGAATCTCAGCACCCATAAGAAGTATTTCCCCAAGGTTTTCCCATAACTAGTTCTTGTTTACAAGGACTCCTCAAAGTGACAATTCAATGAGCAGACCCTATAAGAAAACTCCCAAAAGGACAAGCACAAGAATTGTCTGTATATACTGGTATCATCTAAAACTCTATGGTACAACACAGGAATAAGGGCATTTTGAAACTTGTATGCACTCGATCCCTGTATAAGTCTAGGATCTGGACCAGTCATACTGAATTCCACCTTATGCAGGCATTGATACAACATTTCCAGGTAATTTTTATAAAAGTTGTGCCTAGAAAGCTGTTTTGTATCACCTTTTGACAACTCAGCAAGTCTTCCCCTTCTATGCTCTCCCCTGTATCACAGGGTCTGAAAGCCTGGGAACTACATTTCCCAGAATCTTGGGGTTAATTCCCACCCATGAGAGGCATTCATAGGAGATTTGGAATGAATAATGAAAGCAGAATAGCCTTCACAGAAATGACATTTTGCAGAAGCCTTCTGTGAATCACTCACCTCAGTTCTGAACCTATGATCATCACCAAATAGTTTACTGCAGTTTTTTAAACTTCTGAAATAATCCAAAAGCAATGATAGTTTTTTTGTTAATCCATTGATTAGGAAAGATTTATTGAATACCTTCTGTGAGCCAAGTACTGGCAAGGTGCTGTTGACACAAAATCAAATAAACATTTCCCTGCCCCAAAGGAGCTTATTATAACTTTTATAACTATCTTACTACAACAAAAGACTCAAACCTACAGAGACTGACTTTTCTCTCATTTACAGACAGGGAGAAGAGGCAGCACTGGTTTTGCTTTCACTGAATACTGAATGTAGCAATTTGATCTTGTAAAGTTGCCAAGGCAATGCCAACTGTCTGTGACAGCATATGGGGGTAGACAGACACTCACATACACAGACACAGTGATTTTGTAAGACTCCTTTATAATATACCAAACTAAAAATAAAAGTTTCCATCAAGACTATATTTTATCACATTAAAATAGCCTAATTTGCCAGGCTGTGGAGAATAGATGCTGAACCACTTCTGGCAGTTTGAAATGTGATCTAAATATATTAGGAAACACAATTTCATTTGCCTCATGCACTTGAGTCCCCTCACTGAATAGTATTACAAGTAGCAAAAAAACAGAGTAAGAATGTTTATCACACTCTTCATCCCTATATGCCTTAACAGACACCCACTTCCTTATATCAGATGGAAGACTATAATGAGGAAATGATGAATAAATCATTTAAGCCAAGTATCTTTCTATATGTAGTTTAAGCCATGATTTTAAAAATAAAGCGCTTATAATCCTAAAATACTTTGGGCTGCATGCAGGATGTCAGTTTTACATTAAATTCAAATAGGAGGAGACCTTCAAGATGGTGGAAGAGTAAGAAGCGGAGATCACCTTCCTCCACACAAATACGTCAGAAATACATCTACACGTGGAACAACTCCTACAGAACACCTACTGAATGCTGGTAGAAGACCTCAGACTTCCAAAAAGGCAAGAAACTCTCCACGTATCGGGGTAGGGCAAAAGAAAAAAGAAAAAACAGAGACAAAAGAATAGGGACAGGACCTGCACTTCTGGGAGGGAGCTGTGAAGGAGGAAAAACTTCCACACACTAGGAAGCCCATCCACTGGCAGAGACAGGGGTTGGCAGGCGGCGGGGAAACGTTGGAGCTACAAAGGAGTGCGCAGCAACAGAGGTGCAGAGGGAAAAGCGGAGAGATTCCTGTACAGAGGATCGGTGCCGACCAGCACTCACCAGCCTGAGTGGCTTGTCTGCTCACCCGCCGGGGCGGGCGGGGGCTGGGAGCTGAGGCTCTGGTTTCAGAGGTCAGATCCCAGGGAGAGGACTGGGGCTGGCTGCGTGAACACAACCTGAAGGGGGCTATTGCGCCATATCTAGCTGGGAGAGAGTCCAGGAAAAAGGCTGTACCTGCCTAACAGGCAACAGACCATTGTTTCGGGGTGCAGGAGGAGACGGTATTCAGAGCGCCACCTAAATGAGCTCCAGAGACGGGCACAAGCCGCGGCTGTCAGCATGGACACCAGAGACGGGCATGAGACGCTAAGGCTGCTGCTGCCGCCATAAAGAAACCTGTGTGCAAGCACAGGTCACTCTCCACACCTCCCCTCCTGGGAGCCCATGCAGCCCACCACAGCCAGGGTCCCGTGATCCAGGGACAACTTCCCCGGGAGAACGCATGGCGTGCCTCAGGCTTTTGCAAAATCATATTGGCCTCTGCCGCCGCAGGCTCGCCCTGCATTCCACATTCCATACCCCCCCCCTCCCCCTGGCCTGAGTGAGCCAGAGCCCCCTAATCAGCTGCTCCTTTAACCACGTCCTGTCTAAGCAAAGAACAGACGCCCTCAGGAGATCTACACTCAGAGGTGGGGCCAAATCCAAAGCTGAACCCCAGGAGCTGTACGAACAAAGAAGAGAAAGGGAAATCTCTCCCAGCAGCCTCAGGAGCTGCGGATTAAATCTCCACAATCAACTTGATGTACCCTGCATCTGTGGAACACCTGAATAGACAACAAATCATCCCAAAATTGAGACAGTGGACTTAGGGAGTAACTGTAGACCTGGGGTTTGCTCTCTGCATCTAATTTGTTTCTGGTTTTTTATATTTATCTTAGTTTAGTATTAACAGTTTATTATATTGGTAGATTTGTTTACTGATTTATTTACTCTCTTCATTTTTTTTTATATATATAGATATATATTTTTTTCCTTTTTCTCTTTTTGTGAGTATGTATGTGTATGCTTCTTTGTGTGATTTGTATAGCTTTGCTTTTACTATTCACCCTAAGGTTCTGTCTGCCTGCTTGTTTGGGTTTTTTTTTTGTTTTTTTAGCACTTGTTATTATTGGTGGATTTGTTTGTTGGTTTAATCTCTCTCTTCTTTCTTTCTTCCTTTCCTTTTTATTACCTTCCAAATTTTTTTATTTTTAATAATTAAAAAAATTTATTTTGATTACTTTATTTTCCTTCTTTCTTTCTTCCTTTCTTTCCTTCTTTCTTTCTTCCTTCCTTCCTTCCTTTCTTTCTTTCTTTCCTTTCTTTTCCCTTTTCTTCTGGGTCTTGGTGCTCTGGCCAAGTGTCAGGCCTGTGCCTCTGAGATGGGAGAGCCAAGTTCAGGACATTGGTCCACCAGAGACTTCACAGCTCCACATAATATCAAATGGCAAAAACTCTCCCAGAGATCTCCATCTCAACGCTAAGACCCAGCTCCATTAAACGACCAGCAAGCTATAGTGCTGGAGACCCTATGCCAAACAACTAGCAAGACAGGAACACAACCTCATCCATTAGCAGAGAGGCTGCCTAAAATCATAATAAGGTCACAGACACCCCAAAACACACCACCAGATGTGGACCTGCTCACCACAAAGACAAGATCCAGCCTCATCCACCAAAACACAGGCACCAGTAGTCCCCTCCACCAGGAAGCCTACACAACTCACTGAACAAAACTTAGCCACTGGGGGCTGACACCAAAAACAACAGGGACCACGAACCTGCAGCCTGTGAAAAGGAGACCCCAAACACAGTAAATTAAGCAAAATGAGAAGACAGAGAAACAGACAGCAGATGAAAGAGCAAGATAAAAACACACCAGACCAAACAAATGAAGAGGAAATAGGCAGTATAGCTGAAAAAATATTCAGGGTAATGATAGTAAAGATGATCCAAAATCTTGTAAATAAAATGGAGAAAATACAAGAAACATTTAACAAGGACCGAGAAAAACTTAAGAGAAACCAAACAATGATGAACAACACAATAAATGAAATTTAAAATTCTCTAGAAGGAATCAATAGCAAAATAACAGAGGCAGAAGAACAGATAAGTGACCTGGAAGATAAAATAGTGGAGATAACTAATGCAGAGCCAAATAAAGAAAAAAGAATGAAAAGAATTGAGGACAGTCTCAGAGACCTTTGGGACAACATTAAACACACAAATATTCGAATTATAGGGGTCTCTGAAGAAGAGAAAAAGAAAGGAACTGAGGAAATATTTGAAGAGATTATACTTGAAAACTTACCTAATATGAGAAAGGAAATAGTTAATCAAGTCCAGGAAGCTCAGAGAGTCCCATACAGGATAAATCCAAGGAGAAACACACCAAGACACATATTAAACAAACAATAAAAAATTAAATACAAAGAAAAAATAGTAAAAGCAGCAAGGGAAAAGCAACAAATAACATACAAGGGAATCCCCATAAGGTTAACAGCTGATCTTTCAGCAGAAACGCTGCAAGCCAGAAGGGAGTGGCAGAACATATTTAAAGTGATGAAAGGGAAAAACCTAAAACCAAGATTACTCTATCCAGCAAGGATCTCATTCAGATTCAATGGAGAAATTAAAACATTTACAGACAAGCAAAAACTAAGAGAATTCAGCACCACCAAACCACCTTTATAACAAATGCTAAAGGAATTTCTCTAGGCAGGAAACACAAGAGAAGGAAAAGACCTACAAAAACAAACCCAAAACAATTAAGAACATGGTAACAGGAACATACATATAGATAACTACCTTAAATGTAAATAGACTGAATGCTCCAACCAAAAGACATAGACTGGCTGAATAAATACAAAAACAAGAACCGTATATATGCTGTCTACAAGAGACCCACTTCAGACCTAGGGACACATACAGACTTTAAGTGAGGGGATGGAAAAAGATATTCCATGCAAATGGAAATCTAAAGAAAGCTGGAGTAGCAATTCCCATGTCAGACAAAACAGACTTTAAAATAAAGACTATTACAAGAGACAAAGAAGGACACTACATAATGATCAAGGGATCAATCCAAAAAGAAGATATAACAATTGTAAATTGTAAATATTTATGCACCCAACATATGAGCACCTCAACACATAAAGCAAATGCTAAAAGCCATAAAAGGGGAAATCGACAGTAACACAATAATAGTAGGGGACTTTAACACCCCACTTTCACCAATGGACAGATCATCCAAAATGAAAATAAATAAGGAAACACTGGCTTTAAATAATACATTAAAGAAGGTGGATTTAAGTGATATTTATAGGACATTCTATCCAAAAACAGAAATAAATGAAAAAGAAATGAAGGAAACAATAGCAAAGATCAATAAAACTAAAAGCTTGTTCTTTGAGACCATAAACAAAATTGATAAATCATTAGCCAGACTCATCAAGAAAAAAAGGGAGAAGACTCAAATCAATAGAATTAGAAATGAAAAAGGAAAAGTAACAACTAACACTGCAGAAATACAAAGGATCGTGAGAGACTACTACAACCAACTATATGCCAATAAAAAGGACAACCTGGGAGAAATGGACAAATTCTTAGAAAAGCACAACCTGCTGAGACTGAACCAGGAAGAAATAACTTATAAACAGACCAATCACAAGCACTGAATTTGAGACTGTGGTTAAAAATCTTCCCACAAACAAAAGCCCAGGACCAGATGGCTTCACAGGTGAATTTTATCAAACCTTTACAGAAGAGCTAACACCTAGCCTTCTCAAACTCTTCCAAAATATAGCAGAGGGAAAAACACTCCCAAATTCATTTTATGAGGCCACCATCACCCCGATACTGAAACCAGACAAAGATGTCACAAAGAAAGAAAACTAAAGGCCAATATCATTGATGAACATAGATGCAAAAATTCTCAACAAAATACTAGCAAACAGAATCCAACAGCACATGAAAAGGATCATACAACATGATCAAGTGGGGTTTATCCCAGGAATGCAAGGATTCTTCAATATGAGTAAATCAATCAATGTGATAAACCATATTAACACATTGAAGGAGAAAAACCATATGATCATCTCAATAGATGCAGAAAAACCTTTTGACAAAATTCAACACCCATTTATGACAAAAACCCTCCAGAAAGTAGGCATAGAAGGAACTTGCCTTACATAATAAAGCCCATATATGACAATCCCACAGCCAACATCATTCTCAATGGTGAAAAACTAAAACCATTTCCACTAAGATCAGGAGCAAGACAAGGTTGTCCACTCTCACCACTATTATCCAACATAGTTTTGGAAGTTTTAGCCACAGCAATCAGAGAAGAAAAAGAAATAAAAGGAATTCAAATCAGAAAAGAAGAAGTAAAGCTGTCACTCTTTGCAGATGACATGATACTATACATAGAGAATCCTAAAGATGCTACCAGAAAACTACAAGAGTTAATCAATGAATTTGGTAAAGTAGCAGGATACAAAATTAATTCACAGAAATCTCTTGTATTCCTAGACACTAATGCTGAAAAATCTGAAAGGGAAATTAAGGAAACACTCCCATTTACCACTGCAACAAAAAGAATAAAATACCTAGGAATAAACCTACCTAAAGAGACAAAAGACCTGTATGCAGAAAACTTTAAGACACTGATGAAAGAAATTAAAGATGATACAAACAGATGGAGAGATATACCACATGGTATATTTATTTATATTTATATTGGATTGGAAGAATCAACATTGTGAAAATGAAAATACTACCCAAAGCAATCTACAGAGTCAATGCAATCCCTATCAAACTACCAATGGCATTTTTCACAGAACTAGAACAAAAAATTTCACAGTTTGTATGGAAACACAAAAGGTCCCGAATAGCCAAGGCACTCTTGAGAGAGATAAATGGAGCTGGAGGAATCAGGCTCCCTGACTTCAGACTATACTACAAAGCTACAGTAATCAAGACAGTATGGTAGTGGCACAAAAACAGAAATATAGATCAATGAAACAGGATTGAAAGCCCAGAGGTAAATCCATGCACATATGGTCACCTTATTTTTGATAAAGGAGGCAAGAATATACAATGGAGAAAAGAGAGCCTCTTCAATAAGTGGTGCTGGGAAAACTGGACTGCTACATGTAAAAGAATGAAATTAGAACCCTCCCTAACACCAGGAACAAAAATAAACTCAAAATGGATTAAAGACCTAAAAGTAAGGCCAGACACTATAAAACTCTTAGAGGAAAACATAGGCAGAACACTCTATGACATAAATCACAGCAAGATCCTTTTAGACCCACCTCCTAGAGAAATGGAAATAAAAAGAAAAATAAACAAATGGGACCTAATGAAACTTAAAATTTTGCACAGCAAAGGAAACCATAAATAAGACAAAAAGACAACCCTCAGAATGGGAGAAAATATTTGCAAATGAAGCAACTGACAAAGGATTAATCTCCAAAATTTACAAGCAGCTCAATATCAAAAAAACAAACAACCCAATCTAGAAATGGGCAGAAGACCTAAATAGACATTTCTCCAAAGAAGATATACAGATTGCCAACAAACACATGAAAAGATGCTCAACATCATTAATCATTAGAGAAATGCAAATCAAAACTACAATGAGGTATCACCTCACTCTAGTCAGAATGGCCATCATCAAAAAATCTAGAAACAATAAATGCTGGAGACGGTGTGGAGAAAATGGGACACTCTTGCACTATTGGTGGGAATGTAAATTGATACAGCCACTATAGAGAACAGTATGGAGGTTCCGTAAAAAACTAAAAATAGAAATACCATATGACCCAGCAATCCCACTACTGGGCATATACCCTTATAAAACCATAATTCAAAACCAGTCATGTACCACAATGTTCATTGCAGCTCTATTTACAATAGCCAGGATATGGAAGCAACCTAAGTGTCCATCAACAGATGAATGGATAAAGAAAATATGGCACATACATACAATGGAATATTTCTCAGCCATAAAAAGAAATGAAATTGAGTTATTTGTAGTGTGGTGGATGGACCTAGAGACTGTCATACAGAGTGAAGTATGTCAGAAAGAGAAAAACAAATACTGTATGCTAACACATATATATGGAATCTAAAAAAAAAAAAGGTTCTGAAGAACCTAGTGGTAGGACAGAAATAAAGACGCAGAAGTAGAGAATGGACTTGAGGACATTGGGATAGGGAATGTTAAGCTGGGACGAAGTGAGAGAGTGGCATGGACATATATACATTACCAAATGTAAAATAGATAGCTAGTGGGAAGCAGCCACATAGAACAGGGAGATCAGCTCGTTGCTTTGTGACCATCTAGAGGGTTGGGATAGGCAGGGTGGGAGGGAGGGAGACGCAAGAGGGAAGAGATATGGGAACCTATCTATATGTATAACTGGTTCACTTTGTTATAAAGCAGAAACTAACAAAAAAATTCAAATAGGAGATACAAAGTTGTTTTTATAAGAGGTGACCTGAGACAGCACTAAACTTTTGATACTATCTTTTCACTGAAATCAAAGAAGCCAAAAGGAAACAGAATAATTTGCTTTTCATTTTAGGTTTTAGTCTGCACATTTCTGTTTACAAAAAAAAAAACTTTTTCTTTTACCCTTATGACACTACTTAGTTAAGCATGAATATTATATATGGAATAATTCATTAGGTTAACTTAGAGATTAACAATAATGTATTCAGGAGCACTTGACGATAAAGAAAACCAGAGCTCAAAATAATCTCAGCCAATACATGTCACTGACCTTTTCAGAACATAAGCTTTCTCTCTGTTAATGGCTCTGTGGATTCTCCACAGCCTTGTTCTGGCAAAACCCCCTGCATTTTCCTTCCTCACCTTTTTGAGAAGCAACAAAACCATCACCTTTTTAATTAAAAGGAAAAGTTAGATATACTAGAAAATTCAAATATGTCAAGGTTAAAATAAGTCATTAATGACCATTTGGAGACCATATCCAGAGCAAATAAGAAAGTTCAACTTTAAGTTATCATAAAAGAAAACCTAATGTTTTTATAAAACAATAGTATGAGTATATGATTATAGTGCAAATATAACAACCAAAAGCAGGAATAGAAGAACAAATAAGTCCATGTCATGGCTATGGGACAGTTCAGAGTAATGCCACCACAGCCAGTGTCACTAGGTTGGTGCTTGAGATGTTCAAAACAATGTTGCGTTGCTGCCAAAGAAGGCATCTGTCTTAAGCTTAATGCCCAAATGGAAAGTGACATTGCTTACTACTGTGCCTGAAATAGTGAATGAATGAGTGAATAAATGAATGAGTAAATAGAGTCCTACTGATCAACCCAAGAAACTGAGAAAATTACAACCAGTACAAATGCAGAACAGTATACTCCAATTAAAGACAGAAGCCAGTCTCAAGTTAAATATAATAACACAAACTTTTCAGGAAATATCTCAGGGAATTCATGTCCATAGAGAACTTGTGATAAAAACTCAGTGCTTGAAATAAAATATTATCAGAGATAAAAAATGTTCTGAAAACTGAAAATAAGCATCCTGTAATAATAGTATGGCCAATTCACAAAGAGCCCTCAGCACTGCTCATTAATGCCGTTTCCCATCCTCTGGTGTTCCTCAAATGCCCAGAGATGATCTTTTTTAAAAAATACATATTTATTAACTTGGCAGGTATAACTTAAAAACTTGTAATGATTTCTCAGTAACCTCATTACCAAAAAGTCCGTAGTTGGGAAGAACTGCAAGTTCATATCACAATCAACAAACTACCTTTATTGTTGTTGAATATGTGTATGCTTAAGCTAATGCATCATAAAATGCATAATGTTCTCATTCCAGAGAGAAGATTCAATCGTATTTTTCTAATTACATGTCATTTTGTATCTGCTTAAGCTAAACAACTATTCCAAGTATTTTTGAACTAGTTCCTGGAGTGATAAAATCTGCCTGACAATTTCAGTTAAAATTCTCACATTTAAAGAGCTAAAAATAAGGTAAGCATCATCTCTTAGGGAATTGTAATTATCTTATTTCTATCTAGGTGTGATATATGTTACTACAGAAAAAATCTTTCCACTGGCCTTATAATGTAATTCTGCTCTTAGATACAATACCATGTATTTATATTTAACTGTGTAGACAACATAATAATTATAATATAGTTTAGGTTGCTATAAGAGAGAGATAAAAAATAAAGTAAGAGACAAAAATAAGGGAGAAGCTTGTTTCTCTTTTAAGTAAAGCCTGAATACAAGCATTTTACACTGGCACAGAGGCTCTACAGTGTTTGATATCCAGGCTTCTGTTGTCTTTTCCCAAATCTGCAAAAGTGGTGAGCCTTCTACTGTATAGTCAAGATGGCTTACCTCCATCTAGAGAAGAGAAAAGGGGAAATAGCATGATGTCCCCACCATTAAAAGCACAACCTGGAAGGTGCAACCAAAATTTCTACTCATGTTATATTTAACAGAAGTTGGTCACATGATCATATATAGTTACAAAGAGGGCAGAGAAATATACTCTTTATTGTGAAAAGCAATGGACCAGCAGAAACTCAAGGTTTCTATTCTATAAGAAGTAGGAAAGAATAGATATTGAGAGATGGCTTTGTTCTCGTTCCCCCCGAAACAAATGCTGACCCAAGGAAGTTATTTTAGATAGTGATCTCGGGAAGCACAAATAAGGAAATGAGAAAAGTGAGAAGAAAACCCAAAATAAGTAAGCCCCAGTAAGCAGGTTAATTTCATGGCCCATTGGTTTCTAGTCCTCTGGGTGCACTTAGACAGATGACATGAAACATGCATCAGAATCATCCCACCTGACAATGGGAGGCTAAGGCCGTTATTAAAAACCCCCATCCCCATTGGACGAGGGTTGCCTCTAAGTATATTCACTATGTCCTATTTCTTGGTTGCCAGTGTACTGCAGAGAAAGTTTGCACCAAGCCAGAGAAACCCTCAGGCAAGGAGGAAAAGACTCACAGCCACTTGCGGTAGGAAACCAGCAGCATACAAAATTTTACTGCTAATGCAGTTAATCTCAGGTGTGTCACTGGGATATGGGACTCCAAAAATATCTGTGACAGACAAAAACTAGCATTCTTTGTATTTCATTAAAATGACTTTTTTTAACTTAGAAAAGTTTGTCTCTTATCTATTAATAAGCCTAAAGTTACAATATCGAAAGAATGTCTTCTGAAAATTTTATATTTCATATGTCTTCATGTGTTAAAACAAATCTCAGAACACCATCAAAACACTATAATTTTTAGCTTGAGTATCTTTTATATGTGAGGTCCGTAATCATATTCTGTTCTGCTTAGTCAAATCCAACTATGTCTGATGATCACTTTTTTAGAGCAAAAATTGCATGTTCTAATAGTTTTGAAAATATAAAATGAGGATTGTTGTTTAAGAGTTAATATTCAATATCATGCTTCTATTAGAGTACTCCCAGCACTCTGAACAACATACTAATACTACATTGTTCATCATTATAAAACACCTGAGGACAAGTTATTTGTCTTACTACCTTTCTAATCCTCATAGAGACAAACCCATGCATTGTTCAAAATGGATATCCAATTAAGGCTTCCTGGACTGAAAACAATCTCCCATTTGAAACTTCACTCCAAAGAATAATGGATAAAAAGATAAATAAAATAATGGGTAACATGTAAATCCCATCTCTGCAAAGAGAAGTCACTGGCAGTGAATAATAAAAATAATAATAGTAATACAAGAATGAAGAAAATACTATTAATTATACTAGTAATACAAGCATAGAGAAAAAGTAATATTAAAAAAACATGTCTCCTGCTGAGTTTTATCACTCAGATCCCACCTAAAATTAGGTCTTGGCTGGGATTTGGTTTACATATAGAAATGATATTCCTGGCCACTACATGAGAACAGGATACAAGTCATTATCATCATGCATTATCATCAAAGACGTGGATTAATATTTAGCTCAGAATAAATTAGTTACTGCCAGAAACTTAAATATCCTCTGCAGAATGTAATAACACACCATATCAGGATCTTATTCACCCCCCAAAAAAAATATATTTTCTAGGAAGAATTCAATCAGAGGTAGGTCCACCTTGAGCTCTATTCAAATGTCATTAGCTAAAAGACAAAATGACCTTCTAGTCAGGGAAGTAATAGGACATGATGAACCTGGAAAAATAACATACTCAAACTACTCTACCTGTAAATATCTAACTTTTTACATTTTTCCTATTCCTAAATTTAACTATTTTTAACACTATATGTTTTCACTTACACTCACATCTGACTAAGAAATGTTCTGTACCTTATTCACAATATGACTCTGGGCTAGAAGTTAGTGAAATATACAGACTGGTCTCATAATAAGAAGGAAAATAATTCTGACAAAGAAATATAAAAATTTATATATGGAAATGGGTCTCAGCCCAGACTCTTAGATCTCACCTAAGAAACTTTTCAAAAGTAGCTAATGCATAGGCCCCATTCCCAAGCAAATAACTCAGAATCCCTGAGGTTGGGGCAAAGTATTTTTTCCAAAGACTTTCCAGATTATTTCAATTTTGCAGCCAAGGTCAAGAGCTATCAAACTAGACAGAAAAAAGTTTTGTTAAAGCAGCATCATATCTCATTACAATTACCTGGTAAAAGCATAAGGATCCTTTTCTGTGACACAAGAAAATATCAAAGATGAAATTTAGCATGTAAAATATCCTATGAAAAGGTAAAATACTGAACAAAATAGTGTAATCATAGTGGTTTAAAGAGTAGATCTTTTTGCTAAAGTTATCTGTTATCATCTAGATTGAATTATAAAAAACTAACCTGCCTGGAGAGCTCTCATCATATAAGAGGAGCTGCACTATCAAACTATATGAGGTAATAGTTCTTAATAAGCAGTTTTCAGAAGTAATGAGGTAAATTCAGTTACAGCATACTCCTTCCTCTCCCCTTCTTTCAGGAATACTCAAGGTATTTACTTAAGCAATCTGAAAATGAAAAGTTAAAGATATAGATGAAAATCTTAATATATATCTTGTATACGTTTTCTTATTTCAAAATCAATAATTATATCGATTCAATAATTATACTGATTTTGAAATACTAAAATCTGCATATAGTCATTGTCTTTCATTTTTAAAATATTTGTATTGTATATTCATATAACTCAACTAAAATACATGTCTTTTACATGTTTTGCAATTAACCCTAACTCTTCATCCTATATATGGCAATAAATTGTCTGAGAACTGAAAGGCACCTTCTGGATCACTTCTTATTTTCAGGTGAAAAAAAAGTCAAGAATCAAAATAACTTCCTCAAGACCACATAGAATAGGAGTTCTCAGCAAAGAGTCTCAACACACTGTTGTCATTAGCAATTTTAAACCACATTGCAAGTAATGTGTTATTAAAAATAGAAGAAAAATTTTAACTATTTTCAGTTTTCTAGAGCAGAATTTATGAACTTATACTTACACTCTTACACTTCTCTCTTACCTGAATGTCAATATACTATTTTGATTCAGTACAAAAGTATTATCAATAGATTTATGATGATGAAACTGAAAATTTTGTGTGAGAATGTATCACATAAGTAATTTTCATTTACTGTGTGCATTTTGACAAAACAAACAAAATGTTGAAAATATCTAATATAAAGAATTTGTTACAGATTCAAACTCAGAAACTGAAGTTTCTGATTCTCTATTCAGTAATTTTTCTACTTTGACCAGTAACAGTTTACATGTTTTAGTGCAGCATCTTAAACTCACCCTGTAACCCAATGCTAAAATGGAAGCTTCTACTAAGACGCTAAGGTGAGGTGTGTCAAATACCAAAGTGAGATGTCATACCAAATACAAATCTCAAAGTAAGTGGTGAAGAACCAGTTGGATGACTCAACCTCCTCACTGACAGTGAGAAGATAAGAGGCTTTAAGAGTTATGTTGAAAGGAAAAGGATTTTTAAACAACATTTTGAAAAGAGCTTTTGGTTTACTATGAGTCAAAAAAGGCCTGGGACTTGTCCTTCAGCATAGATTCTGTCCATCAATTCATTACCTGTTTACAATCTGCTGATCAAGCATACTGAACAATCTGCTACCAGAGTTCTTCCCACCTATCCCAAACAAAACTTTGAACGTGGATATTCCATGTTAGATTGAGGGTCTGAGGGAAGGCTCTTGCCCCTTCACCAAAGTAAACTAAATTGGATCAGTGGGGAATTTCCCTGTGAGCAGAGGCAGCGGTGTAACCAGAACTACAGTAAATCCCTATTAAATTCCTTCTGTTTGTGCTCTTTATTAGATAATAAAGACTATTTTATTGACTATTCACTTCAGCTTCCTATAATATGTAATTTTGATATTCATATCATCTAGAATGTTAATGCTTATTTTGAACAGGGCAGGGCAGAGGACATAGTCTTGTGGCATAATATTAAATACATTAAAAGCTGGACTTAATATATTAATCACATCCTCCACGGAAAGCTTTTCAACACCATATGTCACTGATTCTAAGACCTACATTTTTTCACATCTTAATATATCTAAAGTCAGAATAGTGCCTCATAATTATTGTCAGCAGGGCAGTGGTCAATGGTGTAGCTTCATTGCCAGTCCTTGTGTTAAGAACAAAATAAACAACATGAAAGCTTACAGAATGGATGGCAGCTGCTTGGTAGAAAATGCGGAAGACAATAGTGGAGGACTATTTCATAACTACTGCATCACCAATTCTCTTGACGTCACAGAATACAATATTATATGGAAAAACACAGTCTCTGATGACATAGATTCAGAAGAGTCTGAATGTGAAGACATTTTAGAAATCACTACAGAATTCATTTCATTTACATGTTTCTTTTAATATATACATAAGAGTGATATATGAAAGATCTATGTCAAAAATTGGACTAAAACAGCTTTTTCAATAAATATAATGCAACACTTCTAAGGAATAAGAAAGTACTATGTCATATTGATTGAAAATGTTTTTGTTCTTTGTGTTATAGAAGGAGGAAAAATATAATGATATTTTAGATTCATTATAGATTTATAATATAAAATAGTATGTATTAATATTATATTATATATTATTAATAAAACATATAATTATATATCATATACAATTATATTCATATAATCATATAATACATATTAACCAATTTAATTACATTAATGTAATTAATCCTATTAATATAATTGATTTTCCATTATATTATTAATCACATTGTATATTTTATATATTAAATATAACATAATATAAAATATTTATTTAAAAAGCTAACTTTACATCTCAACAGACTAGCAAAAAAGAGAACAAACTAAGTTCGAAATTATCAGAAGTCAAGAAATGATAAAGATTAGAGCACAAATAAACAAAACAGAGGACAGAAAAACAATAGAAAAAAATCAATGAAACTGAGTTTTTTATAAGGTCAGCAAAATTAATAAACCTTTAAGTAGACAAGGAAAAAAACACAAAAAAATCAAATAAATAAAGTCAGAAATGTAAGAGCAGATATTATAACTGATGCTACAGAAATGAAAAGAATTATGAGAATACTATAAAAATTATATACTAACAATATGGACAACCTAAAAGAAATGGAAAATTACCAGAAACATACTGCCTACCAAGAATGAATCATGAAGAAATAGGAAATCTGAACAGGCCAATAACAGGTGAGAAGATCAAATCAGTAATCAAAACCTCCCAAAGAAAAGTCCAGGACCTGATTGCTTCACTGGAGAGTTCTACCAAACATTTAAAAAAGAATTAGCTGCAATTCTTTGAAATTCTTCCCAGAAAATTGAAGAAGAGGGAACACTTCCAAACTCATTTTTCAAAGCTAGCTTTACCCTAATACTAAATCCAGACAAGGATCCTGCATGAAAAGAAAATTATAGGCCAATATCCTTGATGAATATAGATGCAAAAGCCCTCAAAAAAATATTAGAAATCTGAATTCAAAAGCACATTAAAAGGATCATACACGATGATCAAGTGGGATTTATGCCTAGGATGCAAGGCTATTTCAGCATATGAAAACCAATAAATGTGATGTACTACATTAACACAAAGAAGAATAGCAATCATACAATCACCTCAATAGATGAAGAAAAAGTATGTGACAAAATTCAACACCACTTTCTTGATAAAACTCTCAACAAACTAGGAAAAGAAGGAGATTACTACAACATAGTAAATGCCATATATGACAAGGCACAGCTAACAGCATATACAACAGTAAAAAGCTAAAAACTTTTCCTCTAAGATTCAGAATAAGATAAGGATGCCAACTCTCGCCACTTCTATTCAACATAGTACTGAAATTGCTAACTACAGCAATTAGGTAAGAAAAAGAAATGAACAGCATCTAAATTTGAAAAGAAGAAGTAAAATTATCTGTTTGCAGATGACAGGGTCTTGTATGGGGAAAACCCTAAAGTTTCACTAAAAATTACTAGAACTAATAATCATATTCAGCAAGGTGTAATGAAACAAAATCAATATACAAAACTCAGTTGCATGTCTGTACACTAACACTAACAATCTGAAAAGGAAATTGAGAAAAAAAGTCCATTTAAAATAGTATCAAAAATAATAAAACACTTAGTTATAAACTTAAACAAGGAGACAAAGGACATATACACAAAAACTACAAAACATAGACAAAGGACATATACACAAAAACTACAAAACATTGCTGAAAGGAATTAAAGAAGGCACAAATAAAGACATTCTGTGTTTATGGACAGGAAGACTTAATATTGTTTAAATGTCCATACTACCCAAAATGATCTACAAATTCAATGCAATGTCTATCATTTTCCAATGGCATTTTTCACAGAAATAGAAGAATACAGTCCTAAAATTCATATGTAATCACAAATGACCCCAAACAGCCAAAGCAATCTTAGAAAGTAGAACAAAAGTTGAGGTATCACATGTCCTGATTTCAAAATATACTGTGAAGCAAGAGTAATCAAAAAAGTATGATGCACGCAAAAAGACAGACATATACACCATTGGAACAGAAGAGCAAGTTCAACAGTAAACCCACACAAATATGGTCAAATGATCTTTAACAAGAATGACAAAAATAATACAGTGCGGAAAGGATTATCTCTTCAGCAAATGGTGTTGGGAAACTGGATATCCATGTGAAATAGAAGGAAATTGGTCACTAATACCACACACAAAGATCAATGCAAAATTGATTAAAAACTTAAACATAGACCTGAAACTATAAAACTAGAGAAAAACAGAGGAAAAGGTTTATGACATTGGTTTTGGCAATGATTTCTTGGATAAAACACCAAGAGCACAGGTAACAACAGCAAAAATGGACAGGTAAGACTACATCAAGATAAAAGTCTTCTGCACAGTGAAGGAAACAAGCAACAGAATGAAAGGCAACCTACAGATTAGGAGAAAATATTTAAAAACTTATATCTGACAAATGGTTAATATCCAAAATATACAAGGAACTCCGAAAACTCAGTTAAAAAACAAAACAAAACAAAAAACATCCTGATTAAAAATGGGCAAAGGACTGGAATAGACATTTCTCCAAAGAAGACATACAAATGGCTAATGGGTATAGGAAAAGATGCCCAAATCACAAATCATAAGGGAAATGCAAATCAAAACTATAAACAGGTGTCAGCTCAGACTTGTTAGGATGGCTATAAAAAAAATAGAGAGAGAAAGAAAGTAAAGAAGTGTTGCAAAGGATGTCAAGCATATGGAATACTTGTGCACTGCTGGTGGAAATATAAAATGATGCCACCATTATGGAAAACAGTATAGAGCTTCCTCAAAAATTTTAAAGTAGAACTATCATATGATTCAGTAATCCCACTTCTGAGTATTTATCCAAAATACTCTACCCAGCAAAGCTCTCATTCAGATTCAATGGCGAAAACAAAAGCTTTACAGATAAGCAAAAGCTAAGAGAATTCAGTACCACTAAACCAGCTTTACAACAAATGCTAAAGGAACTTCTCTAGGCAGGGGGGAAAAAAAGGAGCCACAACTAGAAACAAGAAAATTGTAAATGGGAAAGCTCACCAATAAAGGCAAACACACAATAAAAGTAGAAACTCATCCACGCACAAATATAGTATCAAAACCAGCAACTATGAGAAGAGGAGAGTACAAATGCAGGAAATGGGAACTGCATTTGAAATTAAGAGACAAGCAACTTAAAACAAATTTGTATATATAGAGATTGATATATCTAAACCTCATAGAAAATGCAAACCAAAAAACTACAACAGATATACACACACAAAAGAAAAGGCAACCCAAACACAACACTAAAGAGGGTCACCAAACCACAAGAGAATAGAACAGAAAAGGAAGGGAAGAAAAAAGACCTACAAAAATAAACCCAAAACAATTAAGAAAATGGCAATAAGAACATATATATCAATAATTACCCTAAATGTAAATGGATTAAATGTTCCAACCAAAACACATAGACCTGTATATTTTGAAGATTAATCCTTTGTCAGTTGCTTCATTTGCAAATATTTTCTCCCATTCTGAGGGTGTGACCACCAAGAGCAGTGGGATAGAGAGGGGTGGAGGGAAACACAAGAGGGAGGGGATATGGGGATATATGTATGCATATAGCTGATTCACTTTGTTATACAGCAACAACTAACACAACATTGTACAGCAATTATACTCCAATAAGGATGTTAAAAAAAAAAAAAAACATAGACTGGCTGAACGGATACAAAAACAACATGCATATATATGCTGTCTACCAGATACCCACTTCACACCTAGGGACACATACAGACTGAAAGTGAAGGGATGGAAAAAGATATTCCATGCAAATGGAAATCAGAAGAAAGCTGGAGTAGCAATACTCCCATCAGACAAAATAGACTTTAAAATAAAGAATGTTACAAGAGACAAAGAAGGAGACTACATACTGATCAAGGGATCAATCCAAGTAAAGATATAACAATTGTAAATATATATGAACTCAACATAGGAACACCTCAATATATAAGGCAAATGCTAACAGGCATGAAAGGGAAATTGTCAGTAACACAACAATAGTGGGGGATTTTTAAAAACCCACTTACACCAATGGACAGCTCATCCAGACAGAAAAGTAATAAGGAAACATGAGCCTTAAACGACACATTAGACCAAATAGACTTAATTGATATTTATAGGACATTCCACCCGAAAACAGCAGAATACACTTTCTTCTCAAGTACACATGGAACATTCTCCAGGATAGATTACATCTTGGGTCACAAATCAAGCCTCGGTATGTTTAAGAAAACTGAAAATATATCAAGCATCTTTTCCAACCACAACGCGATGAGATTAGAAATCAATTACAGGAAAAAAACTGTAAAAAACACAAACGCATTGAGGCTAAATAACATGCTACTAAAAAACCAATGGATCACTGAGGAAATCAAAAAACACCTAGAAACAAATAACAACAAAAACATGATAACCCAAAACCTATGGGAGGCAACAAAAGCAGTTCTAAGGGGGAAGTTTATAGCAATACAATCCTAGCTCAAGAAACAAGAAAAATCTCAAATAAACAACCTAACCTTACACCTAAAGCAACTAGAGAAAGGAGAACAAACAAAGCCCAAAGTTGATAGAAGGAAAGAAATCATAAAGATTGGAGCAGAAATAAATCAAATAGAACTGAAGGAAACAAAAGCAAAGATCAATGAAACTAAAAGCTAGATTTTTGAGAAGATAAATAAAATTAATTAACCTTTAGGCAGACTCATCAAGAGAAAAGGGAGAGGACTCAAATCAATAAAATTAGAAAGTAAAAAGGAGAAGTTACAACTGACACCACCGAAATACGAAGGATCATTAAGTGACTACTACAAGCAACTATATGCCCCCAAAATGGAAAACCTGGAAGAAATGGAAAAATTCTTAGAAAGGTACAACCTTCCAAGACTGAACCAGGAAGAAATAGACAATACAAACAGACCAACCACAAGTAATGAAACTGAAACTGTGACTTAAAATCTTCCAAAAAACAAATGGCTTCACAGGCGAATTCAATCAAACATTTAGAGAAGAGCTAACACCTATCCTTCTCAAACTCTTCCCAAAAATTGCATATGGAGGAACACTCCCAACCTCATTCTGTGAGGCCACCATCACCCTGATACCAAAACCAACAACGATATCACAAAAAAACAAAATTGCATGCCAATATCACTGATAAACATAGATGCAAAACTCCTCAACAAAAAAGTAGCAAACAGAATCCAGCAACACGTTAAAAGAATCATACACCATGAACAAGCAGAATTTATCCCAGGGATGCAAGGATTTTTCAATATACACAAATCAATCATTGTGATATACCATATTAAAAAATTGAAGAATAAAAACCATATGATGACCTCAATAGAGGCAGAAAAAGCTTGTAACAAAATTCAACACACATTTCTGATAAAAACTCTCCAGAAAGTGGGCACAGAGGGAAATTACCTCCACATAATAAAAGCCATATACAACAAACCCACGGCAAACATCATTCTCAATGGTGAAAATCTGAGAGCATTTGCTCTAAGATCAGGAACAAGACAAGGATGCTCACTCCCACCACTATTATTCAACATAGTTTTGGAAATCCTAGCCACATCAATCACAGAAAAGGAAATAAAAGGAATACAAATTGGAAAAGAAGA
Organism: Phocoena sinus; assembly: GCF_008692025.1. Lineage (NCBI taxonomy): Eukaryota > Metazoa > Chordata > Mammalia > Artiodactyla > Phocoenidae > Phocoena > Phocoena sinus. The sequence goes on from NC_045767.1 coordinate 81,371,745, forward strand.
AGTAAAACTGTCACTGTTCGCAGATGACATAATACTATGCATAGAAAACCCTGAAGTTGCTACTAGGAAACTAACAGAGCTCATCAATGAACTTGGTAAAGTTTCAGGATGCAAAATTAATACACAGAAATCCCTTGCATCCCTATACACTAACAACGAAATATCAGAAAGAGATATCAAGGAAACAATCTCATTTCCCATCACATAAAAAAAATAAAATAAAATACCTAGGAATAAACCTACCTAAGAAGGCAAAAGACCTGTACTTGGAAAACTGTAAGATACTGAATAAAGAAATAAAACATGATACAAACAGATGGAGAGATATACTATGTCCTTGGATTGGAAGAATCAACATTATGAAAATGACTATACTACCCAAAGCAATCTACAGATTCAATACAATCCCTATCAAATTACCAATGGTATTTTTCACAGAATTAGAAGAAAAAATTTTACAATTTGTATGGAAACACAAAAGACCTCAGTTAGCCAAAGCAATCTTGAAGAAGAAAAACAGAGCTGGAGGAATCAAGCTCCCTGACTTCAGACTGTACTAAAAAGCTACAGTCGTCAAAGCAGTATGGTACCTGCACAAAAACAGAAAATAGATCAATGGAATAGGATAGAAAGCCTATGAGATAAACCCAGGCACCTATGATCACCTAATCTATGACAAAAGAGGCAAGAACATATGGTGGAGAAAAAACAGTCTCTTCAATAAGTGGTACTGGGAAAACTGGACAGCTACATGTAAAAGAATGAAATTAGAACACTCCCTAACACCATACACAAAAATAAACTCAAAATTGATTAAAGACCTAAATTTAAGGCCAGACACTATAAAACTCTTAGAGGAAAACATAGGCAGAACACTCTTTGACATAAACCAGAGCAAAAATTTTTTTTGACCCACCTCCTAGAGTAATGAAAATAAACCCAAAAATAAACAAATGGGGTCTAATGGAAACTTAAAAGCTTTTGCACAGCAAAGTAAACCATAAACAAGACAAAAAGACAACCCTAGAAATGGGAGAAAATATTTGCCAATGAAGCAACTGACAAGAGATCAATCTCCAAAATGTATAAACAACCCATATAGCTCAATATCAAAAAAAAACCAACCTAATCAAAAAATGGGCAGAAGACCTAAATAGACATTTATCCAAAGAAGATATACAGATGGCCAACAAACACATGAAAAGGTGCTCAACATCACTAATTATCAGAGAAATGAAAATCAAAACTACAATGAGATATCACCTCACACTGGTCAGAATGGCCATCATCAAAAAATTTACAAACAATAAATGCTGGAGAGGGTGTGGAGAAAAGGGAACCCTCCTACACTATTGGTGGGAATGTAAATTTATACAGCCACTATGGAGAACAGTATGGAGGTTCCTTAAAAAACTAAAAATAGAACTACTATTTGACCCAGCAATTCCACCCCTGGGCATGTACCTGGAGAAAACCATAATTCAAAAAGATACATGCTCCCCAATGTTCATTGCAGCACTATTTACAATATCTAGGACATGGAAGCAACCTAAATGTCCATCAACAGAGGAATGGATAAAGTTGTGGAACATATATACAGCGGAATATTACTCAGCCGTAAAAAGGAGTGAAATTGTGCCATTTGCAGAGATGTGGATGGACACAGAGACTTTCATACAGAGTGAATTCAAAAAGAGAAAAACAAATATCGTATAATATTGCTTATATGTGGAATCTAGAAAAATGATACAGATAAACTTATTTGCAAAGCCAAAACAGAGACACATGTGTAGGGAAAAAATATATGGACATACCACAGCGGGAAGCGGGGGTGGGATGAATTGGGAGATTTGGATTGACATACATACACTACTATGTATAAAATAGATAACTAATGAGAACCTACTGTATAGCACAGAGAACTCTACTCAGTGCTTTGTGGTGACCTAAATGAGAAGGAAATCCGAAAAAGAGGGGCTATATGTATACATATAGCTGAGTCACTGTGAGGTACAGCAGAAACTAACACAACATTGTAAAGCAACTATACTCCAATAAAAATTAATTTTAAAAAAATACCTAGAGACAAATAACAATGAAAACACAAAAATCCAAATCCTATGGGATGCAGCAAAAGCAGTTCTAAGAGGGAAGTTTATAGCAATACAATTTCACCTCAGGAAACAAGAAAAATCTCAAATAAACAACACAACCTTACACCTAAAGCAAGTAGAGAAAGAAGAACAAAAGAATTGAAAGTAGAATCTCCATAAGATATTTACATTTACTTTTCATTGCAGCATTATTCAAAATAACCCAAAGGTGGAAGCAACCTAAATACTCATAAATGAATGAATGGATAAAGAAAATGTGAGATACACACACACACACACACACAATAGTATTATTCAGCCTTAAAAAAAGGAGGAAATTCTGTCAAATGCCACAATATATATGAACTTTCAGGACAAAATAAGGCAGTAACAAATGAACAAATACTGTCTGATTCTACTTAAATGAAGTATCTACAGTAGGCAAATTCATAGAGTCAGGAAGTAGAATGGTGCTTGCTAGGGGCTGGGTGTATGCAAATGGTGAGTTGCTATTCAATAAGTGTAGAATTTCAGTCAAGCAAGATGAAAAAGTTCTAGAAATCTGCTGTAAACAATGTGCAATACTGTCCTGCACACCAAAAATTTGTTAAGAGTGTAAATGTCATGTTATGTTTTTTACCACAGTAATAAATAAATAAATTCTCTTACCTAAATATCTCCATGTATAAAACAGGGTAAGTGTAAAACAGGCTAAGTTCTGTGAATTCTACATTTATTAACAAATTAACCCTCATAGTAAAATGTCATAAATTTACTATGAGGGTTAATTTGTTAATAAATGTAGAATTCATAGAACAGTGCCTGGAATGTTGTCAGGTACTGTTGTTAATTTTTATATAAATTCATAAACAAAATATATTGTTGATTTTTGTTATATAAATAAATATACTATTGATGCATAATAAATATTATAACTGATTGAACATTAAGAAGTGTAAAATGTTGTCAATAAAGCAAGTAATTGAGCCAAGCAACAACAATGCTGTTAATTAAATCAACAGTAAAATTTCCCAAGGAGGCAGTTGTTTGAAAGTTGCAATGATGTTATCTAGGTAGCCCACTGTTCTTTTGTCATTATTAACCTTTGTGCAAAGCAACTGGTAAAAGATCTATTACTATTATTCATTATTTCTTTATATACTAATATTCAATTAAATTTGTTTTCTCATACTTAACGTCAATTGCTTTAATGGCACCTAATAATAAATGAATATATTAATACTGTGCAACTGTGTAGCATTAGCTGAGATTATACATAGATGCTAAAACATGAGAAGAAAACTCGAATTCTAGTACTGAATTTCCCCTATTAGCTGTGTGATCTCAGGCAGATTATTTAACCTTCTCTGGGCTCATTTCTCTCTCTGGGAGGATGAAGATGGAAAATTGAGGTATTTTCCAAGACTGGTGTTTTTTCTTAAGTAAGCTGAATACAACTGGTCTTCTTACTTCTGCCTTGTAGCACATTTCCATATACCATCACATTCAACAATGAACTGAAATATATTTTTACTCAAGTTTCTGAAAATGAGCAAAGGGAGATGCAGTGCGTGACACAGAGCAAAATGCTTTAGAATTTCTCCTTGCTACTTTCTGTTCCGAAATAGTCACAATGGCTTGCTCAGAAAATCTCTCCTGATCCTATATTTGATTTCCAAGTTTTCTCCCCGAACTACCTCAGTGCTTAAGCATTGGCTTGAATTGTTATATGCCCTCACTGTACCCCTCCACACTTAGCTGTATGTTATATAGATCAATTTAGCCTTTATAGATTTCAGTCAATTCTTTTTGCCCATTATACCAATCAGCCCCACAGAGCAAAGTGGACACTTATAACCTAATTCTTTTCCTTTTATCTGTATTAAATTTTCAAACGTGGCCCCAAACTCTCTGTGTTCCAGTTCTGATCCAATCATGCATAACATTGAACATAATCCCAAGAAATATCCTTTAAAAGAGACTCACAGCTTTGGCAGTATCAACAGTAGCATTACTGCCAGACACAAGATGTGTAATTAAAATGGATGGCACAATGTTCTTCCTCTTAGGCAAAAATGCCTGTTGTTGCCTCTTCAATTGTGTTTGGGGCTCAAAATAAGATACAATCTTCTTAACCAAATTGCTTTTAGAAATAGAAAATTTTGTTACCTAATTTACAATTTTTAAAATTACCAATACTTTTAAAAGCAACCTTCCTATTATTCTGGTTTCTTTTCTATTTTATCTATGTATGTGCTTATCAGAAAATAAACCATTTAGCTATTATTATATGTACATATAGTCTCTAAATGAGAAATCCCAATGATATGGAAAAACTTAACTGACTAGAATCTTTCAATCACGTTCAACAAGGTAAGAAAATGAAATGATACCGAGATCTACCTAATGTATAGGTTGAGTGGCTAAGAGTTCACATTCCACCCTCACTGGCCAATCTGGTGAAAAAAAAACTATAGAAGGTGTAATAAAAGTTTCAAAGATCTTCTCAAGACTTTCGACATTTCCAGGCATTATTAATATTAGCTTTAGTTGAATCTACAAATTTACCACAATTACTTCTTAATCACCATGAACCCAAAAAGCTACAACATACTTTCAATCAACTCAGTTATTCAATAGTTTGTCCTTTAGCAAACTGAGGCATTTATAGACTTTTCTAAATTGAATACGTTATTTTCTGTCCTATGCCTACAATTTCAGACTTCCAAACAACAAGGCATGTCTTAGTCCTGCAATGCAGCATACCAACCAGAAACACTCTCTCTCTCTCTCTCTCTCTCTCTCTCACACACACACACACACACACACACACACGATCCAAGTCCCTAACTATGAGTTTATTGCCCTTTATTTGTTGGTAGCATGTCTCTTCTACTCACAATTCTTCTTATTTATTGGAGTTCTTAGTTGAAGTATTTACTAATAAACCAAAAGAAAAATGCCACAGAGCTGCCCCAGTTCTGATGTTCAATATTCCCATGGCTCCATTTAAGTGAAATTACTCTACTCATAGCTCCTGATGAGAGGGTAGTCCTAGATGGCCATGACTTGTATAACTTGTCTTAGCTCCCTCTTGACCAAGGCAGAAACAAATAATTAAAGTTCAACAAAAAATCTATAGGCACTCCAGCAACACATGATATTGCCTGCTATATCAAGGTAAGCTTAATGAAGCTGATTTTCTCTGGCATGCCAGCTTGGAAAGAACTGAGCAATTGACAGAGGGACCTAAAATTACATACAAATTAGCAAGAAGATATAATCAGGGTTTAGAGGCACGGAAGTTGAATCTGGGAATGAGTAACCACAGAAAGCCACACTCATGAGGACATAGAAGCTATGAGGTAAACACTGAGTGAAGGAAAGGGAATAAAAATTGTGTCAAAGCAAAAGGAGAAAAGAAATAAGGAGAATAAATGATGATTAGATGGAAGATAGAAACTAGCTAGCTAACAACTAGATAGAAGATATAAGCCCTTTTCTATTTAAGTCACTGTAATAACATCTTAACTGTACCCTGTGTTACGCTTGCCCACTGGGATCCAGCCATGCTCCATACAACAGCCAGGGTGCAGTCTTTTAAATCATGCATCCTATCACTTGACACCCTCGCTTGAAATGCTCCAAAAACTTCCCAATGCATCAAGAATATATAATCTAAGGGCCCACATGAGCTACCCAGTTCCTACTGCTCCAACCCATCTCGGATCATTCTTCCCTCCTGCTCACATAGCACCTGTACCCTGGTATGCTTTTTCTCCAAATCTTTTCTTCATTTAGAGCTCTGATCAGATGTCAGCTGTTCTGAGAGGACTCTCCTGACCACCCACTCTAAGGCACCCTTACGTGTCACCAACCCTTCTGCTAGTCACTAATCCAACACCCGGTTTTATTTTCTTTTTAAGCACTTGTCACTACCTGTAATTCTCTAATTTGTTTACTGGTTAAGGTCTGTTATTTTTCTCCTCTAGGAGAATGTAGGCAGAGACCTTGTCTGCATCCCCAGTGGTAGGTACTTGATAAAGTATTTAAGAAAGGAATACTTAAAAGATAAACGGAGAGAAAGAAGAAAAGAAGGGAGGGAGGGAGAAAGGGAGGGAAGAAGAGTGACGAAGGAGGAAAGAAGCTCCTCCTGAAGAAATCCTCAGTGCTGCTCTGGAGCCTCTCTTATTTTAGATCCTGCTTTTCCTACAGGAGTTCTTAGATTTTCTAGAGTTCTACAGTTCCTGCTTTGTCTGTGACCTGAAAGTTCACATTTTCCTCTTTGTCTGATGAACACAAACCTTTATACTAAACTCTCACTTATATAAATTAGCTTGCATAAATTTTAGTTCCTTCCTAATAAAAGGAGAAAAACCCTTATAGGCATAGCAGTAATGGCAGAGAAGAACCTGAGCATTTAAAGATAAAATGGCTCTCCTTATTTCTCCACTAATCAAAAAGAAGAAAAAGCTCAAATAATTATATTTGTTTTTACTTTCTATTGTCCTGTCATGCAATAATTTCATCTCAAGTTTCTTCTTAATATAAAAATATGTTCATCTTGAAATTTTTAGACAGTATAGAAAATCACAAATAAAAAGTAAAATCCTTCCATAATCTATCACTTAGTGAGGATTACTGATAATGATTTTTGCATGCATTCTAAATAAAGGTGACATCATAACCTACATAATTACTTATAATCTGATCTTTCACTCAATATATCAATAATATTCCCAGGGGCTTCCCTGGTGGCGCAGTGGTTAAGAATCCGCCTGCCAATGCGGGGGACACAGGTTCGAGCCCTGGTCCGGGAAGATCCCATATGCCGTGGAGCAATTAAGCCCGTGCACCACAACTACTGAGCCTGCGCTCTAGAGCTCACGAGCCACAACTACTGAGGCCCACGCGCCTAGAGCCTGTGCTCTGCAACGGGAGAGGCCACCGCAATGAGAAGCCAGCGCACCGCAGCGAAGAGTGGTCCCCGCTTGCCGTAACGAGAGAAAGCCCGCGCGCAGCAACGAAGATCCAACGCAGCCGTAAATAAATAAATAAATAAATTTAAAAAAAAAAAAATAATAATATTCCCATATCTTTATTCTTCTACACCCTTCTTTTTATTTCTTCAGTTTATTTAATACAATATAAATAATTTTATATAGTTTACCATTATGTTTTACATTTAGATTAGTTGGAATTTTCACAAGTATAATGCTGAGATGAACTTTCATAAAATTAAATATTTCTATAAGTACATAATTTTCCCCTAGAATAAATTCAAGGAGTTGCTATGTATTATTTTGTCTTCTGAGTCACAATCATACAACTGTAAAATGCTTAAAATTCAACAATCAAAATGAATTATTGGTTAAAGAAAACTGGAGTGAGAAAGAATATTTGTAGACATCATGAAATACATTTTTTTCTACGATATTGTAGAACAATGCAGCTAGATGGCCAGTTTAGATAGTAGGGCAGAAAAGTACTGCCTCAAAAAAATATACTGCACACAGGAAATGTTAGTAGGAAATTAATGAGCTTTTTAAGTACCTTGCATCTTTTTTAAGACCTACAGTGAGGAAGGTAATATAAAGTTAAGTTGCCAGTCCGATGACCTATTGGCAAAATTCTTGTTTACAATCATAAATGCCTTTAGGGCTCATCCATCAACATATATTAAAAGTTTCTTTCAAAATTCTGGGGCTTCCCTGGTGGGCAGTGATTGAGAATCTGCCTGCTAATGCAGGGGACACGGGTTCAAGCCCCGGTCTGGGAAGATCCCACATGCCACGGAGCAACTAGGCCCGTGAGCCACAACTACTGAGCCTGCGCATCTGGAGCCTGTGCTCCGCAACAAGAGAGGCCACGATAGTGAGAGGCCCGCGCACCGTGATGAAGAGTGGCCCCCGCTTGCCACAACTAGAGAAAGCCCTCGCACAGAAACGAAGACCCAACACAGCCAAAAGTAAATAAATAAATTTAAAAAAAATTCTGAACATTCCCATTGACTTAGGATCAGTGCCTATATTTCTTTAATTTAATGGAGACAAGCCAGGGGAAAGGAAGAGGAAAACAGATGTGGAAAGAAGCTGTCTTTTCCATACATTTTTCAAAGACGCCCTAGGTTTGAAATCCTCTGGAAGAAGACCTGCCTTGTGAGCTGAGGAGAGGAGGACAAGCCCTTGTTAATCCGAGATGACACAAAATCAAGATTTTTCAGAGCAATACCCGCAGTAAAGGATAAGTATTCTGACAATGTCAGTGTCTGCAAACATCTTCTAATGCCACCAGGTAAAAAATAATCACCATCAGCAGGATCCAATGCTTATTCAGCTAGTCATGGAGCTAAATGACCCTTACTCAGATTTCTGCTGCAAGATTTCCAGAGGTAAAGAAACTCAAATTCAGCTAAAAAAGAAAATCACTACAAAAGAATCCAAATAGGATATGTGATCACCAATAATCGATGGTGTCCAAACTGCCAAACCGCAGGCAGTCAGTGATCTTCTGCTTATTGTTTTGGATCTTACTATGTGTTATGAAAAGCATTCTTTCCATAGGTAGACATTCTATGTATATAGAGAAAGGTGGTGGTGTGATGAGGCCCGCACCACAGCTGATACTGACTATCCCTTCTTAATTCTGCTTCTTTTGTGATGTCGTTTAGTAGCTAGCAGTTGGCCATGGTTGGAAGTGTTTTCATGGAGATTTCTTTTTTCTCAAAATGCCAGGTTTAGTTTACCAGCATACTCCTGGAAACCTAATTTTATTTTGTGAATTATATATTCATACATATATAGACTCTCCTGATGGATAAAGTAAAATATAAAACAATAAAATCATCAGGCACAGGCTATGCGGGCAATGATATTAATATTAGGCCCGGAAAGCAAATTATCAATACAGACCCTTCAATGAGAGCCAAAAGGCAACTTGATTTTTGCTTAGTGACATTGCCTGCTGGAATGAATATTTATAAATGCACTTTTTATAATTATCTAATTTTTCCTGAGATATCTTTTACATAGAGTAAAATGCACAACTCCTAATATAGCTCCATGAGTTTTAACACATGTATAACCCATGCAGCTTAACAACAAAATAAAGATATAAAACATTTCTTTCACCTCTGAATTCTCCCTTGTTTCCTTTCCAGTTGATAACAGAAACAGCCCTCTACTCCCTGCCCAGGTGACCATAGTTCTGATTTCCAACATTACAGGTTGGCTTTATCCATTCTAGAACATTATCTAAATGGACACAAATAGTAAGTATACATTTGTGTTTGACTTTTTCACTCAAAATAATATTTTGAGATTCAGCCTTGTCTTTTTTCTGTAGTTCTTTTATGTTTTTCAAAAAATTAATCTTTTATCTGAAATAATTTCAAATTTATAAAAAAATGTGTAAGAATTAGAGTAATAAAACACACAAAATGTATACCTCTTAGCCAGATTTACCTGGTACCATTTAACTATTTGTTTTAACATTTGTGCGTGCTCTGTATATATTTATATACACACACATGCATACATACATGTATATACTTACATATGTATGCAACTATATAAACATCTCCAAATATAGAAAAATTTTCTTAAACATTTGAAAAGTTACCTGCATCATGGCAATTTGCCCATATATATTAGGAAGGTTACCTAAACATAGATATTCTTTTACAAAATCACATTATATATTATATTCAGTAAATTTAATATCAATAAGATTCTTTAATAAACTATCCCATATTATAATTTTGTCAATAGACTCAGTTAGATCCTCTATGTGACCTTTCTATCGTGTACAGGGTCCAGTCTAATCAGACTTCTTTCTTTTTTATTGTAGAGAAGTATTCCTTTTTATGATAGATTTAAATTGTTTATTCATTCTTTTGTTGAAGGACATTTGGGTTACTTTAAGTCTAGGCTATAATGAATAAAGCTTCTATAAACATTGTTGTCTACATTCTTTTGAGGACATATGCTATCATTCTCCTGGGTTAAAAAGAGTGAAACTGTTGAGTCATAGAGCAGGATATGTTTAACTTCATAAGAAATTGTCACACAGTTTTCTAAAGTGGTTGTACAATTTTACAGGTCCTCACAACTATATGAGCATTCCAGGAACTTCATACCCTCATAAACATTTGTTGCTGTCAGTCTTTGAATTTTAACAATCTAGAAAAATGTGAAGTGTTACCTCATTGTGCTTTATTTAATATTTCCCTGATGACAAATCATATTAAGCATCTTTCCATGGCTTATGGACCATTGTTATAGCTTTCTTTTGTAATGATCTGCTCAAACCTTCTTTCCCATTCTTTTATTGATGTTTTTCTTTCTATCAGTAGTTTGTAGAAGTTCTTTTCATTCATGAAACTTCTTTGTCAGATATATGTATTGTGAATATTCTCCTATTATTTGGTTTGTTCTTTTTTAGTAAAGCTGTCTTTTGATTAGGAAAAGTTTTTAATTTTGATTTAGTGCACTTTTTTTTTTTGTCTAAGAAATATTTGCCTAGTCTAAGGCCTAGAACTTTTTAAAGTCTCAGCTTAACGTGAGTAGTTCTATGATTTTTCTTGAATTAATTTTGGGAAATAGTATTCAAAAGAGTCAATGTTCTTTTTGTTGTTGTTGTTCCACAATTATATAGAGGCATTTGTGTCAAAGGTTTTCCTTTCCCCATTGGACTATATAGGCATATTTGTTTAAAGTATTGGTCATATATTGTGATTCTATTTCTGTACTTCTATTACATTGCTTTGAGTCTATACTAATGCCAATATTACACTGTCCTGATTATTGCAGCTTTACAATGTCTTAGAATTAGGTAATATAAGTATTCTCACTTTGTTCTTTATCAAGATTGTTTTGTTTCTTCTGAGGCTTTTGCAATTCTCTTTTATACATGTATATTACAGATCTATATCTATATTAAGCTTTTCATTCTCTAAAGAAGAAAAATCATTTACTGGTAGTAAGATAGGGTTATCATTGAATCCATAGCAAAATTTGAAGTGAATTTACATCTTATACACTGAATCTTCCAACAGCAAACATGGCATATCTCTCCATATATTTATTCTTTATTTTTCTCAGTAATGTACTGTAATATTGTATAGTACTAAATAATGTAGCAATGTACTGTTGCTAGTATACAGAATGCAATTGTTTTTTATAAATTGATTTAATATCATGGGAAGACACTATACCCAATCTTTATGCTCATTTCTTTGAATTATTTTACTAGTAGGACTTTCATAACAATGCTGAATACAATGGTGAAAGCGAATATTCTTGCTTTTTTCCTGATCTTAGGGAAAATGCATTCAAAATGTCACCATTAAGAGTGATGTTAACTATAGATGGTAGATGCCTTTTATCAGACTGAGGACATCCTTTTCTAGTCCTAAAATGCTGAGAATTTTTATTATGATTGAATAGTGAACTTTATCAAATCTGTTATGTTTTGGTTTAGCTTCCCTTTTTTTATCTACTGCAGTATTCATACGATTTTTCTTCTTTATTCTGTAAATGTGGTGAATTACATTATATGAATATAGCTCTAATGAGATGAAACTTACCTTTTAAAAATTCACAGTATTTCCTGTAAAATTCAATTAGCTTGATCAAATATAAAGTCATGTAACAGCCACCACAATCATGATATGAAACCTTTCCATGATCCCAAAGTTTTCTTGTGCTGTTCTCCCTTCACTTCAGTCAAGCCTCTGCCCTCACTGACAATCACTGACTCATCTGCCCCTTGTCACTGTATTTTCAACTTTTCCAGAATTTTGTAAATGGTATCATATAGCATAGAATTTCTTGTGTCTGGAGTCTTTGATTAAAATAATGATTTCGAGAAAATACTATCCTTCTTTATTAAATTGAATTGACACATTTGCCAAAAATCAATTTACCCTACATGTGTGGGTCTGTCTCTTTCCATTGATCCTTACACCAATACCAAACAGCCTAGATGACAACCATTTTAGAATTAATCTTAAAATTAAATCCTCCATCTTCATTTTTCTTCAAAAATTATTTTGCAAAGTCTAGATCATTTACATTTTCATATGAATTTTAGCATCTACCTGTCAATTTCTACAAGAAATTTTGCTTGAATTTTAATGGGATACTTTTAATCCATAGATCAGTTTTCAGAAAATTGACATATTAAGAATATTGAGTCTTCCAATCCATGAACATGGGATATATTCTATCTGTTTAGTTAGGTTTCTTTAATTTCTCTCAACAATACTTTGTATTTTTAGTGTATAAGTACTTCTCATAATTTATAAAATATTTCAAAGAAAAGATATTTCTATGCATACTCATTTAGGATTGTTTCTTAATGAATTGATTTCTTTATCATCCTGAAATTTCCCTCCTTATCCTTGGTATTATTCCTTGTCCTGATCTACTTTGTCCAATATTAGTATGAACACTCCAGATTCTTTATGTATATCCTTTTCTATCATTTGCTTTCATTCAATCTGTTCCTTTTCATTCAATCTGTGCCTTTGTATGTAAAGTAAGTTTCTTGTAGGCAGCAATTGGATTTTGCTTTTTGTATCCAATCTGACAATTTCTTCCTCTTTATTGGATTTATAGATCTATACATATACTGTAATTATTATTATGAATGGATTTCAATTTACCATCCTGATACTTATTTTCTATTCATTCCATTTGAATTTTGTTCTCTTTATTCTTTGTGTTCTGCCTTTCTTTGGGTTAATTGAGGACTTAGGTTTTATTTTATCTGTACAACTCTCTTACTAGTGAAATCTCTTGTCTTGTTTTGATTTGCTTAGTTTTTAGTCATGTTCTAGGGTTTGAAATATATATAAATGTGTGTATATATATGTATATTTGCAATTGCAATATATATTATATATATAACTCCAAATATATATTTTATAATATATTTGTAATAATAATAAATAAATATTTGTATTTCTTTGCAATAAATAAAACCTATTATAATCTACCTTTAAATAATACCATACTTTTTTGAGGTATATAGTATAAGAAACTTACATTATATGTCCATTTTCCTCTCCATCCTTTGGCTCATATTATCATACACCTTACTTCTACATATGTTATAACCTCACAAATCTTTGTGATTTTTGCCTTAAATAGGCAATTGTCTTTTAAAGCAGCAGTCCCCAACCTTTTTGGCACCAGAGACCAGTTTCGTGGAAGACAATTTTTCCATGGACCAGGGTGGAGGGGGATGGTTTCAGGATGATTCAAGTGCATTACAGTTATTGTGCACTTTATTTCTATTATTATTACATTGTAATATATAACGAAATAAGTATACAATTGACCATAATGCAGAATCAGTGGGAGCCCTGAGCTTGTTTTCATGCAACTAGATGGTCCCATCTGGGGGTGATGAGAGACAGTGACACCTGAAGTGCGTTGCTTATGTCCAGTCTACTCTGTAATCTTGTTTTGGTTACTGTCATGGCAGAAAACCCTGCTTCACAAAGATAGGATGTTGGAAACGGAAGCAGGCTTTTCAGTGCTTTGGTGGCAATCTCAGGATATTCGCTTTGACTTAAATCCAGAATTTATGGAGATTTGAAGTTGTCTCAAACATACTTTTAAGACCACCATCATTTGCGATCTCAAGTAGTTGATCCTCTTCTAGGACAGACAAAGTCAGTTCACCTGGCTTATTCCCAAATGGGTCACGGATCCATTCCTTCCCAGTTTGGGGGTCTTTTGCAGTTGGGAAGTAATGCTCAAACTCTTCTGAAAGCTGAGATAGGTGATCATGCACAAGCTGGGAGAAAGAAGGCCCTGGCTCAGTCTCTTTCAAAACCTCTGCTAATGTTTGAAACATGTCCAAAATCCCAATGTTCACTTGTCGCCCCCATAATTCCAGTTTGGCTTTGAATGCAGCCACTTTATCTACCGACTTGAACACAGTTGCCATTCTCTGCTGAAGTGATAGATTGAGTCCGTTGAGCAGGTTGAATATGTCACGCCAGTAAGCAAGTTTTGCAACCAGCGGTGACTGAAATGTGTCACTGAAGTGTGCTGCCAGTGGTGACTGTTTTTCTAAAGAAATCTCTGGAGTGGCTCATGAAATTCAAAACCTCTGGCCAGTGATCTACCTTTAGAAAGCCATCTCACTCTGTGTGTAAGAGAAGACGTGTGTGCTCTGCGTCCATCTCCTCACAGAGCTGCATGAACAGACATGAGTTAAGGGCATGTACTTTAATGTGGTTGATAATTTTAATCACATCCTGCAAAACTTGTAAATTTCAGGTGACATTTTTCAGCTAGCCAGCATTTCTCTATAGATGACACAGTGCATAGACCCACATTCAGAAGTGACCTCTTTGACCCGAATAGTGAAACCAGAAAGTTGTCCAGTAGTAGCAGCCGCTCCATCCATGCATATACAGACACAAAATGACCAATTCAGTTTTCCTGATATGTAATCATTCAAAGACTTGAATAATTCTGCAGCTGTGGTATTGGTTGGCAACAAAAGTGCACAAAACATATCCTCATGCACATCCTCCTGAAAAATATATTGCCCAAAAACGAGCATTGTTGCCTTGTTGTCAACATCAGTAGACTCGTCAACCTGGATTGTGTACCATGGTGACTCATTAATCCTCTCTAAAAATTGTGCCTCAATATCCTCTGCTATTTCATCAATTCATCTAGTTATGATGCTAGCCGAAAGGGGAACAAGTGTCACCTTTTGAACTGCAGCCTCTCCTAAAAGTTCATGACAAATGTCCTTAGCAGCAGGCAGGATCAACTCTTCACCAATAGTAAAGGGCTTCTTAGCTTTAGCAATGCAGTTAGCCACTAAGAATGATGTTCTCAGTGCAGAAACATTTGAAGTGGTGGCCTTCAATACTTGCTTCTGTTCTTCGTGTTCGCATTTTTTTCTTTTGAAAAACTCCAAATGCTTGTCTTTCAATGCAGGGTGCTTAGTCTCCATGCAGCGAAGCAGTTTTGAAGGTTTCATGGCTTTGTTGGATAGCTGGTCACCACATATTATACAAAGCGGGCTTGGAGAATGTGAATCACCTGTTGCAATGAACCTGTAATTTAAGGAGTCTTGGTGTTTCTTTTAAATGCACTTTCTTTTTGTTGGCAGTCTTAGAGTCTTCCACTGTCTCAACATTGGTTCTTTCCCCCTTTTCAAAGAAGCTCTCCAGCAACATTTGTTTTTTACTCATTTTGACTAGTTTTAGCTTGTGGGCTTACCAAAAATGTGACTGAGATAAGTGTGCAGTGCGGGAAAGAGGCACGGATTGAAGTGGTAAATAAAATAATGGGCAGGCCATGTGCGGACTAATATGTGTCAGATTCTGACTTAAAGCCTGCCACCAGCTGCAGCTGTACAATTGAAGTACATCAACTCACTTGCCTCTTTAAATCCTACCACCAGATGCAGCTTAATTGTCACTTGCCACTAACTGATAGGGTTTTGATATGAGTCTGCAAGCAATTGATTTATTATGGTCTCTGTGCAGTCAAACCTCTCTGCTAATGACAATCTGCATTTGCAACCTCTCCCCAGCACTAGCATCACCACCTCAGCCCCACTTCAGATCATCAGGCATTAGATTCTCATAAGGAGTGTGCAACCTAGATCCCTCGTATGCATGGTTCACAGTAGGGTTCACGCTCCTATGAGAATCTAATGCCGCTGCTGATCTGACAGAAGGCAGAGCTCAGGCAGAAATGAGAGCAATGGGGAGCGGCTGTAAATACAGATGAAGCTTCACTCACTCGCCTGCCACTCACCTCCTGCTGTGCAGCCCAGTTCCTAACAGGCCACGGACCTGTACTGGTCCATGGTCCAGAGGTTGGGAACCCCTGTTTTAAAGAGTCTAACATTATATGAAGAATGTTTTTACATTTATCTAAATATTTACCTTTCCAATTCTTTTCTCTAGATTTAATTTTCCTTTCTGACATTTTTCTTTTCAGATTGGTAAAAGTTCTATAACATTCTTTGGAATATGTTTCTAATCCTCAGATTTCATTTATCTGAAATGTCTTTAGTTTGCTTTCAGTTTTGAAAGATGATTTCACTGGATGTAATGGTCTAGTTACATCTAGTTATTTGTAGTTATATGTCATTAATTCCTCTGGCTACTTTCAAGTGTTTCTCTATATCTTTGGTCTTCAGCTGTCTGAATATGACATCCCTATATGTATCATTTTTTGTGTCTTTTATCATTTTTTGTGTCTTTTATCCTACTTGAGTTTGGCTAGCTTCTTGAATCTGTGTGTTGCTATTCTTCAAATCTGTAAAATGTTCAGCCAATTTAAAAAACTTTTCTGCCTCATTTCTTCTTCCCCTCTGGAATTCAGACTACAGATACATTTGACCACTTGTTCTTGTCCCACGGCCTACACAGGTACAGTTAGTTATCTTTCAGTATATTTTCTCTGTGTGTTTGAATTTACATAATTCAGCATAATTTACATATTTATATTATATATGTTTTATAATACACGTATATCTAATTTATCTATATTATTATATATAATGTATTATATAACAATATAATTGTATTAGCTAGTGTTCAAGTTTATTGATTCTTTCTTTTATGATGTTCAATCTGCTCTAAATTCTATATAATAAACTTTTTATTTTGGATGTTGTAATTTTTTCAGTTCTAAAATTTCTACTTGCTTTTTTGTTATAGTTTGTACATCCCTGCTAATGCCCTGCATTTGCTTACTCACTTCTATCTCTTTGTATATTATTTGAAATATTTGTAAAAACTGTTTTAAAGTCCTTGTCAGTTAATTGCAACACCTGGGTCATCTTTGCGTCTACTTCTACTGACATTATTCCTCTTGATTATGGTTAGATTTAACCACATTTTTGTATGCCTAGTGATTTTCAGTTGAGTATACTGTATATTGTGGCTGATCCATTGTAGAAATTTTGGATTTTGTTACCTTCCTCTAATCATATTGGCTTTTGCTCTGACAGGCAGTTAAATTACTGGCTTATTACCTTGATTTTATGGAAGCTTAGTTTTAATCTCTGTTAAGGTTGTTGTATTTTGATTTTTCCCTTAATCCTAGAGCATAGCTCTCATCCTGGGCTTATTTCTACTCGAGGGTACATGTCACTGGGTCACCTACAGTAAGCTGCCTACTGGATGTAGCACTGTAAGAGCAAAAAGAAAAGCATAAGGATCCATAAAAGGAGACTTTCTTCCTACAGTGTACTACCAGAGCCCTTTGCTGACAGGGTCTAACCTTATGTCAGCTGATAAAGAAAAAAAATGTGTAAGGTTCAGTTCCAATATCATAATTCAAGGCAAAGAAAAATGGACTTTGATAACTGCCATAGATGGTGTAACACTTCCTTAATTGTTATAAAATAGAAAGGAAAGAAGTCACAGTCATTTCATTTCCAACCTCCAGTCATCTAAGATATCCAAACTTCAACCTGTGTCTCTTCATCTTAGTAACATTGTTATTTTCTGTAATATTTTCTATTTACTCATGCATCATCCGAAATTGGGAAGTGCAGTGTCAGCTATTGCAACATCTGGGTCATCTGTGGTTTTGTGAGAACCTACTTTGGATTCAATGGAACACCTGAGGTTTCCACTGAGACACTCTAATTCGGCAGGTCTTGAACTTTAAACTTTTCTCACCAACATCTTCCTAGAAAGTTTCACCAACACCCCACTGCACACTATCCTAGTGAGTCTTGCTGACACCCCAATGAAAAGCTTCCTAGGTAGTCCTATCACCAATATACCAAGTTGCTTCCTAGCATATTTCACCAGAATCAAAATGAACAGCTACCTAGAGAATTCCCCTGGGACTCCAATAAGTGTTTTCTCCTCCGCATCCATGGCCTGTGACACCTCAGCAAACCTCCTTCATCCAGTTTTACACAGACACACACTTCCTATGAAGACTGAATCTCAGCCCTATGATGGGCAGTATCTCTTTCAAGTGTGTTCCTTCCTTAAGTATACTCCCTCAACCCTAGATATACTTTTCCAGCACTCTCTAGGGTTCTCTTTACCCCTTCTTAGTAGTTAGTCCCACTTTATAATTTATTAACACTGTTCAAATTACTGGTTTGGTTTCTATCTCCTTAATGGACCTTGACATCTTTAAACCACCTCAATGCAACATGAATTACAACTTTTGAAAGAAACTTCTCAAATGGCATACAGTTGAATTCAATTCAATTTAGGGTTCTACAAGCTATGTTTGATGCCTGAAATATCTACAAATGGGACAATAGCAAGAAATGTAAATTTAGTTAGAGTAAAGTTAAGGAAACATTGGAAAACTAATTCATCCTGAAGCCAACACACCACATCAAAAATAGTCTAGGAAATATAGTGCAGGTGTCAATGTGTCATGCTCCTTTGATGGCAAAACATTTCATCTGGTAAATATAATTGAAATAATATGAGGCCACTTAACAAAGGATAATATAAAATTCTAAATCTGTACTCTATGAGTGGACTTTCTACTTGGTTACTGACATTTCTTTTTTAACCTGTGAACATGGGTTCAAATACTTGTTTCAAAGCCCATTACTCAAAGTACCTGTGTTTACCTCACATTCCCTCTCCCAAAACAATTCATTTTCCCCTCCCTCTCCAGTCTCACTGTTGCTCTTTCTTCACACTTGTTTGTAGTGCTATTTGTTTTTCATTGTCACAGGTGGAGAGCAGGAGCCTGGAAAACTGGTAAGTACTGGATTTTGTTTTACCCCCTAGATACTTGTAGCAACTGATTCCTTTTCCACTGGGGGGAGGTGCTGAAACTTGAGAGACTGGCTGCTGTTTGCTCCTCTTGAAGCTTATTGACTGTCAGTGTCTCTGGGAACCACCTGCTGCAGCTGGGGAATGTCAAATGGCTTCAGCAGTTCCTACTGAGAAAGTATTCATTTCCTTAGTGATAAAGTGTTTCCCTCTAAGATATTATTGAAAGATCATTGCTACTGCCTATTGCTCTCCTTAAGAAAGGGAGCTTTCCTTTTAGCAAGATATTGACTGAAGTAGATAAATAAGCTTATTTTATCATTAAAGACTCCATAGGGCTCCCAACTCTTCTTTATCCAGAGTGATGGAAATAGGTTAAAAAATATTCTGATTGATGAGCATGTAAATTATTCCATCCAACTCAACAGGTATTTAAGAAGTATCTGGTATATGTTTAGAATCAAGTTAAAGCAGAAGTATTCATAATTTTAAAAATATTAAGGCCCAGAGTCAAACTTGGGATATTTGAAGTTAACACTTCTACTTAATACATATGTAGTATAGGTAGCCTTTAAAAGCCCCAAATTCCTCATCTATAAACAGAGATGATAATACTTCCTGTCTCTTGTGATGAGTACATAAGACATTTCACATAGAGTTATTAATAATTATTATAATTTAAAATACATTTTTAAATATTGGAGAATTGTATAAAAACTTTCCTGCCCTCAAGAAGCTTGCATGAAGCAAGAAATAAACAATAAAATACAGTATATAATAAATTGTCAGGCCGTAAAAAATAAATTTTATAAATTACAGCACTACTAATATGTGTAATGAATATTTAGGAAACAGAGTCATCTCCTAAAGTTTTCTGAAAAACTTTTAAGAAAAGATGAAAATGTAGATAGGCATAAATTAAGTGCATGGATAAAAGCAAGGTATGCAAAACTAATTATAACATTTGAATTTTTTACATCCAAAAAGTCCTGGTCCCCATCAGAACATATATTCACTTTAAAAAGTAATACCTTATTATCTCTGAATTCATGAGACCTAAAAATTATCATTTTTTGCAATATCATTAAAGAAAAATTTGACAAAGCAAGAAAGTCTTGGTCCCTGTTTCTTTAATGAAGTAGTGTCACCACCTGGTAACAAAGCAAAACTCCCTGTGTATGTGGGTAAATGTAAAAGTACACCAAATTGGGGCAGAGTCAACATGGCATACTAGGAGGATGTGGAATTCGTGTCTCCTCACAACTAGGGCACCTACCAGGCACCAGAGGGGGACCATGGACACCTAAGGGTACGGGAGGAAAGCCCAGCAACCAGGTAGGATGTGGGCCCTGGGGGGAGTGAAGGGGAAAGAGAAGTGAAGGCGGGACGGGACTGGTGTCCCTGAGGGGCAGCTGTGGGAGGGGGAAAGGGGGAAATTGGGGAACCATTGGGAGGGCAGAGGATCAAAAGGGAGCATGGCCAGGTTTCCCCTGCTCACATGGGCCACCGGGAACCTGCTGAGATCCCAGGCCTGATCCTCTGCCCACCTATGCTCCCTCCAGTAGCGTGGGTCCTGAGTGAGTGGGAGGGAGGGAAGGGAGAGCAAAAGTATAGGCTGGACCATTGTGACCAGCATCCCTGAGGGGTGGCTGGGGGAGGAGAGGAGTTCCTACACCCAGCAGGACCCACCCATGGTTAGGGGGTCCAGCGACAATGGGGGAGACCCTGGGGGGGACAGTGGGGGAGGGGTGCAAAAGAACAGTAGGGAACAGGACCAGTGCTTTCCCTGTGCACCGGGAAACCTGTTGGGCTCCCGGGCCTAATCCTCTACCTTTAGAGCCTCCCTCCTGCCATGTAGAACCCAAGCCCCGCTGCTACACCTCCACCCAGGGCCCTACCACTACACTCGGAGATCCCCTCCAACTAGCTGGCCCTAAACCCCACCTGCACACGTGCACTCAGGGACCTACCTCCAAACTCCAGAACTCCACACTCCAGAGGCCCTCTTTTTAACATGCTGCCTCTCCCCTTCCGCCCAGGTCCTAAGCAGAGGCCCTGCCCCACGCTTGAACGTCACCCTGCCAAGGTCCCGCCCCCTGCTCAAATGTCACCCCAACACTGCCTAGGTCCCACCCAACCCTAAACCCTGCCCCTGCCTAAGTTCCACCCCACCTAAACTCCGCACCCATAGACAAGGCTTTTTTGTTTATTTGTTTCTTTTTTCCTCTTTTAGATTTGGGCTCTGTTTTACCTTATTGATTCAGTAGTGTTGATTCTTTTATATTTTTATTTTTCCTAATAAATCTTTTATTTTTCTAATTTTATTTTATTCTTTAGACTTTGTTAGTGATCTCCCCTTTTTGCTTGTTCTTCCCCTGCCCTTTTCCTTTTTTTTTTTTTTTTTTTTTTTTACTGTGCCACAAAGCTTGCAGAATCTTAGTTCCCAGGCCGGAGGTCAGGCCCGAGCTCCTGTGGTGGGAATTCCGAGTCCAAACCGCTGAACTAACAGAGAAACTCAGACCCAAGGGAAAATCTATCCGAGTGAGGCCTCCAGGAGGTCCTCATCTCAGCAACAAGACCCAGCTCTATCCAACTGCCTGCAAACCCCAGTACTGGACGTCTCAGGCCAAATAACCATTAGACAGGAATACAGCCCCACCCATCAAAATTAAATGAAATGACAAAAATCATGTTACATATGAAGGAGTAAGATAAAAACCTACAAGACCAAATAAATGAAGATGAAATAGGCAACCTACCTGCAAAAGAAATCAGAGTAGTGATAGTAAAGATGATCCAAAATCTCAGAAACAGAAATGGAGAAAATAGAAGAAATATTTAACAAGGATCTAGAAGAACTAAAGAGCAAATGAACAATGATGAACAACAGAATAAATGAAATGAGAAATACTCTAGAAGGAATCAATAACAGAATAACCTGAGGCAGAAGAATGGATAAGTGAGCTGGAAGATAAAATGGTAGAAATAACTTCCAGGGAGCAGAATAAAGAAAAAAGAATGAAAAGAATTGAGGACAGTCTCACAGACAGTCTCTGGGACAATATTAAATGCAACAACATTCGAATTATAGGCATCCCAGAAGAAGAAGAGAAAAAGAAAGGGTCTGAGAAAATATTTGAGAAGATTATAGTCAAAAACTTCTCTAACATGGTAAAGGAAATAGTCAATCAAGTCTGGAAAGCACAGAGAGTCCCATACAGGGTAAATCCAAAGAGAAACATGCTGAGACACATATCAATCAAACTGTCAAAAATTAAATACAAAGAAAAAATATTAAAAGCAGCAAGGGAAAAACAACAAAAAACATACAAGTGAATCCCCATAAGGATAACAGCTGATTTTTCAGTAGAAACTGCAAGCCAGAAGGTAGTAGCAGGACATATTTAAAGTGAGGAAAGGGAAAAAAATACAACCAAGATTACTCTACCCAGCAAAGATCTCATTCAGATTCGATGGAGAAATTAAAACCTTTACAGACAAGCAAAAGCTAAGAGAATTCAACACCAACAAACCAGCTTTACAACAAATGCTAAAGGAATTTCTCTGGCCGGAAACACAAGAGAAGGGAAAAACCTACCCAAAAAAATCCCAAAACAATTAAGAAAATGGTAATAGGAACATACATATCAATAATTACCTTAAACGTAAATGGATTAAATGCCCCAACCAAAAGATACAGACTGGTTGAATGGACACAAACACAAGACCCATATATATTCTGTCTACAAGAGACCCACTTCAGACCTAGGGACACATACCGACTGAAAGTGAGGGGATGGAAAAAGATATTCTACGCAAATGGAAATCAAAAGAAAGCTGGAGTAGCAATTCGCATATCAGACAAAATAGACTTTAAAATAAAGACTATTACAAGAGACAAAGAGGGACACTACATAATGATCAAGGGATCAATGCAAGAAGAAGATATAACAATTGTAAATATTTATTCACCCAACATAGGAGCACCTCAATACATAAGGCAAATGCTAACAGCCATAAAAGGGGAAATCGACAGTAACACAATAATAGTAGGGGACTTTAACACCCCACTTTCACCGATGGACAGATCATCCAAAATGAAAATAAAGAAACACAAGCTTTAAATGACACATTAAACAAATTGGACTTGATTGATATTTATAAGACATTCCATCCAAAAACAACAGAATACACTTTCTTCTCAAGTGCTCATGGAACATTCTCCAGCATAGACCATATCTGGGTTACAGATCAAGCCTTGGTAAATTTAAGAAAACTGAAGTCGTATCAAGTATGTTTTCCGACCACCACACTATAAGACTAGATATCAATTACAGGGAAAAACTGTAAAAGATACAAACACATGAGGCTAAACCATATGCTACAAAATAACAAAGAGGTCACTGAAGAAATCAAAGAGGAAATCAAAAAATACCTAGAAACAAATAACAATGAAAACACAATGACCCAAAACCTATGGGATGCAGCAAAAGTAGTTCTAAGAGGGAAGTTTATAGCAATACAATCCTACCACAAGAAAAAGAAACACCTCAAATAAACAACCAAAACTTACACCTAAATCAATTAGAGAGAAAAGAACAAAAAAAAAACCAAACTTAGCAGAAGAAAAGAACTCAGAAAGATCAAACCAGAAAGAAATGAAAAAGAAATGAATGAAACAATAGCAAAGATCAATACAACTAAAAGCTGGTTCTTTGAGAACATAAACAAATTGATAGACCATTAGCCAGAATGATCAAGAAAAAAAGAAAGAAGATTCAAATAAAATTAGAAATGAAAAAGGAGAGGTAACAACTTACACTGCAGAAATATAAAGGATCATGAGAGATTACTACAAGTAACTATACGCCAATAAAATGGACCACCTGGAAGAAATGGACTCATTCTTAGAAAACACAACCTACCGAGACTGAACCAGGAAGAAACAGAAAATATGAATGACCAATCACAATCACTGAAATTGAAACTGTGATTAAAAATCTTCCCACAAACAAAAGCCCAGGACCAGATGGCTTCACAGGTGAATTCTATCAAACATTTAGAGAAGAGCTAACATCTATCCTTCTCAAACTCTTCCAAAATATAGCAGAGAGAGGAACACTCCCAAACTCATTGTATGAGAACACCATCACCCTGACAACAAAACCAGACAAAGATGTCACAAAAAAAGAAAACTATAAGCCAATATATCTGATGAATATAGATGCAAAAATCCTCAACAAAATACTAGCAAACAGAATCCAATAGATTATACACCATGGTCTAGTGGGTTTATCCCAGGAATGCAAGGATTCTTCAATATATACAAATCAATCAATGTGATACACCACGTTTTAACAAATTGAAGGATTAAAACAATATGATAAAGTCAATAGATGCAGGAAAAGCTTTTGACAAAATTCAACACCCATTTATGATAAAAACTCTCCAGAAAGTAGGCATAGAGGGAACCTACCTCAACATAATAAAGGCCATACGTGACAAACCCACAGCCAACATCATTCTCAATGATGAAAAACTGAAACCATTTCCACCAAGATCAGGAACAAGGTAAGGTTGCCCACTCTCACCATTATTATTCAACATAGTTTAGGAAGTTTTAGCCACAGCAATCACAGGACAAAAAGAAACAAAAGGAATCCAAATCGGAAAAGAAATAAAACTGTCACTTTGCAGATGACATGATACTATACTTAGAGAATCCTAAAGATGCTACCAGAAAACTACTAGAGCTAATCAATGAATTTGGTAAAGTCACAGGATACAAAATTAATTCACAGTAATCTCTTGCATTCCTATACACTAGTGCTGAAAAATCTGAAAGAGAAATTAAGGAAACACTCCCATTTACCATTGCAACAAAAAGAAAAAAATACCTAGCAATAAAGCTACCTAAGGAGACAAAAGACCTGTATGCAGAAAACTATAAGACACTGATGAAAGAAATTAAAGATGATACAAACAGATGGAGAGATATACTGTGCTCTTGGATTGGAAGAATCAATGCTCTGAAAATGACTACACTACTCAAAGGAATCTATAGATCCAATGCAATCCTTATCAAACGACCAATGGCATTTTTCACAGAAGCAGAACAAAAAATTTCACAGTTTGTATGGAATCACAAAGGAACCTGAATAGCCAAAGCAATCTTGAGAAAGAAAAACAGAGCTGGAGGAATCAGGCTCACAGACTTCAGACTATACTACAAAGTGACAGTAATCAAGACAGTATGGTAGTGGCACAAAAACAGAAACATAGATCAATGAAACAGGATTGAAAGCCCAGAAATAAACTCACACACATATGGTCACCTTATCTTTCATAAAGGAGGCAAGAATATACAACGGAGAAAAGACAGTCTCTTCAGTAAATGGTGCTGGGAAAACTGGACAGCTACATGTAAAAAAATGAAATTAGAACACTCCCTAATACCATACACAAAAATAAATTCAAAATGGATTAAAGAACTAAATATAAGGCCAGACACTATAAAACTTTTAGAGGAAAACATAGGCAGAACACTCTATGACATAAATCACAGCAAGACCTTTTTTGACCCACCTCCTAGAGAAATGGAAATAAAACCAAAAATAAACAAATGGGACCTAACGAAGCTTAAAAGCTTTTGCACAGCAAAGGAAACCATAAAATAGAAAAAAAGACAGCCCTCAGAATGGGAGAAAATATTTGCAAAAGAGGCAACTGACAAAGGATTAATCTCCAAATATAGAAGAAGCTCATGTAGCCCAATATCAAAAGAATGAACAACCCTATCCAAAAATGGGGAGAAGACCTAAATAGACATTTCTCCAAAGAAGATATACAGATTCCCAACAAACACATGAAAAGATGCTCAACATCACTAATCATCAGAGAAATGCAAATCAAAAGTTCAATGAGGTATCACCTCACACCAGTCAGAATGTCCATCATCAAAAAAATCTACAAAAAATCCGTTCTCCAGTAGGTCTGTGTCTTTATTCCTGTCTTACCCCTAGGTTCTTCATGACATTTTTTTTTCTTAAATTCCATATATATGTGTTAGCATATGGTATTTGTCTCTCTCTTTCTGACTTACTTCACTCTGTATGACAGACTCTAGGTCTATCCACCTCATTACAAATAGCTCGATTTCATTTCTTTTTATGGCTGAGTAATATTCCATTGTATATATGTGCCACATCTTCTTTATCCATTCATCCGATGATGGGCACTTAGGTTGTTTCCATCTCCAGGCTACTGTAAATAGAGCTGCAATGAACATTTTGGTACATGACTCTTTTTGAATTATGGTTTTCTCAGGGTATATGCCCAGTAGTGGGATTGCTGGGTCATATGGTAGTTCTATTTGTAGTTTTGGGGAGGGAGAAGGGTGAGCTGTGACAAAGCGCGAGAGAGGCATGGACATATATACACTACCAAACGTAAGGTAGATAGCTAGTAGGAAGCAGCTGCATAGCACAGGGATATCAGCTCAGTGCTTTGTGACTGCCTGGAGGGGTGGGAGGGAGGGAGACGCAAGAGGGAAGAGATATGGGAACATATGTATATGTATAACTGATTCACTTTGTTATAAAGCAGAAACTAACACACCATTGTAAAGCAATTATACCCCAATAAAGATGTTAAAAAAAAAATCTACACAAAGTAAATGCTGGAGAGGGTGTGGAGGAAACAGTACCCTCTTGCATTGTTGGTGGGAATGTAAATTGATACAGCCATTATGGAGAACAGTATGGAAGTTCCTTAAAAAACTAAAAATAGAAATACCATATGACCCAGCAATCCCACTACTGGGCATATACCTGATAAAACCGTAATTCAAAAAGAGTCATGTACCACAATGTTCATTGCAGCTCTACTTACAATAGGCAGGACATGGAAGCAACTTAAGTGTCCATCAACAGATGAATGGATAAAGAAGATGTGGCACATATATACAATGGAATATTACTCAGCCATAAAAAGAAATTAAATTGAGTTATTTGTAGTGAGGTGGATGGACCTAGAGTCTGTCATACAGAGTGAAGTAAGTCAGAAAGAGAAAAACAAATACCATATGCTAACACATTTATATGGTATCTGAAAAAAAAAAAGGTTCTGATGAACCTAAGGGAAGGATGGGAATAAAGACTAAGACATAGAGAATAGAATTGAGGACACAGGGAGGGGAAAGGGTAAGCTGAGTCGAAGTGAGAGAGTAGCATTGACATATATACACTACCACATGTAAAATAGATAGCTAGTGGGAAGCAGCTGTATAGCACAGGGAGGTCAGCTCGGTGCTTTGCAACCACCTAGAGGGGTGGGATAAGGAGGGTGGTAGGGAGATGCAAGACAGAGGGGATATGGGGATATACATATGCATATAGTTGATTCACTTTGTTATCCAGCAGAAACCAACACAACACTGTAAAACAATTATACTCCAATAAAGATGTTTTAAAAATTTTAAAAAGTACACCAAATTATATATGAGCTAAATTGTTGAAGAATACATTTGTTAAACAATTATTATTTTGCTCTAGTGCTCTATGCAATGTGATTTGTTTTATTTGATTTCTGTAAGCCATGGCAGGACTCTCTCCCACCTGAACCAGTTGCACTAAAACTGTCTGTTCCACCCTTCCCTAAATTTTAGAGAATGGTAAATTTCCTGAGAAATTGTGGACAGTTAGTAAACTAAAGTAAAATTAAAAGAAGATATGATTCATTTTCCCTGCTAGTGACATTGCACCTTTTCTGATGACTTCTTATTAGTGGTTACTGCTGCTGTTTGGTGACCTTGGAAATGATAAAACATGTACATGGAATGATTCCAATTCAAAGACAATTCTGTCACCTGACACTTTTCTGGGTTACAGCTCCCCGCATGTCTTTTGGGAAACTACCCCACCTCCTTTCACGCAGTTTAGGTGGGAGAGTCAAACTCCCTTGGCCAAGGACTGGCATATGACCTAAACCAAACCAATCAAGTTCTTTCTCCTCAGTGTTTGTGTTTTGAGCAGAATGACATGAGTTAAAAAACAGTTGAAGTTGCCACTTTTTTCTTCCATCTAGGTGTGTGTGGTTGACACCATTCTTCACTATGTCTTCTCTCAAGACTTTCAGGATAAAGAGATTACTGGACAAGAAACAAAAGCAGAATAATCCCATTCCTCAATGGATTCAGATGAAAACTAGTAATAAAATCACTACAGTGACAAAAGGAGATGCTGGAGAGGAACCAAGTTGTGTCTGTAAGGAATTGCACATAAGATGGCCCACGTATTTATGCTGTATCAAGGTTGCTAGCATCTTACCATAACAAGCTGAAAATGTCACCACTATCTGGGACAGCTGGACATGTTTTACTGGGAAAATAATTGTTTTTCTCTTTATTTCTATGCTTCTGTACAAGTAGGTTGGCTCAGTATTATGTGAGACCTTTTGTTTGGGGAAAAAAAATAAAACAATTGAAGCTGCTACAAAGGAAGGGACCAGAGGAGATGTTTCTGATACTTTTCTCTCCTTTCCAAAGTTTGGTTGTTTAGATTTTTCTGTCAATTTTGTGAGCTTCTCTGTGTATTTTCAACAAATGACTCATTTACTTAAGTTAGATGAGTCAATTTCAACTATTAGCAACCAAAGAGCCTTAGTGATGCACATGTGTACAAAGAACATTTTTAGTGTCAGTAAAATTCAGATCTTTTTCCAAGTTTTTCAATTTGTGTCCAAAAAATTCAAACATGACAGAAAAAATGATTAAATTCTTTTTACGGCTAAATAATATTCCATCATATATGTATACCACATTCTGTTTATCCATAAATTAGTTGATAAACATTTGGGTTGTTTCAAGTTTTTGACTGTTATGAACAATGCTGGTCTGACTATCTGTATTCAAGTTTTTGTGTGGACCTGTTTTCAGTTCTCTTGAGTATATACCTAGAAGTAGAATGGTTGTGTCATATGGTAAGTCTATGTTTAATTTTTTGAGGAACCACCAAACTGTCTTCCAAAGTGGCTCTCGGGTTAATTTGAGTGGACAAATCAGTCTCTGAAAATGATGCTTGCAAGGGAGTTACTGGCATGCCAAGCTCTCCATGATTTATCTGACCCTAAAGGATTCCCAGATGACAGCTGTAGGGCTGCTAGAGTCTCTGGGTAACTTTTCTGCATCTGTCAGGAGGTACCTTACTAATGAGAGAATGTTATATTCTGTGACTGATCAAGTTCTCAAAAACAATTTTCTCTTCTTCCTGTTATTGGTAGTTCTGAACACTGATATCTTTTACACCCCATGGAGTCAAAAAGCACCTAAGTGTATGTGATTGCAAGCAGAAAACTAGGGGACAGAAGTCAGGTATTGGCAGTTTATCTACTTTCATTTGTACATGGACTGTTAATATAAATGTAAGATGTAAAGCATTAATGCAAGTCAAAATGTTTCCATGAAGAAATTCCAGCAGTTCAATTTTACAATTATAAATAAATCTACTAAATTTTAGACAATGCCAGCATTTGGATTTTTTAAAACAAGTAAATTTTTTATTGGTGGCAACTAAATGGTGTTTATAGCATTCTTATCATACAGTAGATTCCATCCAGTCACTATAGTTTTCTGAGTTGTCTTACATGCAAGTACATGTTTTTAATGTCGTCCATCTTCTGTATTGTTCCTATAAATTTGCTATTAAAATATATTAAACTATAAAAAAGATATGAGACAATATGATTATACCTCATAATTGTTTTATATGTTTTAATGCTATGCATTTAAGTAACCAGAAATTCGGATTACAAATAATTATATAGTTCATTTACATTTTTTAAAAGGACAATTTTACTGAATGACATTCAATATTCTCTCTAACTTTAAGAGACAACAACTCTGGTATAACTTCTAGCATAACTTCAAGTACAAGGAGAAAAGTCCTCTAGACATTTTATTGTTAGATATTTTTACATATATGTCACAGCTAAATAAACTATAAACTCCTTAGTTGTGGAGGCTACAAAGCCAAGAAGTAATATAATAAAGAAAGCACAGAGTTGGGAAGATGGCTCCAGAATCTGAATTCAGAGTGCGTTTCTTACCAACTCAATAAATCTGGTCACAGCTCAAACTCTCTGACTCTCAGGTTATTCAATGATATAAGGTATGATACCTCCCTCACATAATTATTGGGGAATTAAATAATATAATATGTATAAAAGTCATCTTTCATAATACTCAGAAAATGTCTGTCCTTTCCTTTTTACTTTTTGTGAACCTAAGACCTTTGGGCAGTTCCTTGCATGGTAAATACTCAACACAAAATATGTTGAGCATGATATGGTATTCCTTTATACATTTTATAAACTAGTATATTGTCACTAGTTTTTTGTAATTATTTTCTAATATGCCCCAAAGGTATGATAAATAGTTGCTCTATTTTATATATATATACATATATATATATATATATATATACACATACATATATATGATTAAAGTCAATGATTCGCTGCTGAAAATATACTACTTGGGGGGAAGAAAAGATATTCATTTCCCCAACAATACAATAAAAATCTGATGGTCATTAGTGTTGGCCCCCTAATATTTTTTTTATTCCCCTCATGAGAACATGTACTTCTTCCCTTCTGGAAGTTAAATATGGCCATGTTTCACACTCTGTAATCAAAAGTGGTGTGAATCACTCCCAGGCAGAAGCTTAAAGAGCCCCCGAGCAGTTCTGCATGCGTTCTTTCACTCTGTCCTGACTACAGTGTTTTGGAGAGCAGTGGTTCCTATGTTACTCATGCCACTTTAGGGGATGTTTGGCAAGGTCTGGAGACATTTTTTGGTTGGCACGACTGTGGAGGGTGTTACCTGCATCTAGTGAGTAGAAGCCAGGTCTGCATTAAATATTCTACAGTGCACTGGACAACCTCTACCCTTCCCACCCTGAGACAACAAAAACTTTGCCAGCCCAAACTGTCAATAGTACCACCACTAAGAAACTCTAGCTTGGAGTAAGGAAGATTTGATGGTGGTTCCTACTGTCCAAAAATGGACAAGAAGTATGAGCAAGAAATAAACCTTAGCTATTTCAGACCACTAAAAGTTTCAGATTGTGTGTTATCGCAGCACAGACTAACTTTTCCTGACACATTTACTTTGCAACTTGAGTGAAATTAGAACACAATGGGCTTTCCCAAGTAATGTTTAAATAATTTGCTTCTGATATTTCTGGATTTAATATCCTTTGAATACACGACTGCTGGGATTAAAATTGAGGTTGAAATTTGTTTAAAATGGAAAACAAATTTATCAATTCAGATTTCAAGACAGTTTAGCTTGTTTTTAGAGGGAAATGATTGTTCATGAGAAGCATCTGGTTTTAATGCCTAATGTCCTTGCTCTAAGAAACCCAACAATCCAGTCAAATGCTTGAGGGAAAAAAGAGATCATGAAATTTGTTTTTAAAAATAAAACTGCAGGTTACAAGTTTATTGAAAAAAGTGAACTTCATATCACTTTTAGTTAAATAGTTTAATAATTCATACTATTTTGTCATGAAATATTTTGATGCACATATTGAAGTAATCACAAAAAGGCAGTTTTGATTTGTAGTTTTAGGGAAGAAAAAGATGGAGAAAATAAGAAAAAACAAAAGTTATAAAGATGAGTTTTTTTCTATAAGAAATAGTTCTTTTGTCAAAAAGTATTACTTGTGAGACAGATGTAAAACATGCAATTTTAACTTGTTTTCAGTCACATATTTTCTCTCCTCAAGACATTTGATTTACTTTTTCATTTTATTACTTTCAAAAGTTAATATATTCACATAGTACAAATAATTAAAATGTATAAAAAAATAAACAGTGAAAAGTTTCCTTCCCAGGTTGCCTACCACCTATGGCCACATAGTTGTGTGGCATAGGACTATTCATGAATGATACCACCTGTGGATATGCTTTCATACTATATCCAATCTCATTATGCTAACCACATTCACAGTAAACCTGTTATTAATTTCATATGATTATGCATATATTCATTCTCTTATATTTTATATATGCATATTACATTAATATGCATATGTAATATATGCCTATTCATATGTAATATATGCATATAAATATAGAAAAAATGTAAATTAAAGTTTTTTCTTCCCTTTTTTCTATTTTTCTTACACTAAGCACATCTGTTGGCTAGAACATAATCTCCATGTCCATCCACAATGAAAAGTTCTCAAAAAACGATCAGATTGTCCTACATGCTTTAGGGAAATAAGCTGCTACCCAAAGGTTCCCATTTTCAAGTCTGCCATTCCTAGCAATATCCCTTAATTGAGTTTTGCTTCCACAACTTATCCTATTGACATTGTTACCACACATACTTCATATTCCCTCTGTTTTGCATCTGATGATCTAATGCCTAATAATGTGTCAATGATTGACAAATGCTTTGAGCGCTACCCCTCAGAGAGAAATGTATACTGTGATTTTTTTATTATTCTCACAAATACATTATATGAAGTTAAGTTTTAAAATGTTTAAAACATACGTTAAGCTTGGCAACTTTCATTTAAAAGAGATTTGAAAAATCCTGTGTTGGTTGATATTGGGATCATAGTATTTAAATCTCCCCTTCTAGATATCAATGAAAATGACCTTCAAAATATGGAAATAGTGGAAATATGCATTAACCTTGGAAATGAAAAATGTACCATCCATACACTAAGATGGTCAAGGTATTTCTGAATTAGATAATGCAGATAGGCTCAGATTAGGAGCCACAGAGGACCAACTGATCATCCACACTTTTGTAAAAGCTGTACACACAGGAAATATATAAAGAATGCCCTCAGTCTACAGCAAATAAGAAAGCTTCTGCATAACAAAAGAAACAATCAGCAAAATGAAAATGCAACCTACAGAATAGGAGAAAATATTTGCTAATCACATATCTGAGAGGGGTTCATATCCAACACATATAAGGAAATCATACAACTCAATAGCAAAAAAAGCAATTAAATTAAAATATAGGCAAATGACTTGAACAGACATTTTTCCAAAGACGACATACAGATGGCCAACAAGTACATGAAAAGGTGCTCAACATCACTAATCATCAGGGAAATACAAATCAAAACCCCAATGAGATACCGCCTCACAATTGTTAGAATGGTTATTATCCAAAAGACAAGAGATAACAAGTGTTAGAGAGAATGTGGAGAAAAGGAAACCCTTGTGCACTGTTAATGGATATAAATTGGTGCAGCAACTGTGGAAGACAGTATGGAGATTCCTCAAAAAATTAAAAATAGAACTACTGTATCATCCAGGAATTCCATTTCTGTGTATATATCCAAAGGAAATAAAATCACTATCTTGAAGAGATACCTGCATTCCCGCATTCATTGCTATATAACTCACAATAGCCAAGACATGGAAACAATCTAATTGTCCATCAATGAATGGATAAAGAAAATGTGATATATAGATCACATTTATACACACACACATACACACACACACACACACACACACACAGGAATATTATTCAGGCATGAAGAAAAAGAAAATCCTGCCATTTGCAACAACATGGATGGACCTTGAGGGCATCACGCTAAGTGAAATAAGACAGAGCAATACAAGTGCTGTATGTTCTCACTTATATGTGGAATCTAATAAAGCCAAACTCAGAAATAGAGAGTAGAATGGTGGTTGCCGGGAGTTGAGGGTGGGGAAAATGGGGAAAAAGTTAATCAAAGGGAACAAACTACAGCTATAAGATGAATAAGTTCTGGGGATCTAATGTACAGCATGGTGACTATAATTAACAACACTGTATTATATACTTCAAAGTTGTTAAGAGAATAAATCTTAAATGTTAAGACCACAAAAAAAGGTAATTGTTTGAGGGTATGGAAATGTCAACTAACCTTATTATGATAATCATTTCATAATACATACATATATCAAATCATCCCACTGCATACTTTAAATTTACACGTCATATGTCAATAGTATCTCAATAAAGCTGGGGAAAAAAGGCCCTGACAAAAATACAATAGGCTACCATTTTACTGAAAGCAATGAAATGATATACGAGGAAGAAGAAAAAGTCCAACCTAAAGAATAATTTTTTAAAGTCTTTCTCTATGTAGTAGATTTCCTACAAGAAATCATGTTGGCAGAAAAAAATGTTTATTTTTCATCTTTGGAAGATAAAAATGTGCTATAGAAAGTTAGAAAATTATGAGTGAAAAAATATTTCACTTTCCTCCTTAATAATGATTTTTTTTTTTTGTCTTTTCAACAGACATACACACTTCATCTCTAAAATCACACATCTCAAAACAAAGAAAATGTGACCTCATGAGATCAATGAGATTTTTTTCTCCAGGTAATTTGAATTTTGAGCAGAACCATGTGGAGAGCAAACATAGTTAGAGCTGAGACATTTGATGACAATTTCTGAATTCAATTTTTCAGTGCTTAATGGTTTAGCTTGCTCTTCCATTTCCTAAATTAGCCCATGAACCTTCCAATGAGTCCCCTTTTTGCTCATTGGATTTATGGTTTCAGTTCTTAAAACAACAAATAAATGTCATTGAATTTTTATATATCAAAATCAAAACTTATCCTTGATATTAGAGCAAGTAATCATGAGAAAATGAAAACAATATGAGATCTGTAAAAAAATGCAGCAACATGAAAATCATGGGGTCAAAATTTCAAATATGATGTAGGCATTGAAAAACAACTTTATAACTGAAGAAAATCTATTTTGTAAAAAGGAAGACCATTAGAATTCTCCCAGAATTCTGAGGGTAATAAAGCAATAAAAAATAAATATTTTTTATGGACAAAATGCTTGTTTCCCCCTCCCTCAATTCATGTTAAAGTCCTAACAGCCAGTATGGCCGTATTTGGAGATGAGGCTTCTAAGAAAGTAATTAATGTTAAATAGGGTCATAAGGGTGGTGTTCTGATCCCTTAGGATTAGTGTCCTTATAAGAAGAGAAATAAGAGAACATTTTTAATCATTTTCCCTGCACCCACGCACCAAGGACAGGCCATGTGAAGACATAGTTAGGAGGCTGCCATTTGCAAGCCAAGAAGAGAGTCCTAACCAGCAACTAAATTTGCTAGCCTCCAGAACAGAACTGTGAGAATATAAATTTCTGTTGTTTAAGCCACCCAGCCTGTGGCATTTTGTTATGTAAGCCTAGGCAGATGCATAAACATATGAAATAAAAAGAAACTAGACCCAGGAAATTTAATCTACAGGGAAAAATGAAGCTTAAAGAATTCATGATAGTATAAAGCAAACAGATCCAAAACAATAATTAAAGAAATAATAGAAATATTCTTAAGCTGAAAATGAACATTAGCTTCAATATTTAAAGGGTTCACCAAGTACCAAAATCAGTGTACACATATACAAAAATAAATATTTTAATGAATAAAGAACATTTATGCAAATATCAAGAGAAAAAAACTTACCTACAAAAATATAAAAAATAAAACTGCATTCAAGTGTCTACTATACGGTAATAAATGACAATAAGAATGGATTCATGTCTGCAGTATTTTGAAAAAAAATTATTGGTACTTAAGAATGCTATCTCACAATTCCTAACATTTTTGTAGGGTAATGTACTAAACAAATTAGGCTATATATTACAACTAAACACCTCAACATATTAATGGATTTACACAATCAAGATTTATTTCTCACTCTTGTCACAATTCACCTTGGCTTGAGGAAGGAGCTCACCCTCTCTGTTCCATGTACTCATGCAGGGACACAAGTTCCTTCCACGCTCAGCCCAGAAGAGACATATCATTCCCTCACACTCCATGGACAAGAGCTAGTGACATGGCCAGGCCTCAATGTAAGAGACTGGAAAATATATCTAGCTGCATGCTCAGGTAAAGGAAACACATTTGACAAACATCTAACCAGCACTATCCAATAGAACTTTCTGTAATAATGGAAATGCTCTACTGCATTGTCTAATATGGTAGGCAATAGACATATGTGTTTTTTAGCCCTTGAAATGTGACTAGGATGACAGAGAAAATGAATATTTAATTTTATTTATTAGTTTTAATAAATTTAAATGTAAATAGCCACTTATGAGTGATGGCTTTCACACTGGAGAAAGCCAGTATGCACAGGACCACCTGCACAGGACAATAGGATATATGTTCAAAGATGTTCATTGGGCATTACTGGTAATAGTAAAAATTTAGAGACAAGACAAATATCAACTAATTTGGGAAGTTTTGATATAAACCCCCAGCAAATGGTTAAAATATTATCTGTTGAATATGAGTGCTTAGGTTCTGGACCTGTGGAGGCTAGAAATTTAGGAGACTTGGTAGGAAATATCAGAGTATCAAAACAGGTTGGCTCTTCTAAAATTTAGTGAGGCACTGCAAAAAGTACCATGCTTTGGTCTAAGGCAGTAGTTCTCAAACTGTGTTCTTGAACCAGAAGCATTAGCATCAACTGGGAACTTGTTAGAAAAGGAAATTCTTCAGCCCCACCTGAGACCTCCTGAATCAGAAATTCTGGGGTTGGGGCACAGCAATCTCTGTTCAATCAGCCCTCCTGGTGATACTGCCACATGCTAAATTTTGAGAACCACTGATCTAAGGCAAAAGTTCTCAACACTAGTTGCACATTACAATTATCAAGGGAACTTTTAAAAACAGGGTTGCCATGGTTCCATCCTCAGAGACTTGTATTTAATTGTTATGTGGTAGGGCCAAGTATTTTTAAAAGCTCTCTGGGTGATTCAAATATACAAACAGAATTGAGAACTAAAACTGAGGTGACCCAAACTGAAAGCAGTGAACAAAAGAGAACACAGTTTTAGCACAAACGTTTTCTGCCTGTGGTCCACAACACAAAAGTGCTGAAGGTCTATCATGACTTTGTATTTTTTTGTTGGGTTTTTTTGTTGTTGTTGTTGTTTTGAGGTTTTTTTCTTTTTATATTTAGGTTTTTTTTAATTGGAGTGTAGTTGATTTACAATGTTGTGTTAGTTTCTGCTGTATAGCAAAGTAAGTTAGTTATATACACATATATCCAGGCTTTTTTACATTCTATTCCCATATAGGTCATTATAGAGTATTGAATAGAGTTCCCAGTGCTATTCAGTAGGTTCTTATTAGCTATCTACTCTATATGTAGTGGTGTGTATATGTTAATCCCAATCTCCCAATTTATCCCTCCCCCACCTTTCCCCTGGTAACCACAAGTTTGTTTTCCACATCTGTGACTCAACTTCTGTTTTGTAAACCGGTTCATTTGTACCATTTCTTTACATTCCACAAAAAAGCAATATCATAGGATATTTGTCTTGCTCTGTCTGACTTACTTCACTCAGTATGACAATCTCTAGGTCCATCCATGTTGCTACAAATGGCATTATTTTGTTCTTTTTATGGCTGAATAATATTCCATTATATATATGTACTACATCTTCTTTATCCATTCCTCCATCGATGGACATTTAGGTTGCTTCCATGTCCTGGCTATTGTAAATAGTGCTGCAATGAACATTGGGGTGTATGTATCCTTTTGAATTATGGTTTTCTCCAGATATATGTCCAAGAGTGGGATTGCTGTATCATATGGTAGCTGTATTTTTAGATTTTTAAGGAATCTCCCTACTGTTCTCCATAGTTTCTGTACCAATTTACACTCCCACCAACAGTGTAGGAGGGTTCCCTTTTCTCCACACCTTCTCCAGCATTTACTGTTTTTAGATTTTTTTGATGATGGCTATTCTTACCAGTGTGAGGTGATATCTCATTGTAGTTTTGATTTGCATTTCTCTAATGATTAGTGATGTTGAACATCTTTTCATGTGACTCTTGGCCAACTGTATGCCTTCTTTGGAGAAATGTCTGTTTAGATCTTCTGCCCATTTTTTCATTGGGTCATTTGTTTTTTTGACATTGAGCTGCATGAGCTGTTTGTATATTTTGGAGATTAATCCCTTGTCAGTCACTTTGTTTGCAAATATTTTCTCCCATTCTGTGGGTTTTCTTTACATTTTATTAATGGTTTCCTTTGCTGTGCAAAAGTTTAATTAGGTCCCACTTGTTTACTTTTGCTTTTATTTTCATTACTCTTGGAGGTGGAACAAAAAAGATCTTGCTGCAATTTATGTCAGAGAGTGTTCTGCCTATATTTTCCTCTAAGAGTTTATAGTATACAGTCTTACATTTACATCTTTAATCCATTTTGAGTTTATTTTTGTGTGTGTGTTAGGGAGTGTTCTAATTTCATTCATTTACATGTAACTGTCCAGTTTTCCCAGCACCACTTATTGAAGAAACTGTCTTTTCTCCATTGTATATTCTTGCCTCCTTTGTCATAGATTAGGTGACCATAGGTGTGTGGGTTTATCTCTGGACTTTCTATCCTGTTCTACTGATCTATATTTCTGTTTTTGTGCCAGTACCATACTGTTTTGATGACTGTAGCTTTGTAGTACAGTCTGAAGTCAGGGAGCCTGATTCCTCCAGCTCCCTTTTCCTTTCTCAAGGTTGCCTTGGCTATTTGGGGTCTTTTGTATTTCCATATAAATTATAAAATGCTTTGTTCTAATTCTGTGAAAAATGCTATTGGTAATTTGATAGGGATTGCCTTGACTATGTAGATTACTTTGGGTAGTATAGTCATTTTGACAATATTGATTCTTCCAATCCAAGAACATAGTATATCTGCCCATCCATTTGCGTTATCTTTGATTTGGATAATTATAATAGTGTGATTCAACTCTCTGCACCATTTCATGTAAGCAAGGACGAGGGACTAGGAATCCAAATAGAAGTGAGGACTGGGCCCTTGTTAGTTCCAGGAAAGTGAGAAAGTCTGAAGAGCTCAGGCCCAGCCAGCTGCTCAAGCCTCCTGACAAAAGCTCCCAGAGGCATCCAAGGATGTTGCTCCCTTTGACTCCATTCGCAGTCCAGTGTTGCTCACTGCTCTGAGGAAGAAACTGGAGCTTGAGCAGGGTGAAGTGTCATGAGAGTGGTCCCATGCACAAAAAGAATTTGAGCCAACTGCCTCAAATTCTGGCTCTGCCTCTTATTAACTGTGCAACTTGGGAAAATGAGGGAATTCTTTTATGCCTCACTTTTTCTTCTCTAAATTGGGATAATACTATTTTACCTACCCCATAGGGCTGCTAAGAAGAAAGAATGAATGAATGAATGCATTGTTCAGACACTTAAAACAGTGCTTGACACCTATTGTTAGACTTAGAAACAAGATTAAAAACAGAGCTCATGTCAGCTTGTTGCTAAGAAACAAAAAAAATATTTCAGTATTAAATGATCATTAGTTAGGCATGGGTTACTAGCTATAAAAATAATTATACATACCTTATATATGATATATAATTATATATATTTTTAACATATTACATGTAATAATATATATAATTATATGTATGCATATGTATGGATAATTTCTAGACACTATTGTAAAAAATAGCATTGAACAAAAGAGAAAATGCCTTATAGTGAGAGAAGACCACATTCTAGCATTTTAGTGGGGTGACAGAAAATGCACAAATAATACATAATATCATATAAATATAAACACTATGAAGAAAAATAAAACAACATAAGAAATAGGAAATGACATTTGAGAAGCAATTTGAAAGAAATGAGGAAAGTCATGTTCATACCTGGGGTCAGAAAAATAGAACCTGAGGGAAGAGCAATACAAAAGCCCTGGGGAATTACAAGCTTGAAGTGTTCAATGAACAGCAAAAAAACAGTGTGGTTAGAATGGACTGAGTGAGGTGGAACTCATTAGAGAATGAGGTTTCAGAGCTGGTCATGGCCAAGACATATAATGCCTTGCAGGGTACAGTCAAGATTTCAGATTTATTTTTAAACCATGAGAAGACAGAATTGTTTGAGCAAGGAAGTTTCCTTGATCTGACATACAACTTCAAAATCAAATCTACTCTAGCTGCCATGTAGCAATCTTATAATACTAGGTCAGGAGTAGAGGTGGCATGCGAGTTATGAACCTACTGCACGTGAAGTTTGTCTCTCAGGAAAGAGATTATACTGGCTTGAACCAGGATAATGGCAGTGGAAGTGGTGACAATCAGTAAGATCTGAATAAATTTGGGTTTGTGGATATGATCTATGAGAGTGTTTGGTCTGAGAAAATGGGTGAATCATAGGACCAGATGCTAAGACTGTGAGAAGACCCACCAGTTTGGCCTTGTTAAATTTGAACTTTCCCTGTGGAGGTTCCACGAAGAAGTTGGAAATACAAGTCTGATGCTCAAGGGAAACGTGGGGGCTAAAGATATTAACTGGGTTTCACAAGTGTCTTTAAATCCATGAGGTCACCTAGGAAGTGAGAGTAGATAGAGAAAAAAAAAAATCAAATTGCCTGGCATCCAACAAAATTATGTAAGTGAAGTATTTGCCACCCAGGCCTGGCTATAAGAAACCTATGACTACTTAATCCCTGAAGCAATTCAGGATCTCCTAAACTCATGTAAATAGGAAAAGAACTTCCAAGGTGGTATTGCCCACAGATGGAAATCCTCCCAATATCCCTTTGAAAAGTGATCATAGAGGACACTGGGCGAGGGAGGCTCCAACCATCCTCACTGATAGGAAATATGGGTGCTCTCTCATGGAACTCACTCTTCAGCCAAGGGTAAAAATAAAGACCATTGGCTAGTAGAATAAAATCTGTATCCTAGAGCTCTGATCGTTGCATGTTGCTTTCCATTTTCCCTGTTTCTTAAACAGAGTTCTTATCATGTTTGTCTTGTTTATATGCATATGTGGAGGTGGTTTTATTTATATTTTAGCCCATAAATGGCCAGACCACAAAGTGGTACACCCAGACCTGACTGAGAGAACTGAACATAATCCAGGGGTTTTAAACGCAGCAACTGAACAAGATTTCAGGTGGTGCTCTGATAGAAGAGAATAAATGTGTTTTCAGTTACACATGAACTAATTGTCTTATCTTAGCATGGTCATTGAAGAAAGTTTAAGTATTGGTAAAACGGTGAAGATGTGTCTATCAAAGATGAAATGTAGTGAATATTTTTATTTTGCCTCTTTAGGAACTTCTCCTTCTTCCCCTCCCCCAACCTTTTCTTTTGGCAACCACTCCTTCAATTCAAAGAGATTCAATAACACATCGTCCAGGTTTAAGAGGTAGGCATTTGATCCAGGTCTAGAGTCCTATTGTCGATTCACTTGTCCACAGTGATTGGTCCAAGGCTGTTATATGATCTAATATAGTCCAAATAGATTCCTGCTCTGAATTTTTTGTTTAAAGCAAAAGTAAATGATCCTTCCACTTCAGGTTGTAGAGTTTGAAGGACGTGAATTGGTAGAAGCTGGGAGCCATTTTCTCTCATTTCATACGTGAAGATGCTGTCTTATGTAAGAGCAAATGAAGCCAAGCAGAGGCAATCCCATATGAGAAGAAGTTGGAGAGAACCCCAACAGTGTCAGGCCTCCAGTTCTGGAGCCTGACACCCCCAGATCTGTTCTCAATCCTGAAGTTCTTTCTTTGGTTCTATGACCTTAGAATTTTAACACCTGATCGCAGAGACTGCAGGGGTGAGATACATTACAGAGACAGGATGTCACCTTGATTTGGAATGTCACCTTGATTTTATACTAAACTGGTATTTTCCAACTAGTAGACCCAATACTGGTGGGTTGCATGAGGTTAAACAATGTGCTACCAAAATTATTAACTGGTCATTTAAGTTTGAAAAATAGTTAAACAAAGATTAAACAAAGAAACAAGATATTTTTTCCTGTAACATTTCTCAAAGCTTCTAATTGCATTGTAATTCTTTGCTGTGTGTTGTAGAGTAACCACAGTGCCACCTACTCAAAGAAAACCATATCATTTATTAACATCTCCACCGAACACAGTTTGGGAAATACTGGACTAGTCTTATGTTGTAGACAGGGAAAATTGTCCTTAGGAATCTTATTCTTGTCTCATTTGTTCTGACTTAAAGTCTTAGAAAAAAAAGAAGAATGTGGCCAGAAGGAAAATACCATTTTTCCCCTGTGCAGAAAGTCCCAGATAAAGATGAAAGCCAATTCAGCTTCGATATCCAAAATCCAGGTGGTTAAATTGAATCACAGAGAAGCAAAGCCCTAAGCCAAACAAACAAATCTTTAGTGATGGAGCCATAGTGACTTTGACAGGCAAATCTGGGAGTATTTATGAATAAAAGAAATTCTCTAGTTTCAAAAATGACTGATATGGCTCCATTCAGTCATCTATGTGCCCTAACTGATAGACATGAACTCTCTGATAAATAGAAGTCTATTCAAGCTGTTTTAGGTGTTAAGGATCTCCCGTTTGCTAGACAGTTATGAAATGATAATGATTTTTTTTGGAGAATTGTGATATCTTTAGCTTCTAGATTAATCCTGAAATATAGAGGAAACATTTTCAGTTCAAAGACAGGCTAAAAAGAGATTAAATCCTCTGCTCTCAACTGTTAGGTTTAGTACTAGCCTGAAAGCATGAAGGTAGATGAACAGCCTTGAAAATCCTTGTAATCAGTCTTCTAAGATAAAATGCGCTGGGTATTTTGCTAGAGATTGATATTCAGGACATTTCTTCATTTTACTTCAGCTCTACCCAGTTTTTGAAAGTGATAAGTAGATTTTGAGAAGGGGAGAAAAAAAATGAGATGTACACTTTAGAACTCATAACTGAAGGAACTGAATTTGCTCTAAGATTCCAACTAATGAAATCCATACAAAACAAATGTCAGTAGCTTTGGTGGAAATAAATCTAGAAATTATCTGTTTAT
This sequence comes from Phocoena sinus, assembly GCF_008692025.1. Taxonomy (NCBI): domain Eukaryota; kingdom Metazoa; phylum Chordata; class Mammalia; order Artiodactyla; family Phocoenidae; genus Phocoena; species Phocoena sinus. The sequence continues at coordinate 81,414,446 of NC_045767.1, forward strand.
ATATGACTATAGGAACATAAACAAACTGAAGTCAGTTTCACCTTAGAATATCTAGGGAAGTTGGATTGCAATTCCCAAGTTCAAAAAGTGGAAGTCAAATAAAATATTTAGAAAAATATTTAATTGAGACAAAGATAATAGCAGAAGATAGGAAAATTATGCCAAATAAGGCTCAAGTTTACAGTGTTTAAAATTACTACGCAGGTAAATAACAAATTTGGGTAAATATCACTCATTGGGGTTCACCATAGCCCAGAAAAATAAACCTCAAAATCGTGTACTCTATTAGACCTGAGAGATTAAATCCTCTGCTCTCAACTGTTAGGTTTAGCTCTAGCCTGAAAGCATTAAGATAGAAGAACAGCCTTGCAAATCCTTGTAATCAGCCCATGCATAATAAGCCATCTTTGGACTACCACAATAATTTCCCACAGTAAACAAGAGATGGAGTAATTTGAATAGAAGATAAAAAGCAAGGAATGCCTGTTTTCTATGGTAATGTAGCCCATTTCCCAGTCTACTCTGGTCCAGGGTATGAAACGGAGACATATTAGCAGTAAATCTTACTTATTCTTGTTCTGACCTGCGGTTTCTCCTATTCTTGACAGAACCTTTTCCAGTTGTATTGAGAATGCCTCAACTGTCTTCATGTGCTCACGAACAATTCCACTCAGTACCATGTGAGAGGAACATTCATATGTTATTTGTTTGGGTTTGCCTCCAGTCATGACTAGGGTCAATAACTACCTCCCTGCTGAAAGGCAGGAAGACACTTCACCACTCTCTTAGGTTGTGCTCCACAGAAGCAGAGCCTGAGTTGACGATTCTTCTTTGAGTGGTATTTTGGGAGAGTGCTTTTATAATATAAGAAACGAGATGAGTGAAGCAGGATAGAGCAGGAGGAAAAGCTAAGCAAGGATGTGTCTCAGCTAGGGACTAGCTTCTTTCTGATCCCACAGTGAAGTTCTGAAGTTTAAATTGCACCACAGATGTAGCCCAACCTTAAGGCAATAAGCCGTCCTTTTGAACACCCATGTCCCATAGTCACTGGCCAAGGTCTACTTACAAGAGGTAGGGGGGAGGTGTTTTTTGTTTGGCCAATAATAAATCTTGGGAGAAAGGGGGAGCTATGGGTTATTATTAGCCAACATTCAGAACAGCATGAAGAAGAGTGTATGAGACGGCAAAGGAACGAGGGTGAGGCACAAATAACACCCATTCCTTACACGGCATTGTTGCCATTTTGAGTGCATGTTCCTGCCTCTGCTATATCACCACTTCCACAAGGTACTGTCCCATCTGTGAAACCTCCACCTCTTCCTCAGGATCCACCTCACCCAAACACTACTGGCTTCTCACTATATACCATCACTTTTTAAGGTATAACTGATTCTTCTGAACAAGTACTGCTGTTCCCCACTGCCAATACTATTGATATATAGCAGACCTAGAGAAGCCAAAGCTCTATCATCTTTGGCTACACAGGAGAGAGTGTCTCTTCCCTTTTTGGGTCACACTTTCTTAGAGAAGAACTTAATATGGCCATGATCCCCACGTTTTGTATTATTTCCTCAGAGCTCTTTTGAATTAGGACTTAGACACGAGTTCATGTAAGGTAGGACGGAGATTAACATAAACATCATGTTCTTCTCAGAATCATTCCTCCTATTTGAGAACTGAGGCTGAATTTCCTTATCTCTTAGGAGGTGTTCTTTCCTAGAAGTCTTCTCTGTCTCTTATACAAATAGATTTCTGGAAGCCCCACCTGCCCAGTCTATCTGTCTGAGATTTTCAGATGTATCTGAATCCAAAGAGGGAATATTCTTGGACTTCAGCTAAAACAGTAGAGAAAAAAATTTGGTAGACTATTACATATACTTCAACATCTGTAAGTCTAATTGTTTTATCTTCCTCCCCAAGTCTGGTCAGAGACCCGGTGAAGGCTGAGTTCACACCCTGAACCTTCATGAATTCTCCAAGGTAAGCCCATCCCATGAGGTCTTCCTAGAGACTACAATCAAGGTTTCTCCTCAGTGTACCCCAGCCCCAGTAATGTCTCATTTCCCTCCTAAAACAAATACATTTCTTACTCTCATTTTTTTTCTTTTCATTCTATTCATATGAACTATGTTTTTATCATTTTGTCTGACTTTATAACAGATGCAGATTATAAACAGCAGCAATGATTCAGAAGCTCCTGAAAACAAAATCTAAAGGTTGTAAAACACACGCTGCATATGCTTTGTAAACATTTTCATTTCATAATTGTGCCTATGAAGATCTTAAGTGTTTGAATCATGCTTAAGTTTGATAGGATTCAATAGGCTCGAAATTGGTTTTTCGTTCTGCTTTTCAAATGTTAGATCTGCCTTTGCCTCATCTTTTATATATATATAATCTTTAATAAATATTAAAGCAATAAAGTAAATCAAGTAATAAATACTCCCTGGAAAAGAGACATAATTTACTTTTTTATGGCTCTAAGTATAAGACTTCCAGTAATTTGTATTCAAATGCACAAATAGTATACTTTGGTAAGCAACAAAGAAGTATATTTTTTCCTGTTAAATCTTTGGTTTTTAACTTCATGACATATAGTATTCTTGTGATTGAAAAATTATTAAATCTATAAAAAGGTAAGAAAATAAGCTTAAATAATTTGGACTCACATTTCATCTCTCAACAATTCATTTAAAAAGATGAGAATGTGTTTTTCTATAGAAGAATGTCATGAATATTGCTGTCTGCAAATAGATAAGAGGGCTCATGCTATTTTAGCATTTGTTTGAAGTCAGGAAACCTGAATTCTATTTACAACTCTGATTGACATTATCAGCTAAAACCAAACATTTCACTGATTCTTCCTGGAGTTTCTATATCTGTGCTATCAAATAATAATTACTGTGCTTAATTAAAAGGGTAACAGAATGTTCTTGAAGTAAGTTTGGTACTTTAGCAATGAAGTATGTATTTCTAGAGACCCTGTAGCATTGTGGTATCGAGCATACGTTCCATATCAGACTGCCTAAGTTCAAATGACAGCAATACCTGTACAACTTTGAGTGAATTATTCATCATTTTTTGGCCTCAATTTCTTCACTTATAAAATAGAGATGATAATAGTAGTCGTCATATAGGGTGATTATGAGGATGCAAGCTATCAATATCTATAAAACTCTTAGAAGAGTAGCAGACACATAGTAAATGGTATGTTTGTTAACAAATTACTATTCAGGTAACTATCACAAAATTTAATATTGCTTAATTTGTATACACGTTGGGAGAGGGAGTCTAAGATAATAAAGAAAGAAACCACCATCATTTAAAATAATACATAAAATGACATTCAGCAAAAGCAGAAACAAAACAAAAACTGTTTTTTGTCAGCTGCTAAGCCATCAAGTATAGTGTTCTTATCTTTGTAGTGGAAAGAATAGTGTACCCAAAGTTTGTGACTTGCCTTAGATTTTAAAAAGATGATTGAAATTATGAAAATCAAATCTATATACCTTGTTTCTCAGGTTAGCTTTGATTTAACTTTAAAAACACCATAGGATTCTCAAAACTTCTTAAATAATTTCAAAACAGATAACAGAAAAATTCAGAATTTTAGAGATGGAAGAGTCTGAAATTTCATTGGCAGCGGCATATAGAGTTTAAGGTTAATTTTCCTGTCTCCCTAGTATCTAGGTATGTCAATGTGACTAAGTTCGGACAATTAATATCTAAGCATCAGTGCTACGTGAGACTTCTAAGATGCCTGCTTAAAGATCCTTTTTGCCATTTCCTACTTCTGTAATGGAGACGTGATGGTGGGAGCTCCAACAGCCAACTTTGTCTATGAGGCCACCTTGGGAATGGAGCAAACAGAACATTAGATGGAGACCAGGGCCCTCATGGCTGTAGAGCCACCAAATCAGCCTTGAAAATCACCTTCCTTATGTCTTAAACTTTGAGAGGGAAATAAAATTGTACATTATTTAAATCTAGTGTTAAATGAAGCCTACTCCCACAGAAAGGACATAAACTGCTTTGCCTCTTTACTAATAAGATCTGAGACCCATGTTGCATGGAGAATATAGACAAAAGAGATATGAAATAAAGCAGGCATTATCCCACTACTTTGGTCTGAAAAAATATACCTTAGTAAAAGGAAGTTTTGTGGTGATTAGTTCAAGTTACCCAAATTCTCAGCACTGGAATTCAGGGCAACATCAAATTAGAAAAATTTTGTTTTTATTCCCTTTCTTCCTGGGAATGGGCAGCAGGATTTGATATTTCTGGCTCCTAATCCATAAGGTCATTTAACATCCTTGATGCCTCTTTTTCTCTCAGTAACCCCAGAGTCTCACCAGGACTCCTCACCTGAGGCTGATTAGAGCTCTAGCACCTAATGGTCAGGGAGTATCTCTGAAGATGCTCACACACTAAAGACACTGCAACCCCTCTAGTCATGATACTTGATCAAAAATATTCCCTGAAGGAACCCTCCTATATGGTTGGTGGGAATGTAAATTGGTACAACCAATATGGAGAACAGTATGGAGGTTCCTTAAAAAACTAAAAATAGAACTACCTTATGATCCAGCAATCCCACTCCTGGGTGTATATCTAGAGAAAACCATGGTTCAAAAGGATACATGTGCCCCATTTTTCTTAGCAGCACTATTTACAATAGTCAAGACATGGAAGCAACCTAAATGTCCATCAACAGATGAATGGATAAAGAAGATGTGGTACACATATACAATGAATATTACTCAGCCATTAAAAACAATGAAATAATGCCGTCTGCAGCAACATGGATGGACTTAGAGATTATCCTACTAAGTGAAGTAAGTCAGACAGAGAAAGACAAATATCATATGATATCACTTATATGTGGACTCTAAAAAAATGATATAAATGAACTTATTCACAAAACAGAAACAGACTCACAGACTTCGAAAACAAACTTATGGTTACCAAAGGGGAAAGGTGGGGAGCGGGATAAATTGGGAGTTTGGGATTAACATATACTCACTACTATATTTAAAGTAGATAATCAACAAGGACCTACTGTATAGCACAGGGAACTCTACTCAATATTCTGTAACAACCTATAGGGGAAAAGAATCTGAAAAAGAATGGATATATGTATATGTATAACCAAATCATTTTGCTGAACACCTGAAACTAACACAACATTGTAAATCAATTCCAATACAAAATAAATACTCCAATATAAAATAAAAATTAATTAAAAATTTTAAATTACTTCTTGAAGATGACAATCTGTTATCAGAAAAGATGCTATTTTTTAAATATATATTTAGAGTGAAGCTTTAAATAGTTTGGAGTTGAGCAAAACGATTGAGGGTATTTGTCTAATTTTATTTTCTCTTTATATCATGCATAATAATTTGCCACCTAATTTACTAGCAATGAACAGATATCAAAGAGCCAGTGATTATAACAAGGAGTAGCTCTTTATTCAATAACCAGAACTTTGCTATTTTCTCCACTAAACAAGATTCACCTTGAGTATGTGTTCCAGATAATTAATTTCCAAAACTTGTATGGGAATTATAGGTCTAATCAAAATGAATAACAGTATTAGGTGAGAATATCTGGAACAGATATAGCTTTTGCATTCTCTAAACACATTGATTTTTAAAATGTTTCCAATATTGAAGATGCATTTGCAGCACAGTTGGTCAATTCTTTCTCAGAAACAGTATTTCTTACAATTTTATTTAGCAGTAACTAATTATGGGATTCAGAAAATCTATCAATGTGTGGATCTTCTGTCAAACAAAAGACTGTTTTGTTTTTGTTTTTTTCCTCGAGAAAGAAGTGGTGGAAGCTGGAGAAATAATGTGACTTCAAAGACATGAAAACAGTCATGCTTGATAGAGACTGCTTTATTCATAGACAGCATGAGACTGAATTAACCACCCCATGTTCATAACCCAGTTGGTTATATAAGTACTCAAGAGACTTAAAAGGATATAGAAGTAACCCATCCTGAGAAATAATCTGTAAAAGGGTGGGTCAAATATTGGGAGAAACTCAAAGTCTAATACAAGTGACCAGGAGATTGTCTCAAGGGAGGATAACTAAACTCATTTGCATGTCTAAAGCTGAGAGAAGAATGTGTTAACCCTAGGGAGATGGACTGCATAGCTTTTAGAAAGGCCAGCCCAAAGAAAGAAAAGTTGACATAATTATTCAGTGTTTCACAGGGAAAATGGAACCTAGATTTGATAAGAAAAAAGTTTATCCTAGTCATTAAAGTACATGCTCAAAAAAAAAAGTTTTCATCCTATTTTATTTAAAAATCAAAGAACTAGCAAGCTAATATTACTAAAAGGAAAAAGTGGGTGGGAGAAATGCAGCCTTTAATTTAATTTTATCCAAAGAGCACACTACTACTTTGAACCACCATGGCTGAGAGAGCCATCAACATTAAAGGAAACTAAGGGCAAAAATAATGACTAGAAAAAAAAAAAAAAAAGATGTTTAGCAGGCAGAGAGTAAGAAGAACTGTCTAACCACAAAAAACAGTAACTGAAGGTAGAAGGTAGTATATTTTCAAAACAATTTTATCAGCGTCTGTCTTTACCAAATCCCATTACTATATCTGGCCTGGATGGAGGGGAGAGATGTAATTCAAAGGATTATGAATGGAGTGTCTTATACATAAGAACATTTTCTCACCCTCAAGCATATTGGGTCCAAATTCATGTATTAGAGTATTAGAATCTGAGACAGCAAGAACACATTCCAAATAAACTCTGGGCAATGTATTGAGGATAAGGTCTCACCACAGCCAGGGTGGAATTTCCCTCATGCCTCTCATGGAAATATTTCATTGTTACTTTAGCAGCTTCTCAAGTATTCTGATAGTGAGAAGGTGTATAAGAACAGTAATCTTCAGATCTCATCATAATTTTCTTAAATATCATATTAATTGATTGATTAATGTTTACTTATGAGTTTAGGTAGCATGGGATCCACACTAATTGGAAGTCACTGATGGGCAGAGACTGAGTCTCACTCAATCTTCGGTTGTTAGCTGTGGTAGGCAGCATAGTAGCTGGAATATGTGAACATGTTATTTTACACAGCAAAAGGGACTTCACAGATACGAGTATCCTGAATTAAGGAGGTGGGTCCAATCTGATTGCACGAGTCCTTAAAAATGGAGAACCTTTCCTGGATCAGAAAGGTGAGATAGAAGAAGGAGGAGATATTTGAAGAGAGGGACTCAATCCACAATAGGTGGCTTTGAAGTTGGAGGAAGGAGGAGCTAAGAATGTGGGAGGGCTCTAGACACTGAGAATGACCCTCAGCAGACAGCCAGCAAAATAAGTGGGAATTTCAGACCTACAATTGCAAGGAACTGCATTCTGCCAACAACTGGAATGAGCAAGGGAACATTTTCCCCAAGAGCCTCCAATAAGGAAGGCAAGCCTCCCAACACCTTGATTTTAGCCTAGTGAGACCCATGTCAGGCTTCTGGACTACAGAACTGTGTGAAAATAAACCTGTGTTGCTTGAAACCTCTAAGTCTGCTGTAATTTGCTATGATAGCAATGGAAAACTAATACACCAACATTTAACTTTTTGTCTGACATACCAGAGGCATACAATACAAAACATAAATAAATATGAATCATTCTCTCATTCAAAATATAAGAAAATCTACTCAAGTCCCTTTATCTCCTAAACTTAACCAATATTCACTAAAGTGTGTTATTCAGAACACCAGAGCCAACAGATCTTTTGTGGTGTTGGGCAAGGTTACAAAATATACTGACAGAGAGAAAATTCCCATTTGATGATTTGTAGTTTACACTAGCATGGTAAAGACTCAGAAAAATCCTATGAAAATCAACTATTCGATTTTGTATTTCTCAAACTTATTTGATCTCAGAAGCTTTTCTTTTCCCCCCATGTTACATTTTTAAAAATATCCTCAGAATAAAATAAGGAACTATCATCTTAAGTAAAATATTGTCATTTGCCTGGCTTGAGTCTCCTTTCTTTATAGTACAGGAAAAGCAATAAACATTCTTAGTAGAAAGAATAATAAAACAATCAACACATTTAGCAACTAGGACCAAAAAGGACCATATGGTTACTAATAATGCCAAAAGGACAAGGTTCAACAAGAGTAGACTGTAACATGACCAGTCCATTTGTTCTTTTAAGAATATCAAACCACAAACTCATTTACCTTTAACCTTTTTGGGGTGAGAATTTTCTGTTTCTTTTTTATATGTGTGTAGAAATACTGTTACAAATCAATAAATTAAGCATTTACAAGAATCTATGTCTTTGATCTTATGATAATCTTTTGTCATTACAGTGTCTAATTTTAAAAGGTTGAGAATTTTATACCACCTCAAAAATGATAATACTTAAACAAAAGCAAAAGAAAATATTTTTATATTTTTCCTATTTCCATCTCTTCCAAGATGTCTGAGGATTTCTATTAGAAGAGTTAAATGAAACAGACTTAAAATCTTAAACTATTCTTAACAATTGAAACTTCAGTTCACTTTTACTCTAACACTCATTCAATAATGGGGTTTAACTTAAACTAAATGAAATAGTAAATCAATCTGGTCTATCCATTATACTATTAAATGTTATTTTTAATTTACCAAATAATTTGAAGCATAATGACTCAAACTGGAAATCAAAAAAATAAAATTTAGTCTATCATAGGATGTGCTTTTTTATAGTAGCCTTGGCTTCCTCTAAAGGTTAATATAATGGAAAAACAAAACTTCCAACTATGATTTCTTTCTGCCATTGGACTCAAAGGGATTGATTCTGCACTTCCAGATTACAAAGCAAAAAAGACTTTTACTGTTCTTAAACTCAAAATTCACAACAGTATATTATAAATGTTCTATTAAAGATAAAGTATTAGTGAGTCATTGTTACCAGAATTCTAGCATTGTAATGTTATAATAATAGCATTAAAAAGAGTACCAAAAACACAATTTCAAATCAAAGACAGTAAGTATATTTTATATTCCACCTGAGATGTGACTACATAAAAAGTTTTGATTTGTAAGTTGAAATTTTTCATCATGACTGCTTCAATTTTACCTTAGCCTAGAATTTCAGTCCGTCTTCTGATCACATCATTTAAAACCTTGTCCTTACATATGAAATATATGTACTGTGGCACAATCAATCCATCATTTCAGCCAGCATAACAGCGGATATCCAACCACTGTTAGGCTGATGTAACCTACATCAGTCATGACAATGGTTAAAATGGATGGTTTTACCAGGGCCTGATGTCATGATCAGCAGCCATTGAAAGACGCGGTTGACTATGGAGACTTGAGTGATCTAAGTACTTACACCTCCAGCCATGTGTTAGCAAAAATTAATTAAATTGTGGCTAGGAGTAGATTTGGGTGATCTTGAAGGGACAGTTACTTTAAACACTTCAAAATATATTCTCTAAGAGGTTGGAATGAGCTCATATGGAAATAATCTTTTTTACAGATAAGAGAATTATTAGTCTAACAATCACTTTTACTTCTTGTCTCTTAGAATCTTGATAAAGTTAAGCATATAGAAAGGTCATCAGGATGACCTTTTAAAAATGAATATTTTTCCCAATTCAGAAAGTTTATATTACAAACAAACAAATGTGTTGAGTCACGTATTTGACTGAATCATTAGAAAAACTAAAGCTTGAGGATGACCATTAGACTTGTCTTTTTTTCTTCAGACTTTCTGCTCTACCTAAACAAGGTACTTCAATGGACCTAGCTTAGTAACTTCAGACACTATTTTCTGTTTATCTTACTTGCATGAGAGGTAAAGATTAAACTGCCTATTCATCTTCAAGCAGGGCTCCCAGAGCCCCATGGAAGTTGGCTGAGTGCTTAAGCCACTCGATCTTAGTAGAATGTGGCAGTGGTCCACCAGGCCGCTGTTCCACTCACTAGTCCAGAAAAGCTGTAATAAGAATCTTGGAACACATCCTCCCTGATCACATTAAGGGAGGATCTAGTGCTTTCCCCACCATGTTAGTGGAATAGGGCTGGAAACAAGGGGTTGCCATTTGTTGATGTTGCTATTGTATCCCAGATACTGATCATGCATGCCATGGAAAGAACTAATGATTTCCTAATCATGATATTTAACAGACCCACACTCTCAAGTCAGTCTTCTGGCACTGATAGATTCATTTGCTGTCCTTGTCCATATGGCATTAGTCTCTATGAGTTTTCCCCCAATAAATGGTTTCCAAAGATCTACTCTGTGTATGCTGTCTCGTCATTCACCTTGCTTACCTGCCTTGCCCTAGCACACGAAGTACTTTTATTTCTTGCAAGCCAAAAGTGAAAAACTTAGATACTATTTTACATCGTTCAAAGAGAACAAAATTTCCCGACATTTCTGATGAAAACACAGCTCTTGCCAAGAAAACAAATATTGGCAACAGAGGAGAAAGAGCTTAATATTTTACTGGCAAAGTTTAATTTTAAGAACATGACATTTCTCTGGAGAAATGTTTAATATTTAGGATCTTTCACCAGAGAATAGTACATATCCTTTTACAAACGAAGAGGCCACGTGATATAGTCAAAAGAGCCCTGGATTAGAAGTCAATAGACATAGATTGTAGACCTGGCTCTGAAAACAAATCAACTGTGTAACCTGGAGCAAGCCAGCTTAATCTTTCTGAAACTGCTGGAAAGAGACTTTGTAGAGCAAGAATTGATTCGGCAAATGAGGAATAGCTAAGTCAACTGCGTTCTGTGGCTTGAAACTTTGAGCCAGTAGAGCGCGTGTATTAAGACAGTTCTATATGGTCACGAGGGGCACCCAAATATTTGCACTTTAAAAGGCCCACCAATTCATGAGCATAATGGAAAAAATTTATTTTGTCATCAATAGTTCAATGTCTGTATACCAGTGCTGGATGAGAAAGTGGATGAGAACTAAAGCCATCCCCTGACATATCAAGTACACCCACCAACTTCGTACAGCACAGTTACTTTGGGATAAATATAACTTGTACATTTTGCAAAGCACAAAGGCAAAGACAACAAATAGTCACTGCCTCTTCAATTATTACCTAACTAGATTTCAGAAAACATTTAGATGCAAAGAACTTTTAAAATGTGTTCACTCAAAATGTTGTAACATATTAAGTCATTTTGTTTTTCTAAAGAACTCAGAAGTGCTTTACAAGATTCCATTCATCCATGACAAAGCTTTTATTTTCAATAAAGGAAGGAAGATGTCCAGATATAAAGTATCTGTGATCATAAAAGATACTAATAAGTACTGTCCAAAGTCAGGATTTTTAAGAAGAAAACTCCCTGGAATCCCTGGAATACCAGTCTTAGTTTGATAATTTTTGTTACTATTTTGTATGTTTTTTTTCACCTGTTCTTTGGTGGAATTTTTTTTTTCTTTTGAGGAGATTTTTCATTTTATTTATTTCCCAAATCTATTACTTGGAGTTCTCATAAGTTAATGCTTTAAAGTTTCACAATTAATAATAGCAAGTACTAAGTTGTTCTTGTTTTAAGTTAGGAGATTGTTTAGTTTTTTATTATTATGTGACGAATATTGTCACAGACCACTGTCTCCAAAGACGTATATTAGGACATCTTGTTTTATTGACATTCTGGATTTCCTCACTAACTCTTTGTCTTTTTTTTTTTTTTTTTTTTTTTGCAGTACGCAGGCCTCTCACTGCTGTGGCCTCTCCCGTTGAGGAGCACAGGCTCCGGACGCGCAGGCTCAGTGGCCATGGCTCATGGGCCCGGCCGCTCCGCGGCATGTGGGATCTTCCCGGACTGGGGCACGAACCCGTGGCCCCTGCATTGGCAGGCAGACTCTCGACCACTGAGGCATCAGGGAAGCCCTCTTTGTCTTTTTTTAAAACCAAGAAGGTAGAGGGTAGAATGCTGGGTAGAATGCTGACAATAGAAGTAGTGATACCTCCATGGAGTGAGAAGGAATGATGCCAGATGCATGTGGTATATACATGTGAGCTTGCAAATCTTTGCAGCTGCTAGCTGTCATTCCTTTCTTCCTCAGTTTTCCTTTATCCAAATCCCATCTCCCTACCAGCCCTGGCAAGGTCACAGATGTTTCACAGATTGAAAAACATTGGGAAACAGTAGTATACAGAAACACTAGTATGGAGGGAAACAAAACACACCCTGAGGACGAGGACTACTATCTTGTCTTGACAAGATGGTGACAGCATTAATTGGTTCTGTGTATCTTAAAAGAAAAATTCTATCAGTGTTCCAGAATAATGCTTTGTCTCTGCATGGTATTAGCATATTATTTTGTGACAATACCAATTGTGGTACTCCTGTGCTGTAATTAAATGTTAGAAGTTCTAGATCTTTTTACCAAATTACACAGTATTCCACAAATTCACAAATCAGTGTGAAATATATTTTCATATGGATTAAACTGAGTAGCACCTCTCCAGTGTCTTGTTTTAGTTAACATTTTGTCTCAATTCAGGAGTGATGCTTTTACATTGTTTTATCTTTAATAGGAAGAATATTTCATCCTGTGAAGACAGCTGAGAGATGAATCACACAGTCTTTTATTTTCAAAGATATGAAAATCATACTAAATTCCTAATTCTGTACAAATAAATAGCAGAGTTCTCAGAAACATATTTATATCTTTAGAAGAATGAATAACCAGGTGATAGATAAACAAATACAATTTTTTAAAATCCAGAGTGTGTTCAGAACACAATAATTTATTTGAACTGAGAGCCTCTTCTCCCTATATCTTTTTCGGTCAATTCGTAAGTTCATTACAAGAAACACTAAGCACACTTGTCTGTACAAAGAACTGTATTAGATGCCAGAAGTAAGAAATAGACTTTACCTTTCAAAAGCTTACCATCTCCTAGTCAGAAAGACAATAATACAGAAAATTATTACATAAGATAGCATATGGAAGTAGATACTAAAAATATTTTCAAGTGATATAGAAATGATGAAATGATTCCACTTGGGTAGAATCATGAAAAACTAACTGAAATGGTCTGGAAATGTTGCATAATTATGGTATCTACAGATAAGTGGAAGAAGCCATTCCAAACGGAGAACTGAATGAGCAAAAGCTCTGAAGCAGTAAGGGTTCAATACACTTACTCTTCTGTAGGCCAGACACTGGCAATACAACTATGAATATTAAGGTGGTTTATATGATGGAGTTAACAGTCTGGTAACAATCTGGAAAGAACAAGAAGAGAAACTTTGCCATTAATAACAGTACCACCCAATGGAGTGACGAAGTAAGGGATATTGAAAGCCAGGGAAAGGAGGTTATTCAGTGAAATGCTGGGGGGAGTGTATGTGTGTGGAGGTGGGTGTGTGTGCACCCACTTGAAGCATGTGAGAGACATAATCATAGTTGTGATTTAGGAAGATTAGTTTGGTAGAAATAAATAATGTGGAGTTGGTAGATTAGAAGTAATGAAGCCAGGGAAGAGTTTACTTTTGCATATCAAATTTACTCTTTTTTTTTTAAGTAAGATTTTACATTTTATCTCTCTCTCTGTTCCCTTTAATTTTTTTTTTTTTTTTTTTTTTTTCAGTTTTTGGTTTTTAATGGGAGATGAATGAAGGTGGGCAGGTCTCTTGCCCTTGCTACATTCACCACCTGTTGGGTTTCTCTTATCATATAGCTTACATGCTCTGTCTGCTGCTTCTCACTGTTTAGTCCTGCATGCATTGTTTTTTCTGTAATCTTCTTTGTCCCTGATGGCAATCCGAAGTACTCAAAAGCTGGTTGAAAATATTACTGCCTATTTTCAAACTCTGATCTTTAAGTTCTTATAAGGATGTATGTTTCATTCAGGTTGGCAGTTCAATTTATTATAAGCAGAGCTTATACTGACAGAATCATATATTCAGGTCTTTTCATTTTAAAAAATACAAAAGAAAAGAAATTCTGGAGCCCCAGATAAAAAGGCTGCCCAGTTACATGGAAGAAGAGGACCAGATGTATGAGGAAGGAGGAAAAGAATCAGGAATCATAGTAGATACGATGACAATGGATCACCAGTGTGGGACTCTAGTTAAGAAAGGGAACATGATAGTGGGATACACGAGTAGGATCATAAAATGTACGAACCATAAGGTACTCGGCATTAATCAGTCCCTATTGATCTGGGCTTAGCACCAAAAGGAGTGTGATGACAGGGCCTGCCTAAGGCACAACTGCAAGGTAAGTGAATTGGGCTTTCAGCAGCTGCTGACCAGTCTTTTCTACACCCTGTTTATCCCAATGATGTGCACCCCTCCAGGCAGTTAGTTAGCACTCAGCACTTCCACATGTGGCCCACCACCCTGGCACTGTCCCACATTCCAATACCATCTTGCTCTCTGGCTCTCTTTCTACCATCCTTAAATTTTGAGATCAGGATCCCAGAGCTCTGACAAACTATTTTGGAAACAGAAAGTAGTTGTGTTTCAAAGAAGAACCTGAAATAATGACTTAAACCCAGTGTAATGACTCTGCAATGTTGCAACTTCATACAGAATGGCATGTAGTAAAGAGATATATTAGGATGGGGAGATATAGTAAGAAAGGCTTTAGATGCTGTTGTTCTATAAAAAATACCTAAACCAAAACCACATTATGCATGCAACTATCTACCATAATACATAAATCTGGCCCTTTTTCTGTTTGTTTTTAAGATGCTTCCAGCTGCTGTGTCAAGAGATAGAGGGTAGGGGGACAGGAGCGTAGAACCGGGGCCGGTGGGGAGGCTTGCAGTTCTCAAGGAGAGTGTCCAAGTGGCTCAGACTAGGGTAATAGTAATTGGGATAGAGAAAAATGAAAAATTTAGACTATATTTTGATGGTAAAGCAAACAGAACTTGTTTCCTATTGGGACTTTGGTGAGGGAGGGACAGAGAGGAATCAAATCCCAGTCAAGCCGCTGAACTTACATATCTGTAAAACAGTTTTAAAAAATAAAAATAGGGCTTCCCTGGTGGCGCAGTGGTTGAGAGTCTGCCTGCCGATCCAGGGGACGCGGGTTCGTGTCCCAGTCCAGGAAAATCCCACATGCCGCAGAGCGGCTGGGCCCATGAGCCATGGCCGCTGAGCCTGCGTGTCCAGAGCCTGCGCGTCTGGAGCCTGTGCTCCACAACGGGAGGGGCCACAACAGTGAGAGGCCCGCATACCGCAAAAAACTAAAAAATAAAAACTAGATGCACATTAAAGCCACTTGTTAAATTAACTCTATTGGATACAAAAACTCCTTTAATTTTAATACAATAACACTCAGTTCAAAAATATTTGTTAAGAAACTACTATGCATAGAGCACTTTGATAAGTTTTACAGATAGCACAAAAGACACCATTCCTGCTCTCAGTAACTACTAAAAATAGAAGACATATAATTAACTAGAGAACCAATTTTTAGATAACGCTTTCAAATCAAGTAAAACATTTACTGAATGCCTACAATGAGCACAGCACTGCTAAGAATGAAAGGTGGTTATATGCTGATGAACAAAACGTGCCATTGGCAGCAAGTAATTTAAATCTAAATGAAAAACATAATAAATTAGTTACCAGAGATTATAAAATATACATCTACCCGTTCCGTCTTCAATAAGTTGGGAATCATCATTATATCACTTTTAACATCCATCTCCACTCTTGCCCAATGACACCAAGCAGTCATATTCCTTTCCCCTTTTACAGCGTGGCTCAGCAAAATGTACCTAAGAGACTATAGCAATCAGCACATTGTGTTTTTCTTATAGACATACTTTGCTTGGCTCACGCTGTTTTAGGTAGAGAAGCTAAATTAAAAGGCTATGTACTCACAGCAAGTGAGTGCTGATGACCTAAATGATTGGAAGGAGAGAAATTTGCTATGCCATCTGAACTCTGAGTGTACAGAGCAGAGTCATGCATGGGGCATGGCTCTGTGCTTTTCTGTGCACTCATGCGCTAGGATTTACCATTCCACATAATTAGTCACTTTATATTAAAATAATTAATAAGAAAGGGTTTTAGTATCTCACCTGTTGCTAATGGTATGTTGCCACTAGCAGAAAAATACTTCAAATGTATCTTTGGAATGTGCAAGTGTTTCAAGCCAGCATCAGGCATTTTCCAGGCTAGGTGGGAGAATAGTGACAGAGGGTTTGTGTTTTTCAGAATGACTGAAATTACCTCATCTGCTACTTATAATTGTAGGTGTTAAATGCCAATGGTCTGTTTTCATTTTGAAGGGAAGTTTGGTATTATGTCAAAGCCAATGGTATGTTTATATTCATGATATTTGTGGCAAAGGTTGGTAGAAATGCTTAAGGAATGGAATTTTTACATATGGAAGCAATTGAAGGGCAAAACACAGAAACATATACATGAAATCTACTCTCAGGGACTCAGCATAGCTGACTTTTCTCTGAGTTCAGATGAGTACCTAGAGGCTGGATCTGGCCCTCATAGTGATAAAAATAACATGTTCTCACACTTATGATGATAGACACCTGTTATTTAGACAATTTCTACCAACAGCAAAAAAATAAAAAGCAAAAATCCTCATTGCTAGCACTTCCCTACTCACAGCTGCTTCCTTTCCATACTAATCACAGCAAAGCAGACACCCATCTCAAAATTGACCAGAGAATGCAAATGGAAATAAAAATCTTCACTAAAGCATCTGAATACGATAACTGTCTGGTGACAGTATTTAGGAGAAAAGGGAATATTTAAAGAAGAAACTGAACTGAAAGGGAACAAGGAAGAGATAAAGGAAAAGTTTAACATATTTCCAATTGTTAAGTCTGTCTTCAGATTAAAGTGTCCTATATGTGTATGAATATAAAGATATCTGAGCAGATATGTATGTTTATCTTTTTCAAGATGATACTGCTTTATTCACTTAACATTTAGTAATGCCTATCAGGAGAAAGGAGAAATTATTTCTTCTTGTTAGATTGGATTGGGCTTCATGGAAATTATGACATTTTTCCTGAGTGTTAAAGAACCAAAATCTTTGCGAGGGAGAAAGATGGAAGATGATAACGTTGAACTAACAGCCGTTTCCATCCTGTGGACAATTAAAATTGATCCTATTTTGGTGAATGTCTAAACCATGCCTGGGGAAGCTGCCCTCTAGACTCAAGGTTGGCCCTTTCTGCCAACAGAGCTGATCCAAACTTGACATCCCTTGGCTAATTTTTCCAGCTGCACATGCTTCTGTGTTACCTAGAGCTGTGCCTTGTGGTTTAGGACTGTGCAACTCAGAACTCCATCAGCATTTTTTCCTGCCCTTCCTGAAATTGTCCCAATCAAACTTAAAACTAAGCAGGTACTCAGATATTCTGCCATATTCCACTTTTCATATACATCTCATCCAGCATTTGGGAATTTTAAATATTAAAAAATGGCTGTGTTCTAGGACCAAGTTGTTGTTTTCATTGATCTTGTCCTGTCACTTGTTATTCACCGAAGTATAAAGAATCTGGTGTTACAGAAACACAGATAATGAGAGAAAATGACTACCTTGAGGACTTTTTGTGTACCAGGGGGTTTACCAAATACTTTTTAAGATAACTTGCAAACTAGAAAATTCTATGCAAATATGAGAGAGTACTTGCAGTAACAGTACGAGGCTGTTGGCCTTCCAAGAACACACTGACTTTGAGTCAATTTTCTCTCTCATTTTCAGTGATGGCATCATTAGACAATACACATATCTCTACATGGTGTTCACGTGAGTCACACCTAAACCCTGCCAGCCATGGGTAGAGTTTGGTTGCTGAAACCTGTAAGCACATCTGACTCACTGAGAACTAACTTACTAAGGTTGTAGTTGATAATATCAACATAGATGCTATCTTAACTGGACATCATTAACTGGACTCTAACATCAGTGAAAGGAGCTTTCTGTCGGCTCTAGTCACAAGCTCACAGAATGTCAAAGGGGCCATCTGGCTGGCAGGTCCCAACATGCAGCTGCACAAATTTTCTAAAAATTATGAGAGAAATTGGACATTTTCTATATAATAATACCACACATAGACCGAAAAATAACTTTCTTTGATTTAAATTAACATTATATAAATGCAACAAAGGAAAACAATGCAAAATGAATTGTGAATTGTTGTAATCAATTATTAATTTAATACAATTTTTGATACAAATCAAGTTATTAATTTTTAAAAATATCTCTGACTTATCTCCTGTCTTGCCCTTTTCCTAATCCTTTCTCCATGCTGCTAACATTATGCCATTTCTAAAAATTCAAACCTAATCAAGAGCTTCTTTATTTATCCCTTTAAAGATTTTCACTTGCCTAAGGGACACAGTCCAAACTCCTTATCAGAGCATAGAAGATATTAAGTGCCCAAGCCCCAGCCTACCTTTTCAGCTACATTTCTCATCTAACTTCTCATTTCCTTCTCATCCACCCACTCTTCTCAACCTCAAACCATACAAAACTGCATGACTTGCAGTTCCTCAAAATTGCCAGGATAAAGCTTCTCTGGTGGTGCAATGGTTAAGAATCTGCCTGCCAGTGCAGGGGACATGGGTTCGAGCCCTGGTCCGGGAAGATCCCACATGCAGCAGATCAACTAAGCCCGTGTGCCACAACTACTGAGCCTGCCTGCCACAACCAGTGAAGCCTGCATGCCTAGAGCCCATGCTCCACAACAAGAGAAGTCACCGCAATGAGAAGCCCATGCACCACAACAAAGAGAAGCCCCCGCTCGCCGCAACTAGAGAAAGTCCACACGCAGCAACAAAGACCCAACGCAGCCAAAAATAAATAAATAAAATTAAATTTAAAAAAAAAAGCCAGGATATTTCACACAGCCTAGCCTCTGCATTCACTGCTTCTTCTGCCAGGAGCACTCCTTCCATCTTTGTTTGCCTAGCAAACAAACACCTACTCATCTTTCAAAATTCAGCTCAAGCATTACCTTTTCTATAAAGAATTTCTCCCTCCTGGATGTCTCCCCCAGTAGAATTATCACTCTCCTATTTATGGTGTACATATCATAGTATCTTTAGCATAAGGCACACAACCTCATGTACAGCTCTGTTCTATGCACTCTCACTCCCTTCCCCACCTCCCTTCCCTCCACTGTCTGGATTGTCCTAAGGTCAGGAAACTACCGTAATTACCTTGGGATCCTTAGTCCTAGCACCCTGCCATCGAGCATTTGTGGAAGGAAAGAAGAAAGTAGAAAGACAAAGAGAGATGAAGCAAAGCCAGAAAATTCTATCAACTCTACTCAAAAATAGATTTCACATCTAACAGTATCTG
Organism: Phocoena sinus; assembly: GCF_008692025.1. NCBI lineage: Eukaryota > Metazoa > Chordata > Mammalia > Artiodactyla > Phocoenidae > Phocoena > Phocoena sinus. The sequence goes on from NC_045767.1 coordinate 81,433,757, forward strand.
AGCATCTCAGCTCCTACCGCCCTCATCCAAGTCACTCTCCTCCGGACTTCTGCAACAGCCTGTTTCTTCGATAGTTTTGCTTTCAGTTTTGCCTTGTTTGGCCCATCCTCCATACAGCCGCCAGAGTAATCTTTCTGAAAATCATATCAGATCATATTACTTTTCTGATAAAATATTTCAAGGCTTCACATTAAGAGCAACAACAAGAAAAAGATCTTCACGTGCCATCTAACCTCTTCAATCTCATCTTGCATGGCGCTTCTCCTAATTCAATACCATCCAGCCACACTGTTCTTATACCTTTCTCACTAAGACATCAGTTTCCCTGTCTCAGGGCTTTTGCACTTAATGTGTCAAGAATATTCTTCACCAGATCTTCGCATAACTGCTTCCCTCACATCATTCAGAGACAAGTTCAAATATAACTAAGAGAAGTCCTTCCTGACCACCCTGGTGTAGCCTCAATACAGCCTCAATCTCATTCCAAATACCATAATTGTCTTAAGTGGAATTTATCACTATCTAAGATTATATTTTATTTGTTCACTTGTTGATTGCCTATGTCCCCCAGTAGTAGAACAAAGAAGAGATTTGTCTTCTTCAACACTATTCCCAGGACTTAACAAGTCAAGGTGCATGCTGCATGCATTAGGCACCTAATACATACTTGTTGAAAGGAGAAGAGAAAAATCCTATTTCATTTACTCTCTCATTTTTCTAGATGACTTTTTCACAACTCTCTCCTCAAACTTATACTTCCTCCCCAAAACTGCTCATGTCTCCATTTGATCCTACCTATGCTCTACCCTTTTCTGCTCCTCTGCCCTCTGGGAATTGACCCCTATAAATGCATCATCTAGGGCCCTGCTGTCTGGCTTCCCAGAGTTTAAAGTGGGAGTCTTTGGCAGGATGTCAAAGGGCGGAAGAAAGGGGCCCGTGCTTCCTGCCTGCTGTGGACTGTGGTCCTGCCAGTCTCTGCATCCCCCCAAATCTACGGCTTCCTCCTCTCACCACTGTTTCCTTCCCTTTCTCCTTTAGGCCTAGGAGCAAAACAGCTTTCTTCTGGTGCTAGTCTCCTTGTGATTAGCGCTTCCGACTCATTAGTAAGACTCTTGAAACAACTGAGTTTTGACTTTTTTCCTGCTATGATCTGATTAATACATTTATCCTAAGCTAGTGATATCGCTTTGCACTTTACTAAGAAAACTGGGACGTTCAAATGAGAACGCCACTTGTGACATTCACTTGCTCCGCCACATCTACCTACCTTCCAGCGTCTGTTTCAATATCCTCTGCTGTTCTTCCTGAGACTCCAGAGCTGCCTGTCTAATATTATAGCCACCGGCAACATGTGGCCACGGAGCACCTTCACGTAGCCTGTATCATTGAGAAACCAAACGCTGAATCTTATTTAACTTTACTTAATGTAAATTTAGATTTAAAGTTGAATGCTCAATTCAGTTGTTGGCAAATATTAAATATGTTTGGAATGCTTGTGTATACAAATCTACATTTGATCAGTTTTGTTTTGTGAAATCTAAATACCAATTAAGTATTTCTGATGAAAATTTAGCAACCAAATTAAGATGTTCTGTAGATATAAAACACACATAGGATTTTTTTTTTTTTTTTTTTTTTTTTTGCGGTACGCGGGCCTCTCACTGTTGTGGCCTCTCCCGTTGCGAAGCACAGGCTCCGGACGCGCAGGCTCAGCGGCCATGGCTCACGGGCCCAGCCGCTCCGCGGCATGCGGGATCCTCCCGGGCCGGGGCACGAACCCGTGTCCCCTGCATCGGCAGGCGGACTCTCAACCACTGCGCCACCAGGGGAGCCCCACACATAGGATTTTGAATATCTAGTACAAAATAATGTAAAATTGCTCATTAATAATTGTTATTTCATCTTGAAGTGATAATATTTTGAGTGTATTGGACAAATAAATATATTATAAAATTAATTCACCTTTTGATTTTACTTTTTAAATGTGGGTACTGGAGAAAAGTAAATCACATATATGGCTCATATTCTCTTTCTGTTGCACAGCATAGTTCCAGATCCACTCTCTGGGCCCCTAATTAAATCAACCTTTCACTTGTACACTAGCTCACATTCCTCTCACCTGCTCAAACAGACCACTTTAGCAATTCTTGCCTCTCTCTCTAAAATCACCAGTTTCCTCTTTTAATTGTGTTCTTTCTATCCACACACAAACATACTATTATTTTTCCCCTTCCAAAAAAACATTATCTTCACCCAATTTCAACCACGGTTTCACTACTCCCCTTGGCGTCAAAGTTCCCTGAAAGTGTTGTTGATATTCATGTTCTCTAATTCTGGCCCTCCCTTTCACTCTTAAACCACTGAAACTGCTCTTATCAAGGTTCACTGGTAAGACAAGGTTACATGGGCCATTACACTTCTACATTGCTCACCCACTGATCTAAATCCTGATATTAGGTGATCTAACAAATAAATTTGAAAAAACTCATTAGCTCCCTCTTTCTTGATATACTTTCTTTTTTTCTGGTTTCCAGGACAGCATACTCTTTAGTGGTACTCTGGTACCACTGATTGTTCCTTCTTGGTCTTTTTTATTATTCTTTCCTCATTTTCCGAACCTCTTAACATTGGCATGCTCCAGAATTCAGTCCTCGGTCTTCTTTTTCTCTCTACCTTCATTCCTTTGGTGATTTACATCAACTCTTGTGGCTTTATGTATCCACTGTTTGCCAATGATTCCAAAATTTATGTCTCCAGACCAGAGATAAGTCTGAATTCCAACTCATATTTCTTATTACCTACTTGACATCTTAAACTTAACTTTTCCAAAACTGAACTCCAGTCTTTTGGATCTGTATCTTTGGGTTGCTGGGGACAAAAATTTCAGAGTTATCCTTGATTTCTTTCACTATTACACCATAGCATATCAATCAGGAAATCCTAGTGTCTCTATCTTCAAAATATATCAAGAATCTGACCAGTTCTCACCACCTCCACTGTTATCATACTGGTCCAAGCCCCCATCATCTCCTACATGGGTTATTGCAAAAGGTTCCTAATTGTTCTCTCTGCTTCTCCTTTGGCTCCAACAGTCTATTTTCAACACAGCAGCCAGAATAAGCATGGTAACAGGGAAATCAGATCTTGCCTTTCCTCTGCTCAGGAAAATTGAATGTTTCATCATTTCGTCTGGAGTAAATCCAAACTCTTAACAAGGGCCGACACACCCCTACACAATATGGCCGAGACGATGCTATGACCACATCTCTTATTATTCTCCAGTTTTCTGACTCCACTTCAGACACATCAGCCTCCAAGTTCTTTCTAGAGAGCACCAGTCATGTTCCCATCTTAGTTCTTTGCCGTGGCTATTCCCTCTGCCTAGAAGAATTTCCCTACAGATATCCATATGCTACTTCCTTCACGTCTCAGAATTCACCTTTCCTATGAAGCCTGATCTGACTTCTTATTTTAAATTGTGACTCCAAATCCTAAGTCCCTTATCCTGTTATTTTTTGTTGTCATCTCCTAGCACTCACTGTCTCCTTATGTGCTATAAGTTTTACTTATTTTTACGTTTGTTTTTTTAATTTTCCACTCCACTAGTATGTACACTCTACAAGGGCAGAGGTAGTTGTCTACTTACTGTCTACCTAATAAAATAGTGCCTGGCACACAGGAGATGTTTACAAAGTATTTGTACAATGATATGATGATTCAACTCCTTCATTCAGTCTTATATATTCAATTTTTAACGGCCATGTTTTCCAACAGAATCAAGGGCTTAAGTTCCAGTTTAAGAAAAAATATGTTCCAGACTCATCCTACTTAGCCTCAGATGTGCTTGAAAGTCCTGATATCCAGAGATCATGGTATGGAGATGGTGGTGTTTTTAAGCGTAAGAGATAGAAGATAGGTGATTTGCTGAGGAGCTGCAGTCTAACAGCTATCATGAAGGCTGACCAGTCTGCAATGGCAGCTCTTCATGAAGCCTCAGGCTTTCACCACAGAATTCTGATTTCTGCTACTAAAGAAATGACATAGAGGCACAGAATGCCCCAAATAGAAGATCCTGGGGATCATCTGGTCCAATTTCCTCTCACAGCTATTTAGTAGTAGAACTTGAACTCCATACACTTGTGTCCCAATCAAGGGCTCTTCCCATTATCCTACACTGCTTCCTCTTATGTGCATGTATATCTTTACATGCATAAACAGGGATTATAAATACAGGCTGTTGTTAACTGACAAGAGGCTTGTGCTTATTTATAATACAGTTGTAAAGAAACTGCACATTTTCTCCTGGAAAAATTAACATTATGCCTCTAGGCAAGCAAGCCCATATAAATGTATTTCACCTAGAACTTAGTCCAAGTGTACTATTAATAGTATTTCAGTACCTAATCTCACCTAGAACTTAGTCCAAGTGTACTATTAATAGTATTTCAGTACCTAATCTCCATTCATAGAAGTACCACTATGGGATACAGTGCACAAGGTTTTAATTCATTGTACCAAATACACCTCAGTGCCAGCTCCATAAACAAGAAAAGCCCCCCAGAAAGTTTCTGCCGTTTCTCCACAGTAAAGGTGCATCACATTCCGCACAGTTGCAGGAGTGGAAAGTGTGGCATTTCCTGATGGTTGGGAAAACAATTTTAATGGGTTTGCTGTAAAGTTATTATTATTGACAGAATAATCATTCATTGTTTTCATATTTATGGTTTTAAAATATTATTTAAATGCTAAAGTTCTGCTTAAACTAATCAACAATATTGAGTATATAATACATTCATTCGCTAGAATTTCTGCTTTCATATATGTAGATAGGCAAAATATTGCCTCCCCCACAATATGTCCCCATTCTCATCCCCAGAACATGTGAAGTATTACCTTACTTGGCAAAAGAGACTTTACAGAGGTGAATAGGATTAACGACCTTGAGATAGGAGATCATTCAAGACATCCAGGTGGGCCCAATAAAATCACATGAGTCCTTAAATGCTGAGAACTCTTCCCAGCTCTAGTCAGAGAAGGAGATGAGACTAGGGAAAGAGGACAGAGAGTTGAGATGTAGACAAGACTCTACCCATTAATGCTGGCTTTAAAGATGGTGACAGGGAGGCACCAGTCACGAAGTGTGGGTGGCCTCCAGAAGCTGCAAAAGGCAAAGAAACAATTCTCCTCTAGAGCCTCCAGAAAGGACCACAGCCCTGCCATCCTTAGTACAGGGAAACCCATGTCAGACTTCTGAACTATAGGACTGTAGGATAATAAACTTGTACTGTTTTAAGCCATGAAATATGTGGTAAGTTGTTATGGAAAACCAATACTGTATTCATTTAGAAATATTTTTCTCACTAACCATAACCCAGATATCAACTAGGATCTCCCTGCCTCTTAAAATCAAGATCACAAATGCAAATTCCCCAGTCACTGATTGTAAGAACAATTTTTCCCTCAAATTCGAATGGATTTGCAAGACTAGGGGTGGTTCTAACGGTCCCCTCCAGCTCTATGTTTGTCAAAATAATTCAGTATAAGAACCATTCCCTCATTTCTCTTATATATCCCCTTTTTATACAGCATAGATAAACCCAAGTGGAATTTGTTGTCCTCTATTTCCACCAGATTATTTGTGTGCATAAGATTATACTGAAGACAGGAAATTTATGCAACAGAAAAACAAACCACACAAAGGCAAATGTTTTTCAAAATTTTTTCTTTATCTTTTCTTCAACTGAAATTTCAGAATCTAGTCCTGTTGCTCTTCTCTCAAATCCTATTGCAGAATAATCAGAGCTCTTTTCTCCTACTGAATTTTATAAGCCTTGAGTTTTGGCTCTCTTCTCCCAACCCAGTGGCTTGTCAAGGATTTTCTCCAAAAAAATATTTCTTGCCCTAAGGGCTGCAACTAAGATAGTTCATTCATCACACTTCCATATAAATTTTGACTACTTAATACACCCTCTTCTATGATCTATGTAAGGAAATATTCTCCCTTCCCCACTCTTCATATATATATATATATATATATATATATATATATATATATATAAAGACAAAAATTTTATGGCCATAGATCAAATTAGATAATTATTAAAATCTAATGGCCTCATGACCACATTTCTCATGAAATAGTGAAAAAGAAATGTTTAACTCTAAACATTTCATTAAATTGATTTCCTGTTGTTTTAATATCATGTATAAAAAATAAATGTTATCTATATTAATCCCCAATTTAGAAGTATACAGCACGATTTATAAAGCAACTCATCACTGATTTATTGGAAAAAGAGGGAATTTTATTGACTATTAACTATGTACCAAGTACTTTTCAGGTATTATCAAACTCAATCAACACAATGAATAAAAATTATCTAATAGTATTTGATACTGCAAGCCAGGAGAACATATGTATTTTCTCATTTATTTTTCAATAAATCCATAAGGTAGGTATTAATATCCCTATAATATAGATAAAGAATGCAAGGCATAGAAAGGCTAAGTAATTTTCCCACTGGCAAAAAAAAATTGATGAAGCCAAGTTTCATGTTCTGGGATGCTTGGCCCAGAGCTAATCCTTCTACCCTACAGGCTATAACACTGTACAATCAAATTACAGAAAAGCAAACCGAAGTTCCAAGAATTCAAATAACTTTCCTAGAGTCCCACAACTAATGGGCCAAGGCATGGCTTCCCAAACTCAGTCCATACAGCACACCAAAGTTCATGCACTTTCCACTATTCCTATAACCTACATGGGTTAAGCAACTTGCAATGCCAAGAAGACAAAAATTTGACTGAAAGATAATCACATTAACCCATTTTTCCTCCTCAGTTTTGAGGCTACTATATCCAAAACAAATAGTATATATAAAAAATATTTTGGAGAGGCATAATCTTACGGAAAGAGTAAAAATTTTTTAGTGAAAAAGACCCGATTTCATATTTAACACTTATATAGAATATTTCCAGAAGAGTGCGTAAGAAAATAAAGTTTTGCCTCTAAAAAAAACAAGAGTAACTGAGACATTGAGATAAAAGGAGACATTTTTCACTAAATACACTTTATAGTTGAAGAACTTTCTGTAATAGATTAATGTATCAATTCCTGACAAAAATTAGATTTAAAAAATATATCTAATGTAAAGTACCTAGCATTGTAAATGACACAGAGTAGGCACTTAATAAGTGGCCTTTTCCTTTTCCTTTTTTCTTTTTTAAGAAACTGTTTATTTTCTGTCAAACTTATTTCTACTTTCTGTTTAAGAATCTGTGGAAGAGCAGCTTAAGACCACTCAGTGGTTGTTCTTACCTATTCAGTGGCCCGAGCAGCGGCCTGAGGCCCAGGCTTCCGCAGGGAATTGCTGGATGTGCCCTCAGACAGGTGCCCTCAGACAGGTGCCCTCTGCGCCTTCAGACCGGTCTCTGACCTCAGGTTGAGCAGCAATACTTTCGGGAGCTGGAACAGTCCATTTATCCTAAAATTCCTCCTTGCTCACAGCCTTTTTAGCAGCGCCTTCTCTTCCTTTTCATTCTCTTCAGGGTCTCTGCTGTAGAGATCAGGCGTGGCCTTCCGGGAGTGTTCCCGAGAGATTTTGCCAGCTTCAGAATATGATCTCGTTAGTTTTGAATGCTGGTTTCTGTTACTACTTCCTGTGTAAGTGTGGGTAAATTTCTTATCCTCGTTGAACCTACCTCCTTATTTGTAAAGTGGGAGTAAAAACTATCCACATGCCCTTTAAAATTTTCTTTTAGGCATACAGCCTTTCTTATTTGATCATTCTTAGCCCTTAGCGGTCTGGTTTCATCCCACTTCTGATCACTGGAATCAGCAATGCAACAGGCACCCCTTAATTACCACTTTATGATCATTAAATCCACCTGAGATCTTTTGACCATTATCTTAATCTCTCTGCTGTCTTTGACTCCCTTGATTAATCACTCCTTGAAACTCCTTCCTCTCAGCCTTAACAATATACACTTGAAGCTACTTTCCTCGGTAGAAGTATTTTTCAAGCTGCAGGTCAAAACTTACTAGAGGACTCAATTAATGAATCACCACCACAAATTTGGTTTTCTTTTCATAAAATAAAATAGAATTGACTTGAAAACATCAGATGCATCACACTAATTACAATAAGTATTTTTTGGTAACGTATTTGTTTCAGGGGTGTGCGTGTGTGTCTGTGTGTATGTATAGATGGGTTACTGTGCATTTATTTGTATAACTGGCTAAAATATAAAATGTATTTCTCACTGCAAGTCATGGTGAAAATTCTGCAAGCCATGGTTCTGGAGCCGTTCTTTCTCAGTTTAATTTGTTAGTTCCTATTCTTATACCTTTAACCCTTAATTATCTCTTTGCCAGCTCTCTCTCCGGAACTTCACAGCCAACTTTTCAATGTTACCACTTGTTTTTTTTATAGATACCTAAGCTCATTATAAATTATTGACCCTAGGGCTTCCCTGGTGGCGCAGTGGTTGAGAGTCTGCCTGCCGAAGCAGGGGACATGGGTTCGCGCCCTGGCCCGGGAAGATCCCACGTGCCGCGGAGCGGCTGGGCCTGTGAACCATGGCCGCTGAGCCTGCACGTCTGGAGCCTATGCTCCGCAACGGGAGAGGCCACAACAGTGAGAGGTCCGCGTAACGCAAAAAAAAAAAAAAAAATTATTGATCCTTTTAATCAAGTGACATGAAGAAAGTGATATGTTAGCATGCTTAAGCTGACAACAGTATGACAGGTTTGAAGAAGAGAGACTGGAAGCAGGGAGATCAAAGATATTGCTGTGATCCAGGTCAGAGTGATTAGAGAATAAATGCAAGTTAAAGGTCAATATGAGAAAACAATAAGTTTAATAGCAATTTCAGAAATTAATAAAGCAATTTCTTAATATACATTAATATTAAGGTGATATGTGACAAATTTGATACCAAGTCTAAAGAATAGGAAGATTTGATTATTTCTCCAAAGTATTCAATCTAAAGATGAAAGAAATTTCAATACTTATAGTCACCAGTGATAATAATATCATATGTTTATTTCATTTTTAACTTGGGCCACTAGCAGCATACTACACCTAAGCATTTAATAAAATCTGTCTAGAACTAAGCCCAGCCCATAACTTAGTCCCATAGAAATTTTAGTCTAATAAAGAGTATGCACCTATATTTAGGTTCAGATTCACACAGAAAGTTTTTATTTAAACAAAAAATAAATATATATTCAGCAAAACTAACTCCTCTGAAATTCTAGTGCTGGCTGAACCTTTATACCTATACTTGTGTCATAATCAAATATATAAATAAATAGGTCATAATTTTTAAATCTCTCCAATAGTTTGTCAATATTTAAAAATTAGAGGGTTTCCCTGGTGGGCAGTGATTGAGAATCTGCCTGCTAATGCAGGGGACACGGGTTCGAGCCCTGGTCTGGGAAGATCCCATATGCCACAGAGCAACTAGGCCCGTGAACCACAACTACTGAGCCTGCGCGTCTGGAGCCTGTGCTCCGCAACAATAGAGGCCGCAACAGTGAGAGGCCCGCACACTGCGATGAAGAGTGGCCCCCGCTCACTGCAGCTAGAGAAAGCCCTCGCACAGGAACGAAGACCCACACAGCCAAAAATAAACAAATAATTAATTAATTTTTAAAAATTAGAGTAAAAAAATTTAATTTAAACTATTATTTGGATTTTTAAGTTCTAGATTTATGTGTAAAGATTTTATTTTCCCCAGTGGGATCCCCTTTACTTCACACAAAAGTGTTTCTTGCTCTTTTCTAGGAATGGTTTAATTTTCAAATTATGTGTCAACAAAGAAATCTGTGATTCTGTATGTCAGATAATTAATTCCTCACTTTCTCCTCCTCTTCAACTAAACGTCCTAAAATGCCCTCTAACTATACTTTAACAGGGTGATGGCAGTATAATTAGATCAAGATCTCAGCAAAGAAGAATCATAATGGAATGAAGACAGTTATGGGTTATAGTCTGAGGTTTTGCTACCACCCTCCAATGAGTCCATCTTTACAGAATGACTATCTAAAAAGTCAATGAGTGCATATAAATTCATGTTTTTACCATCCTACCAATAAAAAAGCCAATGAGATAACACTGATTAATGCACAGTATCATTGAAACAGAATTGGACTTGAAATCAGAAAGACAATTTTTTAGGGAATTCCCTGGCAGTCCAGTGGTTAGGACTTGGCACTTTCACTGCTGGGGTGTGGGTTCGATCCCTGCCTAGGGAACTAAGATCCCACAAGCCACACAGTGTAGCCAAAAAAACAGACACTTTTTTAGGTCTGATTTTATTATTTGCTAGTGATCTGGCCTTGAAGAAGTCACATAAACTCCCTGAGGCTCAAGTTTTCTTTCATTTGTAAATAAAATTAATGTATTTTACAATATAGAAGACACTGACAGATAAAGCACCTAAATAATACTCCTCTAGTTTTTATACTGAAATACTCTATGAAACAAGCCTAAATAAAAGGAGACAGACCAGAAGCTGAACCACCAGTTACACAAAAGAAAGTAAGGAAAAGAAGATCTAGGTTCAGAGAAGTTTATCTGAAAATGGCTCCTTGTAATAAAGGCAAGGGGAATACGGTCCGCACATAGCTCCAAGTATGCAAGGTCAACAAATAACACGGGTTAAAAAAAAAAGGAAGGAAAAAAAAGGTAGGAAAAAGAAGAATGGAGTTCACATAAATTCTTACATTGTAATAATGGGAAGCTGTAGGCAAAAGTGAAGAGCAAACACATGAGGATATAGTTGGGTTCACAAATAAGGGGTCCTACCTGTGGCACTGTTTCAATATGAATATGTAAGACTATGTGAGCTTATTGGGAATTATTTAGTAAAAGCATGAGATTGTCAGTCAAAGAGTAGGTAGACAGAAAGTAGGAATACTGTTGCTATGTTAGTATCCAAGAAAAAAAGCATTACAACAATGCTAATAGAATATTATTTTAAAAAGTCATACAAATTGTATTCATGGCTTGCTTTCTTGTACTCCGGGTATGTACTGAGAAATGCAGAGTGGAGAATGAGCTGGAGCATCTTATTCTCGAGAGGTCTTATATAGCACAAAACAGCAAAATCTGCTCAGGAAGAGGATAAATACAGGTTTGCGTCAGTTTCTCAAAAATAGGAATAATCACTGGCACGATGTCCATCATTCCCCCAAACCACTGGCCCAGAGGGAAAGATATGTTCTGTTGACTAGGTTCCCCGAGGAAACCTTTTTTTTTTTCTTTTCTTGAATTTATATTATTAAACAATCTCATTCCACAAATGATGGGAAGTTGCTAAGTCCTGGGAAATTCTTAGAAGGAATAATTCTATCAGTCTGTCTATGATTCAAAACCATATACCCCTTCCTATGGAACCAGTTGCCTTTTATCAAGCACAGGAGCTCTGAAAATTAACTCAAAATTTATTTTATCTACATGTTGAATGAGCTTGGCCTCAAAGCAAGCATGCTGAACAAGAAGCATGGCCAGTGGGCAAAAGGAGGAAACTAGAACCATAAAAGAAAGATAACATAAAGCAATGACATTTCAGTAGGGCTGGCTCTGAAGGAGGGCCCACTGTACAAAGGGTAGTGCCCAAAGAGACCATGGTTTGTTTCAAAAGCCACCAAAGGCTGAGAAACTCCAATCAGGCAAGTGTAGACACAGAGCAAAGGTTCTAAGAGGCAGGCAAGACTTGAAATCAGGTCTATAATGTGGTCCAGGTATCATGCTATGAAGTCATTCAGAAGATACCAAACATATAATGACAGTACCAGGAACAAGATACAGCTTCTTATAATATAGCAATTCCAAAAGCTACTCAAATTGTTAGAGTTCTTTTTAGATCAGCAATTCAGTACCAGATTTAACGCCAGGAGAAAATCGGTACTTAGCAGCACATGAAGGCAAAATTGAGCTAACTAATGAGGCCTATATGAAAGGTATAGACTAGGTAGACATGTAGATCCAAGAAACTCATTTTATCACATCAGATTCTGATTGAGTAACATCAAAACTATTTCTAGACCTTGTCACATTAGTGGGATTGAAATAACAAATGTGTTCCTGGTATTCATTAATATGAGTTCAGGAGCTAAGCAAGGATGCATCTTCACATAAAGGGCAGGGAAGCCGATCAGCAAAGGAAGAGGTAGAAATTGGCACCAGCCCACAAATATAACAAAATCTTTCCTTGTTCAGGGTCAACAAGATCCTTCATATTACATAAACCTACGTCTGGGGGAAAAGAGAAAGTGATAGGGTGAAAAATAGAAAATTCAAGATGTCCATCTTCTCTATATTTTTCCCACTAGAGATTTTTTTCCTAGATGAACTAAGTTTAACCACTTAGTTTCTGTCCCTGAATATAACAAGGTCATTCCAGACTTTTACTAGAGATGTTTCTAAGTTATATTGTTTTTATCTCTCTTGTTAACAGACTGGTTTTTATTCAGAAATATTTATAATAAACAATTTGGACTTTCAACAGTAAATTCAGTGTGTTCATACTAAACTGAGCAGTACAGGTTTTAAAATAAATATTAACTAAATATTATTTTGATTTTATAGTTTAGAAAGTTACATAATGAAAAAAGTTAACAAACTTGGTACCATTTCTGACTCTTGAGCCCATAACGCTGAAATTTAAGTTAGATGGACCCCCTTCTACTATCAAATTGTTGGCCTCTAAAGGGGATTATCACTGTGACTGTGGTCATCTTTCTGGATCCTTCTCACTTTAATCCTATTTCCCCCAATTCTTATCCCTGCTTTATTTTACTTCTATTATATTATTTCTACCCCATTAAACTTTGGCATTTGGTCTCTGCATTTTGATCCTTGGCTTATCTTCAAGGATTTTGACAAAGATTCTCATTCCATTCCTCTCCACCTCTCAAGGCTCACTTAGATACATTAGATCATCCTTGTTATGGACTGAATATTAGTGTCTCCCCGTAATTCAGATATTGAAGCTCTAACATTCAGTATGGCTGTATTTGGAGTAAGGAAGTAATTACAGTTAAATGAGGTCATAAGGTGGGGTCTTTTTTTTTTTTTAACATCTTTATTGGGGTATAATTGCTTTACAATGGTGTGTTAGTTTCTGCTTTATAACAAAGTGAATCAGTTATACATATATATATGTTCCCATATGTCTTCCCTCTTGCGTCTCCCTCCCTCCCACTCTCCCCGTCCCACCCCTCCAGGCTGTCACAAAGCACCGAGCTAATATCCCTGTGCCATGCGGCTGCTTCCCACTAGCTATCTACCTTACTACGTTTGTTAGTGTGTATATGTCCATGACTCTCTCTCGCCCTGTCAAAGCTCACCCTTCCCCCTCCCCATATCCTCAAGTCCGTTCTCCAGTAGGTCTGCGTCTTTATTCCTGTCTTACCCCTAGGTTCTTCATGACATTTTCTTTTCTTAAATTCCATATATATGTGTTAGCATACGGTATTTGTCTTTTTCTTTCTGACTTACTTCACTCTGTATGACAGACTCTAGGTCTATCCATCTCATTACAAATAGCTCAATTTCGTTTCTTTTTAAGGCTGAGTAATATTCCATTGTATATATGTGCCACATCTTCTTTAAGGGGTGGGGTCTTGATCCAATAGGTTTAGGGTCCTTTTAAGAAGAGTCAGGGGCTTCCCTGGTGGCACAGTGATTGAGGGTCTGCCTGCTGATGCAGGGGACACGGGTTCGTGCCCCTGGTCTGGGAAGATCCCACAGGCCACAGAGCGGCTGGGCCCATGAGCCATGGCCGCTGAGCCTGCGCGTCTGGAGCCTGTGCTCCACAACAGGAGAGGCCACAACAGTGAGAGGCCCGCGTAACGCAAAAAAAAAAAAGAAGAGTCAGGAGAGAGCTCACACATGCCCTATCTCTCTACCCATGCTCAGAGGAAAAGACAAAGTGGCCAGCAGCAAGCCAGGAAGAGAGCCCTCACCAGAACTGACCCTGCCAGTCCTTGATCTGGGACTTGTATCCTCCAGAACTATGAGAAAATAAATTCCTGTTGTTTAAACCACCCAGTCTGTGGCATTTTGTTATGGCAGCCTGAGCCAGCCAAGTTCTAGATTTGAAACCCCACAGACCCCTTACTGCTACCACACCACAATTTCCCCAACATGCCCCTCTTAAGCAAAAGATGCGGGGGGGATACACAGACAAAATGAAACTCATAATATCAGAAGTCATCAAATTGCACGTATTTTCTCTATTTCTGCAAGATGCCAAGGTTGGCAGGGAGGAGGCAGCGATACAAAGATCTACCATTAAAAAGTGAGTTTGACCTCTTTCAACATTGCAGTAAGTGATGGTTACCTTTCTAGACATATTTTTAAAGTCAAGAATTAAGTCAAGTGGGTTTTAATAGCTTTCTAATTCTTGCATTTATAGAAATTATCCAAGGTGCTATTTTACAATATATATTGTTGTAACTCACCTTCAGAAATTTTGATTCAGTACATCTGGGGTGTGATCTTGGAATCTACATTTCAAGCATCCAAGGTATTCTGATAATGTAGTCTAAGACCATATTTGGTCAAGCATTAATTTGAATATTCTCTGCATTTTTATTAATATTACTATATATTTTAATGTTCAGTTACATGATTTTTTGCCTTTTCTCAAAAATGTATTTATTTTATGACTCTTTCATAATATATTATATGTGTAAGTCTCTAAACATTTATGTTTCCCTTCAGAAAAACAGATAATGATTTTTTTATATAATTTATGTTAACCCTCTTTTTTTTTTTTTGGCTGCATTGGGTCTTCGTTGTTGCGCATGGGCTTTCTCTAGCTGCAGCAAGTGAGGGCTGCTCTTTGTTGCGGTGCACGGGCTTCCCATTGTGATGGCTTCTCTTGTTGTGGAGCATGGGCTCTAGGCGCATGGGTTTCAGTAGTTATGGCATGCAGGCTCAGTAGTTGTGGCTTGCAGGCTCTAGAGCGTAGGCTCAGTAGTTGTGCACACGGGCTTAGTTGCTCCGCGGCATGTGGGATCTTCCCGGACCAGGGCTTGAACCTGTGTCCCCTGCATCAGCAGGCTGATTCTAAACCACTGTGCCACCAGGGAAGCCCAGAAAATGATATTTTAATTGAGCTGTGAACTTTGATGAAGCCCTACTAGAACTCAAAGAAAAAAGTATTTCTCTGTTTTATTTTCCTTTTTATTAGTTTAGAGGCACCGATTAGTCCTTTATTCCCACATTTTATGGTTGAACTAATTTGATCCCATAATCTCAAGACATTCATAAAGACAGAGAGATCAGGCAAAATAAAAGACAACCAAATGTGCTTTTTTTCTCCTCTGATGAAATTTAAACTAGAGCTACTGAAGTTAATTGTAAACTACCAGTGATAAAGAAAAAAACCCACTAGAACTTCATTTTATTGATGAGGAATAGACAAATAAGAAACATTCTGCTCCCTTGTAGTCACCATTAACACTTTTAAAGCAATTAAAAAGTAGTCCATTAAAGACTACAGGTGATTTGTAATGTGAGTTGGACATTGTTGTCATTGGGGTCAGTCAAGATAGATTTTCATTCAATTATCTACGCATCTTGCCTCCCCAAGGATACTTGAAGGAGTCATCTGTACCAAACTCCTCAGTGATTTTTAACTTGAAGTTCATTAGCTCAATGGCAGGTTGATGTATCGTACTTAAAATACACTCAAATGTCATCTTTTTAAAAATCTACTAACATAGCCTTACACTATAGAGTTAAATTCAATCATTCAATTTAGCTTTTGGTTCTTTGGAGAAATTACTTTCTTTTATCAAATTCAAGCTGCAAGGCTGCCAGAAAAGGTGTTAATCATGTCATTTGCTCCCATTAATGTAAGCTTTGTTTTTATCCAGTTCTCTGCTCAACTTCCTTCTGCAGAGCCCTCTGCTATATAATTACTTCCCAAGAGTAATGTATGTGCATTAGGAAGCATATTACACAATCAATAAATATTTATTGAATATCTACTATGTACCTGAAAGAACTGTGCCCTTTACTCAAAGAAGTTATCATCTTATTGGCAAAATATGATTTGCATACATGAAATGTTTAAAGGGCCATAAAATAAAATAAAGTGTTAAAGTATGCAGTTCAAAGAATTACATGTTACACAAGTTCAACAATAGGAAGGAGGTCAGAGGATTTAAACTGGGTTCAAAGGAATGAGCAAAGTTTTAGAAGAAGAAAAAAACGAAAACAACTGCAGAAAGGCTGAAAATGATATGAGCACAGAAAGGGGGCTCAGTAGCAAGGACTGTAGCTGGTGTCAAGTAGGGGAGCAGCCAGCCTGCTTCGGCTGGAAGCTTCACATTGGCAAACAGTAGGAGATAAGATAGACTGGCTGCAACAATAATAGCACTTTCCAGACTGTCCTGCCATAAAACAAACAGAAGATCAAACACTATCTCTGATCTCTAAAAGTTTACATTCTTAGGAAAAGATAATAGTCTAAGATGAATATTGCATCCTTTCTTCTTTCAGTTATTCATCTACAAATATATATATATGTGTATATATATATATATTTGCATTTAAATCGGATTCATTTTCCATCACTTGATTTGGACACCACAGAAGAATTTTAACTCAACTTTGATTGTTTAAGCCTCTCTCCTCTTTTATCTATATAGTTTAGGAAGTGGTAGATTTAACTCGATATAATTAATCAATGACTGGACATTATTATAATAGCCAGGCATTTGTTAGGGCCCGGATTCTGCATTGTTTTAAATATAGAATAATTCCCTGTGAGAATTATAAATTGCAAACTATAACAAAGAGGAACTTAATTGAGAATATCTTAATCATACCTTAAATGAATTTACCAGGCAAAGAGTATAATATTTAAGTTTGGATTTGACCATCGATTCCTCCTTACTTAGGACATTGGAAAATCTCTTCCCTCCAATTTTTTTCACTGTCATCTTTTTGAAAGTAAGGGTTGATTTATTGTTCTTTGTTTCTCTGCTCTTCTGTTATCTTCCTTGGCGCCATGGAGGGGAATTGCAGAGATGCTTGACAGTGATGCATAGGTTAGTTAATCCAGAAATTGGGACTTTGTGACCTCCCTAAGAATCCCAGTAACCCACTCTCCTTTACACTCTCTCTTGTATTGTTCTCATTATGAGTATGTAAGTGTTTGGTAAAAGTTTTTGTTGCCAACTTAAACTATATATTGTCTTCACTACTTCAGCTGCTGCTGGATTACTGAACTTAATCTGCCAATAACTTCCAGGTAACACATGCTCACAGCAGTTTTCATTGCAGCTGCCAGTTGCTGAAATCTTTGTGCACATTCGCAATTCACTTTGTTACCCCCTAGTGCTGTTTCTGACATATGCCCTAACTGCTGGATTTCCGGGTGTAGAGAGGTTCAGCAATTCTCTTTACAAATTCTCTACTCAGTGGAAGGTGCTATTATTTTACTTTATTTGGAGAAATTAGCTATTCCCCCAGGAAATCAAACAATACCCCTCTCTTTTATACTTTCGTTTTCTTACTCTGACTAAACTCAACAGGTATTCCACCCAGGAACATTTTTTGTTTATTTTATTTTAAACTCCAGACTTTCCACTCAATGAGGGCATAAAATCCATGTGACTGACAAGGGACTGGTCTCCAAAATTTACAAACAGCTCATGAGACTTAATATCATCAAGACAAAGAACCCGATAAAAAAATGGGCAGAAGACCTAAATAGACATTTCTCCAAAGAAGACATACAGATTGCCAAGACACACATGAAAACATGTTCAACATCGTTAATTATTAGAGAAATGCAAATCCAAACTA
Organism: Phocoena sinus; assembly: GCF_008692025.1. NCBI lineage: Eukaryota > Metazoa > Chordata > Mammalia > Artiodactyla > Phocoenidae > Phocoena > Phocoena sinus. Next base: position 81,451,591 of record NC_045767.1, read on the forward strand.
CAATGAGATATCACCTCACACCAGTCAAAATGGCTATCATCAAAAAATCCACAAACAAAAAATTCTGGAGAGAGTGTGGAGAGAACGGAACCCTCCTACACTGTTGGTGAGAATGTAAATTGGTGCAGCCACTATGGAGAACGGTATGGAGTGTCCTTAAAAAACTAAAAATAGAACTACCATATGACCCTACAATCCCACTCCTAGGCATATATCCGGAGAAAAACATGGTCTGAAAGGATACATGCACCCCACTGTTCATTGCAGCAATGTTTACAATAGCCAAGACATGGAAGCAACCTAAATGTCCATCGACAGAGAAATGGATAAAGAAGATGTGGTACATATATACAATGGAATATTACTCGGCCATTAAAAAGAATGAAATAATGCCATTTGCAGCACCATGCATGGACCTAGAGTTGTCATACTGAGTGAAGTAAGTCAGACAGAGAAAGAGAAATATGTATGATACCCCTTACATACAGAATCTAAAAAGAAATGATGCAAATGAACTTATTTACAAAACAGAAATAGACTCACAGCTTCAGAGAACGAACTCATGGTTACTGGGGGGCGGGGGAGCTGGAGGGAAGGTATAATTAGGGAGTTTGGGATCGACATGTACATACTGCTATATTTCAAATGGATAACCAACAAGGACCTACTGTATAGTACAGGAAACTCTGCTCAGTGTTATGTGGCAGCCTGGATAGGAGGGGAATTTGGAAGAGAATGGAGATATGTATATGTATGGCTGAGTTGCTTTGCTGTGTACTTGAAACTATCACAACATTGTAATTTGGCATTCCAATATAAAATAAAAAGTTAAATAAAAAGGCAAAGAGGTAATTATAATAAAAGCACAAATATAAAATGTTTTTAATATTTCATATTGATATGATATATAATATATACAGTAAATATAAATGAACTTCGATTATAACTTTTTACTTATTCATACAATAGAATACCATACAGCAGTTTAAATGAATGTACCAAGTTCCATGTATCTTTGTATATAGGGAAAGTGATTGAGGAGGGGTCCATGGGGACTTTCAACTTTACTGGTAATGTCTTCTTCATCAAGAGATAAAAAAAATGGGGGGAGGTTTATAGCAAATGCAGCGTAATGCTAAAGTTTGATAAGGCTGGGTGGGGGACCCCACAGGTATTTCTTATATTACTTTCTATTCTTATCTCATGTTTAAAATATTTTACAATTAAAAAATAAATTTTAGGGCTTCCCTGGTGGCTCAGTGGTTGAGAGTCCGCCTGCCGATGTAGGGGACACGGGTTCATGCCCCGGTCCAGGAAGATCCCACATGCCGCGGAGCGGCTAGGCCCGTGAGCTATGGCCACTGAGCCCGCGCGTCCAGAGCCTGTGCTCCGCAACAGGAGAGGCCACAACAGTGATAGGCCCGCGTACCGCAAAAAAATAAATAAATAAATAAATTTTAGGGTCTTCCTGGTGGCACAGTGGTTAAGAATCCGCCTGTCAATGCAGGAGACACGGGTTCGATCCCTGGTCCAGGAAGATCCCACATGCTGTGGAGCAACTAAGTCCATGCACCACAACTAGTGAGCCCGCATGCCACAAATACTGAAGCCTGCACTCTTAGAGACCATGCTCTGCAACAAGAGAAGCCACTGCGATAAGAAGCACATGCACCTCAATGAAGAGTAGCCCCCGCTCACCACAACTAGAGAAAGCTCATGCGCAGCAACGAAGGCCCAACACAGCCAAAAATAAATAAATTTATAGAATAAATAAGTAAATAAATTTTTAAAGGAAAAAAAATAGTCACCTGATAGCTAGTGTTGCCTGAGCACCCAAGTGCTAAATTGTATAATTATTCACATGATTTATTTCAATTAATTCCTACAACAAACTTATGAAATGGGTACTATTAAGTAAACTAAAGTTTTAAAAGTTAAAGAAATTCCCCAAGTTAACAAAATCTTAGGTTTAAATATAGGTAGGTATAGGTAGTAAAGAAACTAGCAGATGCCAATATCTTTACTTCGATAGTATATTGCATCTCGGACCGTCAGCAACACTGAGAAAAGAACCAATTTACAGGGAGATTGTAATTTCTTTGTCCATGACCATTGTTTTTTTAAAAGATAGACAGTGTTATGAGAGCCTAGGACAAGAAGAAATTAATGCACTTTCCATTATGCATATGCGTTAATTAGAATGGATACAACTAGAACCAAGTTATCATTACAGATAGAACCCTGCCTAGCCCAAATAGAATAGTTCATTACTCATTCACATAACAGTCTAGGAGGAAGAGTAGGTCAGCAGGGTAGTTCTCCTTTATGCTACTATTCAGGCACCCAGACTGACAGGTCTGGGTCATTTATAACTTACAGTGTCCAATGTCCCTCAGTCACCTTTTATTATCACTAGTCCAGCCCAAAGTGAGAAAGAACATGAGGGGGCATGTCAGGGAGTTTTTATAATCAACCTCGGAAGTGGCACGCTCATATAGGACAATAGTGGAACCACTGGAAGAACATAGTCTCATGACTCCACCTAAATGCAAGGGAAGTTGGGAAAAATGGCATAGCTGGCTACACATGTCCAGCCCTTCAATTACAGAAGAAAGGGGGAGAAACTTATGAGGGACAGATAGCCTTCTTCACAACAGTCTACCTTTCTAACCATCGAATATTTGTCAATAGATAAAATAGACCCATTCCCTCCCCAAGGAGACAATTCAAAGTTACCCAGTTGTTGCAGCCAGTCCGAAGTCCAGTACCTCTGGAATGTGAAATTTCTCCTCCATGGCTGGATGTTTCATTTTGACTTGGTTTTGGTAGTATAGAGGCCAATAACAAAGGTTATCTGCCCTAACCCCAGTCAATATACATTTATGGAGCAGGATAAACACAACAAAAACTACCTGTTAAAAAGGAGGAGAATAATGCCATTTGCAGCAACATGGATGGACCTAGAGATTCTCATACTGAGTGAAGTAAGTCAGACAGAGAAAGACAAATATATGATATCGCTTGTATGTGGAATCTAAAAAAAGGTTACAAATGAACTTATCTACAAAACCGAAAGAGTTACAGATGTGGAAAATGTACATATGGTTACCGGGAGGGTGGGGAGGGATAAACTGGAAGATTAGGATTGACACATACACACTACTGTATATAAAATAGATAACTAATAAGGACTTACTGTATAGCACAGGGAACTCTACTCAGTACTCTGTAATGGCCTGTATAGGAAAAGAATCTAAAAGAGAGAGAATATATGTATTTGTGTAACAGATTCACTTTGTACATCTGAAACTAACACAATAAAAATCAATTATACCCCCAATAAACAGTTTTTTAAAAAAGGAGGAGAATGTGTAAAGAAGTAGAAATTCTCTTTCATTACTGGTAGGAATGTAAAATAGTTCAGTCATCTTTGGAAGACAGTTTGGCAGGTTCTTACAAAAGTAAACATATTCTTAACATATGATCCAGTAATCACGCTCCTTGGTATATACCCAAATGAGCCGAAAACTTATGAAAACCTGCACATGAATAGATCATAATTGCCAAAACCTGGAAGCAACCAAGATATCCTTCAACAGGTAAATGGCTAAACAAACTGTGGTACATCCATACAACAGAATATTATCCAGTGATTTTAAAAAAGGAACTCTCAAGCCATGAAAAGACACGGAAAAACCTTAAATGCAGATTGCTAAGTGAAAGAAGCCGAACTGAAAAAGCTACATGCTGTATAACTACAATCACGTGACATTCTGGAAAAGGCAGAACTATAATGACAGTAAAAAATTAGTGGCAGGAGTAGTGGTGGTGGTGAAGTCTTGAGGAGGAAGGGAGAGGTAAATAGGTGGAACGGGGGGAATTTTTAGGGCAGTGAAACTATTTTGTATGATATTATAATGGTGGGTACATGTCATTACACATTTGTCAAAGCCCATAGAACGTACAAGGCAAAGAGCTAGCCCCAATGTAAACTACGGAATTTAGCTTAAAATGTATTAACATTGACTCATCAATTGTAGCAAATGTACCACACTAATGGACAATGTTAACAGCAGGGGAAATGGCAGTGGGGGCGGTGAGGGAATACATAGGAACTCTCTGTATTTTCTACTCACTTTTTCTGTAAACCTAAAACTGCTCAAAAAAGAAAAAAAGAGAAGTCTGGGGAAAAATCATGCGATCACAGTTCCTTGAAACAATGCACTCCCATTGGGGTAACACTGGATAAGACCCTGCCCTGGTATGGAGAGGATTCTCATTTTGGTGTGATTCTGCCCTCTGGGAGAAGCTCCTTTTTCCATGATCCACAGAGGCCCCTGAATTTCCCTTCTACAGGCTTTCTCCTTCTTTGCCATCCTCTGTGGCACATCTGTGATGAGCACTCAGTGTGAGCCCTCCTTACAGGTCAGAGGATCAAAATCTTTCTCAGGTGAAGTTTCTGGTTTCTTTGCTAGTAAAATCCTCTCAAAAACTAAATAAAGTCTTTGGTCTATTTATTTTCTGTCCCTTCCAAGTAGCAGTGGCAACACTCCCAAAATTTCTTAGACATAATTTTTCATCTGTTCTTTTATTTAACTTCCCTGCAAAGTGTGTGTTTGTGTGTGTGTGTGTGTGTTCAGGTGCGAACTTAATGACAGCTACCTTGAGGACATCTAAAATTGTTGGGTGTGGGGCTTCCCTGGTGGCGCAGTGGTTGAGAATCTGCTTGCTTATGCAGGGGACACGGGTTCGAGCCCTGGTCTGGGAGGATCCCACATGCCGCGGAGCAACTAGGCTCGTGAGCCACAACTACTGAGCCTGCGCGTCTGGAGCCTGTGCTCCGCAACAAGAGAGGCCGTGATAGTGAGAGGCCCACGCAGCGCAATGAAGAGTGGCCTCCGCTTGCCACAACTAGAGAAAGCCCTCGCACAGAAACGAAGACGCAACACAGCAAAAATAAATAAATTAATAAACTCCTACCCTCAACATCTAAAAAAAAAATTAATAAATAAATAAATAAAATAGTTGGGTGGGAAGATATCACTTTTCATTTGATTTTTGCTGCAAGCCTAAGTACCTTGATTCAACTTAGACATATTATTGGGCCTTTGCATTTGAAGTCTTTTTAAGTCTTATTTCTTGTTTGGGTTTCAGAAGCAGTTAACTTTTCCAACCCCATGAGACTCTTCATCTGTGAATTCTCTCCCCTTCAATCTCTGTGTACAAACCAGCCAATTCTTGTGATACCTTACTTGAAGCAATGAATAGCAGCCAACACATATAAATATTCCAGCTCTTTCCAACCACTACACCTAAAACTACATGAGCATGTGGTCTATGTTCTAAGTTATAGTTGGAGACAGTTTTTTAAATAAATGTCAATGTTTTGCCATGATATCATGTATTTCTCCAACTTTTCAGGCTGTAACACCTTGGCCCAAACCTGATTGGTTACAACAGGGAAATTGACTGAAACAAACATCAAAAATTCAGTCGTTTTATATATATATATATATATATATATAAAATCTTTCTCACATAAAAGTGAAGGTAGGAGTTCCAGGGCAGCCCTGGCTCTTCTCCATTGTAGCTGTACAGGGATTAGTCTGATGGAAACTCTGCCATTTTCAACACAAATGAATTCCAAGATCTCTCTGGTTATCGTCATGATAATTCGGCAGAAGGAGAAAAGAGCACAGCAAAAGGATCAGGAGGCTAACAGGCCAGGTCTGCGAGTGCGAAACATCACTTCTACTCACATTCCGCCAGAGACAACTCTGTCACAAACCAATATCTAACTGCAAAGAAAGCTGGGGATGCAGTAGAGCTTACCGATCATTTGCCCAACACTTCCATTCCAGTGGAAAAATGGAGAATACATTTTAACAGGCAGCAAGAATTTGCAAATCATAACTGGCCTTAGCCCCAGCCTAATTTCATGGAATAGTGAGTGATTTTTCCACCACGCCACACAAGAGGATCCCCAATCATCTCCAAGTCAGATACCCAAAGAGTCATTTAGTCAGAGCAAAAAAATAATTCCTCTTCCACCTTCGCTTAAAAGCTTCTTTTTTAATTTTCTGTGCCAGAATTTTCCTCTATTCAAGATCATTGTGAGTGGGAAAGTTTATTCAAGAAAAACTCCATTCCAGGAACAGGCAAACATGTCAGAGCATAGCAGTGCATATGACTATCTCCAACTGGATTAATCATGTGCAGGATCAACAGCTGTTTCCATGCTGCAAGTGCAGCTCTCTGTACTTTGGATGTGGCCCTCCTGCAAGCGGCAAGGATCAGCCTTGGAGTTCATTCTGTGGTCTCGTGTCCAAAGTACCAACATCTCCAGAAAGAACAAAAATTTGTTTATTGGCCAAGTGCAGTCTCAATCCAGACAAAGAAATGAAGTATTTCTCTTAAAAAGTAGTGATATTCTCAGAAACATACTCACCACTAATATTAAGTCATTGACCAGATATGAGATCCCACTGAAAGAGGTTTACTTGTATTACTTTATCTTCCCAAATATTATTGCCCCCACTTTACTGAGGATAAAACTGAGGTTGGGAAAGTTTCACTCACTTGCATAAGCAGAGGCAAAATCATTCATTAGCAATCTGCGTACTTAGACTCACAATCCAAAATTTTTCATTTGGGTGAAGAATTACATCACATTTTTATCCCAGAACAATGCATAATTCCTAAGTGATTCGTGCTTTACATTTGCGCTATTAGAGGCCCATTCAGGAGGTTTTCCCTGAGTGAAGGAACAATCAGCTCCAGGGGAGTATTCAAGCCTTTACCAGTTAAAGAAGCTACCTGTAGCTTTGATAAGACAGTTTCTACAGCTTATACCTATCAAGATTTCAGAACACATGGTTAGAAAACCTTGCAAGAGTAAGGAGTTGCTCAGAAGCAATCTTAGCCTCATCCCATTTAAGGTTTGAGTCATCTAAAGCTACCTGTTCTAATTCCATACTTAGCAAGCAAACTTCTGATTAGGAATTGGCTTCCTAACCACAACAGGGAAAGAATGTGCTGATCCAAAGGGTTTTAGAGTATTTACAGTTTCTGTGACAATACTTTCTTATGTCAAATTAATAAGTGGCTTAGATTATAATGTGACTTCCCATGTCAATTACCAAGAAAAGAAACTGCAATGATCATGAAATCTCAGGTGTTCTCACTATGCAATATTAAATTTGTCATTGAAAATTAATAAGTTGATATTCTGGGATCTAAGAAAAAGGCCAGAACACAGAAACCAGAAGCCCTCACTGGCCACTTTGGTTTAAAGACATCAGGCCAATAGTAAAAGACGAAAAGACAGGAAAAGAAGAGCAATGAAAAGACTGGAAATTAAATTGTGCAAAATTTAAATTTGATACAGATGTTGATAAGGAGGATTTTAAGAACGACAGCAATTTGCTTAAACCAAGAGAGTGTATTTTATAATTTTACACCACAAAAAAGGAAACCTTTAGAAAATAATCCATAAGAAATTCATTTGAATTTCCTACATGATATTATTCAGACTCAGGCACTAAGAAGGATGAAGAAATTGAATTCAACTGAAATCACTGCAGGGAGAGAAACTGAAGAAGTAAAGGCTAATATAAGATTTCATGTTTGAGATCTACAGGAAAGGGGTATGCTTCCAAAAGTGATGAAAAAGTCAAAATGGAAATAAGTTTTTGTTTTCTGAAAAGTCTTATCTCACTCTTTTCAGATTTTGATGGAACTGATTCTGACAGATGTCTTTTGAACATCTATATGAGTCCAGTGCTATACTAGGTGCTGGATAAAATGTAAGAGGAAAGTTAAAATGGTTCCAGTCTATATGAAGCTTTAAATGTTATTGAATACACAAGATAAATATACATATATAGTTTCAAAACAAGACTGTAAAAATGAGTGACAGAGATTGCAAGCTCATTAGATATTCAGAAGAGAGACAATAAGGCAAACCAGTGTTGGGATAAAAATTCTTTAAGGAGAGAACGTTGGATGTCATTACTTCATGCAAGCTTTTAGGCATCAGCATCACAAGACACAAAAATAGAGCTAAGTCATGTAGAAATCACAGGAGAAAGCTTTGGAACAATTATAGCCTGCTCCTCTCCCGTGCTCAAACAATAACGTATATATAACTCTTCTCAAAACCATGAATTGAAGTTCTGTGACTAAGAAGTGACTGGAGACTTTGTTAGACATGCTCTGGTGACCCTTAGTGATCAAAAGTTTAAGGACGGTTATACTGGCTTCCAAATTGGCTAAAGCACACACACACGTGCACACATGCACACTTTCAGAAAGTCAGATAAAAACTCTAGCCACCTCTGGAGTTGCATCTATTTTGCTCACTACCTACAGCTACAGTGGAGGTAACTTTCAGTTAGAAGAATGTGCCATGAAAACACCAACCAGATTCAGACACTACTCATACATTCCTTTTTAATTACCATCTTAGTTGTTATATTTGGGAGTACAGAAAAGCATCAACTTATAACAGTTCCATGACCCAAGTTTGATGATCCTTCTGGAATTAATTAGGTTTAAAGCATTTGATTAAGACCGATTTATCTAACATATTAGAAATATTCCACTTTTATCTAAGGATTAAGAAGCCTGAAAGTGATGGGTTCTCAGATCAAAATTTAAAAATCTTAGAATTTTACTCCTTCTGTTGATAAAAGTTTTAATATCTATAATAAATAAACTTCAACAACATATAAGGTAACAAACAATAGTAACAAGTCATAAAAGAGTAATTTATAACACATCAGAAGTCATATTTATATATTTCATCAGTAACAAAATTGTATCAAGGTAGGTAAAAAATTAGTCTAAATACCTAGTCATGTTCTAAAACACTAATATTCTGACTAGAAATGAAACCAAGTTTAAAACACAAAGCAAAACACAACCTGAATGTTCTTAGAGAAAAATAAAATGCTTTTTGAAATTTGAATTTGTACATTAAGGCAGGCAATCATATACAATATTGGAAAATCAAACCTATCAAGCAAGAAAAGGGCTTTCCATTTAGAAATAATACTTCAGAATGTAATAGACTTTAAAAGAACACTTTCAAGGTTGTTAGGCCATTTTTGTATCCTCTCTCAAGAGTGGTTATATTGAGAGACTCTTTTCCAAAGAAATACAGGTATTTTATTCCCAATTTATTCTTCCTCTAGTAGAAGAACGGAAAGGGAAGAAAATTCAGATTGTTCTACAATTTTTTCCAGAAACACACTATTACACCTGTTCTCTAATTCCTCTTTCCAATAGGAAGATCTAGCAAGTAAGTTGATATTCTTTTTAAATCTAAAGGCATTCTGCACGGTTGATCCTTGTAGCAAAACTGAATTCGATCATGGAAGGAATTATCAGTGCACTTGCAAAATTTAAGTAATATTTTTGCTGATTTTTTTGTTTTTAATCTTTATTTATTTATTTTTGGGTGTGTTGGGTCTTCGTTTCTGTGCGAGGGCTTTCTCTAGCTGTGGCGAGCAGGGGCCACTCTTCATCGCGGTGCGCGGGCCTCTCACTATCGCAGCCTCTCTTGTTGCGGAGCACAGGCTCCAGACGCACAGGCTCAGTAGTTGTGGCTCATGGGCCTAGTTGCTCCGTGGCATGTGGGATCTTCCCAGACCAGGGCTCGAACCCGTGTCTCCTGCATTGGCAGGCAGATTCTCAGCCACTGTGCCACCAGGGAAGCCCTGGCATTTTTTTGTTCAATGTCAATAACAAGACCACACACTTCTATATGTTAGTGATAACTTAGATGCAAGTCCAAGAAATAATGTCCTTACAAAATAAAGATACAATATCTTCAGGCTTGGTTAGCCTGAGCCTCTGTATATAAGCCAAATGTAAAACTTGTTTGCATGAGAGACACAAAGAAATAATATTCCTATTAGAGATGTAAAAACTCAATTCAGAGTCAGAAACGATTCTAGTGCTAGTCCAGGCTCAGCTGCTCACTATTTAAAACACTTACACCCTGAAACTCGATGTCTAACCCCCAAAATGAAAGACTCTGATAAAATTATGAATTTATACAATAATATTTTAATTGATTTTGTTAAGACCATTTTTATAAATGGCAAAGGTTCTAAATGTATTTAAAAATTAGGAAAAATGGAAAATTGTATATATTTGTAACTAAAAAGGTAATCTATTATATTGGAAAACATCATAAAGTTATGTTTGTAGTTATGTTTTTTACTCATTTAGAATAAACATATGTATTTGAGAGTAAAAAAAGTATATCTCTGGAATATAAATAAGTAAATATTTAAGCACAACACATAGTTTTATTCTGTTTTTGTTCGTTTTTATTTTACTATAAACTTACAGCATATGGTCAGCTATTCTGACAATGGACCAACTAGTTACATCTTTCTGTTACAGGTTTCACAAATACAGCTTTGTGACCCATACTACTCAGTTATTCTTTGTTACTTAAATTTCCTTTTTTATTCATAAATATAAATCAGAAAATAACATGGTTATTTTTTTCTTTCAGAAATGCTGAAGATATACCAAATGGTAGATGCTAGCTATGTCCTATAGTTCCAATCTTATAAAACTTTTTCCTCAATCATATGAATGTTTGGCAAAATTATGTGTTTTACACAGGGAGATAAATAGTCATTTTATAATGTGAGGAAATCAAAGCTATATGTCATTCATTTAGACAGTACAGCATGATTAGTTCTTTGTGAAACCTACACTGGTTTTGGACTGATTAGTCCTTTTCTTCTTTCAGCAAAACAATTTGGTCCAGTAGACCAGCACAGAGCATCTTAAAATTGATAACCCACTGATGTAAAAGGATCTCAAGCCCCTTTTAAAATATGCCCCTTGGGCTTCCCTGGTGGCGCAGTGGTTGAGAGTCCGCCTGCCGATGCAGGGGACGCAGGTTCGTGCCCCGGTCCGGGAGGATCCCACATGCCGCGGAGCAGCTGGGCCCGTGAGCCATGGCCGCTGAGCCTGCGCGTCCGGAGCCTGTGCTCCGCAACGGGAGAGGCCACAACAGTGAGAGGCCCGCATACCGCAAAAAAAATAATAATTAAATAAAATAAAATAAGCCCCTTTATATCTACTGTGACATTCAGCCTCCAAGATAGCCCCAAAGGATCCCACTTCCTAGTGTTCATGGCCTTGTATAGCTCTCACCACATTGGATAGAGCTGATATATGTCTCCAATGGAGTATTAAGGATATGACAAAGGGTGAATTCCAAGACTAGGTAATAAAGGACTGTGGATTCTGTCTTACACTCCCTCTTGGATTGCTTCCTCTGTGAGAAGTTAGCTGTCATATGTAGAAGATATACATTCACACCAATGAAGCAGTCCATAGAGAGAAAAGTGAAGCATCCTGAGAACAGCCAGTAAGGAACTAAGACCTTCTCCAGACAGCAGTGATGTTGAATGAGCCACCCTGGAAGTGGATCACCTAGCCCTTGTCAAGCCTTCAGATGAATACCATCCCAGATGACCTCTTGATTGCAACCTTTTAAGAGATCCATTACCAGAACCACCCAACTAAAGTGTCCCTAGATTCCTGACCCCCAGAATTCTGAGATAATAAGTGTTTATAGTTTAATTAGCTAATTTAGGGAGTAATTTGTTATACAGCAATAGATAACTAATACAATACTAAAAACCTTTGATTTTTTTTTTTTAAAAAGCGTCTTGTCAACAGTACCTCATCACACACACACATACACACATGCATTCACACGCACTTGTACATATACATATGGAAAGCATATTCTAAAAATTATTTTTTACCCCAAATGCACTCAGAAGATATTCACCTTCTCTAAATAATTCCCTCACAGTTACTTTCATTACACATTAAGAAACGCTATAATTTTAAGATATTTTAAAATTGTTGCACCTAAAAGTCAGGAACTAATTTTACTTTTTTAATATTTGTATATTTAAAAATGAATTTAATAGTTAGCAGCTACTTACTAAGAATAAACCCAACTCTATTACATAAATATGCCATTAAAACATAAGCCATTTTCACTCTCTCAGACATTTGGTGTTCCCATGACTAAGACAGTTTATGTTACCAACAAAGACTTTCTTATTTTGAAATACATAAAGGTAGTCTCAGGAACCACAGAAAACTTTGCACCTGACACTAAACAGGTAGGTAAGTTTGCCATCAACACACAATGCTTGGCTAAGGTCTTTACCATAATACATAAACAAATTCGTAAGGACTGGCTGTTTTGCTGCTTCAGCTAGTTTGCCCGCTTGCCACAAAGAACTCCAAAGTGCAACGTCTTGAAGATATTCCCATATTTAACACCACAGGAAACCACTTTTGCACTCCCAACTTGTTGTGATTTTTTTAAGTGGGGCACTACAGATTGGAAAAGCACGCGAGGATTGTTTGTTTCTTACAAACTGGCCATCTTGCTGCGAAAAAAGGGAAGCTCCCATCGCAAGCTTCTGCAGAAATGGCTCTGATTGGCACTCTGCTGACTCGTTGATCTTAAGCACAGCCAGCAGAAGCCTGATTGTAATTATTCTTGTTCCTGCTCTCTGTGTATACATCAGGTGCAGCAGGGCTCTCAGGGATGTGCTGTTTAGTATCAAAACCTAACAGAGTTGGAGAGTTCCCCTTACTCATTCACTAGTAGGCAAGGAAACACAGCTAACATGGCTAAGTTGTTTGCAAGCCAAGCCAAACATAGCAGGGCTCATGATTGGAGCCAAGCCAAGTGCTCATAGTGGGTGGTCAATGCACATTTGTCTAATTTAATTGAATGATCACAGAGAGCTTTAAACTAAACTAGAACTTTAGAAACTTTCTATTATAAGTGCCAGTTTTTAACACTAAAATATGATAGCAGATTCATATTCTCAGAATATGATTACCAAGATCTTTCTGAAAACTTCCTGTAGTGTAGGCTAGAATTAGTATATGTGACCAGAGTCACTTCCACAGTGGAAGCTTCTGACATAATTCTCCAGCCATCCTAGAGTGGTAATGAACTATCCAGTATCCTTTTAATGAATCATTCTCTTTTTCAAATATCCAGAGCTATTTTCTATTTCTTACAACTGAGATTCTTGACTGATACAGGGGTCCTTTAAAGAATATATTCCAGAATTTGAAGCTTTTAGGCAACTAAAATAGAGAAAATAAAAATTTATAGTATCAACATAAAGCTTGCAAAAACATTATAACGTTAAAATATGACATTTCAACATAATATTATTTTGAAATGATATCATAACACTAAAAAAGTAAGACAAAAATAATTTCTGAATTTAAAAGTCCTTTAGATTGATCACATTTAGCTTCACAGAAAAGATAACCATTTTTCACAGTAAAAACAGTGCTCCACAAGCAGTTGGAAATCACTGCTCTAGAGCATTCAGTTGAATGTATATTTCTAACCACGCTTCTCACCATGCCTCATAAACTACCATTGTATGTTATCTTTATTACGCCTCAATTTGTCTCCTTTCATTCCCGTGTCTTGACATTGTAATGGATTTAAATAATTTATCAGTCTACTGGATGAACTAGATTGGAAAAAATGGCTTAACACCCAAAACTGATCTATAGAGGAAACACAATCTCTATCAAAACCCCAAACGGCTTTTTTTTTTTTTTGCTGAAATTGACAAGCTGAATCTAAAATTTATAAGGAAATGCAAGAGAACCAGAATAACTCACAAAAAATTGAAAAAAAAAAGAATGTTTGAGAATTTCCACTTTGTGATTTCAAAACTTACTAGAAAGCTATAGTAAACAATACTGTGTGGAGTTAACATACATATATACATATAGATGAATAAAATAAAATTGACAATTCAGAAATAAACCCATACATTTATAGTCAATTGATTTTTACAAGGCATTTCAATGAGGAAGACATATTTTTTTCAATAAATCGTGCTGAGACAACTGCATAGCCACATTCAAAAGAATGAAGCTGGGCACGTATCTCACACCATATACAAAAACTAACTCAAAATGGATCAAAGACCTAACTGCAAGAGCTAAAATTATAAAACCTTAGAAGAAAATATAGGTGTAAATCTTTGAGACCTTGGATTAGGCAATGGTATTCTAAGACATGACACCAAACTACAGAAAAAATAGATAACTTGGTTTTTATCAAAATTTAAAACTTTCATACTTCAAAATATACTACAAGAAGGTAAAAAGACAACACACAGGATGGGAGAAGACTTTTGCAAGTTATATATACTATAATGGTTTATTATCCAGAATATATAAAAACTATTATAATTCAACAATAACAAGTCCAATAACCAATTTAAAAATTGGGCAAAGTAACTGAATAAACATTTCTTCAAAGAAGATATACTAATGGCCAATATAAACATGAAAAAGAGACTCGTTAGTCATTTGGGAAATACAAATCAAAACTAAAATGAGATAACACTTCACACTCACAAGAATGACTATAATCAAAATGACAGAAAATAAAAATGTTAGTGAAGATGTGGAGAAGTTGGAATCCACATACACTGCTGGTGAGAACATGAAATGGTGTGGTCACTTTGAAAAATAGTTGGCCAGTTGCACAAAAGGTGAAATATAAAGTTACCATACGACCAATTCTGTAAAAGGCAAACCTTTAAAGGGTAGAAAACAGATCAGTGGTATCAGGGTTTGTACAGGGAACAGTTGCCTTCAAAGGGTCTGCAGAAGGAAATTTTATGACGATGAAATTTTCCACATAGGACTGGGGTGTAGATACATGACTATTCATTTGTCAAGACACACAGAATTACACATAACAAAGACTGAACTTTCCCATGTGCAAATTTTAAAAAAATCAACCATCATATCAGGAGGTTTCAGGATGGATTGTAGACTGTGACCAAAAAATATCATTACATTACAAATAAATGACATAACTTCACTGAAGTGGGTAAGGAAAAAAAAAAACTGATCTAAATAACTTTAAAACAGTGTTTTGACTGGATATATAAGGTTAAAGACAAAATGAATTGTGTATAACCACTATTGCCTAGTTGATAAATTTGTCTCTCATAGAGATATGGATTAGCAATTCTGTAACTATTGATACTTTACATGTACCTAGGGTTGAATGTATAATTAATAAATTGTACATAATAGGACCTAGTTTCTCACTTCCAGAGAAAGTAGTTACAAAGAAGAATGGAAGAAGCAAAGAAGAATGGCTACAATGAACCTTATGCAGTTAGTTTCAGAGATACAATGTGAACTTATTTTTATTTTAATGTATATATACACAGATAGGTAGGTTCAGTGATATAGATATGTGTGTATATATGAGTTGGTATACATACATGTATTTCCTAGCTTTGTCAGCTAAGGACCTAAAAGCTGACATCAGTAGTAATAAGCACACCTCACACCCAGATCTTGATTTCTAAATACATGATTCCAAAAAGAATTATGACCCCTTGAAGAAATGACTTATTTTAATTTTAGAACTGAGAAAATACAAGATGAACCTGGTGCATCTTACACTGTGAGAAAATAAGAAAGGGAGAAAAAGTAGTGGTCTCTGTCAAAGAGGAAGAGAAGTGAGACAGAAAGAGCTCCCAATGGCCAAAGCTGGAACAATTTCTGCAATACAATAAATAAAGATCATATTGAATTATAAACCCAAAGAATAGAATAAATGTTCATTCATCCATGCTGTTATAAATAATTGATTAAAAAATAAATGGGGAAATAAATAAATGAGGAGTTGGAAAAATCTCTTTATAGAAGAACACAGTGAATAAATGTAGAAGGAATGAGGCAACAAGAATACAACATTAGTAACTGCTGTGGGCAAAGTCCACTGATGAATGCTAAAACTAGTTAAGTAAAACCTTTAAGAGAAACAGAATGTTTGCATATCTTCAAAGTATCTCCCCAAAAGTAAATAATTATGGTGGTTTTCACCAAGTGTCCACAAATTTATTGCTTCTCCCCCTCCAGATCTTGAAGTTTAGCTCTCTTCCCCCTGAGTCTAAGTTGGATTTAGTGACTTGCATGTAACAAGGGAAATACAGTAACTACAGTGGAGAAATTTGACAGACATCACCTTAAGTCGTATATCAGTTTTCTAAGACTATCGTAACAAAGTATCACAAACTTTGGCTTAAAACAACAGAAATGTACTTTCTCACAGTGTGGGAAGCTAAAAATCTGAAATGAAGTTGTTGGCAAGGCCATGCTTCCTCTGAAGGCTCTAGCAAGAATCATTCCTTTCTTCTGCTTGCCTCTGATGGTTACTGCCAATGCTTGGCATTCCTTGGCTTCACTCCAATCTCTGCCTTAGTCTCCCTGTGGACTTCTTCCCTGCCTGTCTGTGTTTATTTCCAAATTTCTCTGTTAAGAGGACAACAGTCATTGGACTTAGGGTCCAACCTTATCTAGGTTGATGTCACCTAAACTTGATTACATCTGCACAAACCTTATTTACAAAAAAGGTCACATTTTCATGTTCTAGGTGGACATGAATTTTGTGAGTCAGTCTTCAGCCCAGTACAAGTGATCAAGGTCAACACCAACAGTGGTTTTACAAGAGCTGATTGAATGTCTATGTAGACAATTCCACCACCTTCGGGTTGGAGTCCGTTAATCATCTTTTCCACGTGAGTTGTGATTTTCCTGATCCTTCATATGCTGAGTAATTTTGGATTTTACTCTAGACATTTTGAATACTATGCTATGAGACTCTGGATCTTATTTAAATACTATGGATACTGTTGGTGTCTTTGTTTTAGCAGGTTATCAATCCCATTTGATACAGGTTTCAAGATCTGACCAACATTCCATAGGTTGTTCTATTTGTAAAGCCTTTACAATGCTATTTAGATTCATCCTGTGTGTTTGTCATTCATTGATCAGCCTGGGTCTTGAGTGGGAGTTTATCCCTTGATTCATTACTCAGTGTTGTTGGTATGGGGAATTCCCAGGTGGTCCAGAGGTTAGGACTCCACACTTTCACTGCCATGGGCCAGGGTTCAATCCCTGGTCAGGGAACTAAGATCCCACAAGCCGCACAGGCAGCCAAAGACAAAAAAAGTTGTTGGTATGCTATTTAGGATCACATCTATGCATATACCTCTCAGGGATGATCCCAAGAATTTATAACAAATTTATATGGGTTGCTTTTTCAAGTTCTTTCCTCTCCATAATTCCCCTGGTACTTTTCAGTTCACTAGGGCTCCCTTTTCAGTCTTCCATCAAGAAAGCTGGGGCTCTATTTACTTCACTGTACCACACACTTCCTGATATAGAATAGAGTCATAGTAGGATGGAGAAAGACAAAAGCAACAAAGGTTTATCCCACCCTCTTGGGAGAATTGATCAAAGAGGAAGTTTCCCCTCCCTCTCAGTTTTAGGCACCAGTGGGCCTGTGCTACCACCACTATTGCTACCAGATCTGTTTCCTACTCATTGACCATGAAATAGACTGCTTCTCCTGGAGCTTTCTCTGTCTTTGTTAATGTTCACTTCTGAGTTTCAGATTTCTTTGAGTCCAGGCTAGGAAATAGTGGGGAAAAATCGGAAACTCACTAGCAATCCAATGTCACTAAAAGTTTTGCTCTTTTTTTGCTTCTATTGAATATTTAATTTTTAAAGTCCTTAGATCACTGCTTCATACATTTTGTCCAAGTTTTAAAGCTCATTCGGTAGAAGAAACAGAGTGAAATATGCTTAATCCCTTTACCTGGAACAAGAATCACCATAATGGAAATAAACTAGAATAACAGAAAGATATTAGGAAAATCTCCAAAAATTTAGAAGTTAAAAAAACATATTCTAAATAAATAGGGTGTATCAAAGAATATTAGAATTTAGTTTAAACTAATGAAAATGAAAATATGACATATCAAAATTTGAGGAAAAAAGCTATAGCAGTCCTTAGAGGGAAAATTATTCCACTAGAGACTCATGTAATAACAAGAGATATAAAAATCTGTAAACCAAGATTTGAAGCGTAGCAGAATATACTTCTCCACAATATGTCAACTTTGGCATATTGATTATTTTGAACTGTAGACACTTGAAATACAGCAAATGCAGGGAGAGGCCTTTTCTGAACTCCCCTTATTTACCTAAAGACAGATCCTCTAAAAGGAATTCAGTTGTCATAAATCTCCTCCCCAGAGTTTCATCACCAGGGAAAACTGACATTATCACAGGAAATGAGACTAGAAGTTGACACCACATCCAGCAAAACTTTGTCACAAAATATTGTACTTCCCATCTCTTCTTCCAAGGGCCCATTCGTCTTTCCTAAAAATCATCTACTCTCCCCTAAGAAGCCTACAAACACCTAACTTTTCCCTATTAAGACGGTACTTAAGCCTACATTCTAAGCCATTTATTTGAGTTACTAATTTTTCCCTAGGTATCTCCCATGAGGCACACGTTGGAAAAAAAAAAAAACACTTCTGTTTTTTTTTCTCTTGTTAATATGTCTTTAGTTACAGGGATCTCAGCTAAGACTCAGAAGAGTAGAAAGAAAATTATTTTTCCTCCCCTACAGTTTCTGCCTTCAGAAACTGGATAAATAAGAACTACATAAACCCAAAGCAAGAGGAAGGAAGGAGATAATAAAAACAAAAGCAGAAATCAATAAAATTTAAAACAGAAGAGAAACAATAGAGAAAATTAAGGAAAACCAATGTTCTTCTTTGAAAAGATATATAAGCCAACCTACTTGTTGCTTGGATCAAGATGATGATAGAGCAGACATGGTGAGAAGTAGACAGATTCTGGATATACTCTGATGGTAAGGCCTACAGAAATTTTTACATATCAGCAGAAAGCTGTGAAAAAAAGAATCAGGGAGGTCTTCAAAGGTTTGGGCCTAAGCAACGAGATAAAAACATTTGCTGTGTAAAAGAAAGACTAAAGAATGAGCAGTTTTCAAAGGTATAGCAGTCAGGATTTATTTTTTCCTGCATATAACAGAGGAACACATATATAATAAAATTTAAGCCTATGTAAGATTACTCATATCTTATGTAAAACAATTCTGGAGATAAATAATCAAACATATTATTGGGAATTCAAGTTCGCATAGTTATGCTCTAACCTGGCACGTGTTTTTCATCCTCAGTGTCACCTATTGATGTCCAGATGAGACCTAATCCAGCAAATACATGCAAATTCAAGCTAGAAAAAAAAAGTCAGGTTCTCATGAAAGGAGCCCTTCAACTGTCAGTTCTCTTTAAGTAGCTACACGGGAAGTCCCATGTAACAGATCCATTTATATCATGTTAGTTAGAAATAGTTGCATGACAACCCCTATTGCAAGGAAAACTAGAAAACATATTATCTTAACTGGGCATTGATGTATCCAACTAAAATCAGGGCTCCAGAGGTCACAGTGTAAGACTTTTGTATGATGAAGAGGAGATGGAGATTAAGAGATATACAGAGCTACATGAAAATGAAACATGGCAATGAGAAAATCGTGGAAATTTTGTGATTGATGTACAGTGATGTATCACTGATGTACAGTGATACAGGACACAGTGACATGGAGAGCAGCATGAGAAATGCTAACCATTTGTAGTATGTAGAATAGATGAAGGTGACTTAAAGGCAGCATTCTAGAGATCTGGTCTATTCAAAAAGCCAGTTAGATGGACATAAACATTTCAAAAGAGAAAATTTAGGTGTTCCTGTATAGGATAGAAACAAGAAAAAACAGGTTAAAAAATGGTTCAAAGTGGAAGACTAAAGGCAGGACGCCGAAAAATTATCTGAAGAAGGACAGCAGACTCTTCACAGAGGGCTTGTAAACTAAGGTGTGGGGAAGAAGGGAGAGGGTATAGTAATGTGTTCCAAAAAATATAGTCAATGTTACTGATAGATTGCTGCAAATCAAATTTCAATTATAGAACAGCTACTATACAAGTTTCCCAGTACAAATGGGACAGTGTCACATCATTATTGTTAATTATCAGTAATTATCAATTATTGGTAATACTGTTAATTATTAAAGATATTTTTCCAAGTAATTTAGCAAAAGAAAAATCCTTACATTTACTTTCTTTAGATGGCATTGGGTTTTGAAATTTATTTTTAGCCACCAATTCAGGAGGGAAAAAAATCAATTTTTGGTCACTGTTTAAATGGAAATAACACTTATATGTTAATTATTATAAAACAATGACAACAGTCTACAAAGGCTGTGCTTTTATTAATATATTATAACAAGTAATAGAAACAGACTCAGAGATGGAACTTATGGTTACCAGGGAGGAAGGATGGGAGGAAGGGATAGTCAGGGAGTTTGGGATCGATATGTACACACTGCTGTATATAAAATGGATAACCAACATGGACCTATAGCACAGGGAGTTCTGCTCAATGTTCTGTGGCAGCCTGGATGGGAGGGGAGTTTGGGGGAGAATGGATACATGTATATGTATGGCTAAGTTGCTTTGCTGTGCGCGTGAAACTATCACAACGTTGTTAATTGGCTATACTCGAATATAAAATAAAAAGTTAAAAAAAAATAAAATTTGTGGCCATGTTGTTTTGGAAAAAAAAAGTAATATGAACAGGATGTTATATGTGTAACTGGTATGTTATTGGTTGAATATATTTTTGTTTAGTATACTAGACAGAAAAGGATTAATATTTTATATTTGTATTAATATGGAATTACCTCTTTGAAGGCTAGCTCATTTCATCATCCATACCAGTGATGAGGGAACATCTAAGAGAAAATCCATATGGAAGTAGAAGAGTATAGGAGATAATGGGGCAATCTTCTTCATGATTATTTCCTACGATTATTTAAATCCACCCATAAAACAGTTGTCAAAAAACATCCCTATTCCTTTTCTTTCTTTTTTTTTAAAGACTTTTAACCCATAAGAAAGAAATCTAAAATATTTCACTTGGGGCTATATAACTTGACCAAACATTATAGAAATACCTAAGTTTTCATTAACAGCTTCCTTTTCCTTCTATTAAAACTAAGCTGCTGAAGAAATTACTTCTTGTAGGTTTGAAAATGATTGCAAACATCAACAACTGATTCAGTAACTACTGGAATGGTTGTTTGATTTAAATCTATACTATTTTATTGGTTCTAAATGAATCTAGGATTATAACAGTTTTATAAGAACAGAGACTTTAAAAGATAATACTTCCACATTCTCATGGCCTAAAAACTGTCCTGAAGAACCCTCCAACAAAAGTGTTTCATCCCATGGTTACATGCCACTTTCTATAAATGAAGAACAGAGTCTCCGTAAGATAAACAAAAAGGACACATGTAATAAAACTTGAGCAATGTATTAAAAGGGAAACTGCCCTTTAGAGATAATGGATCTATTCTCTACTCCATGCATGAATGCAACTCTCATTAACACTAATGGAAGTTATGCATGAGCATCAAGAAAATATACCTGGTATAACGGATTTCAGAATGGGTAATGGCATCTAATCTATTCCTGGCATAGCTGTGTCTTTATGCAGCCAAACAAGAGTACTCCTAAAATTTGGGGATAGGGATAAGCATTTAAGAGAAGAATTTTAAAGTGGTAAGAAACTTTGAGAATACAATACCTTTGCATTTTTCTTCTCTCTTAAAAAACTCCTTTCAATCACTGGTAACTTCTTTCCTGCCATTGCATGGATTTTAAGAGCCTGGTTTCAAAGCAATGATGTCACCTAACCAGTTAACTAAGATAGCTTATAACCACAATGCCTGACAAAAAGTTAGTGCTCAGAAAAGTTTAGTTGTTTTCCCAATCTCATTTGGATATTACATATAAAAAGTAGTCATAATAGTAGCTATCAATAATCCAGAAATCTTTTTTCTCTGAACTCACAGGTTCCTGATTATAGATTATCTATTGATGTTTTGGTAGGTTAAGTTAGCTGCCTAAAGCTTTTTTACTGTGGACTTTTAAAAAATCAGATTGTCACAACATTCAAGCAAATTTTTATTAAGCAAATTATAATTAACCTAATTTATTGAACACAGCCAAGTTAGATATTAGTATAATGTTCCAATACACATCAAAATGTATGTTGGAAACCAGGGCAGTTTTGTTAACCCTTCACCTAAATATCTTCCATGATTTCTGGCAGAGATGTCACGTCAGTTGAACACCTGTACTTATGTTCAGAAACTGTCCAGAGCAGCCTCTCTATACAACTGATCTATGTTCAACCACATGACAAAGAATAGCTAACTGTTTTGAAATAAACTACATCAGAGTTCTTGGTCTTGGTTTCTGTTTAAGTAACTAATTACTCAGTTTATCTAAGGAGGAGTTCTTATCTATTTCATACTGATATATTAGGAGTATTTTCTAATATTTCCTCTGCAATTTTTTCCTACTGAAATTCTCAGAAGCTTCCCAGTCACATTTCTTGCTTCTTTTTCAATAATGGGGATTGCTCATGGTCAGCAGGTAGATCTCTCTCTCCCTCCCTCTCCCCTCCTTTTCCTCTCTCCCCGCTTTTGCCTTTTGCTTTCCTTTCTGTCAACTCTACATAGGGTGTACATATTTCTCCTCCCTTTCTCCCATCTGAAAGGGTAGGACAAGTTAATTCTATTGAAGTTTTCAGGAACAGTGGGTAAGATAGAGACAAAACTGGCTTAATACTAACATAAACATCATATTTTCTGTGATAATCACTTGTATAAGTATACTACTGAAATGCTTTGAGAAAGACTGAAGCCATGCCTTTTGAGATCTACAATTTGAGAAAGAAGAAAAAATAGAAATTCTGGCCAAGAGTCTAGAAATAGCATAGATCAAAGAAGCAGTGAAGGAAGCTGACAAGAATAGAACTAGTGTGATTGGAAATTGCCTATATGCCTGACACTTTAAATGTTAAGTGTTATTGCCATATATTTAGTATCATCCAATGAGAATGAAGCTAGGAGAGATTTAGAAAATTTACCAAAGACACACATTGTAAATATATATATATATATAGATATGTGTGTGTGTGTATAATTTGACTCCAAATCTCCCAAACTTTTCACAGCTAGAAAAGGCTGCCTCATTAATAAAATGGAATTTTATTTAACCAACATTCTCTGTCCCCTGAGTAGGTCATCCAAGCCATCAAATTAGAAAGTTTTTGGTCTCCTACCAAACTTCCAACTATACATACCCCAAAGCACATGACCCGTACACTAGAAAACATCTTCCAATTTTCAAAAGTCTCCAGTAGCCAAATTATTTCATATTTCTTAATGAAGGTATATTGCTCTTAATCCCAAATATAATATCTTTTCAAGGGCATGTTCTTCCATTACAATTCAGAAGAACACATTTGTTTCCCAGTTGCCTCATGTACAATGAAGATAACCTCCCCTCCATCCTCAAAAGACAAAATTTATGTAAAATAATCATATTTGTTGGTGTGCGCTATTTTGCAACTTTTCTGTTGCATGACCAAAAATAATGCTTTGCATATAATTCTAAATAAATATTGAATGGATGACCTTTGACATCTTAGTTCCAAATACAGCTCCAAAGAAGAAATACCATGTAAACCACTACCTATTATTATATTAGAATTAAAAGAATCCATTTTTAGTGTTCTAAACATTTCAGGCAGGTAACTACTTTACCATTTTCTTCATTTACATCTGTTAATTTTGCATTTAAAGAGGCAATGTGGCATAATACAAAAAGCATGAGAAATCCTAAAAAATTTTGTTCAAATCCTCCAAAATACTTGCTATAAAGTTTACAGTCTTTACGAAATGTTAAATAATTTGTTTGTGCTTCAGTCTCCACAGCTGCAAAATTGGAACTGAATACCCCATTGATTTGTTAAGACGAAAAGGCACTGTACCTGGTAGCTGTTACATATTATGCAGAAAATAAATTATTGTTACTTTATTATCATCACCATCAACAATATTCAAGTCAATACAATGAGGCTAGAAAGAATTACTTCATAATCGAGTGTTTATATGCACATTTTACTAAAATGTGTTTTTTAGGTTGTGAACTATACTCGCTAATTGATGGGCATTGAGGTAATTAGGGTACACAGAGCAGTAATTGCAGGGAACAAAAAAGATTCCCTAACACAACTGTCTCAAAATATAGAGTATGTTTGTGATATCTATTATAGTGTGTGAGTTCTATCGGCACAACACTATACTTTTTTTCCCTGCAAAATCTAAATTTGTATACCCAAATAATAGAGTTGTGGCCTTGGAAGCTTAAAATAATCAAAAACATTTCCCTTTCTTTCCTTCTCTTTCTTCATTTCAAAAAAGTTAAAGTCTGTTCAATATTCCAAGCAAATAAAACAATTTGCTGACTTTCTCCATTTATTTGTTTTCTTCTTTCATCCCTTTCCCCAAACTCTATTTTCCAGTCCCTTCACTTGTCTCAAAAACTCATTCACTCTATAATTTAAAATACAAAGACCATATTATAAATTATAGTATTATTTGTAGAAAGAAAAAGGGTATTATTTTACATTTATTTTAAATCAAAATACCAAATCATCTAACAAGCACTTCCAAATATGAAAATTTGATCACCAAAAACCTGACCAAGTCATGGATGGCTTCTTTGCTGAATTTTCATAGCTGCATCTTTACAAATTCCCTAAATATTGTCTCAACACTTAGAGAAAAATTATAGCTGTCAGATTCAAAACAGAAGCACAAAATGCACAGAAAATCAGCTATATACCTTATAAAGCACACATAATGATTTTATCCCAAACTTCTTATCAAGGTAGAACACCAAATATTAATACTAGATAAAAAAGACCTGGAATACTAACTTATGGAAAGATCTACCACAGTTATATCCAAGTTACTTATGTCCCCTTTCCAACATTTTCTCTTTGTTCAAGGTATACATATGTCTCCTAAAAATAAGAACACTAGCTATATCTGCTTAGGAGTCAGAAAGGAAAATACTCATCTTTCCATTTTGGTCCATATTTACCAACATATTGCACCTTCGTGTTTACTGTAGCAAACAATATTCCAGTCAAGACCTTAGCCATATGCTCTCCAAACTTTGATTAGTATAATGGAATTCTGAGTTTGCCTTACAAAATTGCCTTCTGGTCTGTTCTAAACCCATGTTACGCTATGCCATGTTTCTTTTCAGGTCTGAATATCAAAACCTTAAATTTGATGGATTAAAGTAATGCTTTTTTATTAAAAACACATACTGAGAAAAATAAACTTAAGAAAGAATAAAGATTGACTCTGTAAATTGGAACATATAAAGCTCAAAGCACAAAAGAGAGTGGAGTTCCATTAAAGCAAGTATAATTTAAAAGTCAAATTTAAATATATGCAGAAAGCATATGAAATTGTGTGTATTTTAGCCATTAAGAACAGACAATATTATTTGTCTCAAATTGTTTAAGTTCTTTAATGAAATAATATAATGTTTAAAATATGGGGAAACCACTATAAAAACTAAGTAGTGTTACTATGACAACAGAAAACCATTCAACTAGTCTTAGGCTAAGAAAAGTGAAAATGGATTCTTGCTTCATGAGAAATAATTAAATAGGAATATGCAATATCCTAGTTACCCTTTTAACCTAATAAATATTCCAATAATATTTAAAAGCACGTTTCTTATAGAAGCATTATATTCTGAGCCTTTGAAAATAAAGTCTTAAAAAATTAAGAAAACATGACTCCAATTCTGAAGAAACACATGATGTCTCTTGGGATGAAGATGGTACAGCAAAAGAATTTATTTTATTTTTTGCTTCATTTAACATATATTTATTAGACTTCTACTATGGTCCAGCACTGTGATAGGTCTTGTGGAAAAAATAATGAACAAACAACACAATCCCTATTATCTTGGAGAGAAAATGAAGTAGGAAAAAAGACACTAATCATTTAGTCGTAACTATAAGATCTTTGCATATGCTGTTCCTGCTGGTGGAAAGGGGATAGGGAAAGAATTCCTGATCCAGAGAAAATGTATGATGAATTCTAAAAACTGTTTAAAAAAATCCAGTAGGGACCCAAACATACAGGATTTTGTAGACAAGTTAAGACTTTGATTTTTAGTCTAAAGGCAATAGAAAACTATTGAAGTGTTCATGAGATCAATGAAATGATCATATTTTTATCTCAGAGAAAATTAAATTTCAGACTACATTGCTCACTTCTGTTGTAGAAAAAAACATCAAAACCTTATAAAACAGCAAAAGGTTTGTATGTGAATGGTCAGTTGTAGCTCAGTTCTGGGTGTCAGGCTACACTGTTGCTCCCCAAGATTGTTTTTATTTTCAGGTCAGGCTGAAGAATCAGCTCCTATCTGGCACACCTCTTCTCATGGCACATCAAAAAGATCTTCCATGGGCTTCCCTGGTGGCGCAGTGGTTGAGAGTCCGCCTGCCGATGCAGGGGACGCGGGTTCGTGCCCCGGTCCGGGAGGATCCCACATGCCGCGGAGCGGCTGGGCCCGTGAGCCATGGCCGCTGAGCCTGCGCGTCCGGGGCCTGTGCTCCGCAACGGGAGAGGCCGCAGCAGTGAGAGGCCCGCATACCGCAAAAAAAAAAAAAAAAAAAAAAAAAAAAAAAAAAAAAAAAAGATCTTCCAGCAGTGCATAATATTCTTAAAGCCTCTGCCTGAAAGTGAAAACATCTTTTTGCTCCAATTTCATTGCCTCCCACAAGTCACACGGCCAAGACTGACCAAGTGGTCAGAAAGGGCACTTAAACTAATGAGAGGGCTGGCACGCTATCTGGCAAAGAGATAGGAAAGGAAATATGTAATCCTTTACTAGAGAAGGGGGAGAAGAGTTAGGAACAATAAAACAATCTACAAGTGTTTAAATATAATTTTGTGACTCGAATGAATGTATAAGATCATATAGCAAGGTCGTAGCATTCTTAAGAATCACCTTGCTTGTTACTTAGGTATGAGGAAACAAGCTGGTAGATTTATCATGAATGAAACATTTAGAGAAGGTATTCAAGGATGACTACTCCAATAATAATGTGAAAGCATATTACAACTTCATAAAATATATATCCTCCAATAAAAAAGAAAACAAAACTAAAAGTCATCTTGGTTAATAGATTTCAAAACCTGCATTTTATATTTATTATTTTATTTCATCTACATAAAACAATTTAATTTTAAAGATTTCATAACCAGAACATTATGGCTTATCTCTAGCTATTTGTACAGATATACATCAAAAATATACACAGCACTATCTCATGTAAATAAGCATTAAAACTTAGCCAACCACTTCCTATAAAATAAATGTACCTAATTCATGAACATAGTGAGAGTAATGGTTTGGCACTTAAAATATGAATCATATTTTATTTGAGAATTGATAGTTTAACTTCATCAGAGATAGATAACCAAAATCTGTGTACTAAGGTAATAACTTGTTCATTTTGTACTTTTTAATGATGAGGGAATTTCTAAACCAACAATTATCCCTTGCCACTGAAAAATTTGCCTAGTGATTAGGCCTCCTGGGAGTTTCACAAGTCTGTCTAGAAATCTGAATACCTCCTGTCTGATCAGAGTGTCCCCAAGCACAGGATTTTTAATACTCCTTTAAAAGTACCTTATTCAGGGTTTCCCTGGTGGCGCAGTGGTTGAGAGTCCGCCTGACCATGCGGGAGACGCAGATTCGTGTCCCAGTCCTGGAGGATCCCGCTCTGCTGCGGAGCGGCTGGGCCCGTGGGCCATGGCCGCTGGGCCTCCGTGTCCGAAGCCTGTGCTCTGCAACGGGAGAGGCCGCAGCGGTGAGAGGCTCGCGTACCATAAAAAAATAAAAGCATCTTATTCATACTAACAAATACTAATTTTCATAAGTATTATTCCATGAAAGTTTATTTTCATTAAATACTATGCCCTTTTAAAAATGAGCCATCTGTAGTATATTAGTTTTCTATTGCTATGTAACAAATTACTACAAATTTAGCTATTTACAACCATACAAATTTATCATTTCACCATTTCCTTGGGTCAAGAATCTAAGTTCAGATTAGCTGGCTCCTCTTCTCAGAATCTCACCAGGCTGAAATTAAGGTGTTAGCCAGAACTGCAATCTCATCTTAGCCTCAGGGTCCTCTTCCAAACTTACTGGTTGTTGGAAGAATTCAGTCCCCGAGGCTGTAGAGAATGAAGTCTCCATTTTCTTGCTAGCTGTAAAATGTAATACTCTCAACTCTTAGAGGCCCCTCAGGAGCTTGCCAAATGTCCCCACTCCCATAGGCAGTACAGCATGTGGTGATTTGCTTCTTCAATGACAGACAGCGGGAGAAGCTGTTGTTTGACTCTCTGACTTCTTTCAGGGTCTCAAATGATGACATCAGACTCACACAGTAAAATCTCCTTTTTGACTAAATTCAACTGATTAGGGACCTTATTTATACCTGCAGAATCTCATCTACCATATAAGATCACATAATCACAGCAATGATATTCCATTGTATTCACAGGTGCTACCCACACCCAAAGGGAGGGAATGGAATCTTCAGGGCCATTTAGAATTCTACCTACTACCCATGATTACATTTTTTTTTTCAACTGGCCCTGCTGACTCAACAACCTAAAATGTAGAAATACAAATTCAACTCCACATAATTAATTATAAGTACAATTTGACAATCAACATGCCTGGGTCCTTGAGGGTAAAATACCATGTGGAGAAACCTTCTCTAACTAAAAACTCACTTCATATAAACATGCATTTAAACTTAAAATAATTTTACTATAAACAGCGAGTGAACCAGAGAGGTCCAAAAGGGAACTAAGACGGGTTCTTTAATCATTCCACTCCCACACATTCCTCCAATTCAACCTTTTCCTTTTTCTTATTCTCTTTCCTCCAGGGATGATAGGTTATGAACATCAACATGGAGGATCTCTACCAGCAACCTCAAAAGATAATGGAATTAGTAAAAAACATCATCCCAGTATACTCTGAGTTCCTGAAAACTGTGAGCTAGATTTTCAGTAAATGAGCAAACAAATCAATGAGAGAGAGAAACAGAGAGTGTATATGTGTGTATGAGAGAGAGAGAAACAATATTGGCTGGCAACCCTAATCTTACCCCAACGAATGTAAATACTGAAATTTGTGTTTTAAATTGAATGTGCAGCAAATTCCAACAGTTCCATTTATCTTCCTTTATTTTTTATAATAGTCTAGTTTTATTATATTTTATTTTTTAATATCTTTATTGGAGTATAATTGTTTTACATTGTTGCATTAGTTTCTGCTGTATAACAAAGTGAAGCAGCTATATGTATACATATATCCCCATATCCTCTCCCTCTTGCGTCTCCCTCCCACCCTCCCTGTCCCAGCCCTCTAGGTTGTCATAAAGCACCGAGCTGATCTCCCTGTGCTATGCGGCTGCTTCCCACTAGCTATCTATTTTACGTTTGGTAGTGTATATATGTCCATGCCACTCTCTCACTTCATCCCAGCTTACCCTTCCTCCCAACCCCCGTGTCCTTTGTTTTAAATTCTTCAGGCAGCCTTAAATATTCAAAAATATGCATATATCTAAAATGATTTTTTTCTTTCATTAAGAGTTTGTAACAAACTGAATATCTGAAGGTGAAAATTGATAAATGTTAAATGATGAAGGAAATCATTACCTTTTAACATAAGTAGAAAAGTTCTAACGCTAGTAACGGATAAAAACCTAGACACCATTGGAGTTGCCATTTATTACTGAAAAAGCATCTAATTTCAGCATGGTATAAATTACAGTATAAATATTTAATTGTTTATCAAAACTATTCAAGGGAGAGATGGGATTTTAGGTACATTCTGCAGGCAGGCATAAGGACTTGTTAAATTATCCAATTCAATTAGAACTTGAAAGCTGCCCACTTTGAGATTCACTGCCAGTTTGAGTGGACTGACACATTATTATTTTTCTGTGATACTTTTCATTGTTTATAAGGTTCTTTCACTTTTAATATGTTTTATTTTTATCCTATTATGAAATATATGATTCAGATTTGAAAATATGAAGATATAAACTATAAACCATAGTTTTACCAGGCTGAAGAGATGAACCTAAATATACAAGAATAGAGACATTAATTAAAACATAACTTTAAGATATAAGAATCTTCTATCCTTCACACACATAAATATATGAAAAACGGATGGCAAATACACTGAAATCTCACTATAACACTTTAATACTAAGAGAAATTCAGCAGAAAGAAGCTTGTCTTTCATTTTACCAGAGACATTTAGAAGGTAAAAATACAATAGAAAAAGGATCTCAGCTCTAAGGTGATCTCTTGCTCTGATCCCTCGAGGACTGTATTATAGAAAGATTTCACAGTATCCCTTCATTCATCAATAAAATGAAAAGATATTTAAATATTCAGAAATTTATTAATAATTTTTATCAGTTTTTCCTACAAACCATTTAAACATCATGCTAACATTTAAGATAAGAGCAAACAGTTAAGACAGTAGTAAAAATCATATCATCTTTTTAAGCTTTTTTTACTTTGTAAATTTACTTCAGAAAAGCTGATCCTTTTTGGTGTCCTATTCAAGAAATTGTAACATATTCTTGTAACCGCCACAACAATCAGGGTCCATAATAATTTATCACCCCCAAAAAATCTCCTTAAGGCTATCTTTTATAGTTACAGTATGCCCCAACCCCTGGCAAGTACTGATTTGTTCTCCTCACTATAGCTTTGTCTTTTCCAGAATGTCACATAAATGAAATATGCAGTTTGTGACCTTTAAATGTGGATATTTTATGTAGGTAGGTACAAACAAGAGTAACAAAACAAAAAACCTTAATATAATCATGTAGAGCTCATTAAAATAACAGTGGAAATGTAGATTAGAAGTCTGCCCACAGACTTGGAACAAAAGATAAAATCAGTTCTATAATGTATGAGGTCAGAACGAAAGGATAGAAATGGTGCCTCCTTTCACCAGACTAAAATGTAAAGCTGTCCCCAAATTCACCTCTCAGAAGTATTTATCTTTTAGATATGTTCTACAACTTTACAATTCTTTTAAGCTGGCTAGTCCCATTTCCCCCTTTGGAACATGGAGCCACATGACATCCACCTGTTAAGGTCAATTAATTTGTGAAAGAGCTCCAACAGCTTTGAGCAAAAGCTCCTTTCCATTTATTAAGGAATCAGATAACTGCCATATGTTAATTGCTAATCCATTTCTCACTTAGAATAGTGAGACAACACAAAAGCATTATTTACACAGCATATTAAATTATTGCTTTTTTAATATAAATGGATATTTCTATAACAATAAGAGTAAGCTTTCCTATAAGAATTTATCCCTTATTTGTGAATTTATTTTCTCTAATCCAGTTTTTGGAGGAAAAAAAAAATATTGACGGAGGAAAAAAGGTCTTTCAAATGATTTTTGATTCATCTTTAAAAATGGATTGAAGATTATGGGTATAATAATTTATAAAAAAGGACAGCTCCATAAATATTAGCTTATGATGGAAAATGCATAACTTTATATCAGTTAAGAGATTGTCTTGTTAGCTAGGCCTTTCAGATAGCAAAGTGTTGGTGTAGACAACACTAAATAAAATTATTACAACTTGCTGAGACTGTCATATCTAGAAAGTGATAAATAAGGTCCCATTTCTCATTTGAATTTATGCTATTTTTTAGTTGTTGGATAGTTTGAATGGCCACTTT
This sequence comes from Phocoena sinus, assembly GCF_008692025.1. Classification (NCBI taxonomy): domain Eukaryota; kingdom Metazoa; phylum Chordata; class Mammalia; order Artiodactyla; family Phocoenidae; genus Phocoena; species Phocoena sinus. Next base: position 81,483,287 of record NC_045767.1, read on the forward strand.
GAATGTCTAACTATAAGAAACATTAAGAAAACCTCCAGAGTGTTTGATGGAGCTAAAAATTCTTATCCATTATAGAGGTTATGTTAAGAAAATTCAGGGGTTGGAAAAAAGGAGTCAATATTTCAATTTTTGTGCTTCCTAAATTTTCTGTCGTTTTCTCTTTCCTAATATAATAATATAGAACTTCAAAATCCATCAGTCATCACAGTATTTATATATTGGTGAGAATATACTGATTCACTTATACTTTCACTACCATAGAAGTTTACAGAACATTAACAATGAAATTTGCTCTCATAAATAATAAAATAGCAGGCCTTGTCTTGAAATACTGTGTTTTGATCATTGCAGATTAGAGAGCTATCACACAAGATTATAAAGGCTAAAATCTTTCCCACAATCTACAAGCCCTTGGGAAATGTCTATTTTCCAGATAAATCTCAAAATAATATTTTTATTTTGTTCTTGTGCACTACAAACTCATGCTACAGCTGGTTCATTTCTCCACTGAGAACAATTAGTTCATGTATTTTCCTCTATTGGATATTCTCTTCCATAAGCTACTTAAGAAGTCATTGGCCTTGATTAACAACAACAAACATTTATTGAGCCTCAACTGTGGGTCATGTGCTTTATTAGTCACACTTTTACAAGAAGAGAGTCAGTCAAAAGCAAACATACCCAGTCAAGTTTCCCTACTTCCAGTCCCTCTGAGGACTGCATATATCCAGCCTCTTGGAGCGTTCATTCACATGGAACAGAATCTGTACCTGATCAGTTGATGAATTTTGTGCTTCTACAAATATGATATAGAAGAGTCAGCCTTGTATCTCGGGGGAAGCTGAGGATTAGTAATCTGGATGGGCATTCAAGGAGAGGTCAGGAGTAAGGACTGTGGCTAGGGGTTTATATAGGTCAGAATGGTAACACTGCAGTGGAATGGGAATATAACAAAGGAGGACTTGACCTGCTGGAGAGGAAAGAAGGATCAATTCCATGCAAAAGCATGAAGTAGCATATATTTAGTGTCTGCCACTCAACTTCTCATTGTCTTTGGCACCATGGAAACAACAGTTCTTTTTCACTTACCTCAGGTAACTAGTGTTTCTTTGTCCACCCACTAAGAATATTTGTTCTTGAAAAGGATATAGCTTCCTTCACTTTAAAGTGTAAAACACAAATCTTCAAATTCTACCCCATTTGTCAAGTACTGGAGAGGAGAGAGTCAGCTAAAAGGTGAGAATCAAAGTATTTATTATGTAAACAGCACCTGCTGATCATGCCACCTTAAGGTCTGTCTGCCTTTCCCTTTAAAGAAAAAAAGTGTTTAACCTAACTCTGGGTAGGCTGTTCTCCTTTTGGGGATTTGGAATCATGGGAAGCAGAAATAAGCAAAAGCCAAGCAAAAAATAGGAAAGAGAAAAATTTTAGATGTTTAATTATTCTTCTCTGGTTATTTCAGTTTTATACCTGACTTATTTTTTAGTTTTGGCCCTATTAAGCTGACTTTGCATCTAGTCACTGTAAGCTCATAAAAGCAAATCACAGATGACAGCTGAGCAATGATTCAGAACTTGCATCGCTCTCTAAGACCACACTCTGGCCTGCCTAATCTCGCTCTGTGCTCTTGGTTCCAAATTCGGGATTCCTTATGGTAAGTTCATACTTCCCTTGAAACTTCACTTCCCTTGCTCTGGTTTGCTGATGATAGACTCTAGCGTTTGGATGCCGCTGATTCTCTACTGGTTTTGGTGTTATCTACGGGCAGCAAAGTGTTAGCTCAGCAGGCCTAAATTTCTCAGACCCTGCACATTCCAGAGAAAGACCTATCTTCAGGACAGGCCCTTGGCTGGCTCCTGTAAAATAATCTCATAACACCCCCAACACCCCACCGCCAAAAGAGGTGCTCTTGTTAAAAGAACTGTGGGGCTTCCCTGGTGGCGCAGTGGTTGGGAGTCCGCCTGCCGATGCAGGGGACATGGGTTCGTGCCCCGGTCCGGGAGGATCCCACATGCCGCGGAGTGGCTGGGCCCGTGAGCCGTGGCCGCTGGGCTTGTGTGTCCGGAGCCTGTGCTCCACAACGGGAGAGGCCACAACAGTGAGAGGCCCGCGCACAGCAAAAAAAAAAAAAAAGAACTGTGATGGGCAGACCAAAAAATAAACATCCATATATTTAAGTGGCATTGAAGGCTTTTACAATCAAATCTATGCCTAGATGTGTTGTCTCCCACTACTCCTTGCTTCCCGCCCAACTTTGTATCTGTCTTTAGTTACAAAAGGTTACTCACTAGTGTACTATTATATGCTTCCATGCCTCTATATGTCTCTGGTCATGCTATTGCCTGTGTTTGGAAGATCTTTCCTCCTCTTCTCTATCTTTAGAAATTGTATTTATCCTTTAAAACTCAGTTCGAATATAACATCTCTGGTGACACTTGGTATAATCCACCAGTTAGAATCAATCGTTCACTCTGTGCTAATTTAGGCATTCAGTTTACACTTTATTATGAATTCATAGTCTTAAGAGTTAGTTGTGTGTATCTGTGGCCATCAGAAGATTAAAGAATGGGGGAAAAAGTGTCTTAATTATTTTTATATCCTCTAATTTGCAGTAGCCCCCAGCTGGGTTTGTAGCCCCCTGCATAATTTTTTTCTCTGCTCCCCATTCCCACCTCTCAATTTATAATCTAAGTAAAAAGCATAATTGTTATGCAAAAAGTATCAAGACAAGCCTTCTAACCTCACCTTTTCACCAGACTGCAACCAATAAATGCAGCCCATATGAATATTCTGGAATCACTTCTAAGACTAGTGCTTTGAGCCTAATAAACAGTAAGTATTTGAATTGAATTTGATTGGAGTAAAAACTACCCAGTCTCAAAATATTCTCATTGGCCCACAACTAATCATTCTACTAGTCAGATGACAAGTTGTTGAAAACTAAGGTTTTTTGTTTAAGCAAGATTGTAGAATGAGAGTTCATGTAAGTATAAAAGTGGATTTAATTTGGATACATTATATTAAATATAGAATTATTTTACATGCATGTCTAAATATCAGAAAGATTAATTACTCATGAATAAATGGATTATATATCATACACAAAGAAATTACGAAGGTCACTTTTTCAAAAATAGCACATTCATAATCAATATAATTAGTTCTGTGACCATACCTATTGCTGTCTTTTTACAGAACTATGACTACTGGATCACAACCAAATTTGTCAGCTGAATTCCAGCTGCAGAATTCATGTTTCTCATAACTATATGAGAGGGAGAAGAGGACTGTCTCATTTTCAAGCCCTAAGTTGAGACCACAGTGTCAGCTGGAAAATGATAAACTTTTTAAATGAGTTCATTTTATGTGGAGATCACTTAGAAAGAATAAATATGAAACCAGTGGTAGTGTATTTTCTGATACATTTCAGATTTTAGCCAAAGATAGAAAGGGTGGCTATAGTGCTACAAAAAATTTTTCCTGCCTATGTCAGATAATGCATATAGCTGTCAAAAATAATCTCGCTAGACCAATATACATTATACATTTACAGATTCTCATAATATAGATATTCGGTATAATGGAAAAAATTATCACATCAGAATTTTAAAATTAATGATTTAAATCATCTTTTTTTTTGCCTTTACTTGCATATGTCTTTTCCAAAAGCTGTAATTTACCCTATGGTATAGTAAGAAACAACAGTTTCCAATAAATGTATGATTGGGATATTTTAGTTCTTTTTAACTTCTAGGTTGATTCCTAGAATTGAAGACATTTTTCTTAATGTTATATACTTATTCATTGTTTTTTATCTTCAGGTTTTAAAACAAGTAAACAATAATATTGCTTGATGTTTAAGCATGTAGATGCAAAACGTGCCATTTAAGGTTTTCAATGTATGTGCCCACCATATCTTCCTAGCTAAACTTTCTCTACTATTGTACAATAACTGGATGAGTTAGTTAGGTTGACCTTCTCAGATTGCTGAATAGTCCAATAACAATGTCTTTCACTTACTGATATCTTGTATTAGTCACAGAATTAAAGATTGTATATACTATAGTGAAAATCAGCATAGATTTTAGAATGGTTAAACCTGAAGGTATTTGGGTTCAAATACCAGTCCAATCCTGTAGCACTTATGCAACCATAGCAAGCTACTCAAACCTTTGTGTCTCATTTACTTCATGTATGATTTAACGATAATAATAGCACTTGGGGTTTCCCTGGTGGTGCAGTGGTTAAGAATCCTCCTGCTGGGACTTCCCTGGTGGCACAGTGGATAAGACTCCATGCTCCCAGTGCAGGGGGCCTGGGTTTGATCCCTGGTTAAGGAACTGGATCCCACATGCATGCCGCAACTAAGAGTTCGCATGCCACAACTAAGGAGCCCGTGTGCCGCAACTAAGGAGCCGGTGAGCCACAACTAAGACCTGGCGCAGCCAAATAAATAAAAAAAAAAAAAAAAAAAAAGAATCCTCCTGCTAATGCAGGGGACACAGGTTCGAGGCTTGGTCCGGTAAGATCCCACGTGCCGCGGAGCAGCTAAGCCCATGCGCCACAACTATTGAGACTGTGCTATAGAGCCCGTGAGCTACAACTACTGAGCCAGTGTGCCACATATACTGAAGGCCGCGTGCCTAGAGCCCGTGCTCCACAAGAAGAGAAGCCACCATGATGAGAAGCTCGCGCACCACAATGAAGAGTAGGCACCGCTCGCCGCAACTAGAGAAAGCCCGTGCACAGCAACAAGGACCCAATGCAGCCAAAAATAAATAAATAAATTTATATTAAAAAATAAAAAAACAATAGTGCTTAACTCACAGAATTTTTATGAACATGAAATTGGTTAATATTTGAAAACCTCTAGACAAATTGTAAGTGCTCAATAACTGTTAATTGGGGTTTTAGTCCTAGCTCTGTTACTAAATTATGTGGAACATCAGGCAAGTAACTTACTCTTTGGTTAAGTGAAGATAATACACCTTCTTTAATTAGTTATTAAGGTTGCTGTAAGTGCAAAGTTTTAAATATTTAGTAATTTATGTATTAGCAAAATGAGTGCTCCATCTTGAAGGAAATAGAATAGAGTTAAGGCTGTACCAAAAGTAGGTATAATGGTAAATGGAATATATGGGAAGAGGAGAGAGAGAGAGAGAGAAAGAGGAAGAGGGAGAGAATAAACTAAAATGTTGACTATTCTTGAGCTGGGAATTCCACAAACACTAAACAGAATGTGTGACATGTACAAACCAAAACTAATAATGTTTATAAAACACAGAAACCTGGAAAATATTATAAGCTTAAAATAGAGCAGTTGTTTTTTAAAATGCAATGTGGTAAGTACTCAAAAAATATTCATTATTATGAATACATATCTTCAGAATAATCTTACAATGTGTGTATTTTTATTTCCAGTTTACTAACTGGAGATTAAAAGTTAAGAAAATTTAAGTAAATTACCCAAAATCCACAGCACAACTAAAATAACACTAGAGTTGAGGATCAAACTGTAAGTCCTCTGCAGATAAAGCCTGCATTCCTTCTAAGATAATAAATTGCATCTCATTCCATGAAATCACATCATGTAAGTCTGTCTGAGGCAATGGTGGAAACCTAGGCTGAAATAGCCAACACATCTCACAAAACACTTTAGAAAGATTATGTTTCTTTTCCATTAAAAAGTAGAGGGCTTCCCTGGTGGCGCAGTGGTTGAGAGTCCGCCTGCCGATGCAGGGGACGGGGGTTCGTGCCCCGGTCCGCAAAGATCCCACATGCCGCGGAGCAGCTGGGCCCGTGAGCCACGGCCGCTGAGCCTGCGCGTCCGGAGCCTGAGCTCCGCAACGGGAGGGGCCACAACAGTGAGAGGCCCGCGTACCGCAAAAAAAAAAAAAAAAAAAAAAATTAGTAGAACATATGGTTCAGGTGGCCAGACAAATAAGTGGCAATGGTTTCATCAATATCCTAAAGGAAGAAGTTGAATAATTAATTGACACTAGAAAAACATTAACAATGCAAGAGTGAGAAGAATTGACATTTCTTCTATAGGTTTGTATAAGGTCAACAATGTATACTATATATATATATATATTTTTTTTTTTTTTTTTTTTTTTTTTTGGTACGCGGGCCTCTCACTGTTGTGGCCTCTCCCGTTGCGGAGCACAGGCTCCGGACGCGCAGGCTCAGCGGCCATGGCTCACGGGCCCAGCCGCTCCACGGCATGTGGGATCTTCCCAGACCGGGGCACAAACCCGTGTCCCCTGCATTGGCAGGGGGACTCTCAACCACTGCGCCACCAGGGAATCCCTATACTATATTTTATATTGTATATTATATATATCGAATTCTATAGGGAAGTTCAAGGATAGTTTTGCCACTTGCAATTTTAACCTTTCACATTGGCTTTAGAACTTAACATTACACTTCCCATCCACTGGTGAGAAGCAAATTTAATCTATTCTCCTTATATGACACTCTTCTTATATTCCCTACATTAGTGAAGGTAGTCTAACTGCTGCAATTCGCAAATGCCAAAATTTCAGTAGCTTACCACAGTAAACATTTCTTTCTCATTCAGAACTCCCTCAAATGAGTTTTCCTAGTCCGTGGGTGGCTCCCCTTCAAGCTGTGATTCAAGGATCTAGGCTTCTTTCATATTGTGAATGTGACTTTTATCCTCCTCACTTGGCTTCTAAGATCTAGGAACCATCTTCAACAGGCAGAGGGCAAGGAAGAAAAACTATACGTGGGAGGTCTTATAAAGCCTGACCTGGAAGTCTGCAGACTCTATAGCATTTCTACTGAACACACATGGTACATTATATACACTGTAATGTAGATACAATATATATACCTTTGGCTAGAACTCAGTCACATGGTTATGTAATCGAGGTTACTCATCAGTTAGATCCATTAAACTATATCTTGCTTAATAAGTAATAAACTGTAACCTACCTTCATTGATCAAGCTCACTTTGTTTTCATAAAAACTTGCGTGTCCTCCAAGTCTCACATAGCCTAAACAATAAGATGTTTGCCCAAGTTGTTTTTCAGGAACTTGGAGTCCGCTGTGTCCAGTTTAAGCTCCAGTCGATTAAGACCGATTGGGATGCCTCCACCCTCCAACTGGGCATGCTCGAGTGTCCGCTCAATGACCTTTTGACGTCAGAGGGTCAAAAACTCCACCCTCAGAACATGTCAATGCCGCCATTTGCTGAAGATGCGTCCTGTGAAGAAGCCTGTAGCTTGGTTGCACCTGCGCAGGACAAAGATTACCTCACCTTTTTCTTATTGCCAATCACCCTTCCTCACACTTCTCACACCTCAGACCACCTGCTTCTTTATCTCATAAGTATCCAGCCCCTTACCTTCAGGGAGGTGGATTTGAGATTTGTTCTCCTGTCTCCTTGCTTGGCTGCCTGGTCAATAAACGCTTTCTCAGCTGCAAACCTCGACATCTTGGCGTTTGGCTTGCTGCTCAGCGGGCAAACAAACCTGGTTCAGCAACAGTTACGCTTAATATCTACAAGGGAAGATGAAAAAGATGGTCTCGCTCCATGCAGAGGAAGAAGACTTGGTGACAATCTAGCTAGTCCGAGACATACTCTCACTACCTGAAGACATCTCGTTTTAGAGTTCCATATATCCAAATCCTTTGAGGACCATTCCAGATGCAACCTTCCTAAGAAGTTTTCTGGGTTCTTCCAGCACAGATGTGATTTCTGCCATAGGTGAGCCATTAACCAAGTTTGCAGGGGTTTGGTTTTGTTTTGATTTCACAGTGCTCTTAAGGAGTTTACCCTAAAGGCAAAATAGATTAAGACTGTGATTCAAGAGCCAACATCAAAAGTTCAAATGCCGGGCTTCCCTGGTGGCGCAGTGGTTGAGAGTCCGCCTGCCGATGCAGGCGACACGGGTTCATATCCCGGTTTGGGAAGATCCCACATGCCGCGGAGCGGCTGGGCCCGTGAGCCATGGCTGCTGAGCCTGCGTGTCTGGAGCCTGTGCTCCGCAACGGGAGAGGCCACAACAGTGAGAGGCCCGTGTACCGAAAAAAAAAAAAGTTCAAATGTCATCATGTTTACTTATTAATTTCATGACCTTGGAAAGTTGCTGTAACTCTCTGTGACTTTTTTTCCTTATCTGTAAAACAATACTCTCCTCAAAATATGGTTAAAAGGTTCAATTGGTATAATATATAAAGCTCTTAGAAGAGTGCCTGGCACATAGTGAGTCCTCAATAAATGTTATCAATTATCTTAAATCTGCCACTTATTGTCCATTCACTTATCTCATTACTTTTACTAAACCAGAAACTCCTGAGGGCCATGATCATGCCTTATTCATTCTGGGATCCTATACTTTCTTTCAGTGGTAACTTAGGAATATTAGGCAATCAAATATTTGTTGGACAAAGCAAATAATTTCTTTCTTAGTTTTTATAAAGATTCTATATATGCTGTCATTATATATGATTGAAAAGATAATATATCGGAACAAAATACATAGTGATGCTTCATATTCAGTTGCAAAATATTAAAATATATTCATAATTTTCCCTATTACCTACACAGTTTAGTAAATAAATGTCTGCTTAAATGTATAGGATGATATTTATGATTGAATTTTACCCTATGTGTCCTTTATATTAATGTAAACTCTTGAACAGTGACCAAAAATCATTACAGCTTGATGTCTTTTTCAGTGGCCAGAATGAAATTAATTGGTCTCAGGCCAATTCCTAGTGGACAAGTGTCTAAATCAAAAAACACCACTACAATTAGCATTACTTTAGTTAATAGTTTTAACCACTGAGGTCAAGGATAAAATGAATAATAAAATTTGAACTAACCTTGCAATGCAAGTTGTAACTTCTTCCAAAATAGAGGTTGGATAAGCTTAAAGTGACGTCTGCTAACGAGTTAATTTGCAGAATGAAAGAAAGAAATACCAATGAGACCGACTAGGAATTTATGTAATTTTATGAAACCAAATTTTCTATAATAGTCATTCCTTAATAAACATAATAGTCATTCCTTTTCACAAATAGCCTTAAAAAGTTTCCTTCATGAAAAATTAAATTTCTACCAAAACTAACAGTAATTTTCAACCTACTATTAATTTTGCAAGTAAAGCTGAGAATTTAAATACACATATATTTATTTCATCCCCAAGTCACCATGTAGAAGATTCACCAGTAAATTTCTAAAAACCAGGAGAAACACAAATATTCCCTGGGTCTTTACAGAAAGGTAGAAGAAACTTAACCTCTGGATCCAAAGAACTTCATCAAAGGACCTCTAAGTACAAAGGCTAAAAAGTCTCTCTAGGAGCAAAAAGGTAAAACCTGAATATTTATCCCTTCACAGGATGATGGGACTCTCTATAAGAGTACAGACATTTTATTTTTACACATGAGATAATTTTGGTTCTGATAAATTGAGTTCATTTACCTAGAATTACACAGTGATCTCTACTCTTCATGTCATGCTTATTGTTGACCCTAAAAGATTATACATTATTAAAAATTCTTATGTATGCATACAGGTGTGTACGTATGCGTGTGTTTAACATTGTTCAAAGCACTGAGTAAAACACTAAATAACAAAATAGGCAAAACTCCCTGCCTTCATGAAATTTACATTCTGGTGATGAGAAAAAGAAAATAAATAAGAAATATATTTAATAATGCAATAGTACAGGGTCAGGGAGATCAGTTTGCAAGATGATGTATTAGTTGCTAGGGCTGCCACAGCAATATACCACAAATTAGGTGGCCTAAACAACAGAAGTTTATTTTCTCACAGTTCTGGAGGTTGGAAGCCCAAGATGAAGGTGGTGGCAGGGTTGGTTTCTTCTGAGGGCCTTGAGGGAAGGATCTGTTCTAGGCCTCTCTCTTTGGCTTGTAGATGGCCACTGCTCCCTGCATCTTTACATCATCTTCCCTCTGTGCCTGCCTCTGTGTCCCAATTTTCTCTTCTTATGACATCAGTCATACTAGATTAGAGCTCACCCTGATGACCTCATTTTAACTTATTTACCTCTTTAAAGATCTTATCTCTAAAAACAGTCACATTCTGAGATACTAGGACTTAGGACTTCAACATATAAATTTTAAGGGGCTAACAATTCAGCCCATAACAAGAGGAGGAGTGATACTGGAATTTTAAATGGAGTGATCTAGTCTGGTTTCAATGAAAAGGTAATGTTTGGGCAAAAGCATGAAGGAGATAATGTACAAAACAAAACAAGTTGCAACCTTGTTTGTAATAAAAGTTTGTAATAAAATCCAAATTTCTAATTAATAAAAGCCAGTTAAAGTTAACTAAGGGGGCTTTCCTGGTGGTGCAGTGGTTAAGAATCCACCTACCAATGCAGGGGACACTGGGTCGAGACCTGGTCTGGGAAGATCCCACATGCCATGGAGCAACTAAACCCGTGCGCCACAACTACTGAGTCTGCACTCTAGAGCCCATGAACCACAACTACTGAGCCCTCGCGCCACAAATGCTGAAGCCCGTGCGCCTAGAGCCTGTGCTCTGCAACAAGAGAAGCCACTGCAATGAGAAGCCCGTGCACTGCAACGATGAGTAGCTCCCGTTCGCTGCAACTAGAGAAAGCCCGCGTGCAGCAACCAAGACCCAACGCAGCCAAAACTAAAATAAATAAATTTTGAAAAGAATAAAGTTAACTAAGGTCAGAACAAAGGCGGTATCTCATAGGACACAAAGAAAGGCCTTAGCTTGGCTTCAGGAAGGCCCTAAAATTAGAATCCAGAAAGTCTCCAAGAACCTAGGCAATGCTCTGTCTCTCCATGGCTTGTCCCTGCTTCTCTCTGCATGTCTACTTCATTCTCTTCCTGCAAACTTCCTCTCTCTCCTTGTCAGTCCAATGATTGACAAAGCCTCTCCACGGTTTGCAGTTAATACCTGTTCCATTTTCAGGTGGTTGGAGAGATTTACTAGTCATTCCTGAATGCTAGTTCCAAATTCTCAGGACAGAAAGACCAGGTGACCGTGGACAAAGACCTAGGACCATGTAGAACAAAAATAGCTGTCTTTCTCTGTGGAGGGGCAAGATCCTTCTTTGTGCAAGAAAGATGAGACTTGTGGGCTAAGTAAATGACTCCAAAATAGTCTATGACAGACAGTAAAAGTTTCCTCTTCAGCTATTAGATATCACATTTTTTTTTACAAACTATTTTAGTCCTTTCTCCTTTTTCCACTCTTACGCTTTCCTCATCAAAATGCACAAATACTCTTCAAATTACTCTGAGCATTCCTTCTCTGACCTGGAAAGGTAGAAAGCACACACAGGAAAGGGAGCCATAAAAATTAGGTTAAATCCTAAGTTTCACATTACATAGCCCTGTGATCTTGAACATGCTACTTTTTATACCTCTCAACTAGAAAAGGCATGTATTAAACCTTTTTCACACTATGTGTAATTTCTTGTTTATATAAATCCCCACCTACTTATTCAAAATTCATTTTTTTTTTAAGTTTATTACTTTCTCACCTTGGGCCAGGCACTCTGATAAAACAGTGTATCCAAAGGAGGAGTGGGAGTAAGGAGGGGATCTGACACATTATCTGCGCTTTGGAATTACTGTAGGTTGAGTGTTTGTACCTGCCCCCCCCCATTCATATGTTGAAATCCTAACTCCCAAGTGATGGTATGAGGAGGTGGGCTGTCTTTGAGAGGTGATTAAGTTATGGGGGCAGAGCCCTTATGAGTGGGATTAGTGCCTGTATAAAAGAAGCCATGAAAGCTCCCTCACCCCTTCCATAATGTGTTAGGTGAGATTAAAGTGAAAAGATGGCTATCCATGAGAAGTGGGCTCTTGTCAGACCCCAAATCTCTCAGCACCATGATCTTGGACTTCCCAGCTTCCAGAACTGTGAGAAATAACTTGTTTCCTGTTTAAAAGCCACCCAGTTACGGTATTTTTGTTATAGCAGCAGACTAAGGCAGAAATTATTATTTGCAATTTAAAATTCCAGTCTGCTTTATGAAAACCTTTACTTATCTCAGTAAAGTTCAAAACAAGGTCCTCCTATGAAAGTGAAGCAGAGACTATGGAGATAGAAACTATAAGTTTCCAGAGGACAGAAACTGAATCTTGCTGCCTTAAATACTCAGGATTTCACACATTTTAAAAAGAACTCAGTAGTGATCTTTTGTAGACCATGTGCCCCATTCTCATATCTTTCATCTCTAAGCAACTCTTAAGTAGGGAAATTTCAGGCTAGATGGATAACAGGGTGATTCCATGACAGACTAGTGAGGGATAAAGCAACATGAAGATAGGACTATGAGATAACTATGAGATAAAACCTTCCTTTTGTCACATACTATTTGTATCATAGAATCTTTTAAATCTCAAAAGATGTTCAATCCACTTTTACCTCTAAATGGGTCACCCAAAATTTTACATACGATGATGGTTTTGTTTTACTCTACTGCTGATTTCAGCCTCTAACCTCAATATTCATATATCCCAAATGTAAGCAATCCATGAATAGCTGCACAATTTAGGGTTATTAATTAGAATAAAGTTGGCAGTTTGACTGCAGAGTTCAGCCTGTTTTCTTGTGATTCTTTAATGCGGTTGACTGCCTGCAAACATTGAAATGATTCCCCTGCCACTTTTCTACGTATTTAAGCAAATAGACTATTACAAGAACAAAGACCTACTTGGTTTTTCTAATTTGACAGATGATAAAAGAAGGCTTTCGCAGCTTTGTTTTTTTTTCTAAACTCATTTAGCACCAAGAGCATATCCACTTCGACTTTTCTTAAAACTGGTTCATTATGAAAATGGTCTAATAAGGAATAGTTGGACCTAGAGTTTTTATCCAGCCTTGAATGAGCCCAAGCTTGTTTCTCATTTCTTTGTTTCATAATTATGTTCTCTTTCAGCCCATTTTGTGGTCTCCTCCTAAACATGCTCTCTTTTGCACTATGTTTCCTTTGATTGCGAATACCTCATTATACATAGTAATTTCTATTAAAGGTACAATATAAATTCATCAACTGATCTCTAGGTGTCTACTTTTCTTAAATAACCCATTGACAATTTATAATATAGGTGCTTGCTCAAAATCTTATTACTGTATATTAGAGAAGTAAATGAACCAGTAAATAATAAGAATAGAAAGTATAAATGTTTCATAACCCTGAGGTTGAGCTCTGCCCAAGCCAAAGGCTTGCATGCAGATGGCTTTCTGCGAATGTGACTCCAGGAAGCAGATGGTGAGGGGAGGGCAAGGACAGAAAAACATGGAAGGAGGGAAAGTAACGTGAGATTGCAGAATCTTAAAAACTGATGGTTAGGACACTGTTTTTTACTTCTCTGTATGTGGGACATTTTTTGTGGTGTCCTGCAATTGTCTTGAATTGGCTCCCAAGTGTTAATTTTCAGAAATGTTGGTAGTTGATTTTCAAACCATGGGTAGTTTGAAATTGGCCATGGTGGTGGTATTTATACCACAGAAATCAGCAAACACTCCCCATCAGAGCATTTATTTTTATCCCCAGGAACACCACTCAGGATACTTTTATTGGTTCTATCAAGGTCCACAGATTACATTATTGTCAATAAGTTTTATTGGAACACAACCACACCCATTAATTTATGTATTACCTATGACTGCTTTTGCACTAAAGTCAGATCTGAGTAGTTGAGACTCAGATCATATGGCCTACAAACCCTGAAATATTTACTATATGACTCATATATGTTTGTCAATTGCTGTGTTGAACTATGATGAGTGAATTTTCTGCCTTGGTAAAACAGATACCTGCAGCAAGATTGTTCCATTTACCTCTTTGCCTTTGTTTATCAAGATGATAAGGAGTCTACTCTAACGCTTCCCTGAGTAAAGTTCACGCATATATGTCCCAATCCTTGTGCTTTGCTCCCCATATGTAGGTACATTTCTTGACTCCCTAAATATATCTGCAGCTATGGAGAGATTTTTAAACAGCAGCAGATTTTAAGCTCCCAGACCCTTGCATAACCACACCCTAGAAAAACAGTGTAACAAAATTATCCTTTTTGTGGATTTTACCTCTTTTTTCTTTAGCACTGTATATATGAGTCCCTCTTTTGCGTAGCTGCTGGCTTAACCTACATCTCCATCTTGGCCTTCAGTTTTGTGGGACCCAAAGTCCCCATTATTCCATCCATTGACTTCATTATGTCGCTGATCCCAGAGAGCCATGGGGCAACTTTGATATTCATACAATGATCTTAAGACTTTGCTTCTTTACTTGTTTACTAGGCCTTTGTTGAACTCCATTTTCCCCTCCTGGTTATGCCCATCATCCCACCTCTCAAATAAAATGTGCTTAGCTCATATATAACTAAGCAATATACAAAGTTGATTCTTGGGCTTTTCCTACATTTGATTATTCTCACTGAATTTTTTGAAATGTTATTTAATTCAATATTTGCATAACTATATTTATTTTTAAAGCACAGGTGTTCTTTTCTATATTTACTGTTTCACTTATTAACTGTTAATCCCATTACTAATCATAATAGCTGATCAGAATGTAATAAAATTTAAAAACATGGGAAAACCCTTAAAGAATCAGATGCCAAATATAACTCATGCTCTGATTAAAATCCGTTATATTTTTAAAGTATATTTTGAAATTATCTTGATCCAAAATGCAACCATAAATATCAAAACTAAAAACAGACCATGTTTTAACTGCCTTTCCTAAGACTCTAAATTTCGGAAGAATGCCAGATTTTTATAATCACCAGGAAAAGAAAACGTTGAGTTAGTTCTCCTCCTTTCATCATCAAAGCACATTTTAGGTGTTGTATTTATCAAGAATCTTGCAATAAATGAAATCCAGCTTAAACTAAATTAAGCAAAATGCAAATAGACTCAGCGGGGAAGTAGTTCCCCTCTGTTTCTGTGTCTCTCTGTCTCTGTCTCTCTCTCTCTCTTTGTCTCTCTCCATCTCTTGTCTCTGCTTCCCCCTCTGTTGCCTTTATTCTCAGGCCGACTGTCTACATGTAACAAAATGATGTCCTATAAGAGCTTTAGCTTACATATTAAGCTGACAGACATCAGAGAGAAAAAGAGCCTCTTTACCAATAGCTCAAGAAAATGTGTCCTGGGGACTTTGATAGTCCCAACCAATAGGAACACATCTGTCTTTTCCTGACTCAATCAATGTGGCTAGGGGGGAAATGATATACTGTGATTGGCCAGGGCTGGATCACATGCTGTCACTGTGGTATTTG
The DNA here is from genome assembly GCF_008692025.1 of Phocoena sinus. Lineage (NCBI taxonomy): Eukaryota > Metazoa > Chordata > Mammalia > Artiodactyla > Phocoenidae > Phocoena > Phocoena sinus. Next base: position 81,498,555 of record NC_045767.1, read on the forward strand.
AGGGAAAGCCACTTAGAATCCTCAAATAATAATAAGTTCTCTTTTAAAAAAACATAAACAGCAGAGGGAGGGAAAAGAAGGTCATTGTACCTACCAATGTCTTCACTATGGACTATAAATAGCTGCTTGTTCCTAATGTGAAAATTCCCACTATGATGAAAGTATGTACTGACATGAAATATAACTAAAAATTGAATACTATTGCTCTTCTCTGGAAGGGTTTGCTCCATTTCAGATGAAAGAATAATGAGTAAGTGTGTGAATGAATGAATGAGTGAGTGATGAAACTTGGACTCATCTTCTCTTGAAGAACTTCAAGGTCAAACCGACCATTTGTCAATTCTTAAAAGAAGTATAATCAACCAGGGGTTGAAGTCACTACCTGACCAGTGTGTATCCATACTCCTGAAACAGGCCCAGACCCAGTAAAGCTAACAGAGACAATTTAGGCCTGAGGAACTGATCAGGTTTCAACAGCAAAGTTCTCTAGAACATGGATGTTAAAATCTTTTAAAATATCCCGTTAAAGACAAGGAAGTCATAATCTGATGGCTCTCTTGAAACTTGTGTATCCCTGGATTTTGTAAATGGTCTCACTTTTCAATGAACTAAAATTCCAATCACAACAGACATTTACCAATAAAATTCCTGATTATTTAACTTAATCAACACAGAACATTCAATCATTCATTTGTCCAATTTTTATAATGTTGCTTTGAGCAAGTCACAAGTCACTTATTTTTTTAGATATTCCCCATTCTTCCTCCCAATACCTAGCTCTTTACCTTCTCTTTCCTCTCCTCATCCTCTCCGAATTCCATACTAAACACTCCAGGTTGAATGAATCTATTTGCTTGGTAAACACAGCACTCAATTTTAGCATTTATTTTATTAATTTGTAATTATGGATATGTGTGTGGGCATTTTCTCTATTAGATGATAAATATATTGAGAACATAGCCCCATTAATAATTATATCTCTAATTCCAAGTCTAGTGGAAGACTAGCAGTTATTCAGTAAAATAATTGAGTTTATTTCCAAATTTTCAAATGGAAGTACCTATGTGTACTTGGAACAAAATCAATTTTAATTTAGAAAGAATAGGAAGGCTTCATAAGGATTCTGACTGAGATTTCTTTGTACTTTTAAGGACCCTAGAAATTACTTGCTATGATTTGAAATTCAAAATGTAAGACTTTTCTTTCCCTGATATGTGTAAGAAGCCATGTTTTTTTCTCTCTCTCTAAGAGAAAAAGAAAAATAGTATTTTTTGTGGACAAAGGCAAAAGTGAAGAGTAGAGAATGAGACAGATTCTTAAACGGTCACATGCAAAAATTTTACATTTGATGGATGTTTACATATTTTCACTTTGGAGTCAGTTTGATCCTGTATGAAGTGAGAAGGAAAGATACTGTTATCTTTACCTAACAAATCAGTAACTAGAAAATTAAGTAACTGGAAAGTTAAGGAACTAGGGCAAGTTCATGAATCAAGTTAATACATGAGTTCAGCGCGTTATATGGAGTGGGATTATAATTACAGTAACATATTTCAATCTCCTTCACTTATTATTACATTACCTTTGACCAGAAGCATCACTCCTTTAAGCATCATTTTTTTCATTTTGAAACAGGGATTAAATAGCACCCACCTGATAAAAGTCCTGGTGAGGAAAAGGAAAGAATGCATGGAAAGCACTGCTCACTGGAAAGTTTTGTTTTGCAGCCACTTCAGCAGTTCTCTCTGACTTTACCCTGCCAACCTGCCTCGTTTAAGAAAATGTTTGCTTAGAAAAGTCAGAGCAAAAGTGGAAAATAACCATATGTTGAACTTGCTGAGATGTAAGGAGAAAGGCGCTAGAAAAAACTTTGACAATTCATTCTGCAGACCAACAAGAAGTGTTACTGGTTGAAAATGGATTGATTGCCATAAGAGAAAGGGCTTGTGGCTCAAGGTGGTGAAGCAGCCTCAGGGCACGATGGACAGGAAGAGAATGTATAAATACCAAACACCATTTCTCCATGAGATATTTGAAGAGAGGACAATTGAAAAATTAGCTAAGACCTATACTAGCCAATACAAGTAAATTTTGCAGCCTCATAAAAATTTTCTATATTGAAATGCTAGTTTTAAGGACTTAGACACTAAAGTACATATTTTAAGGAAAAACTGCTGGTGATATTGGTGCATATTTCATATGCAAATTGCTGGATATTTACAGACTTCTAAAATTTGAAACCAAAAATTTACTGAAGACACTTATATTAGGTGTGAGGAGAAACTGTGTAAGCTAAGTATTATAAAGTCTGGGTTAGCAATTTAGACAATTTGTCAGAGTCCTTTCAGGCCCATAAGTGTTACAACTTTCTATTTCATCTAATATTCAACAAATATTAACTTTAGATTCATTCTAGTTCTCATGAATCAACAATTCAACCATTTTAAAAAGATAATACAGATTTTTTTTTGGGGGGGGGGGGCACACAGCAAGACTTGCAGTTCCCTGACCAGGGATGGAACCCGAGCCCCCTGCAGTAGAAGTACAGAGTCTTAACCACAGGACCACCAGAGAAGTCCCAATACAGATATTTTAAATGTTTGTTAGAGTTTATTCATATGATGTTCTTGCTCTAACTGGAAAAAATTTAATATAGTAAATAACATGATCGTCCTAATATTTGCATTTTGATATTTACCTGAACAAGAGTATATATCTCTGAAATGAGAGGTAAGAGGTAGTTCCTTAGCATGGTCCCTAAAATCAAAGAGTCCTTTAGGAAGAAAATGTAATTGAAGAACAGAAACCAATATCTCTGATATCTTATTATAGTTATTACTATTATTTTTTTAAGAAAACTGTTGGTTCCCCCTTCCTATAATTATTAATAATGTAATGAATTCTAAAATTAATAATATGCAAAAGCTCCTGGTATCTTGCACACTTCCAAGGCCCATGATCACAAATAATGCTATCTTTGCACCACCAAACATCGTACCTTGTGCAATTCAGTTCTTTTGAGCTGCACTATCTGATACTGTGCAGAGGAAGAAAAGTTGTGAGAAATGAAGAAGAAAAACTTGTCACAAGAGGCCAAGAAGATACATATAATAAACTTGAGAGGAAAAGGGCGTGGGGGGGGAAGTCACATGGGGTAGAGTAGCATGAAGAGAGAGGGATATTTTCCGATGTTGGGTGGTGAAGGTAACTGAAAGCGGAGTGAGAAAAGATTATGACTATATATTGAGTTTTTATTAGAGGAAGCTTTATCATTCAGACACTGGAATTCTCTGGACATATAGGTCCAAGAATCAAAAGAGTTACATTTGGGTAGCTCATCTAAAACTCTGAAGTAATCCTGGGATAAAAATCAGAACTGCTAGGATTTAAAATAATAATGCAGTCAACTTTCTCTGAATTAGAAAGTCAAAAAACCATTATGAAGATGACAGTACAATGAAGTCAAGGGTTCAAAGTTGAGAAACGTATCTATTTAGAAGTGGATATACAAGCCATAGATCCAAACAAATGGGGCCCTACAAATAAGTCTGCTAAATTGAGGAAACAAAAAATATTCCCTTAAGAAGTGTTGAAATGGGATATAGTCTTGGCCAGCCCACTGCCATGTACATCCACACATCCCCATATTCAGTTTCTTAAGAAATTGGAGTCCTTATTAGAAGAGTTCTAAGTTCACCTTGCATGGTGAAGCGAGTAGCTCCTTCCCATCTCTCCATGGTCAATACCAAAGTTTTGAAGGGCTTGATGCTAACAAGGGACTTCGAATTTAAAAAACATTTTGAATTATCTACGTATGTTATTTGCCAAAAGAATTTGGAAAATAGGCAAGAAATAATATTTTATGAAGTGAATAAAATTCTGAGCCATAATTGACGTTGCATAGAAATGTAAAATATTACAGGCAGAGAAAGGCCACTATTTTTAATTAGTCTTCAAGCCAGTTTTGCATTGGGACTTAAAACTGTAAAGAATAGCATATGTATAAAGGGACTAACTCACTGCTCTAGAACAGGGTAGGCAAACATGGCCCACTACATGCTTGGTGTGGGTTTTTTTGTTTGTTTTTTGTTTTAACCACTAACGAGAATGGGTATTATTTTTAAGTGGTTGTAAAAAAATATCAAAAAAAGAATTATATTTGGTGACACGTGAAAATTATTTGAAAGTGAAGTTTTAAGATCCACTGTAAAGTTTTATTGTGACACAGTCACATTCATTTACGTATTGTCTATGGTTGGTTTCATACCGCAAGGCCATAGTGGAAAAGTTGGGGCAGAGACCATATAAGGGCTGTACCACCTAAAATTTTTATTAGCTGACCCTTTATAGAAAAAGTTTGCCAACCAGTATGCCGGAACAAGAATAGAATAGAAGACACCTCTGCCTCTGCCAATTTCATAAATGGACACAAAGCCAGGGGAAATATATTCGGTCCCCTGGATAAGCTATCCCAACTCTAGTGGACAGCTCCACAAGGAACAATAGAACAAGACATGGAGGCTCAGAAGTAAGTTAAAATGGTAGTGATTTGGAGTAAAGAATTCATACCTTCTGTTGAAATCCATTGTTCTTTCAAAATCTCCTAGATTTTCATTGTTGGTGAAGCAAAAGGAAAATGAGGACACATAAGAAGCTATCAGGGGATCCAGATCAACTAAAACTCAAACTGAAGTGCGGGGATGAATCTGATAAACCAGAAGTGGTATAAATGTCTCTGCCTTTAAAAGATGAAAGATCCCAAAGGGCTGAAATAAAGTTTCCCTTCTTAATCAGTGGACTTCGCTAGTTACAGGTTAGGACTGGACCTAAGAAGAATTACTGTGCTTGCATTCAGAACTCAGTTGGGAATCGGTCACACATTTGCTCTGGTTTTGGCAAAAAAGAATATCTTTCAGTGGTAAATAACTATTAATATCATTATAAAGTAAGCAGAATTTATTTTTCAAACTACTGTTAAGTGACACCTAGAAAGTACAGGAAATAAATAGTAAATGCCCTTCCCCCGGCCTAAAGTAGAGGAGTGGGACTGTGATAAACCCAACAAGGCTCTGCTTGGCAGTGTTTCTGGAGTTCTTCCAGATAAATTACACAGCACTCGCTAAGCCCTCCTCCTCTGCCCCCAGTAAAAGAATGAAAAGAAAGGGAGTTAGTGTGTGATAGATTGTCAATACAAGGATCATCTGAAAGTCCCATTTACATATCAGATTTGCCTTTGAAGGCATCTCTGAAGATTGACCAGGGTAAACGTGTTAAAAGAGTAAAATTTTTAACTCATAAATTTCCCAGTTGTTTCTACCTTGCTAAATACAGAGAATGTACATTTTCTCCCTGATGAAATGTGTCTTTGTCAGAATATCATGATGCTGAATCAGATAGTAGTCAGAAAGAAGAAATAGATGGAGCAAGAAAAGCCTTTTTGTGAGATGCTAAGATTACCTACATAATAAAAGTAATTATAGACCGGAAAATAAATCAGGAAGAAAAATCTTCATTGATTGGGAGATACTGAAAAATGGGGTTTATTATCACTTATTTACACTCAAATATATTTTGAGGCATTGGTTTTAGAGAAAGACAGACTCCAAAGCAAAATATAGTAGAAGAGAAAAGAGAAAATGAATAGTCCCCAAATTTGGATATCAGAAGTATCACTACGTTTAGTTTTTCTGCATACCTATTTGAATAGGACCATGAATAAGATGAGATCAGGAGTTCTAGGATTCATAAAGATTGTGATATATTTTTATCATGTAGAGCACATATTCAATAGGTGATTGCTGCATTTGACCTTTTATTTGGAATAGTATTTCGTTCACAGGGGATGAATCAGATTGAAAACCTGGGTAACCAGCCGTAGAATTTCACTGCACCCTAAAGATTGTTGGTTACCGGCTTTAGGCATGCCATCTTGGATATCCCTTTGCTTTTATATTAGTGTTGACAAATCATTTTTCCATAACTTTCCCCCCGAATTTGTAAACATTTCACCATAAATCCTCATTTTTGAGATGACACAATACTATTCACTTTTCTAGAAGGCCAATAGACTCAATTTTTCTCTACTCTTGAGAATATCTTGACAGCATATTTCCCTCTTATGCTCTAAAAGGAAGATAAATAAATCAACGCACAGTGAAATATTTATGTGCTTAACATCCTTTCTAATGCATTATCAAAGTATCTGTTAGCACCACGTAAATAAAAGTTTAAAACATCGTGTTTCTCTAATCAGGCAAAACGTGTCACAAAATCTTTAAAACGTAAAGGACTAGCACATTTGGGGTGAAATTTTGATGCACTGGTGCAGAAATCAGACAAAATTGACTCCAATCCGACCTCCCACAAGTGAGGAAATAATTTATGCTCAAAGATTGAACACTTTTTTGTCAACGTGGAAAATACTGTTTTAAAAAGTGCCTTTCAGAGATATTCTGCTACTGAGTAGGAAGGTAAATTTTTGTGAAGAGCAAACATATTCAAGAGAATGACTTTTGATGAGTGGCAATTACTTACTCCTCCACTGAAGAGAATTACTATGTCAAAGAATCAGTAAAACATATGTACTCATTCAATTCAACAATCGTTTATTATCTTCTTCATGGAAGGCAATGTATTAGGTGTTGAGGTATAAAGATGAGAAAACCACAGGCTAATGTGAAATAAATATGCCAGTTTCTCCACTATAATGCCAAATGTGCTAGAGAGTCACAGTGTGTTATTGGGGAGGGAGAAAAATTATGCTGACTGTGTGACTGAGGACCACTTCATGCCACATGTGGGTTTAAGCTGGGACTTCAAGGATTGTAACTAGTTGTGATAACATGGAGGGAATGTGGGAAAAAATTGAGCAAAAGTAGAAAAGTTCACTGGGAATGAGGTAGGAAGGAGAGGTGTGAGTGAATAGACTAGAGGAACTAATTTCAAAGACACTTCAGAGATAGAATTAATAGAGCATACGGCATAGTGACATAAGATTTGGGTAAGAGAGTCAAAGGTAAGTTGATTCTGCTTTGAGCATATTATATTTAGGTTGGCTATAGGACATTCAGCTAGAATAACCAGCAAGCAGTTTAAAATCCTAGTCTCGGGAACACAGGAGAAGCTTCAGTCAGTTATTCATTCAATGAATAGATATTGAGTATAATGTATATATCAGGCACTGTAGTAGAAACAGAAAGTATAAAAATTAATTAATATGACCCCACTCTTTAGCAGCTTCAAATCTAATGGTAGAGTTAAACCTATAAACACAAAACTACAAATCAATGTGAAGTGTGGGTCTCCTAAAAAATAGGAGTTGTCTACAAAGACCATAGAAGGGAAACGGGGGAGAGGGGAGACACAACTTCACCTGAGAAGAAGGGAAAGCTGGTATTAGGATTAAGGCAGGGCTACCTTTAGGAAAGGTGGACCCTGTCATCTTACTCTCTTTAGCCAGAACTCCTCTTTATGGACCTGGTTACATCCTGCTGGGAACTTGCGTAGTGATACCACTCGACATAATGCTCCTGCATTTAATATATTTCTACACCCATCTTTATGTGAACTTCTGCACCTGCCACTTGCGATGAAAAGTTTTCTCATAAGACTAAGGTAGGTAACAGGACATTAAAGATAGATATTATTTCAAATATAGAGCTTCTTTCCCCCTTGAACTCCAAATTTGTACATATAGCTATTTGTTATCTTTACTTGATCGCAAACTTATGATATTCAAAACAAATTTGCTAATAAACCTTCCTACCTCTCACCTTGCAAAACCATTTGCTTCTCTCTCAAAATTCCTCATCTCAGTAAATGGCACCTTTGGTTCTCAGGGCAGCATTTAGGGTGACTTTTTAAAAATCTAATCTAGTTATTCTTCAGTTTAGGCTTTCCAACCTTCTCGAAGTAAAAGGTAAAGTCCTCACAATAAACCCTTCTGATCTCCTCTCTGGAATCACTCCAAGCAGACACTCACACTTCCCTGGTATTTCTCAAATACAATCGGTATATTCCCATCTCAGGGCCTTTGTACTTGCTATTTCCTCTGCATCACATGTTCTTTCCTCAGACATCCTTATACTTTGCTCTCTTCCCTCAGTCAACAATTTACTTAAGTTTCTTGTTTTCATCAGACAGAACCTACTGACGTCACACTGTCTAAAAGTTTAATCTCATTCCTCACACGTGCATACATGCAATATACTTCCTCTACTTTTCTTTATCTGTCTTACTTTTCAATACTTTCCACTAGAATTTAACTTCCATGAGGTCAGAGTTTTGTTCATTTTTTTTCACTCTTATATCCTCTGTACCTAAAACAGTGCCAGAAACATAGGAGGTGACCAAAAAATATACCAAATTAATACTTTAAAGCTGAATGAATTGTAACCCTTGAATAATTGCTAAATGTATTCCTTTAATAGGAAGGAAGGAGGAAAGGAAGGAAGGAGGAAGAAAGGAAAGAAAGATGGAAGGAAGAGAGGAAATTAGGATAGAAGGGAGGGATGGGGGAGGAATGGGAGAAGGGGAAGAGGAAGAGGAAAAAAAGGAAAAGAACAAAGAGAGGGAAAATAGACAATGCATTTTCCCAGACAATTTACAGGGTATCCATGCAAGATACTTTTTCACATTAGGAGAGTCTCACTCTCAGATCTTCCTGTCAGAGCTTAAACTGAATGTTGGACCAAATTATCAGAGATGTTTTGCCTAGGATTAGTTAGCTTCTCTGTAACACTGGACTTTTCTCAATTACCAAAGTAGAAGTAATCACTCCATTTTTCATTTTTCTTAACATTATTTTGTGTATAAGCCTCTGATTGTACTGCCGGAAACTAGAAAAAGTGATTTCATATTTTCAGTTGCTTCTGCCTGACTGTGAAATAAAGAGGGCCATGGTAGTGTTTCATTTCTCTTTGATCCCCAGTCTAGCATACTACCTAATATGTAATAAGTCCTCAATAAAGTTGACTGAATTTAATTGTGTGGACAATAAGGAAATATAAAGAGCAACCTTAGAAGTACAAACTTACTCAAAATTAACTGTAATAGGCACCTCTAACCCTCCTTCCCCATCCTGTCCTTTCAGTATGGTCAGATTTGAATGAGTGATGAAATAAACACACACACACACATTTATTTTTTCCTATGTAGCCATGGCCCCAAGTTTTCAGTCTTCCAGGTCACCCTTCAACCTACCCTTAAATTTAAACATTACTTACCTAGAGCCTATACCTTGCTGACTGTGAGAAATCCAGTCCCTTCCGCTAGTACTTTTGGTATTTTTGGCTCATTTCCTCTGACCAGTACATGCCTAATTACTCAAAAATTTGTGGGTCTCTTTGATTCACTTCCACTACAAAATACACATACCTACCTCTACCTCTATCTTTTAAATTACCACTCATCTGAGACCTTTGAATTGAACATTCTAAGTATTTAAAAATAACATAATAAAAATTAAAATTAATCCTTAAGTCTGAAAGATCTCCCCTTACTCCTCGGCCCTAGTGGTTACCCTTCCCCTTCACCCAGATTTGTCACCATGGTCATAGGGCTCACCTCTTAAACTAGAGACCTCTTCATAAATTGTCTCTTCATTAAGTCCCCAGACTCCATATATGGTCTGAGTCCTCAGATAACATAATAATTATCTGTACAGCGATATCCCTACTTAAAACAATTCCATTATGAAACAGATTTATTTAGCATCCTAGCCTGAAACATTTGCTTTTGGATTATTCTCAATTTGGGTGTCTCTGTAGAAAAATGAAATTATATTTTTGGTATTTATCTAACATCTGCATGACTATAAATACTCTTAAAAGTCTTAGCTTCTAGAAACAAGGGAGAGTCTGTCACCAAAAATATATGGCTTCTATCCTTAGAGCCATTTGAAGTTCAGAAATATTAGAGTTCAGCCTCAAAACAATATATTAAATAAATCAATGTAAACAAAGGAATTAAAATAATTACTGTGTGAAGTGAGCATTGAGGACTCTACAACTTAGTACCAAGGAAAGTAGGACCATTTATAAATCTCCTCAGACACTCAGAAACTCATTCTGGGTCCTGGAATTATTTCAGTGAGCTAACTAAAACAATTTTTGATAATAATTGTTTCTGAGTACTTATAAGGGTATAAACCTGACTGTCCAATGAATAAATGGCGACAATTTTAATTTTGAACTGAATTTGTTTTCCTAACATTTCTATTTACCAAAACTTTCCATTAAATAATAATTGCTTTGGGTTATATTTTGAGAATTGCATGCTCATACCTTGTGGCCAGTTGCTTTGCTTAAATGTGTTTACATCTTCACAGCCCTTCAAGGTGGGTCTTTTCTATTTTTTTTTCAGGGGAACACAGATAAGAAAATAGATTTAATGGCTCTGTAGCTCATGCTCTCAGTCCACTATACTACACTGCTCCAAAGAGAATGAATATAATAAACCATTTATTTCTCTGATTCTTGCAATATTGAAGAATCCCATGAAGTTAAGAATAACACAAAGGATAGCCTGAAGGTAATTGTAGTGCAAACACGTATTAATTACAACTATGAGACATTTTTATTACTCAGGATTACCACATTCTGTCATCCGAATGACCTCTTGCCTATTCTTTCAAAACATATTTACAAATATGTTTTTACATTTACAGAACACATTATCTATACTTTTTACTTAAGTGTTTTCTTAGTGTACTATAACTGCAGAATTTTGCACATTTCCTAAAAGTATATTAATTATCCTATTGACTGAGTTTGTTCAGAGAATTCATTTATCCTAGTATGTAACCATCATTTTTTTTTTTTTTTTTTTTTGCGGTACGCGGGCCTCTCACTGTTGTGGCCTCTCCCGTTGCGGAGCACAGGCTCTGGACGCGCAGGCTCAGCGGCCATGGCTCACGGGCCCAGCCGTTCCGCGGCATGTGGGATCTTCCCGGACCGGGGCACGAGTCCGTGTCCCCTGCATCGGCAGGCGGACTCTCAACCACTGCGCCACCAGGGAAGCCCTAATCATCATTTTTTAAATAGTTGCCTGCTTTCTAAATACAATTAGAAGTATTTTTATTATTAAAAGAGGCTTCAATTTAATGTGTCAAAACTGAAAATTTTCAAAATCTCAGTCTTAAAATGTCAACATCATTTTATGCATATGTATCTTTGACTATAAATATTCACTTTTTAAATATCGTAAATTATATATAAACAAATGAATTAAAACCCAACACAACCATATCTAACAAAACCAGCATTTCTGATAAGTTATACAGCACAAATTACCAAGAGATGTCTTCGTGAAATCACTTTAGTGAGCTGTGAGATTATATAAACAATTAAATCATTGCTCACTATTATCATTGCAATTAGGCATTTGTTATTCAAAGATTTTTACAAACATAATAGCGATGTCTGCTTTCAAGTGGAATGGAGCAGCTTGCAACTGATCAGTTCTTCACTTAGAGCAATCAGAAAAGCTGGATAAATGGAAAATTCAGAGAGCTACTTAGACAATGAGAATCAGAAGAGCTAAAATTCCAGAGAGAGAGAAGAACTTTGAAAAGTTAAGTTTACCTCTATAGCCATTTTTACCCTGGAGCATTTGCCAATTATGAGTGTGGGAGGGACCTTGAATAGGGTAGATATCACTTCCGTGATTAGGTTACATTGACTTTAAGGAAGAGATTACTGTTGATGGGCTAAGCCATTCCTGGTGAGAGATTCCAGATGTGAGAGGTACTGAGGTAGATTCTCCTTTGCTGTGTTTGAAAATGGAGCGGGGCACATGACAGGGCACAGCAGGCAGTGTTTAAGAGCTAAGAGTAACCCCTGGCCAACACACAACAAAAAGATGGGGACCTCAGTCCTATAGCCCCAAGGAACTGGATTTTCACAATGGCCTGAATGAGCTTGAAACCTGATCCTTCCTTAGTCAACTCTTCAGAGATCACACAACCTAGTTGATACAATGGCAGCCTGGTGAAACTGTGAGCAGAGAACTGTCATGCCATGCCCAGTCATCTGACCTACAGAAATATAACCCGGTAAGTGGGTGCTGTTTTAAGCTGCTAATTTTTTGGTAATTTGTTACGCAGAAATTCTAAGCAAAGTAGAAGGCTGAGAATCTGCTAATTATACTGATGAAGAACCATTGCACGGAGAAACCAAAAAAGCTTTTGGTGGAGATTTCCAGAAGCCTCAAACGTGTGACCAGTTTGTGTGAGACAGGAAACTGAAAACTTAAACGGAAAACCTCTGAAAAGCAGATCCGATTTTTCAGCAGGTTTGTAAGATGGGTAATGTCCAATAAAACTCACTAGATTCTCAGTTGAAAATCCCAGAGGGTCAGGGGTGGACCACAAACAGACTGAACCTAACCAGGGCTAAAACCAGCCTCTACTCAGTTAAATCACTGATGGATTAAGGGACCACTCTCTTCAACTAATAGAAAGGGTAAACTCTCTCCAGAGAAAGATAACATCATCTACAATATCCAGCATTCAATCAAACATAGCTTATCATGCCAAAAGTCAGGACCATGTAGTTGAAAACAACAGATAATAAAATCAGATCCATCAGTGAAACAGACGGCAGTTATTTAACAAAAATCTTTAGCGTAACTGTTATCGATATGCTCTAGAAAGTTTGAAAACCATGACAAAAAAGTAAAGTGAAGAATTTCACCAGATAATTGAAGTACAAACAAACAAATCATATAGAAGTTCTGAACTGAAAAAACATGCAATACCTAAAGTAAAGCATTAATAAAGCATCATAGGTAGTCTTCTATTATCTAAGAAAATTCATGTCAGAGTTCTCTGAAATGAAAAAAAAAAGACCAAATAGTCATTACTCAGCTTAACTCATGGTATTTTTAATTTAAAAGTATAACTATGTAATTTTACAAAATAACACTTAAGAACCAATTTCCAAATTCCTAACAGCAAAAGGATCAACAGTGGTTGTTATTTAGATTCATGTCCAGCTCTACACTTGAGAAGGATTTAAATTTTTGTTCTTCAAATATGGAAAATAAAATAAAACACCAATTAACTGAGAGAATATCCAACCTTTAACATGCAAGTTATTGGAATTCTGGAGGCACAAGAATTCAAATATTGGTAAAGCTTAGGAAGTCCCATAAGTCTAAAGCTAAACTTCTCTGACGACTTCAGGTTGAATAGAAAAAGATTCAAAAGTTGTTTTGAAAGATATTCCTAATTACTGCTTTTTAAATTCATAAAGTATTGTCACAAGTGTCCTACTATGAAATGTCTTTAATTTGATTTCCCTCAGAAATGTGAGAAACTGAAAAGAAACTAGCCCAAAGATTAATCTTACTTCTTAATCCTTTGTTATAATCTGGTTATAAGGGAACTCAGAAAGTGCTTAACAATAAATAAGCAATTCCATGCATATCATATTCTGTTTGATCCAAGAAAACACAGATATTCGTTTACCAAGGTATTGATTCCATTTATATATTAATTATTTTTGTTTTGTTCTTAAATATAACATTGAAGATGTGTTTTGAACATGTGAACTAGGTAAAATGTCTTACATAGGGAATACAGGAACAACCATACACTAAAATGTTTTTCAATTCTACTTCAGAAAATTATACTACTCCAAAATGGTGTCAACTTTCTCTTGAAAGATTGTTTTTTATGAGAAAAATCTCCTTGTTGCAGGATTCTTAAGATAGTATACTGGTAATGAATATTAGCTATTATTATTTTGTTTTTTGTTTTTTTTGTGTCGTATGCGGGCTTCTCACTGCTGTGGCCCCTCCCGCCGCGGAGCACAGGCTCCGGACGCGCAGGCCCAGTGGCCATGGCCCACGGGCCCAGCCGCTCCGCGGCACGTGGGATCCTCCCGGACCGGGGCACGAACCCGCATCCCCTGAATCAGCAGGTGGACTCCCAACCACTGCACCACCAGGGAAGCCCAGCTATTATTATTGCAGGTATAAACTTATTAATGGACAAATAAAAAAGAAAAAAATATTACTCAAAGTCCCCCATTCTGGTTAAGAGAAATTTATTAACATTTATTAATTAGAGGACCATAATTTTATTTTTCTCAAAAAACAAAATATTTTGTCTGATCATAGTTAACTATATCCCACAGGGTTTTAAAATATACTTTACATAAAATAGTAAGAGATATCACAATAATCAAGTTAAAATCAAGTATAAAATCATTTTGGAAATCATAATGACAAATTTAGGCTAGTAATGCATTGGTTTATAGTAAATTATTATGAAATATATTCCAGATTTATTCGTATATATATAAATTATAATAAGCCTTTTACCCTTAAAAAATGAATATTCTCTTATACCCATTGTTGAATATTAGAGACAACTCTCCTGAAATGGGATAAAATGAACTCTTTCTTTTTTAGTAGTCATTAAAATGAAACAAACCTGTAAAACATTTGGGATCTGAGCTTTAGACATCACTATGAATTAGATTTTTTGAATTTTGGACCTTTTCAGTAATTCAACACTTGTATTTATTTCAAGGTTAGTCAGTATAAAATTTCACATTGGTATGTGAATGGTTTTTATTTCTGGTCTAGGTCTTAACTATGCACTACAGGTGTGTGCTAAAAATGACTTAGCAAAGAAAATAATATTGAGTCTTCCAGCTTCCCAGATTTTAATTGCTAAGTTGAAGAATGACTAATAAACACTAAATAAATGAGAAAAGATCCAAGAAATATAATACCCATATTTATCATGATTAAATTTGGGTTATGGTTTATGCTTACGTAACTTGTACCTGAGATGCCTGGGGCTTGCAGTCTACATTGTGTTACAGTAGGCAAGGCAAAGAAAGAATGACATTTTTGGTTGGCCTGGGCCCCCATTCAGCACTTGGGAAAAAATATTTCCTTAGATTTAACTTTACACAGATTAAAGAGAATGAGCTTTGGAATTGACAGATCTTTGTTCCAATTCTGCTCCAGCCCCTTGTTAGCTTTTAGAAATTAAACAAGTTTCTTAATTTATTTTAACCTTAGTTTCTTAATCCGTGAAGTGATATGCATTGTAGGTATTCTTGCCTATATAGGAATTGTAAGGGAGCAGGAAATTTCTCCCTCTACCCTCTTGAGTTCTTGTGGCTGGAGTAATAATACAGTTGACACAGACAGATTAACAGAAGAAAAAGAAACACATTTTAATTCATGCCCACAGAGTTCCCATAGAATTGGGACCTAAGAATTGGCCAAAGCAGGTAGCTTTTATACTTTTTAGACAAAGAAACAATAAATTTGTGAGGAAATGACAGGACAAAGAAACTTGGGTTTTGGGTGCTCAATTAGTGAAGAATCTATACAGAGTTTGGGTTTAGAGTAGTAAACTAAAGAAGTAACAAGGGGGCTTCCCTGGTGGCGCAGTAGTTGAGAGTCCGCCTGCCGATGCAGGGGACACGGGTTCGTGCCCCGGTCCGGGAGGATCTCACATGCCTCAGAGCAGCTGGGCATGTGAGCCATGGCCGCTGAGCCTGTGCGTCAGGAGCCTGTGCTCTGCAACGGGAGAGGCCGCAGCAGTGGGAGGCCCGCGTACCGCAAAAAAAAAAAAGAAGTAACAAGGTTTGTTTATACAGGCTTTTCAGCTCTGGATTCCCCATCTCTGGTGATAAGGGGTCCTTCTCCCTCCAGATGCAGGGAGTGCACCTTTCATATAAGAGATTTATGTCCTGCTTTCAGGGGGACAAAGTAGGATCAGCGTTCCCTTCTTTCATTGGCAGCTTCTCGAGAAACTTCAATTCGAAATAATAAATATGCCATTTGTGGCACATGTTGGGGTGACCTGCCCTGAGCCCCAATAGAATATAAATATATATTTAAAACTTTTGGCTCTTAGGCATTCAATAGATGGTAGATATTCCTGGATGGCATGATCCTGTACTGGCAAGTATTCTATTCAGTAGTTCAAAAGAGTTAATTAACACAAAACAACGTTAATCAAATATGAGGTATGTGTAAAATGACTAAAACTAAAATTCATGGTATGCTCTGCCTCTTTGAATCAAATCCCACAATAAACATTTCTCATCTAGCTAATACACAAGTATTGTGATGAATTTCTCAACAGTTGCTTTCATACTGAGCCCTGCCAGGTCTTGTCCTGAATGTGACTCTTACTTAAGCACTCAAGACAATTTTGCCTAGAGCACATTTCAGCCTTAGATGAGGGAAGCCTCTCTATTCATAATATTGCTAGATTCTTTTCTTTGCTCTTTTTAAAGCAATTCTTGCTGATGAAAATTAGAAAGTGTGATGCGTGTGTAAGTGTATTTCTCCTTTCCAGCCTCCTCTATCACAAATGCCAGTCCTTACCTTCCCTTTCAAGGGGAATTCTTATTTTCCTCAATGCTTTTTTAATGCATACTTTGAGGTATATGTGACTTTATTTCTCTCTTGGTCTTTATATCCCATTGGAAATTCATTTTCCAGATTAAGAATCCATACAAAAGAACCACACAATTTCTAGGGAATATCATAAATGCACTTATTGAAATTATGTAAGATATGTGTTATTGCTAAATCTGACTCACTGAGATTCAGTTAAAAAGTCAACTCCACCATTAAAGTTTCCCTCATCAGCTCTGCCCTCCTCACAACTCCAATTGTAATTTATAACACTTTCAGTTCACATCGTACTTGGACTTATAGTTTTGTATGTACATGGCTTCATTTTTTAAGCATGTGGGAACAGCATGAGGAAGTAGAAAGATCATGGACTTTGCATATTACACAAACTCAGGGTGAAATTCCAGCCTCACAATTACTGCCCCGTGTGGCCTTAAAAGTTACCTTAATCTCGCTCAATCGCTTACTTACTGTCTGACGCTTAATCTCTCTGTGTCCCAGTTTTCTCACCTATAAAATGCAGGTAACAATACTTTTTAGTTAAGATACAAGTATTATGATGACTAAATCAGATATTTCATGTTAAGTGTTTAGAACAGTTACTGGTACATGGTAAGTGCAATAAAATATTAAATTTTATAATAAAAATATATCATAAAATTATCATTATTATCAAACTCTCTAAATTTTAATTTTCATAATATGTATAATCATACTTTCTTTTCAGGGATGTTGTATGAGTTAAATGTGATATTTTATGAAAAGAACACCTAGAATATTTTCTGACAACTAATGTGTATTTTGTAAATAGTGGTCTATCTTCTACCTCAAAATCTAGCTTTCTTCAGAATAGATAGAATGTTTTGCTCATTTTTGAAATTCTTAAATCCTTTTATACATAATTGAATCCCAATAAATATTTGTTGAATTAATTAAATCAAATAGAGTCAAATAGAATTAAATTGAATAGCATTATACCAAATAAATTTTTGTTGGTAAGGCTAGATGTTATCAGCAGTCTTCAGTGGTTTATCATTTCTGATTCTGAGAATTTGCAGAAACTGACAAATGGTACTCACATTTGCTATTCACTTGTAAATAATTTGAAGATTCCCCCCTTTCTCCAGACATCTGGAGAAATCTATCTTATTCTTAAATCTAAAGAAAATAATCTGTTGAAATTCTCAGAGAATTTAAATGAAAAATATGCTATATATTCTACATCAAAATCCAGAAATGCCTAAAGGGAAAATGAAAAGTTTGTTTCACTATCAAGTGAAGAAACTTTAACACATTTAGCAAACAATTGTTGAATGCATATTATATTTACTTCAGGGATAGACATGGCCTGCAACAAAGACATTTAAGAAATGATCATTTTATATTTTTAATAAGTAACAGTATTTTAAGTGAAATAAGGCACGCAACTGAATGAATATAAGATGAAAAAATTGTTGATACCTATGGTACATATGGAACAAAGTACTTAATGAATTCTGAAAATAAGAGTATTTCTAGCTGAAAAATAAGAAAAGACTAAAACAAGGTAGTATCTGAGTTAAGTCTTAAAGGAGATGTAAATGTGTTGATAAGTCAAGATGGAGAGAAGAGTACAATCATACTTTCCAGAGTGAAGATAGTCTTAGTGGGTTCAAATATATCCTGAAAAAGTTAGGTTCCTCTGGTACCTATAAATGTGACCTTATTTGGAAATAGGATTTTTGCAGTCGTAATCAAGTTAAGATGAAGTCATACTGGATTAGGGTGGGCCCTATATCCAATGGTTAGTCTCCTTATAATGAGACAAAGATTTGGAGACACCCAGACACACAGGGAATAAAGCCATGTGACTATGGAGGAAAAGATTGGAGTGATGCACCTACAAGCCAAGGAACACCAAGGATTGCCAGCATCCATCAGAAGCAAAGAAGAGGCAAGGAAAGTTTCTTCCCTAGAGCCTTCAGAGGGAGCCTGACCCTGCTGACAGCTTGATTTCAGACTTCAGAACTGTGAGACAAATTTCTATTGCTTTTTTTTTGCAACACTCGGGCCTCTCACTGTTGTGGCCTCTCCGGTTGCGGAGCACAGGCTCCAGATGCGCAGGCTCAGGGGCCATGGCTCACGGGCCCAGCCGCTCCGCAGCATGTGGGATCCTCCCGGACCGGGGCACGAACCCGTGTCCCCTGCATCGGCAGGCGGACTCTCAACTACTGCACCACCAGGGAAGCCCCAAATTTCTATTGTTTTAAGCCACCAAGCGGTGGTAATTGGTTATGGAAACTCTAAGAAACTAATACAATGGTCAAAAAGGATGTTTTCCACAGTTTACCCTTCTGTTGGAGTGGGCTTTAATGAAAACAGTTTGAGATTTAATCCTAATTAAAATCTTGACTGTGTCATTTTTACTAGATGTGTAGCTTTGGGTAAATTAATTAACTTCCCCTAGCCTCAGCTTCACTACAAAAAGGATATGAAGATACCTACCATACAAGCTTTTCAGATTTTTTTGTGGCTCAATTAAGATAAAGTATATTTGTCATCTGATACATAGCAGACATTCAATCAACATTAACAGTAATAATGTTATTAGTGATGACTTTTATATAGGGGCCATTGCTGATTGCAATTACCAAGAGCACTGATGGAGTGATGATAATTAATAAAATAGATAACCTCAGACTTTAATTATACCTCATTTAAATTTACTTAAGATTTTGAAGATCTAAGATGTACCTGTGACTTTTAAAATCTTGAAAAGTCAACATTTTGTTTGAAAATAGATAAGCAAGTTACAGATACACGAGAAAATTTTTCTTTCTTTTTTGCATAATTACAATAGATATACCTGACTCTAAGCATCATATTTGATTGACATTGGTAGTAGTCAGATGATATGATTAAATAAATAATTGTTATTTTGTAACTGGATCAGCAATATGTTGGCATTATATTAAATAGTATTTGATATGGACACATTTCTTGGTACTATGTACAACTGTATAATGATGGATCACATAGTCCCAGGTTTGTTCATTTTTGATAAATAGAAGACAAACAGTACCATAAGCTTTATCGATGCTTCTCAAAATGAGGTTTGGAAGGTGTGTATAGCACAGTGCCAGGTGATACTTGACAGCTCCACAAGATAAACAGTGCACGTATTCCTGTAGGCTAAATTTTAGGGAGATTAAAAAGGGAATTAAATGTGTAATATCAAAGCAAGCACAGCAATGAACAAATAGTTAACAGTGCACAATCCAAAGCCAAAGAGCCTCAGTTCATTTTCTTGAGCCAATCATTAACTTTGTGAATTTGGGTGTGTCTTAATTTCTCTCATCTATAAAGTGGGGATAATCGTTAGTAAGACATATAATATGATTTTTTTTTTTTTTTGCGTTACGCGGGCCTCTCACTGTTGTGGCCTCTCCCATTGCAGAGCACAGGCTCCGGACACGCAGGCTCGGCGGCCATGGCTCACGGGCCTAGGCACACCGTGGCAGGTGGGATCCTCCCGGACCGGGGCACGAACCCGCGTCCCCTGCATCAGCAGGGGGACTCCCAACCACTGTGCCACCAGGGGAGCCCTAATATGATTATTAATTGAGCTAATACATGTAAGTCACTTAAAAGTATAGTGACTGGCACCAGAGTTGGATTTACCATGAAGCTGTAAACCTTAGCATTAGGGGTTGTTTTTTCCCTTTGCATTGCTCATTTCAAGCCTTGGGTGGCACCCTTGCAATGTTTTCACAGGCTCACATCTTTTTTATAAATATGCAAAAATAAAACATAATCACTTAAGACAGCTGTCTCTTTCCATTCTGATTCCCTCTGCATCAGCTTTCTTTCATGTCAAATGAGTTGGAGTAGCACTGGGCATTCAGAACCAGCTAGAGGTAAGCTGAGTTGGAGAGTTGTTGAATTTAGGCTTAGTAGAATAATTTGCATGTATAGCTAAGGTACTAGCTGTTTTGGTACTGACTGTTTTGGTGAACGAATGCATTCCAGCATTACTCCTAGCATGCTGTGCTGATGTGCCCAGTGTCATAATATGAAGGTATAGGATGAGAGGATAAACTCGTCCTGTAGCAAGGTGAACTTATCCTGCAGCACCTGGCAGTGGAAGTATGTGGGTAGTTGAGAAGAAACAAGGTTTGAAATGTATGCAGCCAGAAACTAAGTTCTAGAAAATTCTTCCAAGTCTTGTAGCTTATACATGAAATAAAATTCATAAAGATTTCCCCAAATTCGAAAGCAAAAAATTTACATGACATTATAAATAATGAGTTGTGATGCTATAAGAAGTTTTTCTAATGTCAGTATCATTAAAAAATAGTAATCAATCAGTTATGCTAGAAGGAAGACTAAATTATCTTTGTATTCTCTCTATAGAAAATGATATTTTATGATTCTTGCCACAAAAAGACAATCAAAGGGTATGAAGACAAAAAAAAGGAAAAGAAATAGTATAGAGGTGTGTTATGCATTTAATTAATAAAGACGTTTTATTTTTTTCTGGACTTTATGATCCTTGTGATATTTGCTGTGATTTCCCATTCTAAATAAATGTTCACGTACATACTTAATTTTATATACATAATTTTATATTCATTTCCTTAATGAACCAACGAAATCTTATAAGCTTCAGAATCTATAAAACCTGGATAGGGTTTATATTAACTATTAACTAATAAAACCACAGAGCCATTAAAAATGTGTATGGGAATATATTTAAATATACATACATACATATATATGAATATTTTAAATGCTCAATTTTTAAATGTAACCCTGAGAGTCCAAGGAAATTTATAGCTCACAGAGAGAGATCAAACTACCATCACCATGTATAATTTTGAGACCTACTCTTTCACTGAAACCATTCAGCGAACATATTGAGCTTTCACTAAGTGTTGAGTGGAATACAAATTGAGCACTTCACTGTCTCCATCTTCAAGGAGCAGAATATCTAGAGAGACAGAGAGTTGCTATAAGACAAATGAATGAGGATGATAGAAGGAAGAAAGGAAGGAAGGAAGGAAAGAAAGAAAGGAGGGAGGGAGGACAGAGAAAGAAAGGAAGTGTGGCAACATTTCTACTTCATTTTGCTTACTTGAGACCTTGGATTTTGTGATACCTCTTGTTATTTTCTGAGTGTTAGTCATCCTTATGTCATCCCCAAGAGAAATTAATCAAGAATAGTAAGCAAGAGACATTATGCAGTCCCAAGTAGTTAGAATGCAATATTTCCAGATATTTCTAAGTCAAAAGAGTGTTTCAGCAATGATGGCAAGCAAAAGAATGGTTCAGAAGAAAACAGTGAAATAAGAAAAATGGACATAGGTATTTTCCCTTTTATGTAACTGATGTTATCCTGGAAATTCAAAATTCATTTTTTGTAAAATCACTGAGAACTATTTCTCAATATAATATAGAAAATCCCTTTTTTCAAATGAAGATTCATTTTAATTATTTTTTAAATAGGCTAAAAAATAGCCAAGTGGGGGCTTCCCTGGTGGCGCAGTGGTTGAGAGTCCACCTGCCGATGCAGGGGATACGGGTTCGTGCCCTGGTCCGGGAAGATCCCACATGCTGCGGAGCGGCTGGGCCCGTGAGCCATGGCCGCTGAGCCTGTGCGTCCGGAGCCTGTGCTCTGCAATGGGAGAGGCCACAACAGTGAGAGGCCCACGTACCGCAAAAAAAAAAAAAAAGCCAAGTGACAAAAATAGGAAATCACCCTGAAAATATGGAAGCAAAGATAGTAAATTATAAAATTCAAGGGAAAAACTTTGGTGAAATAACATAAAGAAGTAAAAAAAACAGCATAGGAATCAAGTGTAACATCTTACTGGGTACCTCATCAGTGAGTTAAATAAAATCTTTGACATATGTTTGTTTTATATTTCCATGAAAGTCTTAATTTTATACTCTTAAAACCTATCCATCAAGATGCCTGATGGTTTCACATGACAGAAACTGGTAAAATGTGCTGCCAGGTGATTGCACGCAATAGATGGCTTAAGCCCAGGCATTTCTTTTCTTGTACTCTCAGAGGTGAATCACAAACATCAATAGAACTTTACTTTTCTATTTCTCTAGCTCTTGTTCTCTGCTAATTTTGTGTATTGTTTAGTTTTTGGTGTGCAGATAGCAGATAAATTATTACCCATTGGTGGCAGCAATGATTGATAATTTGGTTTTATGATTTGATCATTTAGTGATTTCTGAAACTAGATGAATAAATCATAGAGATTTATTCTCTGTTAAGTGAGAACTCACAGAGAATCTGGTTTGTTTGTTTTCTTTTATTTGTTTGTTTATTTTGAACTCAAATAATTTAAGAATGTCATGTCCACCAGCAAGGATAACAATTCTTTGTATATGGATTTCTCAGGCATTGTGTTTTTGTCTCTCCTGTGTCTCTTTACCTGTGATTAAAATTGTAGATTTTATGTTATAAGCTCATTGTATGTCCTGCATGTCTATGTGTCTGCAATTCATGAAGGCTTTTTTATTTTTTGTTACATTAGTGTGAAACATTTTTCTACTTCCAGAGAGTATTAATGATTGGAAAATAAGTTACTTAAAGGAGCTCTGCTCTAAATGGTTTATAGAGATAGATAAGTGAATATATAAATTAAATATTCCTAAAATTTCTAAAGAGTCAGAAAATTTAACTTCTAGTGTTTTAAATATGCTAGACTTAAAAAAAAGTCTTCTTACAGAAAATAACTCAGAACTGTTTTAAGAATCCAGGTTCGTATACTCAAGGCATACTTATATTATATGAATTTCGTAAATTAAGGTCAATCTATGGCAAACAAGACCATTTTATAATTTTCATTTAATGAAAACAATTATGCCTTTCCTCTTGACACAGTTTTCAAGTTTTCTCTATTTTAAGTATAATACAAGCATACATTTATTCTACTTGGTTTTGCTTTTCTTAATCAAATTTTACATTTTTTACTGATCAAATAAGATAATTTTACTCCTACATAATGTTTTTGGTCATTAAAATGTAACTTTGTATTCAACTAAATTGAATAGTTGTTCTTAAACTTTTGATTTCAAAAGCAGTTATATTTTGTAGTATGTCAACTTGACGATAATTTCCAAAATATTTTAAGGTAACTTAAAACCACAGATTGATATTCAGTTGAGTTAATTAATGGATAACCATTAGATACCTAACTAATTTTTAAGATAGAATACTGAAACATCAAACCATTGATTAATATGCATTACTTAAAGTTTATGTATTTTACTTATTTTTCTATGTTATAGATAAGCTGTATCATGGGGTGATGCTAATGAGTGTTCATTTTTGCCACTTTCAGGAATGTAAAAGGGATGTGTGGCTATCAAAAACTTTATTATGTATTTATTTTCACAAGCGCTGCTAATCTGTTAAAATGCTTTCATAAGAGGACAGTTTTCTATTATTCACTCTGCAATCTACTGTTTTCTCTGTGAAATAGAAGTTAGTTACTTTTGTTAAAAATGTATAATTAATGAGTAGTTGAGACAATATAGTGAGAATTCACCTTTTTTTGTATTTTTTTTAAAGGAAACATAGTAATTTGTCCCAAAGCAGGAGTTCTCACACTTGTTGGTCTTTGGATGCCTTCATATTCTTAGGAATTACTGAGGACCCCCAAGAGCTTGCATTCATGTGAGTTATACTTATCTATATTTACATATTAGAAATTAAAATGGATGATTTTTTATTTCTTTTAAGAGAGTAATGATGAATACATTGTATGTTGACAATAATATCTTAGTATAATTATGAAATTAATTTTTACCCAGTAGAGTCTCTAAAAGCTATCCTAAAGTAATGTATCAGTTTTAGAATATGAAAAAGCATAATAAAGAATGAAACTTGGAAGGCAAATTTTATTTTCTTAAATTATAATACCTTAATCTGAAAAGAAACTAAGAAATATGTTACCATTTTAGCAGTTTGTTTAATCCTGATTGGCTTGCTTCTTTGGTGTACTGATTAATATCTTCACCTACAATATGGAAGGTAATTCTTTACCTTTTGTGTAATCTGCCTGCATTGTAAAATTCTACGTTTTACCAGAATAATTTTCTGTGCTTTATGTTAACTTTATTAGATCCTTGATTATTTAAGAGGAAAAAGGAGCAAAACAAAAGTTACCACTTATCAAAGAATAAAGGTTCTTTAAATCCTGTTATCATCTATTTTTTTAATGCTTTATTATCACTCTAATTAAACGGTTAACCAAGTACTGTTCCTCAGGTAGCCATGATCCTTTTTAAACCGAGTGTCCAAATCTCTCTTAAAAACTTTTTAAAATGTATCTTTCAAAAATCAGGTCTTAAATGCAGAAAAATAAGATAAAACTTTAAGGATATTTTTATATCTAAATCTATCAGACTGGGACTTCCCTGGTGGTCCAGTAGTTGAGGCTCCACACTTCCACTGCAGGGGGCACATGTTTGATCCCTGGTGGGGGAACTAAAATCCCTCATGCTGCAGGGTGTGGACAAGAAAATAAAATAAAACTATCAGACTATATCAGAGGGTCCCTGGAAAATCACAAAGATTTGTTCTTTCACTTCTTAAAAAGAGATGCTAAAAGTATCTAATTAGGTTTGTTTGATGAGTTGCATAGGCAGACTTGTCAAATCAGAAGAGACACTCAGCCTTCCTTAGGTTAAATTGATATTGGTAAAATGTTATTAATATAAATATTCATAGTTTATGGGAAGTCTTGGGGTATTTGTTAATGCCCTTGCTTTCAATAGCATGTTTTAACCTCAGGAAAAACATTGATCAAAACTCTTATGGAATAGTTTTTCAAGTTTTCCTGCATTGTTCAGTCTTCTGGTAGTGCCTTATCTAATAATATTAGTCAATAACAATATAATGTTATCAGTCATAGTTTCAGTTATTACTTAAAATGTTTATAGACCACCACCTTACTTCTTTAGTTTGAATCTACCACCTTCTAGGCCAGTGATTCTCAAACGGTGACGCATATCAGACTAACCTAAGTGTAGGTCTTACTCCAGAGCTTACTTGATATTTTTGACATGCTCTTGATGTGTATTTTATGTTTCAGGATCATTATATGTTATATCTCAAAATTTTTTTCTTCTTATAAGAAAATTTCTATCTGTCTTTTAATAGTCAGATAAAACAGTCACTGACTTCTTTAAAAACAAAAAAGTTCAGTCTCCTTCAAGAAAGGATGCTCTCAAAGCCTTGTGGAAAAGGACTGTTCTAGGTACTTCACACTATTGACACTTCAACAAATAGCATGTTGGATACATGCCTCTGACCTGACATCATTTAGACCACATTTAGA
This sequence comes from Phocoena sinus, assembly GCF_008692025.1. Taxonomy (NCBI): domain Eukaryota; kingdom Metazoa; phylum Chordata; class Mammalia; order Artiodactyla; family Phocoenidae; genus Phocoena; species Phocoena sinus. Next base: position 81,524,288 of record NC_045767.1, read on the forward strand.
CTGTACCAGTGGACTAAGTCAGGATTTCTAGAACTCTTTTTAGCTGAGAAGCAGATGGCCTCATAAAAATGCTAACCCAATATCCAACAGAACAAGAATTAATTACATAGGACTGAATGAACTGATGAGGGAAATTTTAATATAGTTTATTTTAGGGAAGGGAATATTATTAATATTGCTTTAATGTTCTATTTCCTGAATGTATAAGAAAGTGTTTTCTCTTTGTTCAGCTATCTGAAACCCAGAACAATTGAGTAACCTCTGCTTTTGTAAATTGAGATGAAATATTTTAGATGATACCTAATTCTCACTGATTATCAAATTCAGAAACTCTTACTGCTTCTCTTTACTTTTATGCCAATATAGTTATTTGCATACATTTGATAAGAATGTCTTCCTTTTTACCAGGATATAATAGAACAAAATGATTGTACCACCATGGCCTTATCTCAAGAGTGTCATATTTGAGAACAATGCTCATTTAATCAGATATGACAAGCCGCTTTTGAGAAACAAAGCTGGCTTTATTATGGAGAAAATGGCTACAAAATTCTCCCAGGAAAACTGCCTGATACCTGGTTTGCAGGGCTCAGCCTTGCAGATAGTAAAGAAGGTTACTTCTAAGGTCAAGAACCTTAGAAAATTTGGGGCACTATGAGAAGAGAGAAAAATTACACAAGATTAGAGTTACTGCAGGTGAATGTAGTGGAGGGATTATCTTGGGGTTCATTTCCTTACCTTGGGCTAGTAAATAATAAAAGCTTTTATAAATCAAATGTGAGATTACTTATGAAAATTTCTAAGCAGACATTAGCCTTATAGTGTTTGTAATTGTTAGCTATTATATGGCTCATGATTTGCAAAAAGTCTAAAAAGGTCTATATGGTAAATTAATACTCTTACTGCACCTGTGTAAATAATCAGGCCAAACTAGTGGGACCAGACTTATTTTGTAATCATTCTTTGAGATTATCATGATTACAAGGTAAGGGGAAACTGTCAAGGAAAATTCTGAAAGACTTTGAAAGGTACCAGAAAGATTACTTGGTGTCTACAATGAAAATTGTCTATTGTCTAGAGCACAGCTTTCCAGGTTTTCTGACTCTAAGAAGTTTGTACTTTTCATTGTCCTTGACCTATTTTATAATTGTATAAGTCATAGAAAATCAATGTGAATGATTCTTGACCATGGAAGTACAAATTAATTGTGTTCAGTGGAATGAAATTGATTATTACTCTGTGGATATTGACCAGTTTTGCATCTATTAAGCAAATTTATTTGAATATTCACCATGGGCCTACATAAGATGTCTGCTCTTTGGATTCTCCTACAAACTGGTTGTAATGTCTTACTGGTTCCCTCATTACTTAATGAATTATGTAGAATTTTTGGCATGTGTTCATTTAAAATATAAGAAGTTATGATAGGTAGAATACTTGAATAAGTAGCAAGAAGAAAAGTATACTGCCACAGGTTCAATATTAAGCATCTTAAATATATTTAAAAGGTAAAGTGTATAATTAAGCCTTCATTTTGATCTCACAAACTCTATGAAGAGAGAAAAAGCTTAGATTTTAAAGTTTTATGTCAGCACATTTTATGTATCGTTATTTTCTATAACACTGGTTGGCCTAACTCTCAAAAATGGTTGTCATGAGCACTGTTCAGTCACATCGTTTCATTGATTTAAATTGGTTAAAAGGCACAACGTTTGCATTTCTGAAGCAGTGCAAAAGTTCTGTCACCTAAAAAAATGATATCTTTGACATGAGAAAAACCAAACTCTATATACTGAGTGGTGCACTCTTGAAGATAGATTTCTAAAAACTGACAATTTTTATCAGCCCATAAAATTTCATATCCTGCTCTTGCTTATCAGTGTCAGGACAATAAGGTACCCAATGTAGAGACCGTCAATGGTCTTAAGGAGAGCTATGCTAACACATCATTTATCAAAGTAATATAAAAAATATTAGTTTTAAAAAATGTTGATAAATATTTCATGCAAAAAGAAGTCTGTGTCAATTAAAATTTGAAAAGAAGATTCTCTATGAAAATTAGCATATTAGAAGTTCTGTGCACTCTTACCATTAAAAATCATACCTGTGAAGCTTTAAGTTTTCCAAACCTATGTGAGCATTTTCCCCAACAGATACCTATTAACAGCATGTGGAATAATATTCTTCAGAAAAATGGTTTAGGGTATGCTTTACTGTCATGAATTATAGATTGTCGATAAACTCTTGCTAAATCCCATAAAAATAAGGTATTTTTAATGATAGCAATTATAAATGCTTATAATAGAATTATAAATATAAACAAGAACAAATAGAAATATAAATCATATATAATCTCATCAAGCAGAGGTAAACACTTTTTAATATTTTGTGTCATTTTTGTATGTATTAGTAAGTTTATTTTTTTATTTTTTTATAAAAAAGAAGGAATCATCCTCCTTTCTTTTTTATATAAACCTCCAATTTTTCATTAAGCATATTACAAACATATTTCTAGGCTGTTAAATGTTTGAAAAAACTTTTAATGGCTTCAAGATATTCTATTTATGAATGTACCTTAATATTTAGATAAACCTTATCAATGGGCATTTAAATTGGTTTGTTTTTCATTATTATAAATTCCACCATGGACACCCTTATGGCTCTATCTTGAATACATCTATAATTACTTCTTTAGGATAAATTTCTAATCTAAGCATAGTAGATCAAAGAGTATGCAAAATTTTAGCACTCTTAATCTGTATAAGTGTTTGGCCTCCAGCCTCCATTGGGTCCTCCAAGCTGCAGACCTGTATTATGTTTGTATTGTACTATCAGCTCTCTTTCTAGTTTTTGAAGATGTTTAAAATCATCACCACTCTCTTCAAACCTTCAACTATATTCATTCTCAGCCAGCTGACTTTACATCCTTCTTTTGAGAGAAAATAGAACACATGCTTCCTCACCTAAAATAATTCTACATACTTATTTGCATCACTGTCTATCCTTTTCAGCTTCTCTCAAATTAAAATGTAAATCTTTGTCCTGCATCTTGGATTCCCTTCTTTTGTGTTTCTCAGAAGACCTTCATGTTCTCTATTCTGCATCGTCTCCCCACCTCTACTGATTACTTCACAACAAACAAAAAAACTCAGCACCATAGTCCACTCCAGCTACTACCTTATACTTCTCCCTCCACAATTAAATGTCTTCAAAATGTTTCTACTCATGGTTTTCATTTTCTTACCTCCACCTAAGTCTCATTGTACAAGTCTGACCCACCTCCACCTCACACACTGCTCTTGCCAAGGGCATGTTTTTACCAATAATTCTAGTGAAACTTATCATTTGGTCCTTATTTTACTTGCCCTCCCTGCAAAGTTTAGCACTCCTGATTACTCTGTTTTTGAAACATTCACTTTCTTAAGTTTCACGAAAGCATACTCTTCTATTGATGTTTTTCCTCCTACCTTTCTGACTCTGATCACTCTCATTTTACAGCTTCTTTTACTCTATACATGCTTCAAAGTAAATTATTTCTCAAGTACTGCACCAAGCTCTTTTTTCTTATCTTCTCTTTATTTATTTTTTGTTTTGGTTTGGTTTTTCTCTCCCGTACAACATACTGTCTCTAGGAAATATCATCTATATTCATGAGTTTGATCATCATCAATCTCATGTTTATCCTGTTTTACAGTACTAAGTATCTAATAATTTCCAAGTTACCAGCTACATCTTCACTCAAGTTACTTAACCTATCTCAACCTTAGTTTTCTCATCTGTAAAATGAGAATAAGAATTGTATATCCGCCATGGGTCACACTGTAAAGCATCAGTGAGATAATTTAAGTATTTTAGTACCTGGCAAAAAACAAGTGCTTAAAAAGTACCCTTTATTCCTCATCTATACTGTATTCAAAACAATTTTGGACAAAACATTATAATACTCAAGTAATTAGTGGGAAGAAAATCCTCAGTGAATAACAAAATAACACATTGATTATGTACATAAAAGTCTGTATTAGTTAAGGTTTGTACCTTTTAATCACTTTACCTATTTCTCTTATCCCTACCCCTTTTCCTTCTTCTAATCACCATTTAGTTCTCTGTATCTATGACTCTGCTTTTTTTTCTTTGTGGTACGCGGGCTTCTCACTGTTGTGGCCTCTCCCGTTGCAGAGCACAGGCTCCGGACGCGCAGGCTCAGTGGCCATGGCTCATGGGCCTGGTCGCTCCGCGGCATGTGGGATCTTCCCGGACCAGGGCACGAACCCGTGTGCCCTGCATCGGCTGGTGGACTGTCAACCATTGCACCAGGGAAGCCCCCTTGTATTAATTTTGAGTTTTGTTTGTTCTTCTTTTTCTAGTTCCTTTAGGTGTAAGTTTAAATTGTTTATTTGAGATTTTTCTTGTTTCCTGAGGTAGGCTTGTATCACTATAAACTTCCTTCTTAGAACAGCTTTTGCTGCACCCCCCCCAGATTTTGGATCATTGTGTATTCATTTTAGTTTGTCTCCAGATAATTTTTGATTTCCTCTTTGATTTCTTCCATGGTATTTTAGTAGCATATAGTTTAGTTCTTAGCAGTCTTGTAGCTGATTTCTAGTCTCATACTGCTGTGATCAAAGTAGATGTTTAATATGATTTCAATCTTAAATTTATTGAGATTGTTTTGTGGCCTAGTATGTGATCTACCCTGGAGAATGTTTCATGTGCACTTGAAAAGAATCAGTATTCTGCTGCTTTTGGATGGAATGTGCTATATATATTTACTAAGGTCCTTTGATCTAATGTGTCATTTAACGCCAGTGTTTCCTTACTGCTTTTCTGTCTGGATGATCTGTCCATTGATGCAAGTGGGGTGATAAAGTCCCCTACTATTATTGTATTACTCTCAATGTCTCCCTTTATGTTTGTTAATATTTGCTTTATATATTTAGGTGCTTCTATGTTGGGTGCATATATATTTACAGTTGTTATATTTTTCTTGTTGGATTGATCCCTTTATCACCATGTAATGTCCTTCTTTGTCTCTTGTTACAGTCTTTGTTTTAAAGTCTATTTTGTCTAAGCATTGCTACTCCAGCTTTCTTGTTGTTTCCACTTGCATGGAATACCTTTTTCTATTCCCTCACTTTCATTCTGTGAGTCTTTATATCTGAAGTGAATCTCTTATAGGCAGCCTATATATGGGTCTTTTAAAAAAATCTATCCAGCCACTGTATGTCTTTTACTTGAAGAATTTGGTCTATTTACATTTAAAGTAATTACTGATAGGTATGTTCTTATTGCCATTTTGTTAATTGTTTTCTGTGGGTTTTCTTTGTAGTTCTTTTTTGTTCCTTTATTAAATTCAAATGCATTCTAACAACCCTGCATTTTTCATGCCCTCCTCCCATGTTTAATTTTTTTGACATAATGTTTTACATTTTTTGGCTAGTGTATCCCTTAACTACCTATTGTGGATATAGGTGATTTTACTCCTTTTGTCTTTTAACCTTCTTACTAGGTTTAGTATATGTTTGCTTTTACCAATGAGATTTTTCCTTTCATAATTTTCATGTATCCAGTTCTGGCCTTTCCTTTTTCACTTAGAAAAGTCGCTTTAATATTTCTTGTTAGGCCAGTTTGGTGGTGCTGAACTCTTTTAGCTTTTGCTTGTCTGTAAAACACTTTATCACTCCTTCAATCTGAATGATAGCCTTACCAGATAGAGTATTCATGGTTGTGGGTTTTTTATTCCTTTCATCACTTTGACTATATCATGCCACTCCTATCTGGCCTGCAAAGTTTCTCCTGAAAAATCAGCTATTTATCTTATGAGAGTTCCCTTGTACATAATTAGTGTCTTTTCTCTTGCTGCTTTTAAGATTCTCTATTTATATTTAATTTTTGCCATTTTAATTATAATGTGTCTCAGTGTGGACCTCTTTGGGTTCATCTTATTTGGAACTCTCTATGCTTCCTGAACCTGAGTGTCTGTTTCCTTTTCCAGGTTATGCACTTTTTCACCTTCTGTTTCTTCAGATAAGTTCTCTGCCCCTTTCTTTCTCTCTTCAACTTCTGGGACCTCTGTAATTCAATTGTTAGTGTGATTGATGTTGTCTCAGAAGTCTCTTAAACTATGCTCGCTTGAAAAAAATTTTTTTTTTGTTCAGCTTGAGTGATTTCCACTACTCTGTCTTCCAGTTCACTGATCTGTTCCCTGCATCATTTAATCTACTCTTGACTTTGTCTGGCATGTTTTTATTTCAGTTATTGAATTCTTCAGCTCTGTTTGACCCTTCTTTATACTTTTCTCTTCATTAAACTTTTCACTATGTTCACCCATTCTTCTCCCAAATTTGCTGAGCATCCTTCATTTGGAACATATTCCTCTATCTCCTCACTTTGCCTAATTATCTGAATTTCTTTGTATGTATCAGGTACGTTGGTTATGTTCCCCAATCTTGGAAAAGTGGCCTTGTGTAGGAGACATTCTATGGGACCCAGCAGCACATTCCCCTCTGGTCACCAGAGCTAGATGCTCTAGGAGTGCCCCTTAGCTTGGCTGGGTGGGCTCTTCTGCTGTGGCAGGTTGACCACTATGGGCACGATGGTAGGCAGAAATGACCCCCAGCCCAGTTGGTTGCCAGGTCCTATGTCATGTGGTGGCTGCCAGCCCACTGGTGGGCAGGTAGGTCCTCAGCACTAATAGGCTAGAGGGAGGACTCCAAAATGGTGCTTTCAAGCACTGATGTCCTCTTGCTAGAACAAGCTGCCCAAAATAGCTGCCACCAACATCTATGTCCCAGGGAGAGCCCCAGTTGCTTCTTCCCTTTCTAAGAGACTCTCCAAGATCAGCAAGTAGATCTCACCCAGGCTCCTTTCAAATTACTGCCTAATTGCTGAGACTTGGAGCATATGAGATTTTGTACCTGCCCTTTAAGAATAGAGTCTCTGTTTCCTACAGCCCTCTGGCTCTCCTGTATGCTAATTTCTCTGGCCTTCAGAGCCAGATGTTCTGGGGGCTTCTCTTCCTGTGCAGGGGGCTCAGACTCCCACTCCTTGGGGAGAGCCTCTGCAATTGTAATTATCCTTCCTTCTGTGGGTCATTTACCTGCGGGTGTAGGTCTTGTCTCTACCGCATCTCCACCCCTCCCTCCTATCCACCTTGCTGTGATTCCTTCTTTATACCTTTAGATGTGGAGAATCCTTTCTGCTAGTCTTCAGGTCATCCTCATAGTTGTTTTCTAGAGTTGTAATTTTGGTGTGCCTGTAAGAGGAAGTAAGTTCAGGTTCTTCCTACTCCATCATCTTGGCCACATCCAGTAAAATACATATTGATCATAGAAAATTTACAAAACACAGATAGTAATAAAGGAAAAGAAAATTACTTGTAATCACATAACCCAGAGATCTATCATTAACATTTTGATGTATATGTATATCCTTCAAGCAGCTATTTTATAATTACTTAGGTACTTTGCATTTAAACAATTAAGGATAATAGCATATGTGTGTATATATGTATTTTTTTCCTCTCTCTGTCTCTCTCTATATATATAGAAAGCTTTCTAGCGCTTTCTATGTGTTAAATATTTTTCTAAGCACTTCACTTCATATATATTAACTTCTTTAATCTTCACAAGTACTTTCTGTTATTACCCTTGTATACAGGTAAGTGAGCTGAGGCCCAGTATATCTACATTCACATTGTTTTCTCACTGAGCAAAATGATTTTAAAAACTAGTCTGTAATAACAACCATCGGTGAAGATGAGGAGAAAAAGGAATGTAAAAGGAGCAGCCACTCTGGAAGACAGTACAGAGGGTTCTCAAAAAATTAAAAATAGAACCATCATATGATCCAACAAATCCTTTTCTGAATATTTTCCCAAAGAAAACAAAAACACTAATTAGAAAAGGTTTATGCACCCTATGCTCTGTAGCATGATTTACAATAGCTATGTAAACAAGCTAAGTGTCCATTGATATATGAATGGATAAAGAAGATGTGATTTATTATATATATAAGATTCACTATATACTGCTTATTATATATTAATATTTATTATATATATGTATATATATATATACATATATATAAAATGGGGTATTACTCAGCCATAAAAAAGAATGAAAGTTTGCCATTTGTGACAACATGAATGGAACTGGAGGGTATTATGCTTAGTAAATAAGGCAGACAGAGAAAGACAAATACTGCATAACCCCACTTATATGTGGAATCTAAAAATAGAAAACAAACAACAAAACAACACAGAAACAGATTCATAAATACAGAGAACAAACTGGCTATTGCCAGAGGGCAGGAGGATGAGAGGTTGGATGACATAGGTAAATGGGATTAAGAGGTACAAACTTCCAGTTATAAAATAAATAATTCACAGGGAAGTAATATACAGCATAAGGAATATGGTCAAAAATACTCTAACTTTGAATGGTGACAGACGGTTAATAGACTTATTGCGGTAAACATTTCATAATGTATTTCAATGTTGAATCAGTAGGTTGTACACCTGAAAAACAGCATAATACTGTACATCAACTATACCTCAATTTAAAAAAAGTTTAGGAAAAAAACATTAAGTTACTGCTTTGAAACTTCTTAACACATCATTAAGAGTATCTTCATTGTTTACATTTTTACAAAAAGCCTTCTAGTGATTCACTTTGTCATACCCATAGGTTTGAGCAAATGATGAAAAAATTGTAGAAATCCTGACAAATCTTTAATCACTGCTTTTAAAACACACACACATTTCTTTTATCTCTGCATAAAGCCAGTCCAGAGGTCAGCATTTCTCAGAAGTTACCCTGGGGTCCAGCTGCTGGAGAAGAGTATGATCTCTGTTAACGTCCCACGCGGTGTAATCAGGATGAAAGGAGCTATTCTGAGGTATCTATTAACTCCTTCCTCCAACACATTAAATTACATCTCCTTACACTTTATGAGATCTGGAAAACACAGAGCATAATGTCCTTATTAAGTTCAGAGATAATAGAGGAGCCAGAAGGTGATTTAAAACCTAAGACACAACATATTAGGAACTTTGGTATTCTTATCAACTGCCACACTCAAGAATCAGTGGAATGTCAAATCAAGCAACATTTTATATTAACTGTGACATCTCTGCATTGAGTGAAAGTTGCCAAATACACTTACTATATTGCATTCTTTACCTTGAGGTAAAACATTAAAAACATATATGTAACACTTGGTGATAACAATATCTTTGCCACTTTGATTTCTGGGTGATGCAAGAAAATTTCACTTTTTATTACCTGTATACATAAAGAAAATATATAGAATATATTGAATTAAATAATCTCTCCAATATGCTATCATAATGACATAAAATATTACTATAATATACTATGTATTGTGTATATAACTATATGTTACTATAGTTTGACCAGTATGGTTGTCCTTTCGAATGTAATCTTTATGAAACAGAAACCTGTCTGTCTTGTACATCACTGTATCCCCTAGAATGGCTTTATGTCAGGCACATACATTATATGTATTAATTCATTTAATAAATACATATGACTACATACTATTAGTAAGGAAATGAGTTACAGAGAGACTAACTTATTCAGTTTCACATATCAAGCATACATTGGTTTGAATTCAAGATTACTCCTAAAACAATCCACCACCACCACCAAGTAGGAAGAAAAAGATCACAGTGACAGCTAGAGCTCTGGAACTCACACAAATCCCTAGGTATAACCCAGGAGTGTGTCACTAGGAAACATTTTAAGTCACAGAATTTGAATCACTGTCAAGATCCATATCTCCACCTGCTTATATTACAGCTATTTTTGTCTCCGACATAGATTGTGACTCCATAAAGAATAAACTTTATGTCTTATTCATATGTATTACTATGGAGCTAGCTTAGTGCCCTGTACACAGTAGAGGCCCAGTAAAGTTCTGACGAATAGAATTAGAGGTGAAAAATATGTAGTGGCACAACTAATATATAGAAATGAATATTCTTTTTATTGGACGAGGCAGAATATATATATATACTTATGTATGTACATGCATGTAGGTTGATCTAATCTACTATCAACCTAGAATCAAACTCCAAACCAAACTAAAGGGCTATAAAGTGATGTTTCTTTCTAAATTTTTATAGAGATAAAATAATTTAAAACAAAACTAGATTGCCCCACCAACAGAAGGAATATTTGCCGTGGGTTGAGGCTGGCAGCAATGGGTCTAATCTCAAACTAGACATAGATGCTGAGTTGTAAAAGGGACCTTGAAAGGCAAATAGTAGAGGAAAAGTCAACCAACTAAAACATGGGACAGGTAACAGGAACAGCCCAGAAAAGTGATTAGCATTGATGTAAATACACATTAGCACCTCCTACTGGACTTTAATACTATTAATATGAATGTATGTGTGTGTATATACACCTGTGTACATGCAGGTATGCATACATATATATATATACATAGCAACAGACAGATGAACAGAGAGGTTCACATTCAGAATTGGGTCTATCTGGCCAAGGGTAACAAGACCACCTATGTAGATCTGGCCTTTAGAAGGGCTCCAATCTGCGAAGAAGAGAGACTGTAAAAAAAGTTTATCAAAATAAAGAAATGCTTCATTCCCAGAGGAAATGAAATATGAAGACATGTAGTCAAGCACAAAAAACTAAAGCAGCTGTCCCAGCTACTCCAAGTTGGATACAGAGCAAGAGCTTGTTCAGTGAATCAAGACAGAAATCATTAACTTAAACTGAAGAAAACTAGGCAGAGCCAGACTTGAAGTAAAACTGTTAAAATGTTAAAGTTTCTCACGTCTCCTTTTTTCTCTTTCAGTGTCTTTCTCAACTTTTTCTCTTTTTCTTCCTTATCTTCAATAGGAAAGGGAGGTATTATACAAATTAAGGTCACAAATAACAAAACCATAACATCATGTAAATAATGACAACAGACAAGTAATGATGGGAACAATAATCATCCCAGATGACAAAGTCTAGGGAAACTATTGCTATTGTACACAAAACCAGATGCTTATCTTTCAGGCATTCAAAGCAAAATGGGAACATAATAGGATACATAGCTCTCAATAGCTAATAAGTAGAAAACCAAATGATCAGAAAAGAGGTATTTCCCTAGCTCTGAAATCTGAGAAGAAACATTGCATGAATCTACATAGAAACTTTTTTAAACCACACAGATAGTATTATAATAAGGTCTTTCAGGAGGAAAAAAAAAAACATATAAAGAAACTTTGGATAAATAATGAATTCATAGAAATAAGAAAGAAAAAAATCAGCAATGCAAGTGAAGATGGGACATATAAGACTAAAGGAAACAGGCAGGAATAAATAATTACATAAGGTGGGCTTCCTTGGTGGCGCAGTGGTTAGGAGTTCGCCTGCCAATGCAGGGGACACGGGTTCGAGCCCTGGTCCGGGAAGATCCCACGTGCCGCGGAGCAATTAAGCCCGTGCGCTACAACTACTGAGGCGGCACTCTAGAGCCCGTGAGCCACGGCTACTGAGCCTGCGGGCCACAGCTGCTGAAGCCCGCATGCCTAGAGCCCGTGCTCCGCAATGAGGGAAGCCACTGCAATGGGAGGCCTGCGCACTGCAACGAAGAGTAGTCCCCGTGCACAGCAAGGAAGACCCAACGCAGCAAAAAATAAAATAAAGGATGGAGCTTGTATGTTTAAAAATAATAATAATAATAATTACATAAGACAAAGAAGATAAAAGTGGTAGAATCATTTTCACAATTGAACTGGACATGACAAAATACAGATTTTAAAATGATATAAAATCCTATGGACCAATATCTGTCACAGTAAATGTCTACATTTTACCTAGGAATATATTCCTCATTTTCATATAGGTCTCTCTGGCAAAAATCATTGTTTCAGAATTATTATTTTTAATGTAGAGGCTACTAAGTTAAAATTTCAGCTATTTTATAAAAATTCATTATGTTATCTTTCAACATCTTGCTTAAAAAGATTGCTCTGTTCTGAAATGACATTATTTTGTAGAGTTGATCTTTTGCTAATGTGAAGATGTAGGTGGAGGAACATAGGGTTTTTTTGTTTTTTTAATTAATTTATTTTTGGCTGTGTTGGGTCTTCGTTGCTGTGCGCGGGCTCTCTCTAGTTGTGGAGAGCAGGGGCTACTCTTTGTTGTGGTGTGCAGGCTTCTCCTTGTGGTCACTTCTCTTGTGGAGCACAGGCTCTAGACGCACGGGCTCAGTAGTTGTGGCTTGCGGGCTCTAGAGCGCAGGCTCAGTAGTTGTGGCACACACAGGCGTAGTTGCTCCACGGCATGTGGAATCTTCCCGGAGGAATAGAACCCGTGTCCCCTGCACTGGCAGGCAGATTCTTATCCACTGCACCACCAGGGAAGTCCAGGAACATAGGTTTTGGAAATAGATAGGTTTGGGTTTGAATTCAGCCCTTTGACTTATTGGCTGACCTTGAGAAAGTTAGCTAGCCCTTGGCCTTTTAAATTTACAATATGATGTAAATAACTCCTATATCTCTGAGCTGTTTTTATTGTTAAATGAGATCATGTATATAATGTTCCCAGCAAGTTTCTAGGCAAGTATTAGATAAATAATACTGCTCTGCTCTGATGGGCTTTGGACGCCCTACCTTAAATAGGTAAATGAAATACATTTGTATCAGGTACTGACTATACTGCTGAACTGAATGAATAAGCATTTTCAGAACTCTAATGGAAAACTGATGAATTCATAAAAGTGCTAACAAAAGATCAAGATAAAAAAAAACTTAATTACATGGGACTGACTGAACTGATGAGGATGATTATAATTTTTGTGACTTTCTGTTTGAATAAAAAAAAAAATCCCACAAGGACTCAGAGGCAAAAAAAAAAAAAAAAAAAAGAAAGAAACCCTCAAAGGAAAGAATTTCCTAAATATTTATACAATGAAAACAACCTTAAGAAAATAACTCTGTCTATAGTTTTAAAAGTATTTCACATTCAACAGTTCACTCAATGAATATCTATTCAATATGAAAGGCATCTTGCTGGGTAATATATGTACTAAAATAAATTGTAACTGCTTCCCCAACAGCCTAATGAAGGACAGACATATTTAACTGAATATTGAATATTAGCCAAGTTCTGAGGAAGACACATGAGGCTGTGGAAGGTAGGACAAATGGGAAATTTTATAGTAGTTCCAGAAAGGGTAAGGAAATAATCATGAAGGTTCCTGATCAGCTGTACCTTTAAATATTCTGAGTATTAATAAATGTATGTGGCACTGTAATGATTTTTACCTCCCATGAGATAATATTTCTTCTCAAAAGCATTTCAGTGATTTTTATCCTAAGAAATTCATAAGTACCAGGATTCTTCAGTACAAAATAAGCAATATTTATACCCCTGCAAGTTTAACTTCAGTTTTCCCAAATCAAATTGGAGGTCTGATCTCTGCTTTTCTAATAAATACAAATCAAATTTAGTCATTTTTTTATCCTTGCTCTACCACCTGAGAGCCACCAGTTTCATAGAGGTCTTTTTGTCTTTTTCACTAAAATAAATCTCTGTAATACGGCAACCACACTAGTTTAGTTCTATAAAATTATCTTAAGGTTTTTTTATGATTTATTTTGTTATGTAGAAATTATTTCAAGATTAGGGTTTATCTCAAGATACCAGCAAAATTTTTCTTATAATTGTTCAAGTGATTTTTTTTAATTTCAAAAAATGTCTCTCATAATATTTGTAATTACTTTCCAACAGAGTATATAACTTGCCAGTGAACCAAGGTGGGCTACAGAAAAGTAATTCCTCCAGCTCACTTACTATCGCTTCCCATGGTTCGCGTGAGCTGTGTAAGGCTAGAGTCCTGCAGTTAGTTCAAAGGCTCGTTGGTCTATTGCAGAATTATTCTTGAAGATTTAAGTGTTGAAGTGGAAGTAACAGTACATTCTAGGTTAGGCCACACAAAACCAATTTCACTAAAGGAATGGAAAACTAATTCTAATGGAAAACCAAAATGATATTTTTTGCCATTCGTATGTTCAGCAAATATTTATTGAACATTGCTATATGCCAGGCCCTGTTTTACTTGCTGGGGAAATATCAATGAGCAAAATGGAAAAAGTTCTCATCCTCCAAGAGCTTACATTCTGCTGGGAAGATATTTATAAACCAGGGCCAACTTATCCATTACGTACAGAGCCTAAGGTCCATGGTACTTCTAAGGGCCCACAAAAATGTTTTAATTTTAATTTATTTTAAAACCAGAAGAAAAATATGAATGTTATAATAATGCATCCATCCTGGATTATATTTTTCTTTATACCAATGCGTCCATAAAATATAATTTAAAATATTTTTTATGGAGGAAGGAGACTATTAAAGCAAAAGTGCCTTGAGATCACAGAAGTTATATTGTAGACCTGTAATAAACACAAGTGAACAAGTAAATTATGTGGTATATTGGAGAGTGAGAAGTTCTGTGGAGAAAAAAAACAGGAAGTGTGGTAGAGTGTGGGATAAGACTGTTTGAAATTTTAAATAGAGGTTAGAGAAAGCATCACTGAGAAGCAACAGTTGTGCACAGACCAGAAGGAAGTTAAGCAAAAGGCAGTGCAGACCTCTAGGTGAAGAGCGTTGTAGGTGCAAAGATAAGCAGATGCAAAGCCCTGAGATAGGGGTGTGCCTGGAATGTGGACAAGCAACAGAGACGCTATTATGGCTGCAGCAAAGTGATCTCTGGGGAGAGGAGCTGAAGATCAGGCTGTGGAAGTGTCGGGAGGCAGACTGTATAGTGCTTTGCCGGCCACTTCAGACTTCTCTGAGTGATAAGGGAACAACTGGAGGATTTAAGGCAAGGCCACTGTTAGGAGTTAAATTGAGTACCTAAAATGTTATATTGATGTCCTAACCCCAGGTACTTGTGTCTTTGATCTTATTTGGAAATAGGGTCTTTGTAGATACAATCAAGTTAAGATGAGGTTAATAGGGTGAGTCCTAATCCAATATGACCATTGTCCTCATAAGAAAAGGAAAACACCGTGTGAAGACAGAGACACCCAGGGAGAATGCCATGTGATGACAGAGGCTGAATTTGGAGTGATGTAGCTGCCAACTGTGGAAGGCCAAGGATTGACGGCCACCATCAGAAGCTAGGAAGAGGCAAGGAAAGATTCTATCCAGTTTCAAAGGGATCACAGCTCTACTGACATCTTGATTTCTAGCTTCTAGTAGAACTGTGGGACAATAGACTTCTGTATCTTTAAGTTACCCAGTTTGCAGTACTTTGTTACAGTAGCTCTAGGAAACTAACACAGTCACTTTGTTCTAACAGCATGTCTCTGGCTGAGTGTCAAAAATAAACTATAGAAAGGGCAAGATAGGAACTAGGAAGCTATCTTAGGTCAAGTGTCCTGGGAAGCAGATTCTAAGATGGAGAATTGTAAACAGAAGGTTCATCCAGAAGTGGTCTCAGAAACAATACGGGGTGAGAATGGGGTTGTGGTGGGGGGAATGAGGGACTCAGAACTGGACAGAGGGAACACTGGAGCTCATAGTACACTCGGGCAATTCAGTGGGGGTTCACTGAATGTGAGATGGTCCTTCAGAGTCAACTTGAAGTAGGAAATGGGCCTACCATAAGTATCCCTGTGAAAGGCAGATATTGAATTAGGTTCCTGGGGAGGGATCATAATCTTGAGTAAGACATCTCCCTTCAGCAAAGGGAGGGAAATATTTGAGGAACTCATCTGTGAGCAGCTTAACATTCTTCAGGCTGTGGAAATGAATACTTGGTCCTGGGAGAAGGAATATGCAAGGTGCGTCAAAACATCTCCAGAAGGGGATACTACAATGATAGAAGAGAGATTCAAACAGCATGGGAAAACATGGGAATCAGAGTACAGTGCATGGAATTCTGTGTATATAAATGGTGTAGTCTGTGGGGTGTGTGTGTGTGTGTGTGTGTGTGTGTGTATCCTAGCAAGGATCTTCCATTTGCATAGCCCTCTAAATTTATAATATAATTTGCATAGCCCTCTAAAATATAATAATGGTGGCCACATTAACCTTGTAATGTAGGTAGGACGGATATTTTAAAATACTAATTTTTCCAATAGGGAAAATAAAGCCTAGAAATATCAACTGACTTGCCCAATACTCAGGGAGTTAATGGTAAGGACAAGACTGAAAATATGGTCTTCTGAATCCATGTCTTGTGTTCTTTGTACTGTGTCATATGGCCTAAATATTACTTCAGTTATGTGGCAGTGATGGTACTACACAATTCTGAATATTCTTTTACACTTTGCTATATTTCAATACCACCAAGAGAGTGTGTGGCAAGAACTGCATAGTTGTTCATCAGACTCACAACAATTTCTTCCTGGATCCAAAGCTAGACCACATTTGCCAGCCTACTTTACAGTTAGTGTAGCCATATGACTGAGTTCTCGTGAATGGAATCTGAGCTGTGATAAGGATCATGCAGGCCCATAAATAAAATGCTAAGAAATCATCCCCACGGTCTGCCCAGTGCAATGGCAAAAGCCATGCGTTAAAGATGGAGGAGTGTCCATTAGCCTGGATCTCTGACAATTTGAAAGGAACAAAGATGCCTGTATACTAGCCCCTCCGCCCCCCTTCAGTTTAGATTCCTAATCCAGGGTTTTCTTAACCATTAGAGAATCAGAAACACAATAGGCATACTTTAGTGAAAGATGTACAGTATAGATTTGGAATTTTATTTCATGACATTTCACATAAGTATAACTAATATATCTTATTAAAATATAAATTGAATAACTTATGGTAAGACTATACCAAGCTGTTGACATATATACATTTAATCTTTTCACCATTTTGTGAGAAAATTATTATTTTATTTTTCTAATTGTTAAATCTCTGAGAGACAGCTTGGAATAACATAACTAACTAATGAACTAATAAATAAATAAATACTTGAGATTTAAACCATTCCAAATTGAAAGCACACCAGAGAAGGAGGTAAATTTTCTCTACTCCAGTGTTCATATTTTAAAAATTGCAGGGAAGGACTCTAAATAGCCCGGCTTAAGTCATATGGCCATCTATAACAAATCACTGGGTAGAGATGATTACAGTATGTGATTTGGCCTGGATCATCTGCTTTCCCTTTGTGGGCTGGGTACCACAACGGCAGGTCATTACCAATATATAAAGTGCAGAGGAAAAGGACACCAAGGAGTAGGCAGGCTGTTTCCAAAAGTAGGAAGAGGGAAATGACCAGACAAAATCCGTTGATGACTATGACAAAGTCATATGGGCCTCATCAAAAAGGGGAATGTACTATAATACCTCAAGGGCTGTTTTCCAGAAACTAGGTACAGAAATGTAGCTGGATCTTAGGAAAGAAATAGAACCCAGGTCCAGAAAGCCATCTAAAATCTCTCTGCATTTCATGTAGGCTCTTCTCTGTGCATGTGTTTTATGCTCCTTTCGGCAGATTATCATTGTCTTCACTTTTGTTGGGTGCCTAAAGGCAAGTTCAACCGATGATAGACTAGTCCAGGTTTTCCATCAAATGCAAACCACCTCTGATTCTCGAATTAAAATGGCAGGGAAAAAAGGGCCACACCACAGCTTGGAAGCTAACATGGCCTACTGAGGGAAAGAAACAATGACTCTCTCAGCCCCAATTCTAATTTCCCTGGGAAAAAGACTTGATTATCCCACTAATCAAGCAACTTACCTCCTTCCCTTCCTGATCCAATGAACTGTAACCAAGGAGGAAGGTTCTCATTGTAAAAACTTGCATGTAGGATCTCTACCAATGTTGGCAGAGGTTTAGTAAGATAAACTTGTCTAAATGGTGTATTCTACTGAATGTTCAGCCTTGAGAAAGATATTATACTGTCTGAATCTTAGTATCATTATTAATAAAGTAGAAATAATACCTATGTTGCTGGTTTCTTGGGAGGATTAGGCCTTGCCCATAGAAGGTGAGGGTCATTACACTAAAGGAGTTGTAGTGTAAAATTAACCTACATAAAAAATTAGTCATACTTTATTTATTTTGAACAAAAAAACATATTTTCTCCTGGCTTGATAGCTAATTAGATGATTTCCAAGCTCTTTTCCAGTTCTTTAATGCAAGTGATTTTTTTCCAGTGGATGCTAAACCATTAGCCAAAGAAAGAGTGCTTTAAAAGCAAGAGATTTGCTAATATCTCAAGGCTGTTCCAAAGCATGCCATAGCATAAAATTATTTCAGAAGGGTTCAATTTGTTTTGAGCAATGGCAGCCTCCCCTAGTCAAGGTGACTAGTCAAGGTGACTAATTTAAATTTGGTAGCTCTCATTTAGATATATAAATTCTAGTCAAGGTGACTAGTTTAAATTTGGTAGCTCTCATTTAGATATGAGAGCTACCTAAAGGTGACTAATTTAAATTTGGTAGCTCTCATTTAGATATATAAATTCTATTAATATATAATCTTAATAGAACGATATATTAATATTAATCAGACATAATTTAACAGATACATCTTATGTATTTTATAACATATATCATATAACACTTGGCTTGAATTATTTCATTCACCAAACATTTACTGAATATCTTATTGACTATCTGATATGATCCTGAGCACTGTATTTTAAAGTAGGCAATAATTATTATTCTTCCTACCACTCTTCATTTTGCTTTTATAAGAAAATAGGTGAGGTGTATGGTTGAAGCAGATATCAGAAATGAGAAAATCATCTAACTGGGAGTACTGCAAAAATAATATGACCAACATTCCAAGAAGGATAATTCAATATGCCTTCTATGAGCTCAGCTTTCAGGAAAATCCAGCAGGCAATCTTATAAGGAACCTAATTTCCTAGATATCACCACCATAACACAGACTGTATATTCACACTATAACAACATGTCTATGTAGAATTTTCCCTTTGTGTACATCTTATTTGCGAGTTTAGATACAGATGCAAAAGAAAAAGGCATTTCTGATTAAGGCTAGCAGTATTTTAAAAATCTGATTGCTTTCTCCAGGAAAATATTGTACTATGTCATGTTTAGACAGCACCATATAGCAGAAAATGTGGCCATGAATAGCATCCTCCACCATCAAGGATGTTGAGACCCTTTGCATAGTATAGTCTGAAAACGCCTAGGAAAGGATTCTGGTTAGCCAAGTTTGGGTCAGCTCCCCTTGCCTGGATCAAACATGGCCAAGGGACAGGGCCAAAAGTATGGACAAAGCCTCCTCATACTTACATGTACAGGAACCACGCTCAGAGAAGAGGGAGTAATTATGAGTCCAGTATCTCCTATTGGTGTCTACTATAGTCTTAAAAGAACAGGGTTGAGGAGCAGAGCCCAACAGGGTAGCAATATTTTACAAAGGAACAGAGTCTTTCCCTTCTGTTCCAGGCCCAAACAATCATTATTAAATATCTGGTTGACCATGATATTTTCATTTGTAACATATAAGCACATTTGCCTTTACAAGAGGGAGACCTTAAGAAAAGTGTTGGGTTTTTGAATATTTTCATATTTCTAGAGTCTGGAATCTAGACATTGTGATGTGATATTTTTAAGGCAACTATGTTTGTATGAGTGCTGAGTACTTCTCCAAGAACAGCAGTGTTCTATTGCTGACATTTACAGTAAGTGGCTTAAAGCATTTGGTGTTCAAGCTAATTTAAAGTTATGAAAGGTAATTTAATTGTGGGATCTAAGACAAAGTAGCTGGGATAGTTACAGAAAAAAAAAGAAGCTTGTTGTTCCTTTCATAGTCATCCAGAACTGGTAAGCATATATGCAAACATTACAGAAATTATGAAAAGGAGTCGAAAGAGACTCTTCCATTGAAAAGAAAAGAAGTCAGGATATTAAAAAAAGGTTAAACACTTAGTTAGGAGAAGCTGTTTATAAAAAATATCTAGATCTAGATTTACTTTATCTAGATCTATAGATAAATTTCCAGGTCATTTAGAATGTAGAATACACAGATCCTCTTTTGGATTGAAAAAGAGTAAGGGTGAATTGTTTGAATCAAGGTGAGAATAGATGATACCAAATCAGCAGGGATATATAACCTGGGTAAGATTTTACAGTCTTTTTTTTTTTTTTTTTTTTTTTTTTTTTTTTTTTTGTGGTACGCGGGCCTCTCACTGCTGCGACCTCTCCCATTGCGGAGCACAGGCTCCGGACGCGCAGGCTCCACAGCATGTGGGATCCTCCCCAACCGGGGCACGAACCCGCGTCCCCTGCATCGGCAGGCGGACTCCCAACCACTGCGCCACCAGGGAAGCCCTACAGTCTTTTAAAATAGGTCCTTTGATGTACATCCCAAGGATTAGAGAGCATCACTGGATACTTCTTAGAATTAAACTATCCCTTAGTCAGTCAAATATGTTCTGATCATATATATATATATATATAATCTACACTTGAGTCATTATTCTAATGAACCCACGACCCCTTGGAATTCTAACCATACCATGGCATACTAGGAATCTGAGTATTAAGCTTTGCTGCCTGCTTTGCAGGTGTGATTTACCCCTGATTACCTTGATTTGTCAGTGTATCTAGGCCCAGTAGCATTTAAGATTGTAACTGCTGATAATTGATTATTAGGGAGTATTTTTCCCAACGACAAAAGCTCAGTAATTTTGTGAAAGTTTATGTCTGGTTGAAATAGAAGGTCATTACATTGAAGGTGGCATTGTCTACTGTCTGCAGTAGGGATTCATTTAGTTACTGAAAACCTAAAGTATGCAAAGCTCAGCCCAGGGTGGTGCACAATGTCAAGTCGCAGGCTGAGGAAGAATTAAATCATTAAAGAATCCTGATTTTCAGTTGGACTCATGACTGCCTGGAATAGTCAACATTTCTTGTTATCCTTGTAGCTAAGTGTTACCAGCTCACCATTTCTGAGGATTAAATGAATGGGCAAATGGTGCGTGAAACTTTAGGAAAATGTCTCTGGGTGTGAATATGCCTTTCTTTTCCTCCTTTTCTTCTCTGCTCCTGCAATGTAGGCATGATTGCTAGAACTGGAATTGGGAATAATGGCCATGCGTGGCTGAGCAAGAAGTTAAGGAAGTTGTCTGTTTCAGGCTGGAATGCTTTGTTAGGGCCACAAGAGCCCAGGATCACTAACTGCTACACTTTAACCTGAGAAAGAAAGAAACTTTTATCTTGTTTACTGTTGCTTTGTGTTTCTGTTGCTTGCAGCCAAAATGAATTCTAACTAATATAGAATATACAGATCATTCAAAAAATTTTTGTTTGCTTTAACCAACCTTCCCCCCCCAACTAACTGAATAACTACCAATTCCAATCAGGTAAGGGCATTTACTGAGTATGCAAAAACAAGATATCTTACATACTTACTTCCCTTATATAACAATTACAACTGAGGTGTGTATCACTATACAAAATCCTTGTCCATACCTCTGTTTATTTCTGTAGAAGTGATATCTGTAAATAGAAACTGTGGATTAATGACATATATATTCTATAAGGCAGTTGACATAATTTCAGCTTTCTTTCCAGAAAAATTGTGTCAGTGTACATCACTAGCATAGAGGCAGGCCTGTCTCAGTACACTTTTGTTAAAGTTTAGTAGTAGGGAACTGCTAGTTTTCAGCTAATTTCATGAGTGAAACATGAAACATGATGGATCTGGTAATTTTATATATTTTTTATATAATTATAAAATTATAGTTAATTTAATATATTTTTATGTATTGGATTTATATTGGCAGAACATTTTTCCTTTTGTTTATTGGCCATTTGAATTTTTTTGTGAACATGTTATCCATGTTCTTTTCCTAACTTACATGTATTGGAGATTTTAGTATATTAATTATTAATTTGAAAAAATCCTTTGGTTAGGAAATTTTTTAAATTACTAAAACATTTTAATTGTGGTTATCTTATTTGATTGGCTACTCAGCTTTTTTAAAAAATTGGAGGAGGGGTTCTTTTCCATTTTACAAATATTGATTTTTTTCAATTTTAATGGAGTTGAAGTTGACAGTGTGATCTTTTTTAAAAACCACTCTAGCACACAGAGCTACCACGTATAATAGCATCTTTGCTCAAACATCATCTGCTATACTATCTTGTCACTGAGTAGAAGGTGTTCAATATAGTTGGGTAGCAAAGAGGGCACAGTATTTTATTTGAGTGTATTTTTGTGGAAGGTTCACCTTAGAAAAATATTGGCAAGAGTCATGGATTTCCTGGCAATGGAGTATTGACACTTTGTATCTTAAATCAAATAGAGGAGACTATGCCCATCAGATTAAAAATGATTTAGAAGCATGAAGTTTGAACCTAAAATACAGGTAACTGCTGTAAAAATTGTTACCTTGACATTTGATTTAAGTTGTATAAACCTATTCTTTTCTTTCCACTGCTTTTATTTAACCATCCGTTATTTTTATTCACTTTTTTTTTCCTTTTTGGTTCTTTCTCCCTCATTATTCTGTTTGTAATTTTGCTTATTTGTAGTCAACCCCTCTGTGGTGAATACTTTTAATTATTTATTTAACTCAATATGCTTACTTTTCAGTTAATATCTTTCATGTTTTGATAAATATATTAATTATATATTGAAATTTTATTCCTTTCACATATCCTAC
The DNA here is from genome assembly GCF_008692025.1 of Phocoena sinus. Lineage (NCBI taxonomy): Eukaryota > Metazoa > Chordata > Mammalia > Artiodactyla > Phocoenidae > Phocoena > Phocoena sinus. The sequence continues at coordinate 81,546,930 of NC_045767.1, forward strand.
CAGACCTGCCATATTGTGATAAGTCTGATTCTAAAAATTGGTCTATAGGTGCTGTTTATTTATATTTCTGCTGCTACCACTAATAACATTTGATATCTATATAGCACCTTTCATTCTATATTCTATTATTTTATTACTTTTCTACATATATACATTTGGGAGATGAATTGAGTAGTTTCCATCTTGCCTCCTTTACAAATAAGAGCCTCTTGTCACAATTGGCTGGAGTCTACTCTTTCCAAAATTATTTAAGTAACAAGTGACTCCAGATGTCAGTTTATATTTTGTTTAAGTACTCAGGGGAATTCATAGATGCCCCATAATAGGCAAATTCAAGTAGCCTAACTTGAGCCTGTGAACATTTAGTTGGTCAGAATTCAGCAATATCATTAAATCTCTTTCCCATTTTTTTTTAAAAATAAAAAGAATTATAACGTGCAAAATATTGTGGATACAGATTAATCTTATGTTATACAGATGATTAAAATTTGTAATTTAGATTCCAGGAAGATCCTATAATGCGAAGAGGCATAGAGACAAGCAGCTAATAATTTTAAAAGAACAAGAAAAAAGCAGAATGAAATAAGTGTTCTGTAGAGATACAATCAAAGGGAATATAATGGAAGGGGTGATTATTTTGAATGGGGTTGGTGAGTAAAGGATCTTTGGAGCAGTTGGTACTGGAATTGAGCTTTGCAGACTGAATGAGATTTTGATAGTCACTGGTACTGGGTATGGTCTGTTAATTCGAATGAGGTTTTATGTTCTTCATATGTTGACTCTACCTCCCTAAGAACTGGGAGAGCATTAGATCATTCTGAATATATTATATACATTCAAATATAATTTGGATATAATGTGCTTGTTGGATGCATATAATAAATCTTAGTTTCTCCTGTAATGGTAACCCGAAGGTATTGATATAGAAAATAACATCTTAGCCATTTCAGATTATGAAATTTTAGAGCAGGACAAGACCTTAGAAATTACCTACTTAACCCTCTCATTTACAAAGAAGATAGAAAGGGGTTCAGTAATTGACCAAGGTCACTCAGTTAACTTGAACAGACTTTTCCTCTATCACAAGGCATTGCTTTGGAATCGGCACCTTTCTGTATCCATTATGGTAATTTTTATCGATGTAAAATAAAGTCACTGAATCCCCACATCCTATTATCAGAAGGCACTTTAACGGCTGCAATGAACTTGCACGCTGAGGTAAGTTTGAAGGAACATAAAATGGACCAAAGGCAGAAAACGCACTGGGACTCGGTACCTGCATAATGAAAATATGGAATAATCTGTACCTGTAAAAAGAGACACTGGCAGTACTTTCAATCTGACGTCGTTTACTCACCTGGTGTGGAATGAAGGAGGAAGAGAAGAGGGGAGAGAGGGAGGGGGGAAAGAAAGAGAGAAAGAGGGGAGAGGGAAGAGGGAAGGCTAAGGGGGGGGGGGGCGGGGAGAGAGAGAGCCAGAGAGAGAGAGAGAAGCTTGTCTCAAAGCCTCGAGGAGAGGTACCCTTTGTTTGACAAACCCTGAAAGGAAAGCCTCTTGTAGCAGCTCTCGTTCCCACCTCCAACCGTTTGTCGAGCTGCTAGGTGGAGCCCGCGCGGCGGAGCCCGAGCGCACTCCAGATCCGGGTTTTGCCTCCCGCCACCCCTTTCTCCGGCGCAAGCCCCCTCCCCGGCTTTCGGCGCTCTCGGAGCTCGCCCGCCCGCGGCTCATTCTGGCCTCGGCTCGGGCCCCGGCTGCGTCCGCCGCACGCAGGCTGCACGGCCCCGGCGCGCCCGCGCTCCGACCGGCTCTCGGCGCGTCGCCGGGTCGTCTGCTCGCCCGGCACTGCTCGCCCCAGTTCCCAGGAGCTGGGATGCAGATGCTGCCGCTGGTCCTGGTGGGCGCTGCCGCTGCCACTACCGGCTTTTCCCGTACTGGTCGTTGCCTCCGCTCCCGCAGCTGCCGCTGCTGCCGCCTGTGACTCGCCCCCTCCCCTTTCTTTCTTCTCTTTTAGCCTCCGTCCTCTTTCTCCGGGTGTGCGCGCGCGCCGGTGGCACGGTTGGCTTTGGCCGGAGCTCGCTCGCGTGTGCGCGTGTGTGAGTGTGCGTGTCTGGAGAGCGCCAGAGCCCTGCTCGCTCTCGGGGAGTCGAAGAAGATACAGGACCGACGAGGCGGCGGCGGCGCGAAGCCCGGGGCCGCGCGATGAAGCTCCCACATGCTCGCAGCTGCCCGGCCCGGCCGGCGAGCTAATCAGCCGCATTCCGGGCTCTGGGCTCCGCGGCCCCCGGGACGCAGCCCTCGGCTGCCCGGCGCCCGCTCCGCCCGCGCGTCCCCGCTGTGCACCCGGGAAGGAGTTTGTGTGGCCCTGGCTCCAGCTCTCTGCGCAGGTTGCGGACTCGAGAGGAGACCCTCGGCGGGGAGACAACCTCGGGAGGAGGAGGAGGAGGGTTTGGCGGAGAAGAAGCCACCCCTGGCCCTCGCGGCTCCCCCTACCTTTTCCCTCGCTCCCGCACTCAGCCGGAAAGGGGAGGACGAGGAAGAAAAAGAAAAAGAAAGGGGGTGGGGTGGGAGAACTGGATATAAAGATCGGCTGGGGGGATGGTGGAACATTTTTGGTCTCTCCAGAAGCGTCTTTTCTTAAGCGGCAGCGGCAGCGGGAGGAAAAGCAGCCCCAGCTATGACTGCCGCATGTTAATAGCTGCCGCTTGGGTCCCTCGGCTGCCGCTGGAGACAGAGCCTGACTCCGAAGTTGTGCAACTGTGGACTGGAAGAGACATTTGAACCCTCCACCCCCTTTGCTCCGTTTTTACCCCCTTGGTGTGTGTGAAGAGAGGAAACGTAAAGGAAGACAAACATTTGGATTTTGCCCCCCCCCCTTCCCTTTTCTTCATGGCTGTGTAGCAGAAGAAAGGGGGAAGGAAAGACTTTTTGTTGTTTCCTTCGCTGGGGTCTCTACCCTCCTGCTGCCTTCTCTGCGCTTTGGCTATCATTCTTGGACGCGTGCGGTGGGGGTGTCTTCGCTGGGGCCGCTCGGTCTTTTGCCCCGAGCTCCATGGCTGGATTGTGGAAACTGCACCGGGCTGCAGGTTGTTGACCAACTGATGGGACGATCTCAGGGACCGGCGGTTACGAAAGGTAATTTATTCTTCTCACACTTCCTGATAGTGGTGGCCCTGGCCCGGCGCAGGCATCTGCGTCCGCGGGGCAGGCAACCGAGGGGGTGCAGGATTCACGCACACTCACCCTCCCACTCACACACTCGCCCGCACACACACTCATCCGATCGTGATGCGGGGCGGGAAGGGAACCTCATGGCTGGTGGGCGCTGGGGGTTGGTACGGGTTCGAGGTTTTTCCAGCTATTGGGCGATTTGGCGGCTGAGAGAAATGAAAGGGAGAGTTGACCGGGAGCATTCGCTGTCCAACACTCTGGGGGATAGGAACGGTTTCCACCCTGGGAATTTTTCCTCCCCTCTCACCCCAGTGTCATCCCCTGGTAGGAACTGAATGCCGACCAGGGGGCGCCTTCTCTCTACCCGCCCGGAGCCGGTGCCGCTGGAGGCGGGAGAGGGCTGGAGGACCGACAGGGACCGGGTGAGGCGCTGGGCTCAGGGGTGATGGGGACTGCGGGGCGGTGAGTCCGCCGCGATCTTCTCTAGACGCTTGCCTGGAGCATCCATGGTGGCCGCGTTTGCCCAGGTCGCGCTCCTGAGTCGCGGAGCCTCGCTACCTCCCTGCACCCCGCCCGTTGTGTCCCTTTCACGGCAGTTTGGTTTAGACCTGCTTGTTTGGCCTTTGTTAAGCGCTTTTGGCTGGAGAAAGCTGCCACTTTCGTGGGTGGCCCGGGGCGGCACGGTGTTGGGAGTGGGCACGGGGCGGGGGGCGGTGTTGCACGAATCGGGGTGGCCGGGGCGCCGGGGCGGGGTGGGCAGAGCATCGGTGGCGGCGGTCGGCTGGGTTAAAGGTAGGAGGGCAGGTGCCCCGCATCTTCTCACCAGTGAAGGGAAGGCTCTGGGCTGCAGCGGAGCGTCGGTGCCGCCGCGCCCCCGCCGATGGTCCCACAGCGGAGCTCAAGGGCTAAACGTGCCAGGCCCCTAGCAGTATAGGTGGGTGGGTGTGTATGTGGGGTGGGGTGGGGGGAACCTCCGCTACCAGGGTTAATTGGCAGCAGGGTCGGCGTGTGCCTATCTGTGTGCGCGTTCGTGCGCTCCGGGGATGGCCTGGCGATATTTGCGGGGCTGGCAGAGCTGATGCTACTTGAGCTGAGCTTGTTTATCGAAATCGCCTGGGATCCGCTTAACTGGAAAATCTGGTTTGAGGAGGCCGCGGGGGCCGGTAGGGGTTGCGAAGAAGCCTCACTGTGTCCCCTCTCCCCTACTGAGCACCTCTGAGAGATGCGTGCAGCGCCCGAGAGTCTCTGGTGCAGCGCGCAGGGCACCCCCAATTTGGCCCTGATGAGGACCAAGGAATAGAGTAGTCGTCTTTCGGGCAGATTGAAATAACCAAGTCAAGCCAGCATAACCCCTGGTCCCCGGAATTCTCTGGCCACTTTCAGATACGAACGTGCGCTGTTTTATTTATGGCCAGAGGAATCACAGCAATTGGGCGAACTCGAGGTGTGCGAGCCACCTCTGGGTATCTCCTCCCTGTGCCTGTGTGTGATCTTGCCTGCGGTAGAGTACATTGTAAACAACGGTGTAAGCAGCCCTGCCACAGTCTCCTTTAGAGCCCAACCTGGTGGTGTCTTGTGTTTACTTTCCTGGGTAGATTACTCATTAGGAAGTATAAGCCTTCTTGACCCTCTGATTTTACATCCTTCCAGCCAGCTGCTGGGGAAACGAGGAGATGCATAGACTCTGGCAGGCAGGGAAAATTGCCTTATGTGTTTTGCTCTGAAGTAAATAGGCAATCTGCTAATTTAGGGTCATATGGGTTATCAACACTAGTTAAAGAATGTCATTGCAGAATCTACAAAGAAATAGTTCTTCAGTAATTTTTCATTTGGAGAATGTACTTTATTTCCCTGTGAGATTAAACAGAATTTAGCTAGATTTCCTTGGTATATTTTTCAATCTGCAATGGTACTAAATGACCTGGAGTTCTGGTGCCCAATTTGTCTGTATGTGGATTAGACAGAATTGTCAGTTCTTTTATAGTATCACCAAAAGAGGTTTCCAGACGTTTGTCTAGGAGTTAAAAGAATACTTGCATTGAAATATCTTCACCTTTGTTTCACCCAATCTTTTTTTTTTGAGTGTGTGTGTCCAAGGGTTAAAAATGTACAAAGACAAACAGTTTTAAAAAGTTGGAAAGCTAAACACTTTTCAGTTATTAAAAAGACATTAAATTGCTTAGTTGTAGATTAGCTGTGACTGCTTTTGTGTTTGTTGCAAATGGCTATGTTCTATTTTGTTGAAAAAAGTATAGCACTGTAAATGTGAAAGGGTACTTTTTTTCTGGGTACCATGATTTCCACATTTCTTTCAATTTTAGGATCTTGACTTTTTGAAAAAGCTTAGGTTGCCCCCCCTCCCCCCACCAAAAAGGAATACTGAATCATTGATGCCTGATCTTGATTAAGTTATATTTTTATGGGATAGTGCTGGTGGCAGTTGTCTTAATGCAAACTTAAGGAATTGTGATTTCATCCATGAGGTTCTAGCTTCATATATTTCTTTCCTTCCTAGAGGGTATGTGTTAAAGCCTTTGCACTTGCAAATATTTCTTAAGATTAAAGAATACTTGTCCTCTCATTTTAGAAGATCTAATCACAGTGTTCTTCGGAGCCCTTATGTTAGAAGATTTGATCAGATCTGTTCTTTGTTTCCTAGCAGCATGTGTTTCTTAGCAGTCATACATTCCACAGGTCCTGATGTCATTAGAACTGTGTCTGTCAATGTATTGTGTGCTGTCTTTAGCTGAAGGTGAATGTGTCAGAAGTGCCTGAATGCCATTCCCTAGCACTTCTTCATAACTAAATATTCAATAACCTGCTTCATTGGTGTCTATGGTTGACTAGACTATTTCTATAAACTCAGGGTAGGAGGAATGATTAGTATAAAGGTTTCTGTGAACTATTCACATTTTTTAGATAGATATGTTAGGTTGCTCCGGGCATCCCTGGCCTGAAGCATGTGATTTGCTTGATGGGTAAATGCTTTTGATGTCTCATTTTAAGTTGCTTGGTGTGATTATCCTTCAGATTGAGAGCCCTCCATGAAAATATGAATGGAAGGTCTTTTAGAAATGATTTTCTTAATGATAATCTTCTTGCATTTTGGAGATTTAAACATTTCTTTCCATGGGGAATAATAGTGGGTATGAGACTTACTGGCTCCGGCTACTGTGCCTGACATTGTTTCTAGTAGTTAGGAAAGGCAAAATTTTTATGGACTTGTTGTCCTTTAGATTCCTTGGTGAGTTATAGCCAAGTTAATCCTAATAGAAGATTAAAAAAAAAAGTTTATCAAATCAAAAGAATTGAAGTCAGTCAAATAATATAATGCTAAACTGAATTGTTTTTCAGATTTCATTTAGGCTGCTTCAACTGCTGGATGAAACTCTGAAAAGAGCTGCCAAGTAGGAGTGACAGTTACTATTAGAAGTGGGGCAGTTTTGCCCAGAAATCAGCAAGGAAAACTGATTGTGTATTTAAAAACAAAGTGATTTTGAGCAATGTTATACAGCCTTAATTTAGCATGGTGTGAATGGCTAGAGCAGTTGGAATTAGAGGGAGATGATCTTTCCTTAAGTTTTGCAAATGACTATTTTCCCTTTGATCTCTTAGATTTGCATTACATTCAAAATATGCGGTTGCTCGCATAGGGAGGAACCCTAAAGACAGAGGCTGTATTGTAATTTAGCATTTGTTTGCCTTCAAGGACATATTTATGCTTAGATTACTATTACATTTATGTCTTTTTCTTTTATGCAAATGAATTCCCTTATAGAATACCCAATTTTATAGTAAAATATAAACTAAAACATTCAAATATGAGTAAGGGCCTCCTGACATTTTTCCTTTCTTGACTGTGTGTGTGAGTGTGTGTGTGTGTGTGTGTTATTAGGTAGTTGTTGATCAGTGAGGAGAAAAATCCAGATTTTTCATTGGTTGTGATTTTGATATTGATGTTTATTGGTCACTTTGAGAGAGTAGTGTCAGCATGCCTGTAAATAGCATCTGTGAGCCCAAAGATGTATAGTTTTCCCCAAATCTTTTAATGTCATTACCCTGGTCTGAGTGTCTATGTGGCCCAATAAAATTAACTCTTCTACCTCATAAAGTAACCAGGTGTAATATTTTTCTTAGAATTGTTAAGTGTGCTCATGCACTCACAAATACAAAATATATATAAAAAATTAGCTGTCCTACTCTGAATTCATTGAAATTCTCCGTTTGATTTAAGGAGTGGATGAAAGGGGAGAGTTCTTCCTGTATTTGATCATAACAGATTCTATAGATCTTAATAATTTATGTCTTACTAATGTCTTATTGACACTTAAGACAAGAATTTAGTTTAATGTTAATGAATTTCTTCATAAGAGTGATTACATATACATATTAGAGACTGTTAACATTTGATCCATATTATTCAAGAACTTAAATGGAATGCTGTTGGTGGTAGTCCTAATTATTGTGAACATTATCTCTGGGATAGAAAATTAAATCAACCAACTGAATACTGCTATCTGGTAGACTTCTATGTCAGTTATTTTGTAGAGCAGAGAATCCTCTCTTTTCAAGGTGTATTCTGGGGAAATCTGTGGTTCTTTGAGACCCTTTCAGAGGATCTATTAGAAGAAAACATTTTCATAATAATGCTAAGATGCATTTTACCTTTCAATCTCATACTTTAACAAATGTACAGTAGAGTTTTCTAGAAGGTTCATGATATGTAATGACATCATTGCTTTGCTGGCCTATGGCATGTGTATTCATGGTGTAGTCTTGTGTTTTAAAATTTTACCAGTTTAACTATCAATATATATATAAATATTGATAGTTAAACCGACATAATCAACAGTTACTTTAGGTCATCAATTTTTAAGCATGTAAAAGGGTCCTGGAATCAGAGAATTTGAGAACCGCTGAAGTTAACTTTTCAAGATCTGCTTCCTTGTACTCAGAAGTTCACCCCATTGGACCATATAAAGAGCCATCTAGGATGAGAAAACAAGTAGATTGTTCAAGTTTTAAAAAAAACACAAGCCATATGGGTATTTTATTAATTATTTGACATTTTCATTTTTCTCTTCCAAATGTAGAAAAGCTTGTTTTTAGTCCCCAGTTAGTGAAACGGAAACTTTAAGGCTGCAGGTCTCTAGCCTGACCTGCTGGCAGTAGCAAAGGAGCTACTGGGAAAATTTTAAATCTAGGCCCCAGGTCTTGATATTCTGCTATCTGGAGAGGCAGAATGTTGTGGTGGTGATGAGAAGGGACTCTGTGGTGTGTTTGCCAAGGTTTGATAAATTATTTGATTTTTGACAAGATGCTGGATCCTCTCTCTGTGCCTCAATTTCCTGGTATGTTTTAATGGGTATGACAACTATACCTAATTCACAGTTTGTTGTGAAAATTTAATCGAAAAATGTATGCAAAGTGTTTACAACAGTTCCAGGCACATAATAGGATTGTAACTATTTGCTACTATCATTAGTATTATTTACTAGGTCTCATGAGGGTCCCACACAACTTTAGTCAATTCCCCATGTGATTATGTGATTCAGATATGCAGTTGTTTTAGCTCTTTGCTTTAGAGCATGTCTTAAAATGCTATTAAATTTGAAAATTTCATATAAAAGATAATCTTGGCTTTATTTTACCCTTCTATTTGAAAACTTATGAAGATTTACTGGGATTTTTGTGTTGTTTTGTATTGTAAGAATTAATAAAACACCTTCTTAGTTTGGGCCAAGTTTGAAATTTGGTAGAGCATGAATGTCCAATTAAAACGAGATTTCAAAGACCCTAATTGAATATTTATGTATCTTGGGAATTATTAGGGAGGAAATCACTTTTCTGAAGTGATATCAAGACGACTCACTACACTCTTAGTCTGTTAATCACTATCTAAGCATCACAACAGGCCATTTTCAGTGAAAAGCATCCTTGGGGTAATTATACACTGCAGTTCTGATTGTTTGTGAGTGGTGATATGCCTAATGAGTAACAGAAGCCCCACATAGAGATTAGTTTTAATAGTTGCTGAAGTTTAAAGATGACCTGTAATATTATACTTCTGAATGGCACTTTGACATCTATTTGAAAACTTTATAGAGATATTTATAAATTATGTGTATATATTTGGATATATTTCACGGCTAGTTTAATTTCTGACTTAAGCCGACCACTCTGAAATTAGTACTGTAGCACTAATCTTCTCCAGCCTGTTGGCTAATCCTGACTTAGTGCTGTAGAAACTACACTATACTCCTTAGATGGGCATAGCTGGGCACTGTCCCTGATTATGAACTGCTCAGAAATGGCCTTTGGAGTGAGAGACACTTGAATACAGTCCCAATGCCACAACTTTATAGCTGTTTCATCTCTCTTTGTGAGATAAAGGTAATAAAATCTGCATTGCTGGTTTAGCGTGAGGAATAGGAAGTGAATGGAAAAAGTACCTGATAAGAGTGAGCATTTAATAAATGGTAACTATTATTATTAGTCAGAGTATTATTAGAAATGTCCTTAACTACCGGTATTAAGAAAACTTAGCTAAATCAAATATTGTTTTTTTTAATTGAGGAATTCTTGATGCGCTAGGAACATCAATAGCATTTTCTTAAGCAGTTGAGAAAAGTTTTATGTGTATTTTTGTCTTTTCCATATTCTTTTCCTCTCTCCTTTTTTAACCGTTTGTTAAGTACCTATTTCTCAGTTCTTCTTCATAATCTTAAAACATTATGCTCTGCTACTAATGCTCCCCACAGAATCATAATCCTGACAGGAAAATATTTTTGACAGCCACCAAGTGCTGTGTCTGACGATTGACTTTAAATCAGGTATAAAATGAAAGTAGCAGTTTAACTTAAGACGTTTTAAATTAAACTCCTGATCATCTTTTCATGTGGCGTCAGCAGCTCTTTAAGCTTTAACTGCATCAGAATATTCTACAATGTTGTAACTAAATGATCATAAACTTCCAAGATTTAAGGATTTCCCATACTTTTAAAGGATTTATAATCCCAAGGTTTAGTCCTCATAAGATTGCTATAAATGCAGATGAACCCTTAAAATTCAGAACCCCCAATTATTTTAAAGACTACAAGTATGGAAAGGGTCATAAATAAGTCCATGTTTTAGAATGAATGTCTGTATTTCAATGACAGGTGCCAATAAGAGAAGTTAGTAAATCTGTGACTCTTACATCGAATCATTCATCGTTTATGTTAAAATGGAAAAAGTACAACATGGTTGGTGGTAAGAATGAATGAAAAAATAAGCTGCATGTTGGACGTCTGACTTGCTAAATTGTACCAGGCTTAAGTGTTTTAAAGTATGACTCAAGAAAATGAAAGCCAAGTAGAAAGATACCCCCTTCTGTTTGATCAGCTTGTGTTGGTGTTTATGCATCCTGCAGAGGCAAAGTGTGTTACTATTCAAGACAGCCCCAGTGGCTCCACAGTAGCCTGAGATTGTGAGAATAGGGGAGAGACTCAAGCCCAGTTTTTGATGTTCTGCATGGGTGGGTAACCTGAATACTAAAATGCATTCCATTGACAGCTGACCCTGTAAGAGGTTTTTCAACAGTCTCCTGTTTTGTTTTCATTTGGTTTGGGTTTTTTCCCCCTTTTCCTTTCCTCAGAGCTCTTCCAAATATTTCAGATAAGAGGGAATGGTCCTGGAGGATGGTCATCTTTTTGTATGAGATTTTATTTCTGGCCAGAACAGAAGGGCTCAACTGGTTTACATTTCTGTCTTTTGTTTTTTTCATATTTTCAGTGTTCTTGATTTGTCAGTGGCTGATGGTTGCCGTTTGAACCTTGATTCAGAATACTGATCATGACTTCAAGGAGTGGACAAAGAGTCTATTGAGAAATAGTTTTGTGTTAACATGAGGCGTGTCTATATCTGTAGACGTTCTTCTTTATATTGGCGTTAACTGTTCAGTCAAATTTGTCTGTTGAGTTTTAATCATATTATTAACTATAGTTGACTTCGAAAGAAAAACTTAGGCATATATTTTCTTTTAAAATAATATACCATCGTTTAAAAAATTTTAGGCATGCTCAATTAAATTTTACTTTAATTTTCAATATTTTTTATGTATGACAGTTAAATATTATTTTGCAGCGTTCCAAAATGCAGCATATTTTATGATAACATATCTTTTGTCATATGGACTTAAATTCAACTTAAAAGATTTAGTAGAATGGGTGTATTCATTATTTTTCTTTTAATTGCAGACACCTCCAACTAGCTTTAGGCCATAATGATTAATTTATTGGGTGGTTATTGTGTTTCTCAGCTAAAGAATCTTGGGGAAGGATGGATGTTTAGAAAAAATTAGAAAATATTAGCACCTTGAATACCACCAGGATTCTGTTCCAGTCGCATGCTCCTATGCAGACTAGCACTTTTCCTTCTCTCTGCCTACTGTATTCTTAACCTTTCACCACAGTCTGAATTAGGTACCAGCTTTAGATCAATCTACTATCACCAGCTTACTAGAGTCAATAAGGATATTGCAGTTCCTAGGTGGATGCACTAATAGCTTGAAGAAGGGAATGCTCAGTTAAGAGAGGGTTCATGTCTACAGAACAAAGTAGAGGGGCTGATAAAACCTGAGTGTCCACTACAGAGATCCTTTGTTAACTCAGACAGATCAAGCATTAGGAGAATTGGTTAGGAAAGCCATTAAAAATGGGTGTACCCTTTTCCTTTAAGCAGCCAAAGTGATCGTGGAAAATGGTTTCCTGCTTACTTGACCCAGAAAACCCAACAAAAACATGCAAATCAAGGGATTCAGATTTTCAGATTCAAGAACATCTGTGAAACTGCCCAACTTGTCAAAGCTATGCATGTCTGAAAAGCCATCAAATATCCGAAAGATGTCATTTACATAAATAATGTATGCCATTCCATCTTTCGATGGTGGAGTTGCCATCGTACAATGCTGAACAGGGGACACTGGAGACAGTACTTAGAGTGCTGAATTTTTGCTACTCTTGCTTTAAAATGCTGATCTTACAGGTTTAAGTGTAGATTATTTAAGCATTGAGTACCTCCAGGTGAAAAATCCCCCAAGATGTGTCATTGGGCATGGAACTCATGGTTGAGTTAACTTATGTATGAGCTCCACTAGCTACATTAAGATGGTCCTTACTGAAAAGGAACAAATTGTTCCTTAACCAGAAGTGGAGGTTTCACAGAAGAAAAAGTTATCCCAGAAGAAACTGAAGGAACAAAAACTTATGGCATGGAAATGAATACAGCATAAAATAAATGCAAATAGAAGTAAAAGCAGAAAAAATGGATTTACAGATATGAATTCATCCATCTGTTTAAGACATCTAATTATTTTACACTTGCTAGTGTACTCATTATGTCATGCTACTGATGGGAATATATGTTTATTCAAGTAAACCTTATGTTTAGAGGCAGAATATTCAAAAGTACATCATGTAGGATATTTCAAATAATCGAGTATGGATAACTTTACTAACTAAAGAGTCCAATGAAAATATACTTCATCCTATCCACTAATAACGTTATTGAAATGACAGACATCTAATTTGTATCCATTATTACAAAAACTAGAGTCTGCGTAGTGTTTAATGCTGTCACTTGACCAGCTGAAGTTAAAAGGTGCTTTAGAGCTATCATTTGTATAAGTTGGGAAACCTCTTAAATTTATTGTTTTTTATTTTTTCTTTATTCACCACAGAAAGTTGTGTTGAGTTTTCATTTTAAATCACCAACTCAATGTGAATAGTAACGTCAGATAATTTGGGAGTATTTTTAAAGGTTAATAGAAACCTTCCTTATTGTTGCAATTCCTTGAAAAAGAAAGAGCCCTAAAAATTAGTAGGCTCTCAACATTTTATGATCTGACATTACTAAGTGAACTTTGGGAGTATTTCTTTTTTTGGTGCATTTGATTAAACGTGTGATCTTATCTTGGTGAAATAGCCTGTTGGGCTGCAGACAGTAGTGTTCAGAAATGAAATTTGCCTAGAGCCTTTGAGCAGACATTTATTCAATGAGACCCTTACTGAATAATGGATGATGGTGAAATTGCAGTAGTGTGTATGTATGTTTTCTTGCTTGAATATAGGGGTTGAGATAGAGCAACAACAAAAAAGTAATGGTGTATGAAAGAAAGCATTAGATTTATAAATGAGAAATTAACCTGCATTATTATAAATGAATGAACTATCTGTGTGAAGGACTCATAGTATTACTGTCAGAGGATGGTGTACTAGGCCATCTGCTTTGTTTTAGTAATCTTGCTGAGTTACTTCCTTTTCTGCTGCTGTCTCTTAGCTTGGTAGATGTTATTCTGGGATTTGTGCCACAATCCCAATGTATATCATTTATGTATGCTCTTTTGATTCTACTTGGGTGCCAGTAATAGCTGAATTTTGATTCCTATTCATTCTTCTCAATATAACTTATTCTACATTCTCAATGATCACATATTAAAAAGTTTTTTTTTTTTCTGATATGGTATAGTATGCTCATGCTGAATACTTGTGAAATATGGAGATATGTAAACTCAAAACAGAAATCAACCAGTATATCATAATATAATGGTACATTGCCATATTCACAGAGGTTATGTCACATGTATTTTTAGCTTGATTTTCCATGTATTAGCATTTTACGTGTGTATGTGTGTTTGTTTTTGTAGAATTGAGGTTGAAATATATTAAATATATAGAGAGTTTGTATAATTCTCTCCAATTTCCCAATGCCATTAATTTTTTGAGAGCATCATTTTTTTTTTTTTTTTTTTTTTTTTTTTGCGGTACGCGGGCCTCTCACTGTTGTGGCCTCTCCCGTTGCGGAGCACAGGCTCCGGACGCGCAGGCTCAGCGGCCATGGCTCACGGGTCCAGCCGCTCCGCGGCATGTGGGATCTTCCCGGACCGGGGCACGAACCCGCGTCCCCTGCATCGGCAGGCGGACTCTCAACCACTGCGCCACCAGGGAAGCCCGAGAGCATCATTTTTAATGTTGTAAAATATTTCATAGTGTAGACACACTATGATGTATTCAAACAGTTTCTTATTCATGTGGGTTGTTATATTTTGCAAGGATAAATAACATAAAGCTTCGCCTATTCTCTGATGATTTTTGTAGCACAGATTCCTTGAAGTATAATTATTAGGACAAAGAGTAAATAATGACTTTTTTTTTTTTCTTGCGGTATGCGGGCCTCTCACTGCTGCGGCCTCTCCCGCTGTGGAGCACAGGCTCCGGACGCGCAGGCTCAGCGGCCATGGCACACGGGCCCAGCCACTCCGCGGCATGTGGGATCCTCCCGGACCGGGACACGAACCCGTGTCCCCCGCGTCGGCAGGCGGACTCCCAACCACTGCGCCACCAGGGAAGCCCGACTGTTTGACTTTTACCACCTGGTTTCAGTGATCCACATGCATCATTGTCCTCTGTGCATAGCTGGTCTTCTTTTTGGGAAATTTTTAAGAATTGTTAACTGTCAGTTGTATAGTTAGTAGTTATTAACTCTTCATTATTATAAAGTTAGTAATTTACCAATTGTTTGGTAATTCTTAAGAACTACTAACTCTCATCTATATCAATGTATCAAAGTTGAGGTCAGTAAAATACTGTAGTCAGGAATTAAAAAACTGAAATTTATTGGCTATTAACATTTAAATAGGACTGTGCCTAATATCTTTGAATTTAACATAATATTAAAACAAAACCATACAGTGAATCTAATTATGAAGAATTAAGAAGTCCACCATCCACTTTATGTCTCCATAAACTTTCTTAGTTTTGTTCTCTGCTTTGAATGGACCTATCTCTTAAGTTCATCTAAAAACATCACTTTAACAAGGCTCTTCTGTACCAAACCTCTCATGGAAAAAGAAAATTGGTGGGCTTGATTTGGGCTATTCTAAAATTTAAGGATGAAAAGGAGGAGTAAATTGTCGGTAAATACATTTATAGTAATTGAAGGTTGTCTATAGAAGGAGAATGAGATCAGTAAATAAAGTAACTAAAGAGAATAGTATGGCTCATAATTAGTATACGTGAAGTCAATTTTTGCTAGGTTTAAGTTCAGTTAGAGATCTGTCCATAGGAATAAGAGTGAGGTACAAAAACTGTGTTTGGTAGCACTTAAGTCAAGTGGAAGAGGAAAACAGTAGGTATGCAATGCAAATTTTTATCATTTTTCCACTAATGCCAATATCTACTGAATTTAATTTCATTAGTTCATTCTTTGGTCAGAGGGACTAACTGTTCTAACTTAAACAGCATCTTTGTGATTTCTGCTTCCAATCATAAAGACATATATTTAAGGTACACTTCTAACAGTCAAGTTGGAGACCAGTTCTTACTTCACTTTCTATATTTTCTTCAAATCTGCACCAGAACATATTTATGGGACCGAGTTTAATGCTAGGTTAATAATGAATGTATAACTGCTTGAATGGGCTTTGTGGACCTAGAAGAAACAATTGAACATGAAAGCCGTTTTTGAAGTTACTGGTGCAGGATAAATTCAAGTGCCATTGAAAATTGCCCTGCACCTGCATGTGGAATAATAAAGGCATAGAAGGAATCCTAAAAGGCACAGTCTTGCACACTTTGTTTCCTCAAAAAAAAAAAAAAAAAAAAAACTGTTGATCAGCAACTCCCCATTTGCTAATCAGTGGGTATAAAGTTTCAGTTATGCAAGATGAGTAAGTTTTAGAGCTCTGCTGAATACATTGTGCCTATAGTTAATAATATATTGTCCACTTAAAAATCTGTTAAGAGGGTAGATCTCATGTTAAAGCTTCTTAACCACAGTAAAAAAATTTTTATAAAGTTACTTGTCAAGA
Source organism: Phocoena sinus (assembly GCF_008692025.1). Classification (NCBI taxonomy): domain Eukaryota; kingdom Metazoa; phylum Chordata; class Mammalia; order Artiodactyla; family Phocoenidae; genus Phocoena; species Phocoena sinus. The sequence goes on from NC_045767.1 coordinate 81,562,945, forward strand.
ATTGAACTGACTTGCCCAAAGTGACATGGCTGGTTTATAGCATATGCTGCATTTTATCAAGGGATTTCTCAGCCTTGCACTTGAGAATTCTCATTTCTGATTTCAGACATCGTCTCTGCGTAGCTGTATCACATACTCATATAACTTTTCTAGGTCTGTTTCATTGTAAGTTAGGGGATAGGGCTGGGTGTTCTTTCTCTCTAAAACAACCATGAGATAAAATAATATGAATAAAGTTTATTAGAAGAGAATACCTTTGTTTACAAGTTAATCTTTCAAAAAACTTACCTGTTAAGGTAGTTGATTTTATAAGAATTTTCACATTACATTCTCCTTAAAGAGTTAAGCTATTGCATGTGGTATTAGCATATTTAAACAAATAAAATAGGTTAGACATTCTTTTTTGTGAAGGTTTAAAAAGAAAGTGATATGATGAAGATATTTTACATTCTTTAAAAATGTTAAGGAATGTAATAAGTTTCTCTCAAATTTCTCTATATTTCCCTACAGTTAAGGATGCTAATAAGTTTTCTTTAATAGTCAACTGTTTTAGGATATGATATAGGATTTGATAGAGTTTCTCATATTAGCTTTCTTTCCCTTATGTTTACAGATCAAATAAATTGTACATCCAGAACTTTGGGCTCACAGTACATCTTGTATCAAGGCAATTTCAACATGTCTTCATTTATAAAGCAGAAGTGTATACATTGATATACTTAGTGTATACTTAGATATATACTTAGTGTTTCCCTTTCACTGCTTTTTTGTATCACATGGCTAAATTTATTTACATAAAATTATTACAAATTATTTTAAGGTTTAAGCATTAACTTGCATTTAGTTCTATATTAATGATCTTTACTGAAAGTAATAAATATACATGTAGAGAAATACAAAATACAGGAACATACTGTATATTAATGAGAAGCAAGGAGGTAAAATAGAAAGAGAGCAGAAGCTTAAGAGTCAGAAGTGCATGACTTCCAACCTGCTCTCTGTTATGACTCTGAAAATGTTACTCAGCCTCTTCATGCCTTAGTGTAAAATGGGAATAAAAATAATACTTACCTTTCAGAGTTATTGTGAGGATTAAATGAGATGATGTACATAAAACATATAGCACACTGATAGCTTGCATACCTTGTGTTAACTTTTCATAGATCTTTGAAGTGATGCCTTCTTTTAAGTGGGACTCTAAATTGTGCTGCTTTTTCTGCAGTTCTCAAAAGACCAGCTTTATGAAGTCATTGATTTTTGTCATTCACTATGCATTTGTTAGCACCAGATGTCTGCAGAATGTGGAGCATAACATTGACAGAGAGAGCTCTGACTTTAGCACTTGCACAAATCATGGAAATAAAGATGTATTAAGCAGTGTATCTATCATGAATTATTTGTTAAAATTCTGCTAAATCCTACAAAGGTCAAGTCCAGGATACTATGAGATAGCAGCTCAGACCTTGTCTGAGCTGGCGGGTGAGTGGGTCTGCGAAGATTTCCCAATGCAAGTGACATTTGAACTGAGATACGAAGTTTGAGTTAGGTAGCTTTAGAGAATGTGCTGGTTCACCGCTCCCTTCACATTCTGTCATTAGGAGAGCTCATCACAGGCCCAAGCATGTTCAAGTGGAGGAGGCTAACAGAGGTGAGTAAAGGGAAGAAGATGGAGCATAGTTACCTTGATTTGACAGTAGGGACAACACACCTGAATTTTTCATTTTACAGAGAAGCTGAGTTAACACAGAGAATGGTTTAATATTAGTTGTCTGCCTATAATACTAAATTTCAGAATGTCAGAAAATAAAGTATCTGTTGACCATAAAGAATGGTCAGGCACTGTGGATTTGAAATGAGGAGAGTAGATAAGATCTATACAGATACTGAAACCAAGATTTCTTAGTTTAGCTTTAGACATTGTATATCTGTGTGTTGTGACTAGAAGGGAGTTTTACTCCAGAAGTTGGTTTCTATTCATTTTTATCCTAACTTCTTCCCATGCCCATTGGCTTAGTAAGTGTCTGGTGTCTTTTGGTTCTGAGAAACTCTGCAGAAATGGAGGAACTAGCTTTAGGAATACCAGTGCTAAAGTTTGGCAGTGCTATGGTTATGACTCTTTACTTGTCAAAGAACAGCAGTAAAATATCAATATGGAAAACAATTGTTAAGAGGGAAATGGTATTATTATTTAGTAAAGGCAGCTGACTTCTTTTAGCATCTCTCCCCTGCTAGGATTAATCTTACTATTTAAATTTTTGAAGGCTTTCCACAGTATGTGATGATAAAACTGATTTTATTGTTATTTAGAACAAATCATTGAATGTGAATAAAATAATGGTAAAGTATGTTCTATAAAACAAATGATATTAGTTTAAGAGTCTGAGCAAAAGGATAAATGTGGTTTAAGAAAATTATCTTAGTGGAATAAAAATTTTAATATAGGAAAAATACTGTAGTAAGAAGTAGCAAACTTGGGATCATTAATCTTTTTCATCCATTTATCAACATTTATTGTGTGCTTCCTGTGTGATAAAATTAAAAACAATTGTGATAGAGATTAGAAAAAGGAAAATAATGAGTTTTATGAGAATATTTGCCCCAAGGATCTCAGGCACTCCAGATGAAAGTTTTTCTCATCGTGCTGAGCCCTGGAGGATATGTAGAAATAGGCCAAGCAGACAGTCTTCCTGAAGGAGGGACCTCCAGTATCAAGGCCTAGAGTAAGATGGAGCTCAGCTCGCGTGAGAAACTCAGGGAAGGTCCTAGCAGCTGGAACATAAGGATTGAGAGAGGAAGTGACATGAAATGTGGCTAGGGAAGTAAATGGGAGTCCAGAATTTGCAGTGTTTTTTGAGGTTTAAGTATTTTAGACTTTATCTTAGGAGCAGTGGGAAGTCATTAAAGGTTTGAAGCAGGGAAATAACAAGATCAGATTTTCATTTTACAGAAATCATGTTGGCTGTTCTGTGTAGGTGTCATTGGAGGGAGGCATCAAGAGGGGATACTGGGAGACCAGTTAGGTGAGCGTCTAACCTTCTGCTGTACCCCTTCTCAGCTGGGAAGTGTAGGCCAGAGCTTAATGTATAAGGAAGGGGTTTGTATTAAATAATATCCCTTTCAACTCTAATATGCTACTGTACTCTGGTTATAAAGACACGGGGGAGTGAAGTGATGGTAATCATTATTTAAATTACCCTATCGGTACTTATTAATTTTTACTCATCTACCTGTTGATATATTGTTGTAATACTGTATCCAGTTGTTTCAGATTTATTTTTCACCTAAAAGTTAGAATCCATTTTTGGAGACGTATAATATAACTAGAATTTTTTTATATATTTGTATTTTAAATGCTCTGCAAAAAATCATAAAATCAGATGTTGGGGCCACATTTGATTTAGTTAAGACGGTTTATACCACAAAATTCTTTCATCTCGGTCAAAGTGATTTATTTGTAAATCCTCATTTCTGAAGTCATTCAAAGGAATTCCTATCTTAATGATACCTGAAAAGACAGTAATACATTGTTTCTTGCAACACTACAGTGGACTGATAGTCTGAGTGACAAACGCAAAAAAGCTGACAGTATATTATTTAAGACTTTCTAAGACATTTTACCTCCTATATCTTTCATTAGTAATTTAAATATTATATTTCCCCCTTGTGTTCTGTTTTCTAATTCCCCATAATACTTTTTTTTATATCTCTTTTATGGCATTTATGACGTTCTGCCATTCCTTTTGATTATTTCTCTTCTTGTTTTATGCTTGTATGGAAATACAATTTCATTTAAGGCTGGGAGTGCTTTTAGTTTTTTCATAACCTCGAGTACCTGATTATATAAATGGAGTTTGTGTTTTATTTTGATAGGTTAATTTTTTTTAAAGATGGAGGTGTGTAGTATGTTAGATAAATATCATACATGAAATATGTCTTGTATGATTTTAAAAATTAATAGCATAACCTCTAATAACTTGGCTGTGTCCATGACACTTAGTGATTCAGAACATGGACTTTAGGGTCAGATGAACTTAAGCCTAAACTTTGGAACTACATGCCAAGTAATAGCTGTGTGACTTTGGGTCATTTTCTGAGCCTCAGTTTACTCTGTCTATCAGTGGGCTAATTATATCTATTTCATAGTGAGATGATGAGAATTCAATTAGTTTCTGTCATATAATATAAGGTTTGGTTATTGTATATGAGCGTCAGATGGGAAAAATAGGTGCTATCACACTTGCACATAGCAAGAAGGAGTAGAACACAGTGATTCAAGCCATCTCTTTTTATCCTGTGCTGCCAAACTTTTTGCAAGATTGACATCATCCCAATCTGTTGCCTTCAATCTTCATGGCTTTCCATTTGGAATCATTTTGTCATGTTACTTCATGAACACCATACTATCTTTTTTTTTAAATCTCTGACTTATTCTGAAAGGAATGATTGATTATGTAGCAATTTATGAGATCCAAATGGAAGCCTGAACACTTGCAGGCACTTTCAGGTAAGAATGTCAGAAATGCCTTTATTACTTATTTCTAATACATTCTGTAGGCATATATACCTAATACATACAGGCTATAAAATATAGTTTTCTATACTTAGTATTTCAGGGCAGACAGTCTTCCCCTTTCCCCAAAGTACATTTCCCCCCTAAATCAACTATTTTTAGAATTTGAAGAAAATTGCTTATTTTAAAAGGGACAATTTGAACAAACAGTATTACTGTCACAAAGAATTAACTGATAAGGAGGACAGAGTATGAGCTTAGAGTCCTTTATCTTGAATAAACTTCTCTCGTGTTGAATGGAATGCAGTTTTATAAAAACATGAAACAATGAAGAATTATGATTAGGTAAAATTCAGCAAAATTATTGGTGATTTTGAGAAAAAAGTATACAGTTGGTATGCATAATAAAAACAGTCTAGTTTTCAAAAATATTTTGTAGCCAAGTATTCTGAAAGCAATTGCAGGTATGTGAGAACTAGGACTTGGTGCCCTTTATACTTGGCCTGTGAGAACTTACTCTTCAGAGGTAGGCTTGTAGTATGATGTCAGTATTTGTATCCTCTTGAAGAACTGCTGTTTCAGTATAAGATATTCTCTGTTCTCTAATTATAGTATGTAGAAGAGTTACAGTTTTTGTGTGTGTGTGTGTGTGGTACGCGGGCCTCTCACTATTGTGGTCTCTCCCGTTGCGGAGCACAGGCTCCGGACGCGCAGGCTCAGCGGCCATGGCTCACGGGCCCAGACGCTCGCGGCATGTGGGATCTTCCTGGACAGGGGCACGAACCCATGTCCCCTGCATCGGCAGGCGGACTCTCAACCACTGCGCCACCAGGGAAACCCAGAGTTACAGTTTTAAACCTCTCTTGACAGCTGAAAAGACTTTTTGAAAGAAAGTAAAAACCCAAGTTCTGGGTAATTGAATATCTGATATTACTTATAATCCTGACTGCTCTAAAATTGAATTAGTAATTTTTCCATGAGTTTTTGAGTCTCTTAATTTCTTCCATAATTAAGTTGTTTTATTATTTATTTTCTTCTGAATGTTGTATTAAAAAAAACTGTGAAACACAGAGTGACACAGTTAAGCATATAAAAAAAAACTTTGAACAATTTTGGGTAATTGTAGCAAACCAGATGTTGCTAAGTTCTTATTTAATCAGAGATAAAAAATATTCGCAATATAGTTTTGTCTAGCTGTCAGCTTAGATAAATGAATCCATTTCAATCAGCATGCTCCTAGTGAAAAAAAGGGAGGGGATATAATAACATTTTTCTAGCTACATTTGTTGAAAATAAATATTAATCTTCTATGTGGTTAAAACCATGCTGTGCCAATTTCATCATAACCATAATTACGGAGAAGCATTTTAGATTTTTTATCTTTATGAAGTTTACTTCTTTTTATCCTCTGGAGGCATTGAGTTAGAGTCTACTTTTCATTTAGTTTATATGTCCATGTAGGTTTTTGTTAATTTTATATTGTCTTGAGGCTACTTGTTAGGACACTATTGGGTGCTTTATTCTACAAACATAATGCTGTGACATGGCCAAGGTTTTTTTTTTTTCCTCACAAACCTAAATTCTATCTTTAACCGTTCTTTAAAATCTGTTGTAATTCTTGGGAGAAATAGATTCCCTGTTCTCTTCTGTAGCATTAGTTAAGACAAACTGCTTCTAGAGCTGTGCTGACTTCTCAGAAAATGGTGCATAAAACACTAAATGAAAACAAAAGCCATGCTAACAAAACGAAATAAAATAAGCCATCAGGCCTGGAAAAATAATGTTAATTTTAAGCTCCATTAGAAATGCCAGTGAGAAGAATGGCAGGAAAGGATGATAGGTATAGGGACTGAATTGGTAAGGAATGAGCTTATGTATTTTTGTCTTCTTATTGTGCAGTCAAGGACAGTGGAAAGAAAATCTCAGACCATAAAGTGAATAATTTCCTCTTATGATATCAGCAACATCATACTTTTCCATACTAATAGAAGTTTTGAATTTATATGCTGTCTTAGGTGCCTCCACTATTGTTGTATACAGGGGTTGTAGTGAGGGGTTTGATATTATGGTTGTAATTGTTGATTTTTGTCAAATATATGGAAAGCTTGTAGGAAAAGTTGTTAGCATAGTAGAAAACCTCTATGAGCTGTAATAATTACCAGAGCTAATTGATTGTTCCAGTTTATGTGGATGTTTGTCTAGGCTATTCATTGAGGAAATACAGAAAATGAAGATTGAAGTTGGAATTTTATTTCCTGCTCTAAGAATAATTCTTAAGGATGTGTCTCAGATTTTTTTTTTTGAAAGTCAGACTCTCTTTTCTCAGTTTTATTCGTGTCCTCTTTAGAAAGCAAGTTTTGAAAGTGTTCTTCTTAATTGGTGGATAGAAAATTGGTTGGAAGCATTTCACAAAATTCTCTTTGGAGAGAGATTGGAATGCCAAGGAAGAAGGGGAAGTCATAGGTATAGTTTTACTTCCTTTTGCTTTTATTATGGCATTTTGAGGGAAGAGTGAAAAGCACATTTAAGGGTCTCTCTGCAGTTATGAATACTACGTACAATATGAGCAGTGAAAGGAGAGTGACGCACGACTGTCCTTTTATGGATTTCTCATTGGTCTTCGCTTCAGTGACTCAACGAGAGAGAAATGAAATCGTTCCCTCAGCTTCTCCTGGAACATAGTAGTTTTGAATGTAGGTCTAGAACCAGACTGGTGAGTAGTGGTGTCAGTCAAATGCCTCTACTTGTGTTTAAGATTTATATGTCAACATTGTGGGTATTTTGCCCACACACTCTGGGGTAACAAACTGAACCCCAAACTGATTTTTATTTTTTTCCTGCCGTGCTGAGGTGTGTGCCTGAGAGTTTGTGACTTAGCGATCGTTGGGCAGAAGAGTAGGTTGTTTTGAGGCCCCTGCCATTCTTACATTGCCTAGTTTCTGTCTGTCTCCCCGTGCCTTTTGAAGCACAACAGAAATGACAATCTAGAAGCAAGCGATCAGCTTCCAAGGGCACAACACCAACAGATCCCAGACTTTAAGTGTGTCATTGGAGGAATCTCCAAATATTATAGTCAGAAATATGAGTTAACAAAGCACTAGGTAAGTGTCTTGACATCTGTTAACCTCTCATTTAGAATGCTTGCTGCATTGTTAAAGTGGTCAGTACCTTTTCTACTCATAAAATTTCTATGTTGGTAAATTATAACGTATTTTTGGAATAATGTTGAAAAATCATACTTTAATTTTTTATTTCCAGAAAGAATCTTTGTGTATATCTGAGTGGGGTCTCAAAGACAGATCTGATGAACATTTCATATCTAATAAACTACCTTTGTCATTCCTCTTTCTTCCAGCTTTCAGAAAGCTTTCAATGTGTTTACTTTTTGAGTTATGATTTTGGGGGTGGGCTTATACATATCAGAAGAGTGTTTATGTGCCTTTATGTTTGTATTGACATTAGAATGTATGCTACATGAATGTGGAAGCCACTCTTTCGTTCTTTTAAAACTGATTACAATTTGATAGAGTAGTGGCCAGAAACTTGAAATGTGTTCGTGTGTTCCTTCGGTGTCCTATTGTGACATGAGCCACTTCCTGGATGGTACTGTGGGCTGGTTAGTTTCCAATCAAACCCACCTTCCTGGAGTTGATCGCCCCACGGTTGAAGGGCTATGTAAGACTGAACCTTTTAGAAACATGCCTAGTTTTATGTAGTTACTGGGCTAGTGTCTGGCCTTCCCATTTCTCTCATTCCTATCTCTATACCGATAGGGACATTATCCTTTCTGCCTCATCTTCTTTAACCTCAGTGTTGTCCTAGGGCATGAATATAATATCATTTAACTATCATGTGGTAGGGCAAGATAGTCCTAATACTAGAGTCAGTGTTCCTCTGTGCAGATAATTACAAATACCACCTTGTTGTTCAGTTCAGCAATATATAGATTAATATATTTTAAGGGGCATCTGTTTAACGGGCATCTCTATTTTTACTTCCTTCTGCTCTTTTAGTGACATCCAGTTTAATTCCAGAGCTGAGCTTACTTCATTCTTAGTGGAGCAAGGCCCTTTCTTCTGAGCCCCAGTCAACAGTCAAAACCGGTCTTTCAGTAACAACCCTACTAGCTCATCCAGTTCTTTGGGTTCAGTCCTATGTATCTGTTTTCTTTCCTGGCCCATGGTCAGAGTGAAAATCCAGTGACTGCTTCCCTTGTTTCATTTAACATCTTTTCCATCATTGCTTTCTGCCTTCTGGTTCTCTGAATATTTTTTCCTACGGCTCTCAAAGTCTCATTTTTCTCTAACAGCCTCTCAGAACGGTCCCCACCCCCACGCTTTGTCTCCCCGAGAATTACCATCTAGAATTTATGACGATTCATCGTGGGTTACAGGTGAGTCACTTTGCCAAGCTTAGATTTAGTTCTCTATTGTTCCTTTTCAGTTCAAATATTAGCGTAAACATTAACATTTCTTTTTTTTTTTTTTCTATTTCTTTAAACATTAACATTTCTAAACCCAATTATAATTATCATGCTTCCCATCAGACATTAGCACAACTCTTTCCTCTTAGCTTGGTGAGGGGTGTCTCAGTATCTATAGTTATCCCAGTGGCTGAGCTTAACGACCCCTTCTTTAAAAGAGAACACTTCAAGCCTATTTTAGTTATAACTAGACAATCTTTAGCATTTGTAACTGTAAATAAATCATTTCATTTTGAAGTGTGGGAGACAAGAAAAATCTTTTTTTTTTTTTGAGGTGTAACATTGGTTTCTACATTGTCAGAAATCTCGTTTTCTGTGCACGTGTGATTATTTTAACTTCAGCGTCATTAATAGAGCTGAGATTTTGTTGCGGAGTGGATAGCAGAAGTCCATTCATTTTTATGGGACTTTAGATTCTTGACTTTAGGTGAAATGCAGATATCACTACTGAGGTGAATAATCTCTGAATTATAAAGTAGAGTATGTTTGACCTTTATTTATTGGCCTCACGTTATGGGAAGATGGAGGAGGTGAAAACACTGAGAGGTTTTCTGCTTTTATTTCAAATTGCCTAGCAAACAACTTGAAGGGCAGCTCAAGTGGGAATGTGGCATGAAGATGTAATTTCACCCCACTCTGGAGATATGTAGGTGTTAGTTAAAAAAAAAACCCAAAAAACTAATGGAAAATGGATATTCTACAAAATCCAACTCTTGTCTTCTATCCTCGGAATAATTAAAAGGTATCTGAAAGTGGAGCCTCATTATCTTTGTAAATTGAGATTAAACTCTCAGTGAAGAAGAAACAGAAATATACCCTACTGAGAAACCATATTTGACCCCTTTTAGATATTTAGAACTAGATTATTTTACTAATCTGTGCTTTGGGAGCAAGTTATATATCAAAATGATCTTAAAATCTTTTTATTTAAAATTTTGTTTTTTTGGAGCTCAACATGAATTGCAGTGCTGTCACATAATACATGCTTCATAAACGCACAGTGGATGAATGAAGGAGTAAAGCTTTGTTTTGCCTTAGCAAAGATGTCTGCTAAAGATGGCGTAGGGAATTTTTACCTTTTCTTATGGCAACATATTTCCTGCAAAGTATTTCTTATCTTTCAGAATTATATTACAATCCTAATGGGAAAGTATGATCTGTTCTTTAATTCTATCCTTGGCTGAGCTGAGCCTTAGAATTTTATAACTAATGAAATACAGTGTTTTGCCTGTCAGGTTCATAAGTAGCACTTAGATTTTCATTTTTCATTCCTGGCTCTATCTTTGTAAAACCATTCTTTTGTCAAAAATCAAAGGTTAATAAGCTCTAATTGTTAAACACAGACAGTAGAAGCTGTGATATGCTGATATTCTAAAGCTTTTTGAATATTTGAAATGGTCATCATTTGATGTTCTGTGACATCTGGACAGCTCAACAAGCTACTCTAAAATTTTATGTTAAACGAACTGGCGATTTTCTTAAATGTTTTATTTTGGATCAATTTCAACTAACAGGAAAATAGTACAAAGAGTTCCCATATACGCCTAATCAGTGTCTCCTAATGTTACCATTTATGTAACTGCTGTGGTTTCAGTGTGTCCTCCCCAAATTCATGTGTTGAAATCCCAATGCCCAATGTGATGGTATGAGGAGGTGTGAGACCTTTCAGAGGTCTTATTAGGTCATTAAAGTGGAGTCTTCATGAATGGGATTAGTGCTCTTATGAGAGAGACCCCACAGAGCTCCCTAGCTACCTCCTTCTGCCGTGTGAGGACACAGTGAAAAGACTGCCGTCTGTGAACCAGGAAGCCCTACCAAATACCGAATCTGCGGCACTATGATCTCGGACTTTCAGCCTCTAGAACTGTGAGAAATAAATTTCTACTGTTTATAAGCCACCCAAGTCTCTGGTATTTTGCTATAACAGCCTGAACAGACTAATACAGTAAGTAGTTCAGTTATCAAAATCTGGCAATTAACATTGGTAAAATACCATTAACTAAATTCTGGATTGAAGATCTTGTTCATATTTCACCAGTTTTTCTGCTAATGTACTGGGGATGTTTTTAAACGTGTTGTAAGTTATAGTTGCAACTGTGTAAGGTTGATAATTTTTGCCATTATTTACTTTGTTAAAACAGTAATGATATGCCATGCCTCTTTTAATACATGGTGCTATGATAATGGTGTTCCTTTTTTCTTATCCTGAAGTTCATGTTTGGAGGCTAGCATAGGAGGAAAGGGATGCCATTACTATTTTAGGAAATCGTTAAATGTTACTGAGGTTAACATTTTATCTGTCACCATTTAAATGATCTTTTCCATAGCATGATAAATTCTGTACTTCCAAGTCATTGTGGCTACAGAATCAAGTTAAATATTCTAGTTTGATGCTTAGATCTCTGTAATACTATCAAGATTATATTCTTCACCAATCTCATCAGTCATAAAACCCACTATTCTTATAGTAGAAGACAGTAAGTGGAAAAAAGTAAACGTTCCAGACTAAATCAGGACTGAGAGGAACTGTAAGCATAGCAAATCCTGACAGAGGAAAGTTTTGATTATTTGCAAAAGACCTTCCTTAGTCCTTAACGTGTTTAACATTATGTGGAAAAATTTTTCTTTATGTCTAATCGTATGCTTCAGCATGGATTAAATCCCTCTCTGTCAACAGCAGTTGATAACTGATCATCAGCTCACTGAGGACAGGTTCATCCCTTATTTATCTTCATGTGCTTCACCTGAGCATGGTATCTGGCAAATGTACAGTTACAGTCCGTGTCTGCTTCCCTGAGGGAGACTCTGAGACAGAGGCAAAGCAAGGGATTTAGGGGCCTGCTCTGCTACCTTCTAGCCTGTAGGCCTAGGCTCTGACTATTTTAAGGTGATCTTCTGGAACATTGCTCACTCTCACCTAGTCATATTAAACTACTAACTCTTTGCCTACTATGCTCAACATTTCATATGTTGGTGTCTTTGCTTATGTGCTTATTACAGACTTATTTATCTGTGTATGAATAATGAGCAAATGTAAAATGGCCTATGCCAAGTGAGTGATAATAGACAGTACAGTTTTGAAGTAAATAGTTCAAATAGGTAGTAGTAAGCCAATGAAAAGAATTACTCTGGTAGTCCTATCTAAACATTATTTGCTTCATAATATTGTTTTGAGAAAACTTGAATTTTGGGGTAAGATTTTTTACATTTGAATTTTAATGTACATATTAGACATCTTGATCTTCAGATTGACACTGGATATATGGCTTTTTTTAACTTAATTTTTTTCTTTCAAACATACATGTGTTAATTTTAATTTCTAAATATGTCAAAAAAAAAAGTCACAGACTTAGAGAATGAACTTACGGTTACCAGGGGGGAAGGATGGGGGGAAGGGATAGTCAGGGAGTTTGAGATCGACATGTACACACTGCTATATTTAAAATGGATAACCAAAAAGGACCTACTGTATAGCATAGGGAACTCTGCTCAATGTTATGTGGCAGTCTGGATGGGAGGGGAGTTTGGGGGAGAATGGATACATGTATACGTATGGCCGAGTCCCTTTGCTGTGCACCTGAAACTATCACAACATTGTTCGGTTATACTCCAGTATAAAATAAAAATTAAAAAAAACAAGCCAGACTAACATTAAATGACTTTATGAATCAAAAATTTAGAACGTATTTTAAAAACTTATTTCAGCATCGGGTATTTAAGTGAGGGCTAAAGAATGTCTGGAAGTCAGAATGTCTAGAGTGAAGATTGGCAATGACTAGTTATGTGATATCGGCATGTTCTTGGGTCTGTTGCAAATTGGGGATACTAAATAGTACTTCATCAGTAGTGTTAAGAATCATGAGATAATATATCTAAAGCACAGAGGAGTTTGTTCCACAATAAAAACAATAAATATTAATTATTATAATTCTTTAAAGAAGGCATCATTTTAGGATTTTAAATCACCATATAACATATGATAATATTTTGAGAGAGGATGGAGGATAAATTTGCAGAAGTATCATTGTTAGGTAATTAGAAGTTAAACACTGTTAAATTTTGGTATATATTTATTTTCATTTTCACTAAAAAGAGATTTGTTAATTTACTTTGGAATGGATTTAGCTATTATCATAACATGTAAGTGCTTTATCCAAGAATGGGTAGGTATTAAGGCAGCCTTAGGAATAAAGAGAAGTAGAGAGGTGGGGATAAATTAGGAGTGGTATGACAACAAGTAAAGAAGAAAGCTATTAAATAATGGTGACTAACACATTTTTCCCTTACTATTACAGTAGTTAAAATACTGCCATAGAGGCACTTTAATTTTACTAGGCTCCTAGAATAAGAATATTGCTAAATTCACAAACTAAAAACCGAAATGAGGTAATGCATGCAAATATGCCTAAAGAGACCTAACCAAATACAGCTTTGTTTTTTTCATGCAAAAATAGTTCTAGAGGTGAGTAGTCCAATACTAGTGTAGCAGGTTTGTGATGACAGTAAGGCCTGAAGCTCCTATTGCTTTAGCCTGGTCATGTTGCTCTTATAGCCTGCGTATTCTGGTGGTCACAACATGGATGCTGCCCTTTCAGCCCCTCACATTCCAGGCGTTCATATCAGCCATGGGAAGGAGGAGAAAAAGTTGTGGGGAGGTATTGGAACTAGTACTAGGAGAAGAAAACCTTTCTAGAAAATACTCAGCTTACATGTCTTTCATCAGGGATGTGTCACAGGGCCACTCCTAGCTACAGGGGTGTCAGGGGAATCAAGTAATTTTTAAATAAGCACATTCTTATCCTGAACAATATGAAGTTTCTGTTACTTAGGAAAAGGGAGGTGAATGACAAGCAGCTAGTACTATCTGCAGAAGTCCTTAAGCACAGTTCTTGGTACCTCGTGAGCGCTCCATGTCTGGTAGCCATTCTGCTGTTGTTATTACTGTTACTGTATTACATGTGAATTCTTTGTGATCATCAGCATTAGTCCCAGTTTGGTCAAATGAAAGAGTACTTAGTAGAACTCTCAAATATTGTGAATATTACAAACGTTGCAGCCTTTCCTTATCATTTATGCATTTGTAATGTGGGATTAATTGCGTAAGTTGTCAAGAAACTGTCGAGATTTTTTTTCCAACTTTTTAAAACCCTTTCGCCTGCATTGTATTTTTTTTTATTTGCATGTTTTGTTTATAAAAATACGTATTACTGTTTATCCCACCAGCTATCCCATGAGTTTTATAGTAGTATAGCTTTAGTTACCTATTCAACAAAATATTTACTGTGCACTAATTAGAAGTTTGTATCCTGATATGCCTAATAATATCTTGAGGCTTAGCAAACTTGCAGGTCAATCTCAAAGGTTTTAGTCTTAGATGAAAGCCAACAGTCTCCTGGTAAGAACTACGCAGGGTGGCTTGGGCCCAGGCAGGCTTCTGTCCCACGCAGGCCTCCAGCCCAAGCTGGTGTTGATTGTTCTAGACAAGGAAACTGAAGCAACAGCCCAGTTGGATAGAGTGTTCCAACATGGCGAGGATTGTTAGAAAGATCTCTAGGAGAAGATGGTCTCAGTCAGCGTGTGCAGGGCTGGACCCAGGCATGCCAGATAAGCAGTTTGCTGCAATAAAAGTAAATCCACATGACTCCAGTGGGTGGACCGAAGCTGCTGTTCTGCTTGCAGTCTTCTCTGGCAGCTGGGTGGGGCAGAAACTGAAGTTGGAAGACGTCTTATCATTCCAGGTGAGAGGGTTTGAAGAATGAAGAGGCCAATAGCTGACTAGTGATTCACACAGGGAAATCATTTATGGAGGTTGTCAGGAGGGGACAAAACACAAACACAAACCCTCTCCCTGAATTGGGACTTCCTTGGTCCTTTCTTTTCTTCGGGAATACTACGTATGTGGTGATGTGTTTGGAGAAACCAGAGTCAGACTTGTTATAGAGTAAGTGATCAATTATTGTTATATGTATTATATTACACTACCTTATATATTCTTATCTAGATTTAAAGAGATAGAATGTCTATTCTAATGTTTACTTAGGTGTGAATTCTAGTTCTACCAGTTACTAGCAGTGTCACTTTGGAAAAGTAAGTTTATTCATCTTGAAAATGGGCTAACGATAGCAGCCGCTTCACAGGGCTGTTCTAAAGATTAAATGGCTTAAGATATGTGAAGTGTTTAGAACAGTGCCTGGCACTTGGAGAATGTGCTTCAAGATAGTTATTATTATAGGTGAAGTCACTGAAAATACCTTGTGAAGAGACAGGCCCTCAGCTTTCATCAGGGCACTCACCAAAGGAGGCCATGCCACGTGTGGAACTGCCACCAGCACCACGACTCACCCAAAGTTGTCATCAGTCAAGATGATTTTGTTGCCTGTGTGTCAGCTTGAATGTGGATAGTGATGATGCCTCAGTAGTTCTATAATATAGCTCTATTGTAGAATTATGTGCTTGAGTATTTATTATGATGGACTTTTTAAACAAATTTATTTATTTTATAATTAGTACTAAAATTCATTATGAAAAAAGCCATCTGGTTTATTTGAATATGTTAATTAAAATGTAAATATCCCCTAATAATAATGATAATAAAACCTTATATTAAACGTATTCAACTTAGTTTTATTTAAGTGCTTCTGCACACATATTTTCATTTAGGACCAGGTCATCTATTTAGGCAATTGTGAGTGATTGAAGTCATGTGGGTTAAATTCCTACAGTTCTTTTAAAAATTAATCTCCTTATTCTTTATTTTAGTTTCTGGTACTTCTGCCTTCTTTCTTTTTAAGGCCATTGCTCACCCACGCTTGATGCCATATACTACTTTTTTTTTTTTTGCGGTACGCAGGCTTCTCACTGCTGCGGCCTCTCCCACTGCGGAGCATAGGCTCTGGACGCGCAGGCCCAGCGGCCCTGGCCCACGGGCCCAGCCGCTCCGCGGCATGTGGGATCCTCCCGGACCAGGGCATGAACCCGCGTGCCTTGCATTGGCAGGCAGACTCTCAACCACTGCACCACCAGGGAAGCCCCATGTACTACTTTTATATTTTTTCTTCCTTCATCCCTTTGGTTGCAAGAGCTGTTCTTCCCAGGCTATACTGCTAAAATAATTCAAGGTCTGTATTTACCATCCAGATCCTTAATTTTATAGAGCAAAAAGTTGAAGTTGTTGAAACGCAAAAGTCATGGAACAGAATACTCAGAGGAACAAACAACAATAATGAAGTTAGCCCGAGAGCCTACATGTCTCCTGCGCAGTTAGCAGCCCCCGTGACAGTGCTGTCTCTGCCGGAGGCGGAGCCCTGGAGAAGGGTATTGAGGGGCGTTCTGGGGGGTGGGCCAGAGGATATGTGAGAAGATGTTAATGAGCTTAACTCCTGCGGTGCTGACCGTGGGAGTGTTCCCCTGTTACAAATATCACCTTCATTGAGAAGGTGACGTTTGAATAAAGACTTGATGGATGTCAGAATGTATAAGGAAGTTTAATCCAAATTTCTATACAATTTAGATTGTATAGAAGTTAGAAAATGAATAAGGTGATAAAAGTGTGTTACTTACAATCTCTGCTGTTTGGGCACAGTGATATATAATCCATAGCTATAGATATGAACCCTGCTTTAGCGGTAAATAGGAGATTTCAAGGATACTTGTTAGGGAAAACCTTAATTTACTAATAAGGAGGGAGGCATATTTTACTGATAGAATGAGGATGATAGATAAAATGACCTGCTTAGGTTAAGAATTTCAGCATCCTCCTTAGCCCCACCATGAAAAGGGCCTCTTTGGGAAGGAAAAACTTTTACTTTTGAAAAATTACATTTTCTTCATTCTTGTGGTAAGTTCATTATATCTTAAAATGTGTTCAGTATTAGGGTTACTGTATATATCTTTAATGATATTTGCATCAATTTTGGTATCCAGTTATGTATGAAAGGCAGTGTTATGTTATCTGAGCGAATGCAAGGGCTTGCCCTCAAGGTTCAGTATCAAATTTAAGTTGTTTCTTGACACTGGAAGTTATAGAATGTCAGAAGTGCTTCCTGATAACCCTAAGCAGCATATGCATGTATTCACAGTCTAAGTAACATCAGCATTATATTGTTAGTGTAGGGATTTATTATTATCATGAGCTGAAACTGCTAAGTAATTCAGAAGTCCTGGTATAGTAAAGTATGAGCCCTGTTATTACTGGTGGATGTAGATAGAAAAGCTTCTTAATTTGGGACAGTGAAGAACATGATAATACACTTAGTTTAAAATTCTTGCTATGGTGGAAGTTGTGGTTTGGCAGATCTAAACTGGCAAAGTGAGAATTATTTCTCTTGACACTTAACTGAGAAGAGAACTCTGTAATTTTAATAATCATACCCTGGTTTTAAAACATACTGTGGATCAGGTCAGTCAACAAAGAAGCTGAAATTGGTTTCCTGAGACTGCATCAGGTGTTGGATCAATGTGGCACTGACCTGAATATTGTGCTGAAAGGTGTGACAGAAGAGGATGAACTTTAGAATAAATTTGGTGTGTGCGCGCGTGTGTTGTATTGATGTGGTTTTCAGGAAGAGTCAGGAATTCTGATGATTAAAGCTGGGTATGAGCCAACTTCTGGGTCTGGGCACTGATAAGGAATTTGGACTTTCTCGCAGTTAGTGGGTATAGGATATGGAGAATAAGTAGTTCTGCAAGGGAGGCCAGTCTTAGATGCCTCTTGAGAAGATGTTAAGGACCTAACCAGGTATGGTGAGAAGTGTACTGATATATAGGAGGTTGTAAGGAAGTAAAATATTTAGGAGTTAATGACTAACTTGTGGATGGACAGTAAAGGAGAAGAAATCTAAATTGATTTACATGTTACTTACCTGGGTGATAGCGAGGACGGTGGTGTCATTTTATGGTCTTAGAAGAACATAAAAAAATTGGTGGGAAAAGTATTGCATTCAGTATAGGACATTTCTTCCCCTCCCACATGGGTTTGGACTGGAGTTAGATTTCTGGAGCTATAGGGCGGATTTGGACTAGAGATATAGATTTTGGCATCTTTGGGTGGAGGTTGAGGCCAAGGTTATGGATTAAATTACTAGGAGGAGTCATAAAGTGCAGGCATAAAATATAGCCAAGGATAAATTCATGAAGAACTCTAACACTGAGGGATCAAAACTAGAAAAGGGAAACAAGAAGGAATGGTCACAGAGTGTGGAGGAAAAACACTTTAATTTAAAAATGGAAGCAAAGAAAGAGAGTGTTTCAGAAGTTCTTGTTCAAATATAATTAGTGACCTTTTTCCAAAGCAGTTTTAGTGAAAGGTGGTGCTGGCTGAAAGATGATTGCAGTGGGTTGGTGATTGAATGAAGGGTGAATGAGAACAGACAGCAAGTATAAATTATTTCCTCATTTGTTGGGAAGAGGTAGAGAAGTTTTTGGCAGAGTCCAAAGGAGAATTGTAGACAGTTGTAAGGGTTGGTTTTTTATTTGTGTGCTGCATTGCTCACTTGCACTTTCAAGACGAGAGAGGCTGGAACGTGATTATGAGTTGTAGAAAATGTGAGTGAAAGAAGAACTACATAGCTAACAGAGCACGTGCCAGTAGACCTGGAAGAAGAGGTTTAGTTTGTTCTTCTGCACGTAGAGGTAACACTACCCACCCTATGTCTGTAAGGAGTGAATGAGAGAATATGTTCTCATTTACCTAGTTACATGCCTAATGGTAAGAGGCACTCAGTAAATGTTAGGTCCATTCAGCCTCCAAATCTTCATTCCCCAAATGTGCCTTGCTGACCTAGAGTTTGCACTAGCAGATATGTATTAAGGGAAAGTATTCAACTGTACTATGTGTTTACTTATCCTACATTTATGACAATTTAAAAAGGGTGGGACTAGTTGACTTGTAATTCTTAATTTGCAGTTCACACCTACGATTTGGCTCATTTTTTAAATTACTGCGTCTTTTCTGGCTATGTCATTGACTGTATAAAGCTTTACAAATATAATGCTTACTGTTCAGAATGATAGTGCAGTGTGTGAGAGCTTGTAGACCAAAGTGTTGCTTATGAAAGTAAGAAAGAAGGGAAATAAAAATTCCTCCAATGGTGAGATAAGTGCAGAATGGATAAAGCATAGGTGTGTAAAGCCACCTCAAAGTGACTGAATCGCTCTCTGGCCTGAAGCTCTTTGCTGGGTTGAAGTATGACTAGATCTGATGAAATAATGTGTCACTCAGGAGAAGAGCTGGTTGATAGTGGTTGTATAGAAAAGAAATTCTTCACCCACTGGTGAGACCATCTGCCCTTAGGGAAATAATGGACTGATGCATGAGACCTCTAGTATCTGTGAAGGTTATTTCTCCTTGTAAATTAGTAAGTTGACCTTCTGTTCGTGTATATCTAACTCTGTGGACTTGAATATAGCGAACCTGCTCTTGAGAGGCCTTTTTTCCTCTAGATGTTCAGCTTTCATCAGTGTTTCTAAGCATGTGAGAGTGAATCCTTCTGTCTGTAATGTGGTCAATGAGGAGACATGCTACAGCTTTTTATTTGGTGAATCCAGCAGCCATTTTTCTACGCAATGCATCATGGAGATAAAAAATTAATACCATTGAAACTCTTGTTTATTCTTTGGTATTATATGAAAACAGTCTTTACTACATATGACTGTTATTTTAATAAAGCTTTTTAGGGATTATGCATATAAAATGAATTTTTATGAGCATGCATCAATATTAAGATAGCAAACTAATTATTTTTAGTGATTTTTAGTTGCTGTAGGTGAAGGTCAGTGTAAGATATATAGTTTCCAGTAGTCTGTCTTATTAACTTTAAGAAAAGCATGATAAATTCTAGTAATAATTCCTCTGAATTACAGTTGTCACATGAAGTTGTTTTGTAAAAAGTATTATTTATTTCATAATTCAATAAAGTGAATTAGAGCTGTTTCCTCAGTGTGGTATATATCAAAACTCTTATGTCTACCCAATGAAATCATTATTGTAAATCTGTCTAGACCTGCGTTCCTCCTATCTTTTTAGATAAACAAGGCTATGAATTTGACTTTCTCTTTCAGATATTACTACATTTATATCTTTTGCTCTACATGTGAATTTATGTATAATTCTTTACCCATTTATTTTTCAGAATGAAAAGAAATTTATTTATCGTCTATAGTTGTATTCCGTCCGAGTTTATAGTTTTTTTTTTGTTTTTTTGGGGGGGTGGTATGCGGGCCTCTCACTGTTGTGGCCTCTCTCATTGCGGAGCACAGGCTCCGGACGCGCAGGCTCAGCGGCCATGGCCCGCGGGCCCAGCCGCTCCGCGGCATGTGGGATCCTCCCGGACCGGGGCATGAACCCGTGTCCCCTGCATCGGCAGGCGGACTCCCAACCACTGCGCCACCAGGGAAGCCCTGAGTTTATAGTTTTATATTTTACTTTATTGTTGTTGCTGACTAGTAAGAAATCACTTAAGCTTACTTCCCCTAATTTTTTTTTTAATGCATGAGCAATACATTCTGAAAATGTTAGGAATCTTAACATTTTCCAAGTATATATTCATTTGGGCTGCCGGGAATCTGAGGTACATTAAACGTCTAAAATTTAAGAAATTGAAAGCTTTACACGGTATGTTTTGTGTATTTTTCTATCCCTTATGTATACATATGTCACAGTTTTTAGTTTTGTGGGATGGGTTCCTGTTGAACAAGTAAATAATCTTTTGGCTAACAGGTTAGCTGCATTGTCCTCCACCTGGAGAGAGAGAGAAAAGAGCGTAGGTTCTTGTTAGTCTCTATCCTTTGACACAGGGAAGAACACAAAATGAGGTGGAGTAGATCACCAGTAACAAAATACTAGAGTCTTTTGTCTATGACAACTCTGTGAGTGAAGCTGAGAAATGCCATTTTTTTTCTCTGACCTGAAGGATAACCCCATTTGCATTTTAGATGTTCTGAATATTGATAAAGATCATAAAAGATAGACCTATCAGTTAGCTTTAAAAAAGCAAAAAACAGCTGTAAGATAATTAATGCAGCTGAGCTTTTCTGCAGTTATTAGTATTCTGGAAATATCTCACTAAGTTGCATTAGCTCTTTGAAAACTCTGCATCTATTTTTAAAATCTGGTCAGCAATCACATCTCTAGTGCATTAAATGTAAAGCAAGGTCTCCTTAAAAGCCAGATGATATTGTGATATTGAATATCAATACTTACAATATGTAAGTGAATGGTCAGGGTGAAATAGGGAAACACAATAAAAAACATTTCTGAACAACTTTTGCAACAATGTGAATCTGTGTAGCAGAGGCATATAGATTGACACTAGCTCTTTTGCACTTGTGAGGTTGCGCTGATATCAATTCATTGGGGGCTGACAACTTTCTCCTTTCAGCTGATTGATTTTGAATTTTTCAAACTGATTAATGTTTTCATTTGAATGATAATGCTTACTTTGCAGAAGATGTGATCTTTTAATTAGCAGATGCTGAGATTAGCATTAGGGCTGAACAGTAACTAGCATTTGTTCTTATAGTACAAGAGCACAAACTAAGTGCTGAAGCAAATAGAGCTATACTGTGTCTACTTTACATTGCCTCTTTAGATCTTCTAAAGAGAGGTTAATAATTACTGAAATACTTAATCACTGTGGCACTAAAAACATTTTAACAAATTGAGGATTCACTTAAAAGAAAAAGTTTTTCAATTTTCAATTCCTTTCATCTTCTCTCTCTCTCTCTCTATATATATGATTATGTTTTCAAGGTTTACGTAAAAATTTTATAATGGAACTTAAATGTTATTTTGTGAAAGTGTGAGTTCTTATTTATATGTGTGTGTATGTATACACATACACACGTGTGTAGTTACTGAAATAGTCGAAAATCTTGGTTTCAAGTTTTATGCTAATTTCAGTAACACTCACTCTATTTCCAAAGCTACTTTGGGAATCAGCTTAAAATTGATGAGCCCCAACTAGAGACAGTAGAGTGAAGGGGTTAAAAAATTGAGATTTGGTTCCCACTAGCTATCTATTTTACACATGGTAAAATATGTAAAACGTCAATCCTAATCTCCCAATTCATCCCACCCTCCCTTTCCCCTGCTGTGTCCACACTTCTGTTCACTATGTCTGCATCTCTATTCCTGCCCTGCAAATAGGTTCATCTGTACCATTTTTCTAGATTCCACATTTGTGCGTTAATATATGATATTTGTTTTTCTCTTTCTGACTTACAGGGATCTCAGGTCGGTGCTCTGTGGTGAACTAGATGGGTGGGAGGGAGGTCCAAGAGGGAGGGGATATATGTATACATATAGCTGATTCACTTTGTGATACAGCAGAAACTTAACACAACATTGTAAAGCTATTATACTCCAATAAAAAAATAACTGTGGTTTGGGTTCAGGCAAACGTAGATTCAAGTCTACTGTGCCACTTTCTAGGGCGTGTTACTTGACGGTTCAATTCTCACTGTCTTCAACTGTAACATGAAGATTGTAATAGAATTCCTATGAAGATTAAAACTAGTACTTTGCATAAAGTGTGTAGTGTACATTGAATAACGATTAACTGTTACTGCTTTTAAAAACCTACTGTGTATATTAAATAATACTCAACATGATCTACATTTAAAAAATATAGAAGAAAGATTATTTTAGCTTAGGTAAGCTTAGCAAAGAAAATAATTACTGAACACCTAAAGGATAACTAGACCCCCTTTAACTAAATATATCTTTTAATTCCAGATGGGCAGGCTTTTTACACTGTCTTGTGAGCACCACATATGCCTCTGCCTCCTCTCCAGAAAGCCGTCCTGTTAGTCATGGTGTCCATTCTAGCTCTTCATATGGGAATTCTTACAGATAGGCTGAGGGGTCCTCTCTAGAACTGCTGCTGAGCAGTGGCAGTTTCTGTTTTTGTTTTTGTTTTAAATGGTTTCCACAACAAATGATAGGAGAAAAAAAAATCAAACCATGAATGATGAAATACTTACATAAATTCAAGGCAGTTTGTCCACGTATACAACGTGGACTACATTTTTTGGCTGAAGGTAGAGAACAGGTTGATGTTTTATAGGGATGCTAAACATGTGGCTGACTGCTTAATGTATATCAGACTTCAGCATCGTGAGACTTTAGCTGATGGTATTTAAAGAGAAAATTGTTGCTAATTCCTATTGCCGTGAGAGGCATGTTCCTATATAGAATATTTTTTAAAACTAGTGATGGCATTTAAAACAGCCCTAAAGTAAGTGCTTTTACATCTGTTACTCTCTCCCAGGAGACATCAAACAGAACACTTAAACTTGGAGTAAGCAGAATAATTGACAGTCTAAATCTCTATCCTCACTGTTTGCTGCCTGCCCACTTAAATACAAACATAGGGAAAGAGTAAAAAATGAGTCAAAGTAGATTTCTAGAAAAGAAAATAAAAAAGAAGCTGCAAGATATAATGCTTTAGCTTTATTTCTTTGAGAGGACTTAAGTGGTACTTGAATGTAATGAAATTTTAACATGAAGAGAATAGGACCTTCTTTCAGGGCATCACATCCGTTGAAAGTAGGTAAGACTAAATATGACATTGAAGAAGGAGAGCTGTTACTTTAGAAGTAGAAAATAGTTAAGAAAGGCATTATTGAGAAAGAACTGGCTGTAGTCCATAAACCGAAATATCTGTTTACTTGAGTGTGTATTTAGTTGCGTATCAAAAGATAATATGGCGATTGATTATTTGGCAACCACTTCAGTTTTCAGACCTAACTAATTGGGGTGTTTTCAAAATAGATCTCAGAAGATTTCCTTTTCTGCCCATCTCTACAAGACCTTCTGTTCCATAAGTTCAATATAATGAAAAGTTCATCTTCAACAGCAAGTAAATCAATGAAGTTAGAACACTTCCTCACATCAGACACAAAAATAAACTCAAAATGGCTTAAACACTTAAATATAAGACATGACACCATAAAACTCCTGGAATAGAACATAGGCAAAACATCCTCTGACATAAATCATACCAAGGGCAAGGCAATCAAAATAAAATAAAAAATAAACAACTGGGACCTAATCAAAGCTTTTGCATAGCAAAGGAAACCATAAAAAAAACAAAAAAGACAATCTACGGAATGGGAGAAAATATTTGCAAACGATGGGACCAACAGGGGCTTAATTTCCAAAATATGCAAACAGCTCATACATCTCAATAGCAACAACAACAACAACAACAAACAATCCAATCAAAAAATGGGCAGATAGGGCTTCCCTGGTGGCGCAGTGGTTGAGAGTCCGCCTGCCGATGCAGGGGGCGCGGGTTCGTGCTCCGGTCCGGGAGGATCCCGCGTGCCGCGGAGCGGCTGGGCCCTTGAGCCATGGCTGCTGGGCCTGCGCATCCGGAGCCTGTGCTCCGCAATGAGAGAGGCCACAACAGTGAGAGGCCCGTGTACCGCAAAAAAAAAAACAAAGGCAGAAGACCTAAACAGGCATTTCTCCAAAGAAGACATACAGATGGCCAATAAGCACATGAAAAGATGCTCAGCATCTCTAATTATTAGAGAAATGCAAATGAAAACTGCGAGGTATTATCTCACACCAGTCAGAATGGCCATCATTAAAAAGTCTACAAATAACAAATGCTGGAGAGGATGTGGAGAAAAGGGAGCCCTCCTACGCTGTTGGTGCGAATGTAAATTGGTACAGCCACTATGGAAAACAGTATGCAGGTGCCTTAAAAAACTAAAAATAGAGTTGCCATATGATTCAGCAAGCCTACTCCTGGGCATATGTCTGGAGAAAACTTTAATTTGAAAAGATAAATGCACCCCAATGTTCATAGCAGCACTATTTACAATAGCCAAGACATGGAAGCAACCTAAATGTCCATTGAAAGATGAATGGATAAAGGAGATGTGGTGTATATATACAGTGGAATACTACTCAGCCATAAAAAATAGAATATTACCATTTGCAGCAACATGGGTGGACCTAGAGATTATCATACTAAGTGAAGTAAGTCAGACAGAAAAAGACAAATACCATATGATAGCACTTATATGTGGAATCTGAAATATAATACAAATGAACTTGTTTACAAAACAGAAACAGACTCACAGACATAGAGAACAAACTTATGGTTACCAAAGGGGAAAGCAGGTGGGGAAAGGATAAATTGGGAGTTTGGGACTAGCAGATACAAACTACTATATATAAAACAGACAAACAACAAGGTCCTACTGCATAGCACAGCGAACTATATTCCGTATCTTGTAATAAACCATAATGGAAAAGAATATGAAAAAGAATACACACACACACACGTAACTGAATCACTATGCTGTACACCAGAAACTAACACAACGTTGTAATCAACTAAACTTCAATTTAAAAAAATCTTTGAGACAAAGGAGAGCTTATTTTTATATATATATATATATATATAAAACAGATGTAAAGGTCTTTATCTGTAATTTTTCTTATTCTTTTAATGCTGGATTAAAATTCAGTTGAGTAGGTGGTAGTTTTCTATGTTTACTAACTTCCTATTTGAATGGCAAATTTTAGGGAAATTCAACGGATATATAGAACTATATACAGGTATTTTGATGGGGGTATATTCATAAGCCACCAGCAGGTTCTTCATAAATGCTCATTCCTTTCTTAATAATTGCCAAAAGATGTAATTTTTTGGTTCATGCATTCAATTCTTTAGTGTACTTTCCATGAGAGATAAATTTATCTTGTTCCTTACAATTTTATGAAGCGTATATCTTTAACAAATATTTGTTGAATGAATTAATGAAAGGTTTCATTGAAACTAATGATGGTTATGATTTTAGTGCTATTATATCTATATATATAATACATCAATACTTATTGAGCATTTACCTTTTGGTCTTTCATCCATTACTTCATTTAAATCATACAAATTATGTTCTGCTATTGTACTCATTTTTAGATGAAAAAACATATCTTTTTATACACACATATCCATACAAAACATATAAGGTGAGATTTATAGTGAAAGTATAAATCTTTGATAATTTCTAGGAATAATCTGATAGATTAATTAATGGAGCAAATATAGCTCATGTTGGACCTTGAAGGATAGAAATGAGCTGAATAAGTTGATAGGATGGTTCAATGAAGATGATTAAGACATTTATGATAGCTTTTATAATGTTTAGGTTAAAAGTTTTGGAGAGGCCATGTGGTTCAGGATAGGTTCCAGAAGATCTTAAATGACAGGCATAGGATATTTTCCCTCATCAAGAAATTGGATAACATGTAGATTCTTGAATTAGGCATCAATGTATTGAAATTACTTTCATCAATATCCATTTTAGCCAGATTAATCTTAAAGGGACTTGGAAATGCATTTGAAAGATTACTTTTTTTATTTTTAGGACAGGTAGTATAAAGGAAAATATTTTTTTAAATTACGCTTTCTATATTTGGTTTCTTTAAAATTTGTAAGTTACTTTAAGCAGAATCTGTAGTTTGAATTGGGAGTGACCTCTCTTCCATTGTTGTCCATTTGTAACCTGAATCTTTCTGAGACTTTAGTAAGCATCACCATATTTATCACTTGGTTACAGCATAATGTAACTATTTTTACTTGTGAGCGCAAAAATACACTCAGATACACCATTTACTCTTAGTATAGTTTGAATTTTATATTCCCTTATTTTGCTGAACAATATACTACTTGAGAGAAATATGTTTTCTATTTCATAATATATGTAAATGTTAAAAATTACTAAATTCGCCATGGCATGTGACATGATTTGGATTATCAGACTATATCTGATCATGTAACTCCTTGCTCACCTCTCTCACCTAATTTTTTTTCCTGGGCAACACTTAGTCATACTTTTATTTGCTTGATTATCTGTTTAATATCTAGTGGTTTGCACCAGTTGTGACCTCTGTGAGGATGAGGTTTCTGTGTATTATGTTGCACGGCTGTACTTCCAATCCCTGCAGAGGATCAGACATGTAGTTGGTGTTCAGTAAATATTTGTTAAATGAAGTGAATGAATGTCTTGCAGACTGATGAAATTGTGCTTCAGTGTTTTTTAAACACGTGGGATTGTTAATTGCCACAGGGAAGCCTGTGTATAGCCATTAGAGTGCTTCTGCAATTTTCCTTTTTTCTTTTTTCTATTATCTCATACAGTGATTTATATTTGAATCAAAGGGCATTTACATTATTTTAAAAATTAAATCTCTTATCTATATGTAAACATAAAATTAAGATTAATGTCTGAAATTTCAAGAAAAACCAAGGCCTGGATTTATCAGTGAGGAGATTTCCAATGAAACAGTTGTATACATTTTTCCTTAACATTAGAACTAGCAGTGCAGAAAATACATAGAAATTCCCAGCGCACAAGTTATCATTGCCTGAAGGCTGTTGGCTAACAGTTTCCCCTGCACTATTTAAGAATGTGCTCTTCAGCTTTAGTTTTTTTTTGTTTTTTGTTTTTCTTTGGCCTATTTTTTTCTCTTACCTCTGCTATGACTAGTGTTTCTATTTATTTTAATTAGAATTTGGTCTTTTATTGAACCTATTTTCTTTCTATGGAATTTTTTATAAGCTGTGTTCAGGAATGCACATTTTCTAATAAGCTAAAAAGAATTCTTTTTTTTCAGTTGAGACAGTGTGTGCCATCCAGGCTTGGTTCTGGTGGGCTAGAATTCATTTCAGAGATCAGGCAAAAGTGGGTCATGATAGCAAATGAAGCTAAATTTTATTCTTTGGAATCATTCCAGTTCTGTTCTAGTACCTAAACACTGAACGTTTACTTAATTTTTTTATTATTATAATCTGGGCCTTCCTTTCTTTTTTGAAAAAAATAAATTTATTGGGCTTCCCTGGTGGCGCAGTGGTTGAGGGTTCGCCTGCCGATGCAGGGGACACGGGCTCGTGCCCCGGTCCGGGAGGATCCCACATGCCGCGGAGCGGCTGGGCCCGTGAGCCACGGCCGCTGAGCCTGCGCGTCCGGAGCCTGTGCTCTGCAACGGGAGAAGCCACAACAGTGAGAGCCCCGTGTACCGCAAAAAAAAAAAAAAAAAATTATTTATATATAAAAAAAAGAATGTGCTCTTACTTGTTGGGTAAATAGAATATATATGATGATTTCAGTTTTACAGACTGTCATTCTCCTCATACTTCATAAGCACATTCTTAATTTTAATATTTTAACATTAACGAATATATGAATTTATAATTTAATTTTACAAAATTATTGAACAGTTCTGTGCAAGGCACTGATCGAAGGGCATACCAGTAATTTATTGTCTCTGGCTTTATTTGTAAGCTAGTGAGGAAATAGGACAAGTACTATAGGCAAACTACAAAGTGCCATGGGGACATTGAGGAGAAACAATTTCAACAAGGCAATCAAACGTTCACGGAAATAGATGATATTAGATATGAACATTTAAAGATGAGTGGCATTTCAGGAGGTGAATTGGTAAGAACACAGTGACCCCACTGTGTGTTTGGTGTAGGGAGCTCAGTTTCAAACTAGATGGGAAGTAAATACAGAATCAGGTGGAAATCAAACTATGTACTTTATTATTGGTAGATCTCAATCTACCAATCTACTTTTCAAATACTTCTCTCATAGAGTTAAACTTATCCAGACCAAGTGAAAAAGGACAACCACGTGCTGGGCAAACTTTTTACACCTTTTTCTTGCTAAATTGAATTATGCAGATGTCACTGACAGACTCTCAAGGTCCTACCCACCATGTAATCTCTGCTTCTCCCATGGGCAGCAGTGATTACAGAATGAAGAGATGGTCAAATATGTTTTCCTCTTGGGAGTAGAAGTTTATGCATGAGAGAGGGGATTACGGTTCCCCCTAACAGGATATATCTTAATAGAAACCAGCTTAAGTTTTAAATACTTACTTGTAATATTTAAATAAAGCCTTGTTAGTTCTAATATTGGCTTTTCTTCAAAGCTATCATTTTGTTTTGAAGGAAAACTATTTAATATCCATTCTAGTTCCTCTTTCTTCAAAGACGTTTAAAGGGAAGTCATGTTTGTATTAGTGGAAATCTTTGGCAAATAATTTTAAAAGGCTGTTATGTCTGATTTGTGAATGAAACCCAAGGTTGATTTTAATACCGTCATCATAAAATAAGTTAAAGGACATTATTTCACTGTGCAATCTAATGAAGCTAACCTCACTATTGAGATTGATTTAAATTCAATTTTACTTCACTACTAAAATATTTTAATGAAATTCCATCCTTGGACTTATGATTTTTTTCTATACCGAAGGTAAATTTGTATTGGCGACTTGAAATACAATCATTGATAGAATACAAAAGTTAGGATCATTTGTTGCTATCCAGATCTACCTAACTTTCCAAACCTGTCATATTTTATATAGCAAATATTTGTGGGTTATGGAGTTCAGTGTGAGACCTTTGGCTGTGAAAGTTTATTAGCTGACTCCAGTTACACTGATTTATGTGGTAGTAAATATGATGAAGGGGGAGGGATTATGTTTAACTGATCAGAAAACACATTGAGAGTTAAACTTGTATTTCAGGTCATCTATTCTCTGGGGAATATTTTCCTTATAAAAATATTTTAATGACATAAACACCCATTTGATAGAATAGGAATAAAAATCACTTAAATAGTATTATAGAAGAGTTGCTGACTGGTTTTCTTTCTCTGTGAGGCCTAAATAACTATACAAATAATAAGCATAAAACTGATGTTTCTTTCTCTCTTTAAATAGATGTACGCATGTGTACGTATATATATGGCATGTTCTCTTATATCATGTGAGTTTAAATCTGTAATACTGAGAAAATAAAATTAGAATTTAATCTTTTAGGGTTGTTGTGTAATAACAAAATAAATTCATAAAAATAGAGCCACATAAAACCCATTCTTGGATTTCTTGCTGTTGAGTGGATGTACCCTGAGTTGATAATTGGGAACACAGATGGTATCATCCCCCATAAAACCCAGTCTCGAACTTGGTAGAACCTGCTTACTCTGGCAGAGATGAAATGATATTGGAATATTGATCGGTGTGGCCAGAGAAGTAGGCAGCCTGATAATCTTCATCTAAATATTTGTACTTTACACTGTGATATGGTGTTACTGGGTGACTTCTGTGCTGTCTTTCTGATCTGCTTTTCTACTCTATTTTCCACCACTCATCTTTGCTTATTATACCTTATACTAGTTTTTTTAATGAAAGAATATTTGTTTAGAGAGAAGTGAAGGGTTTACCAAAAGGGGCCCTCTCCATATAATCCCTCCTTGCCCCTACTCTTCTGCAGATCCTGGTGTGAAGAACTAAGCTGTAAACTAGAGCGAGGGCTGGGGAGTGCTAATGGAGACACAGCATCCGGGCATTGTCTGTCTTTCTCATACTCTCTTCTCGCTGAAGCACATTCAATTTTGCTGTCCTTACTTCTGCTTTCTTTGCCAGACTGTCAAGGACAGCTGAAGAAAAATCAAATAGACTCGTGGATCCGTGTTATTACACATAAGGTTTTACGCGCAGGCTCAGCGGCCATGGCTCACGGGCCCAGCCGCTCCTAGGCATGTGGGATCTTCCCGGACCAGGACACGAACCCGTGTCCCCTGCATCGGCAGGCGGACTCTCAACCACTGCGGCACTAGGGAAGCCCCACATGTAAGGTTTTTAGCCTCACCTGAACCTCAGCAAATCCTTTCACTGGTCTCCCAGCTTCCTTTTCCCATCTATCATGGTCTTTACATTTGCATGTATTTGTATGTATTCTTTTCCTGAAATACCTTTTTAAAAAGTTCCTCTTCAGATAAACCCTAGTCATCCTTCTAGACCGGCTGGAATGTTACCTCAATTTACAAAGCTTTGCAGCCTGCCCCTTCCTCCTGCCCACCTTCCTCAGGTCGTTTCCCTAGTGCAGTTATTATCTTTCTTTTGCAGGCTTTTAGTGTATCACAAGTAGCATTGTTGTTAGTGTTGAAGTCTTTCTCTCCCACATGCAATTACTGGAGGCCATGTTCATGCGTCATTAATTGTCTAGCCCAGTGGGGGACACATGGTTGACATCAGTCTAGGTTTGCTGAGTAAATCAATACCTGTCAAAATGCGGTCTGCTGGGGAAGCCAGAGTCGTCATCTTCTTGACATTCGTCACAAATATCTTCCTGTTTATAATTATCATACTTTATTTAAAATACATCACTACATAGTAATAGCATTAAGTGGTAAACAGATGGAAGGGTGAGGATATAGTTCAAATGATAATCTATTTTTCCTACTTTTAGATAGGGCAATAAAATATACCTTCGGGCAGATATCTGTTCTTTTTTTTTTTTTTTAACAAGGTTTCTCAGGTTATAGGCTGCCATAATTTCAATAAGTAGTTCCTGCCACAGTGTGTTAGCATCAGTAGTCTATTTCTGTTTCTTTTCCACCCTCATCTTCTCTTCTTCTATGCTACTCTGCTGCCTCCTAACTATGGCTCTCTTCTAAAAATCTACATAAAATCTACAACCCCTTTCAGATCTCATTTTCATTGGCCGCCTGCCAGCTGTTGAGGCAACAGCTGATTTTCATTATATGGTGAAAGGGTGGGGCCATTGGTTCACAGCTGCCAAGTTGCTCTGGTTCTTTTCCCTCACCACCTTGAAAACCCAAGTCCCTTATTATGTAAAATAGCCCAGCTGCTATCTGTCTTGCAACAGGTGATCAGGGAAGAGTTTTCTGAAGAATGATTAATAGTGGGACTAGTTCTGGGGGAAGCTAGGTGGTGTCTAACAAAACTTATATCAAGCATTAGCACTGGAGGTAAGTTTTGCTATCTTGCTGCAATTTGGGACTCTTAAAGGGTATTCTTTTATGAAAAAGTTCACAAACCCTCAGGACCTGATTATTTGCCTGTGTCCAAAGTTGTTTAATTTCTCCATCTATTTAAACTTAAATATGTATTTAGGTTGGAATTCAGCAATATTGGCTTTGAAGGTATCCCAATCTGATGCAAATTTCACTTGTTTTTTATTTGTCTTTTTTTATCATATTATTATTTTAATTTTGTTTTGTCCAGAATAAATGAAGATTTACTTATGTCACAAGTAATAGATTTATGCTAATAACCTTTTCCAATATAGTATTTTAACCAAGTTGAGGTTTCAATTTTTCAGGGGGGGGTAATGGATCAGAATTGGGGTGAGTGCTTTTTACTAGGATTACCTATTGTGGGGCATCAAATTTTATCATGTGCTTATAGGAAAGTTTATAATATATAAGGCAGCACAATTGAGTACGTCTACTGATTATCTTTCAAGCAAACACTGTAATAATATAACAATCTGAGATTGAGATGTTTTTAAAGAAAGAAGAAATAAATACTTAATTTTTTTCTATATGCTTTAGTTTCAAATTTTTTTGTCATGATCATATTGGCTTTTTAAAGCATGATGGAAAGCAGTCATTTTTAGTTTTAGCTGAATTCATTTAGCCATTAATTTAACATATAATATTCCAGACACTGAGCTACATCCTGGGGATAGAGAAATGAGTACAACACACAAAGAACCTTCATTGTATTCTGTCGCAATTCAGGGGTGCTTTTATAAATAGAAATCTTGCCTGTATACTCCCTCCAATAGGCAGACCAAAATGTATACGGCAATTTGTGCATTGTAAATTCTATAACTTGTTTAGCTCTATTGTAAAAGTTCACAGGGCATTCACTTTTTGATGGTATGGATTCTAAAACTCAGGCAGGTTTTTAAATACCTCATCTGCATAGTTTGTGATGGCACTTAAAAATACTTCAAAGGGCTTATTTTCCACCGTACTTCCTACCTAACGTCATAATTCACAGTTGTCCATTTTCCTGCCCCAGGATTGTATTTAAGTAGTGACACTTTTTGGTAAATTTCAGTCCGTTGCTGGGGTTGAATAACAGAAGAATAATTCTGCTATAATTTACATTCTGTGGATTTTTATGTTTTTTGTGCATTTTCACATAAAAAATCTGAGTGCATTCTCCCAACCTCCCTGAAATTTAGCTTTACCAGAAATTATTATTCCCTTTCTGAGATAGTAAAATGATACTTAAAGATGTCAACAATAATAATAATAGCTATCATTTAAATTAAAAGCAAAGATTTGTCAGGACCAGTACCAGGAACTATACATCATAGTAGCCATGGGAGTTATACATTATTAACTCCTTTTTACCGTTGAGAAAATTGAAGATCAGGCATGGTAAATGCCCTCCCTATTGCCTGGCTACATTAGGAATTGAACCCAGATTTGCCTCTAAAACTTCCTTGGAGTGTCTTTCTCCCTTACCATTGTGTCCCCCTTGTATGAATTAATCAAGTCATTCAGCCAGTTATTAGAGCTGGAATATCCAGATCATGTGAAACAATCTGGTGCATTGTCATTCACTGACTCATTATTTATTGAAAAATTATTTATTGCATGCTGACTCTATTTCTGTGATTATGTTCCCTTGCTCACAGAGTTAAGAGCAAAGAAACCGATTTGAATTTTCAGTTTATTAGTAATGCTTTAAGGAAACATGAAACCATTCAAAACAGAATTAGCGTGATTTATGTTTTAGAGCTTTTCTATTTACTCCAGGCATCCCCCACAAGGAGAGTAGTAACCTAGTTTGAAAACCATTTAAAAATTTCAGAGGGGAAAACTGCTACATGTGTGAAATACAGTGTTGACTCACTGAATTGAAACATTCTCATTTACTTGTCTTTGCTTCTTTAGCAGTTATATCAAGTGGTACTGCAGAGTAAATTTTTTGTTATTCTTATAGATTTTCAGATTATCTTCTAAAGCAGACCCATGGTAGGTTGTTGAAATGCTTCACTTAGGAAAGTTACATATGACTAGGCATGCTCTCAATTGAAAAGTTAAATTAAATTACTATTATGTAACATTTCTTTCCAAGTATATTGAGTTTGATTTCCATTACTTACTAAGCAACTCATCAGTGATTTTATTTCCATTGCCTTAGTTCATTTATTGTTTGTTTAAAGTCCTTTAAAAAACAAATTTCACTGCTGATTTTATAATCAGTTGACTAAACAGCAAATACTGTGTTAATACTAATATATTGATTGTTTTACCTCTTGGTATAATTAGATCTGCAGTAAAACCTAATCTGACATGATTTGTTTGTGGGTTGATGACCCATGGGCAGAAATGTGTAATAGCTAAAGCATCTAAAATTAGCTGTCTTATATTTGTCTAATACACTCTTCTTTGAGATACCAACCAATTTTTCTTTTAACAGCACATCTAATCAATTTCAAAGTAAGGAAAAATAAAGCCTGAGCCAGTTTTGAAAATTATTCCTTCTTGAAATGTTCTGAGTGCTGGAATTTATTTTACAGTTCCAGCTAAGCAGGCTTCTAGGCTGAAAAGAAGGGGATGAATAGTGTTGAAATCTGCTTTAGGAGAGAGCTTGTTTATCGAGCTACACCTCATTTTCCTTTATCTGTCACAGCGTAAATAATAGGTAGAATTTCTTGGTTGGTTGTATTGTACGTGCACAGCATAAAGCTTAGAGTCCACTAACTGTAGCATTTCTGATTCTTCCTTAAGCCATCTTTAACTTGCTAAGCTCCCTTCCCCATCTCACCTTCCTGCCTGAAATATGATCCAAGCAGAATTATGCAGTTTAGACAATTATAGTGTTCAGTGTCTATCTGTAAATTTGTACATTCAGTCTTGAAGTATAGATCTTTTGCAGAAAGAAACAGGAATTACAGTGAAGTAGACTCTTAGGTATACATTGAGTTTTAAATTTTTTTAGGAGCTTTCAACATTTTGTTTGGCAATATTTTTCTGTAAAGGTAATGCATTAGTAAGGATTAGCTGTGTCTCATAGCATTTATCAGAAAACCCAGCACATTAGGGGCTTAAATAATATAGAAATTTCTCTCTCTTGGAAAAGAAGTCTTTCATGGGGCAGTGCATGGCTCTGCATTGTCTCCATGGTCTCAGAGACCAAGGCTCCTGCCTCCTTCTTCCACATTTTGACTCTGCCTTTTATTCTCAGGATCACTTCATGTCACAACATGGCTTCTGGAGCTGAAGCAACCTCATCTACATTCCGTATTGCAGGAAGGAAGGATGCAAAGCAGGGAGCACAAAAGGAATGCATTTTTCAGCTGAATCTACCACCTTCTAGGAAATTCCACACAACACATATATATCATTAGCCTGAATGTAATAACATGGCCATACCTAGTCTTTAACTGGGTACATTGCCCACTTAAATAAAATAAAGAAAAAAAGGAGAATGCAGTTTATATGCAGCTGTCATTGTTCATATATGTGATAGTTGGTTCTCCAATTTTCAGTTTTCTCATCCTTAAAATGGGCAAAAGAGTATCCTCCCCATGGTGTTTGTATGAGGGTTAAGGGAGATGCTGCATGAATGATACTTAGTCATGGAACAGAGTAAATACTATCATGGTTGCTTTTCAACTTCTCCTTTCCCTTGTCATTATTGCAACATTAGAGCAGCAGGAAGTCTCAAGGCTTTATGGACACTTATGATATGAAGATCCACATTAACTTGTGAATTACTTCACTTTTGGGACTAATATGTGCTTTGTTTGCAATTGGTTATCTCCTTGGTATTGACTCTCTTCTATAATGCCTTATACAACATGGGGACGTTCTATCTTCATGCCCTAAATATAACTGAGAACTGGGGATTAGTCACTCTTTAAAGTGGAAAAGCATTAGCCACAGTGACGATTAATCTATTCTGAAGTTTTGGGGACTACAGAGTTCACTGAAATAGTCTCCTTAAAGAAGCAGCCTGCTCCTTAGTCAAGGGTACTAAACGAGTGTCAGAAAAGAAGGGCAGTCTTTGGGCAAGTCACATGGCTATTCTCTTTGTCAAAGGAGGGATTGGATTGGCTGATCTCTCAGGTCTTTCTTATTTTTAAATAATATAATTGTAGGAATCCCATTCTCTTCAGATCTTTTAAGACCGTGTAAGTTCTTATGGTGTTTGCTACCTTTTATATGAAGATGGATAGTGAAGGTGGGCTCATCCAGTGTGCTTTAAGGAGCCCTCACAATTTTATACCATTGGATTTTGCTGCCTGAGATACCGACTTCTTTATTTTCCTGTCTTAAGCTCTAAGAATTGCATATTATTCCAAGTAATACTCTTGAGAATAAAAGTTTAGTGATACTTACATTAATACATCTTTTGTTGTAAAACGGCCATAGCATTATACATTATTTTCCTTTATATTAATACATTTTCAACATGTACTTTTATGAAAGGAACTGGACTTTTTTCCTCCCAAGTGAGCAGTGCATTACTAACAACTAAGTTCTTCCACACAACTCCAAGTAAATAACTTGTTCTGGTATTTGTTATTTCTGTTGCTTTGGAAGACTACTTACAATCTCATCTGTAAAAATGGGAATATTTATTATACTTGTTTTATAGGTCAAGGAGGGAGAGTTAAAGAAAATCATGAATGTGAAGTGTTAACCATTTATCTGAAGCAAAAGATTATGACAATTATTATTTTATTACTAGTACTACTAGTACTAGTATCATTATGGAAATGGACTTGAAAGCTAGCTAATTTAACTAGGGTGATGGTCCATTTATCTATTGCTACATAATAAACTATCAATAACCATGTTATTATGCTCACAAATTATGTGGGCAGAATTCTGACAGGACATGGAGGGCTCCTCTCTACTCTGCACTTGTCCGGGGCCTCAGTGGGGAAGATTCCAAAGGCTGCGGGTGCCTCAGGTCTGGGGCCTGGATCATCTGGAGGCTCTTTCACTCAAATGTCTGGTTTCCGGGCTGTGGTGACTTGAT
The DNA here is from genome assembly GCF_008692025.1 of Phocoena sinus. Classification (NCBI taxonomy): domain Eukaryota; kingdom Metazoa; phylum Chordata; class Mammalia; order Artiodactyla; family Phocoenidae; genus Phocoena; species Phocoena sinus. The sequence goes on from NC_045767.1 coordinate 81,599,779, forward strand.
GGCTGTGTCCATGTGGACAACTGACAAAAGAACCTGTACATGGCCTCTCTCTGTGGCTTGGACTTCTCCCAGCATGACAGCTGTGTTTGGAGGGGAGACATTCAGAGATCAAGTGTTCCAAGCGACCCAGGGGAAGCTGCATGGCACTTTATGACCTCGCTTCAGAAGGTACATAACATCACTCCTGCCACATTCTATTAGTTGATGAGTTAACAAGCCCTCCCAGATTCAGGGGGAGGGGACATAGACCTTATGTGTCTTTGGAAGGAGTGTCAAAGGACCTGGGACCATCTCCAATGCCCTACTGTTCTTATAGAAGGTTGAAAGGTGAAAAGGAATAAACATGATTTCATTCGAAAGTAGTTTTTCTGTAAATTATTCTCAAAAGTAATGAACATTTAATATGAGCAAGCATTTAAAGTTTTTCATCAAAGGCCTAAAATCACTGTAAACGTAATCCTAGCTTTTAATCCTGTTAATCTTGGACCTTTACATTCTCAACTCTAGGATAAGTCTTTCTTTTAAAAAGTTTAAAAGTCATTGTTGGGGCTTCCCTGGTGGCGCTAGGGGTTGGGAACCTGCCTGCTAATGCAGGGAACACGGGTTCGAGCCCTGGTCTGGGAAGATCCCACATGCCGCGGAGCAACTGGGCCCGTGAGCCACAACTACTGAGCCTGCGCGTCTGGAGCCTGTGCGTCTGGAGCCTGTGCTCTGCAACGGGAGAGGCCGAGACAGTGAAAGGCCCGCGCACCGCGATGAAGAGTGGACCCCGCTCGCCGCAACTAGAGAAAGCCCTCGCACAGAAACGACGACCCAACACTGCCAAAAATAAATAAATAAATTTATAAAAAAAAAAAAAAAGTCATTGTTGTTCTCAGGCAGGCACATTTTATTTCTCTCACATAGAAGTTCTCTCTTCCTAAGGTTTTTATGAAGATTAAATTGCCTATTTGAAAAGTGCTTAGAACAGTACCAAGTACATATACCATAAGACCAAAATAAGTGTTCATTACACTTAGAAAAATGCCTGTAAATCCCTTTTAAAATGCCATAAGGAAAAATAGGAAGTGAACTATTCTTAAATCAATATAATATTTACCGATATTGTACCATTAAGATTTATCACTACACTATTTCACCAGATTTGAAAAATAAACAAAAGTGACTTTGTTAATTTGTTTAAAGGTCAAAATTTATTGTCAACTAATTAGTGATTCAAATTTTTTAATTACAGTGACTGAATATTCTTCCTAAGGATGATAGTTACAATTATATTTCAGATATGAATGTCTCATTAATTTTCCAAATTGATCTCTCAGTTTTTGGAAGCAACAGTGTATCATCAAACTTGGCTAATAGCTCACTTATTCAGATTTATTTTAGATCATTTCTGACTTGTATTTTGTCTCAAATTTAAAGAACATTTTTTGAGGGGCCTCAGTAGCTTGTTTCAAAACCTGAGATTATAGCACCCGCTGTTTAACGATGCTCTTCTAAACTTACTAAAAGCAGAAAGCAAACTTATTTACATCTAAATGACCATATTTTGTTTTGCTCACTATCAAGCCTGCTATTTCATTTTTATTTATAGTGACCTCATACTAGGAGTACCTTGCATAAGTAGGAGTCTAAAAATTATTTGAACAGCCAGGATAAGTATGTCTTTTCTTGATGTTTGATTTCTGAGTGAAGTGAGGACACTAAGGTTAAAGTGTGTCATGCATATTTTTTTAGTTACCCATTCTCAGTCTAAGCCAGGCAAATGAGCAGCTCTGACAGTTAACTCTGTAAATCATTCAGGAATCTGACTGCTTTCTCAAAACATACCTGGGTCTGCAGGCAGGAGTCTACAGGTGATTGCCCCTACATGTTTGCCCAAAGATGATTTAGAAAATTGGTTGGAAGCTTTGCTTTTCCCCAGCTATCAAAAATTAACCTACCAGAAATTTGCAGACACAGCAACGTTATGTTAATGATTTTGTGACTCATGCACAAGACCTTTTTTTTTTTTTAAGCTGGCTCTTCCAAATTCCAAAGATTCAGCATTTATTATTCGGTAATTTACTTTTGTATTTTCACTATGAATAGGACATTCATTTTCAGGCTCCTTGACTGTCTCAGACGTATAGGGTGTTGACTCAGTGTATTTACTGGGGGCAGGTAACCAGCATTCTCTTATTCCAGCGGTGAACATTGTTCTCATTTGATGGGAAAAAAGAGAGGAAAACCTTTGAACCAAAGACTTAACTCTAAGAGGGACTGTTGTCTGATTTCCAAACAGGCCAGGGAATACATTGTGCTGCAGTATCCCCTTAGGTATTCATTAAAGCATCCTGACTAGGTCACAGGGGTGAGAGCCAAGAGAGCTGAAAGGGGCCTAGTCTGTGACATGTATACAGCTCTGTTTATATGTTCAGTTTTACTCATACGTGTATGTATTTATGACTTAATATATAGCCAGAGCCTTTTATAAAGTTATAAATTACAAAGTTCATTTCATGTACTTTATAATTAAAGTAAGCTTCAAATGCTTTGAGATTTTACATGTAAGTTAGTTCATTCTTACATCTGTGAGGATCGAACCAGGTGATCTCCAAAGGCAGTTCTAAATCCTTGTGATTCTGTGGTACTTCCTTTTTTTCTAAACTTGAGCCTCCAGTTTTATTTTTTGCCTTTGCTTAATTTTTAGTGTAAACATTATCCTGATCAAAGTGGCATACAAGCAATGAAGTAGCATTATCAGTATTATGGTGAGAACAGGAAAGCGTTTTACCTTTAGCTTTTCCTATATTAACCACTTCTCATTGTGCATTTTTTCATTTCAGTTACAGAAGTTGATTTACATTCAGCATCTTCAGGTTTAGTCAAAGTGCATGTTTACTGTTCCACACCCCCATTCACTCCCCATCCTGTAGAAGCGTGTGTGGCTCAGTCCTTTGAAAGTTTGCAAACTGGGATCATAAACTTAGAAGCTTCAAGGGCCAAGCAGATATTCTTAGTAAGTTAGACATATATTGTGTAAGTAGTACAAGCTCCTTGATTATTTTTACTAGAAACTAGAAACCCAGGTTTTTATTGTTAAGTGTTTCACCTTCTTAGTGCCGTTGGAAATTATTTTAAAACTCCGAAGAAAAAAAAATGAAAGAAAATAAAAGTGATATGACTCCGCAAGACCAGATCTACTAGTCCTTTAACTTCTGCTTTAAAACCAGGCACACTCTTTTGCTTCGTGCTGATAGATATTCTGTTGTGAATCATTCTCCCAAATAGACCCCTACCCTGGGAGATCTCCACTCCTCACTGCTATGTTGTACAAGTGTGAACGTGCCTGGAGACTATAGTTACCCCTGGATTTTGACAAGAGTTCCTCAGTAGTACTTGCCATGCTTATTAAGCTCCTGAACAAATTTCTATCACCTGAACTAACATCAGTTTCACAGGCATCCAGGATTGATGCGGAACCTTGGGTCATCCTCACACTCAAAACCCTTCCTTTTTACCAGTCACTTGTCTTTCTTTCTTCTGGATCAACCTACGGTGTTATACATGTTTTCTGATTTATTCTTCATCTTTCAGAGTTATCCCTGTTGCTCACTCAGTGCCCATCTCAGCACCAGTGCTTTCTTTCATTCTTGTTACCTTTTCGCTTCTGTCATCATGTGTGCCTTCTTATTACTTTATACACTCTTGCACTTTTTACATTAATGGAAAGAATGGGATGGGTGATATAAACAAAGTAACTTAAATTGCAGCATAAATATAGTAACCACACGTTAGATTAAAGAAGGATGCTATGGGTTGGTATTAGAATGACATTACCTGAGTGATGAATCCACTTGTTGGCAATCAGAGTTGATATTCCATTGTTCTTCAACACAGACTTGCTCACTTCCGTGAAATTTTTAAGTGGCAAGTTTTCAAGAAAAGAGCTTCTGTTCTGAAGTAGCTCTTACAGCACAGAAGTTACAGTATACGCAGACTGGTGCCTAGAGGTCCTGAAATGATTCAGCTGACTCTCTTAGGAAATGTTTTTTGGGTTCCTCTTCCTAAACATTGGTTTGATTTTATTTCTGTATGTCCCAGTGTATGGACAAGACTGTTATGAGTGATCTTGCCAATTGCTTTGTAGGACTTGTAGTTAAACTCAGTCTTCTGCTTTCCCCTTCTTTACGTGTCTGATATGTTCAGAAAGGATGATGTTGTAGTTAGAGATGCCATTTTTGATTATTTACTCTGGGGAAGATGTGCATTATTGTTCATGTCGTCATGAAGATCGATTAAATACATTTATTTTTAACAACGTTATAAAGAGGTTTAAAATATTACTATTTTAAAAAAGGGAAGCCACGCTGTAGGAAGTGAAAATTACTCGCCCAGATCACACAGGTTGTAAATGAGTCCTGGGAGCTCTCACTATTCACCATTGCTCTCTACTGTCTCTCGTTACTTCATTTCAGATGCCTCATGGTTAGTGTAGCCAGAGTAGCCCCTGGTAAATAAATAAATAAATAAATAAATAAATAAATAAATAAATAAATAAATCCTTTTCTAGCACCATACAAATCAATTCCTAATAAGTTGTTAAGGAAGCTTTTTAAAGAATAATGTAAAACTTTCTCTGTCGATATTTTGAAGAATTACTGTTCCCTTTTGCAAACTGAAAATGCACTCGTCTGAGTCTGCCTGGGTCTTCTGGCCCCTCTCCAATCTCTTAAGTTCCTTCAAAGATTGCTGCATTTGTTGGATATATTTTGCAGGTCCTCTCAAAAAAAAATCTGCTCTTTAGTCAAATGGTCTAGGAGATTGGAATACTTTTCCAGCAGCATAATATTTCTCAAAACATATTTTCTTACCTTGAGGCTTTACCTGTGCTTCTGACTAGGTTTTCTTCTAACCTTTACAGTCAAGTGGTCATTCTCTGACAGAGAATTCTGAGACAACATGAACATTAGTTGTTTGGCTATCTTTTAATCATCCTTTTAATTATCCTTTATCTTTTATACTATTAATTTCAAAATGTATGCCTCTTTTCTCCTTGATTGTATGTATTAGCTTATTGCTTTAAATTATTACAGCACATAGTTGGTATTTAGTTGGTAGAGAACTTAAAAGTAAATCAGAAGTTATCTTTCTGCAAAACTGAATAGAATGTATTAAAACTGCAAGGGTTTTCTCTGAGGTAGTATCACTAATTACTAACATTTCTTTTCTTTCTTTCCCTCTGTATGAGCCAGTAAAAGTACTTGACATTTTTTAGGAACATCATTCATATGTTTCAAGATAAATCTCCAAAGTTTGGTTTCTTTTGTTTATTTGTTTTGTGTGAAGAAGTAAGTTAATGAACACTAAATATAACACAGAAAGCACATTTTTAATCTGCTTTGCCAGTGACTTACTTTAGGTTAATTTTTACCTTTCATTAAGTGTAATCTAGCACAACCCGAGTTTATAAACTCTAAAGATGATTGAGGGCATCCAGGGTAGAATCACATTTTAAAAATGCAAAGCCAGTTAAGTTTGTCGTGCATTTGACTGTGTGTATCCTCATATCCTGTCATTTGTACTTATGGAAAATGAATCTATGTCTTTGAAAAACTAAATTTAATATTTTTCCTATTAAAAATTCTAACATTTTTGTGATTGCTTTTCTTATTTCTTATGTGTGAGGTCTTTAATACACACATACAATCAAATTTTAGTGTGAATTGAACTATGAAAATTATAACGTAATATTCCCAGCTGAACACAATAATATACTGTAAAAGTCTTAATGTACATTCTGCAAAGCCAGTGACAAATCTTGCCCTTAGTTCTTAGAGTCAGTTTCATTGTAAAATATATTCAGTGCTTTTATTTCACCTTTCAATATCTTGAATTCCTTGGGATTGAAATACAGTATTTCTATTAGATCCATATTCCCAAGTCTATCCCTGACATATTTGCCCTCCTATGAATCACATCATTGTAGTCTGTGACAGATCACAATGTCAAGAAACTGATCTTGGTCCAATTTTTCGCTCTGTTGGAAGAAATTAAAAATTCAGTTTGCTTCCAAATTTTGAAGAGAGGAAAAATGTTATTCAAAACAATAGTTTTAATATTTATTCATGATTTCTAATTAGTGCTATTTATTCTTGTTATTTAAAAAACCGCAATAAGCCTCTGGTAGCAAGTTTATATTGTGTGGGCCAGTGAATCTGTTTGTTTAAGTTCGTAGACCGGGTATGTATTTAAAAAAATCAGTGTTCTCTGAACTTGGTTTTAGACACGCTAAATAGGATAGCTTAGGAACACTGTAAATGTACGCTATGAGTGCCATATTTAAATGATGGAGATAAGTATTAAAATTCAGTTTTAAAAACCCACTACTGATGATAGTTAACAGTCTTGAAGTAGAAATCAAATAAAACACCATAATGCTATTAAGTTGTCGCTGGTGTTCTATACTCAGTTTTTTCGAAATTATTAAAGATTATTTCACTTCATACCATTTTTGGATCCATTTTGCTTGCGTGAGGTAGGGGTGTGTGTGTGTGTGTGCGTGTGCATTTGTGCACTTTTGGACAGAAGGCACAGTGGTTTGTGGGGGAGATGTATATGTGGTTTCAGCTGCCTGTTTTTCCCCAGAGTAAGAAGAGATGTGTGAATAGGTACAGGTTAGGGTCCCTCAAGTTCTTCCTTTTAGCTACCAACCCTCTCGTTATCCTCAAGACTAATATTTTTTGTAAACCTTAGTCTGAGTGTTACAATTTCTACCCCACCACTACTAAAATATTGGTAATACCAAGGGATCTTGCTTGTTAGCACTGAATGGACTAATGAACCAGGTCCCTTAGTAAAATTTAGGCTGGGTTCCAGTAAAAAAGTCTCCTTCTCATAACATCAGAGAATCCCCAAATGAGGATACATTTAGCTCTACAAGCCACGGTGCTTTTGGTACTGATGATGATTTTTCCAACTGTAATAGAATCCTCTCTACATATTGTGCTTGCAGTATTTAGGACCCACCAGAACTCCTGGGGTGGTGTAAGCATGTGGCATATGTTACATCATCATAAAGTGGTTCACGGGGCCTTAGGGTCAAGTGTTTGATCTATTCTTCTGGGATGTGTGACCTTCAGGATGTTACTTTACCTCCTTGATCCCTTTTCTTCCATGTAGAAGGGGAATACAAATAGTTACTCCTCAATTGTTATGTTCAATAACAGAATGCATATAAAGTGCTTAGTTCTGGATCAGGCACATGGTAAGTGCTCAATCAGTGTTACTGAAATCAATTGTCACTGACACTCCTGAGATGTTGTCTAACTGGTGAAAGAGTAAACTTAGAGTACTGTATTATTCATAACCGTTCCTTGTAGCCCCTAAACCTATAAAATCAGTGTGTCTATAAACAGTAGCTAGGTTAACTACCTCAGCAATAATCACATATTGTTCTTATATATATATAATAAAAACACAAAGTAACTCAGTTTTGAAAGTATATTAGATAGTATTGAGTATTGCAAGTACAAAAAAAATAGTCCTCATATACTTTGCTTCCTTAAATCCCATGTCCAAAATAAGAAGATAGTAATTTGTCCTTTCTTCTCTGTCACACCAAGATTTTTAAGCATTCCCATACTTGCCTGATTAGCTCCTAATATCACTTCAGGCATAATTCTCCATCAGTTGAGCTTATTTCACAACTAATTCATGATATATTCCAGTAAAATCTTTCACCAGCATATTCCCATTCTCACCATATTTAATTATTTCAGAATCAAGACAAATGACATGATAATTTGATAGAAGACCATCACTGCTCAGAACTGATCAGGCTTCTTCCTAAATCTAAGCAACTAAGCAAAGCAGTTTTCCTCACAGCCTAGAGTCTTTCAGTTTTAACCTCACAGTGTTTGTATTGCACGAAGCCTGACTGAGCTGCAAGTTAATCCTTGTCTCTCACTGACATGGTGACAGAAAGGAGGAAAATGGTATCACTGGCTTTTGGATCTTTCTCTCGTGCTTTTTTTTTTTTCTTTGAACAGGTTTGTGTTCTAAGACACTCACTTTCATTGGAAATCTATGAGATTCTATTATAAAGTGATGCAAATCAATGCAGACTCAAATAGGTTACCAGGATATATACCATTGACATATTAGATTTCCTCTTTTCTATAATTTCAAAAATCATTACTTTATGATTCAATTTAGGAAACATTTGAATAAGTACTTAGTATCTAACACTGTGCTAGAGGCTTCAGGCATTCCCAAAGAAGTATAAAGATGGTTTTTACAATTAAGGAGCTTCAGATTTCATTGGTGTTCATGAGATGTGTGTATGATTAAATGTCAAAATGTATGTGGAACATAGTAGATGTTAATACCACACAAGGTCAGAGTTGGAAGAGATCAGAATGATTTAGATATTTGAAGATGGCTTCATTGAATATTAAACTTGTAAAGATGTGAAGCTTTTGAAGAGTATTGGAAACCTAATAATGGTTTGGTTGTTTTATACTTTATGGATGAGAGATAGACTAGATAAAGCCTCAGATGAACTGTATAAATTTTATATCTCCTACCAAAGCGTTTAGCCAACAGCTGTTTATAGAAAGAACCAAAAGGTGCATTTCTGTCTGTTCTTTTCCCTGGGCATTGCTTGATCTACTTGTTAATAAATAATGAAGACTAGAGACAGTCTAGTGTAGTACAGTTTATGTCAGAAGTATAGTGTAATGGTAAGAACAAAGGCTTTGATGTAAACAATGCGATTTTGGCTCTTATTTTTGATACTGCCTTTATGATTTTGGAAAAGATATTTAATATCACCATGTCTCATTTTTTTCATCCATAAATATGTATTTCATGGTAGTTGTGAGGATTAAATAAGGTAAATGAAAAGTGCTTAGCAGAGTGTCTGGCGTAGAATACGCCTCAACACATACAAATTTAACTATAAATTGAATTTAGAGGCTGGTTTAAGACCTTTGTAACCTTTTGCAAGCACATCTGGTTTATTTCCCTGTATGAAGAGAAATATATCAATTTACCAAGGTGTTTTTCAGGATTGACATGATTCGTATGTTGAGATTGGCCACGGTGTGTGCCTGTGTGTGTGGGGGTGGGGGTGGGGATGTTTTGCCTTGGAAATTGACACTCATACACATCAGGGATCTTTATTTTTCCAAGAGCTTGTTTACATGCACAGTGCTGAATAAAAGAGACAAATGATTAAAGAATCACAGTAAAGTATGACAGAAAGCATGATACAGTGTTTCAATTTAGTATTTACAAGGACATTGAAACCAGCCAGGGGTGTCAAAAAGAGCATCTCCTTTGAATAGAAGTAACATCTAAGTTGAGTTCTGAAAGATCTAGGATTTGCCATGCAAAGTTTGGGACAAAAGTATTTGAGGCAGAAGGAAACAACCTGTGTGAGGGTCCAAAGCTAAGAGGATTGTTCTTTCAAACAACTGAGTTCAGTGGGGCTTGGTCTTAGATTTCTACGGGAGATAGAGATGTTAGGGAAGGAGAGATTGAAGAGGTAAAACAGAGATCAGGGAAGGGCTTAGTCATGGTTAGAAGATTTGACTTTCAGCATTATTCCATGTTAAAGTAATCCAGACTTACCTATGAGGATCATCTTTAATACATAATAGTTATGAAACTTATTATTTGTATTTTTTTAGCAGTGCCATAGATTCTGGGAAATCTGTGGTTATTCATAGCCATCTGTGTGGTGTGGTCACACAGCCATCTCTAACTATGTAATTATGATATATTTTTCATTCTTTTGTATTGTATTATGTGTTTTACTTTAAAATGAAGGCCTTTATGAAATTCAGTATAGAGTATCTGAATTCTGCCTGAGAAAAGTCACTCTCTCAAAATTGGAAAACACAGTTAGTTTGGCGTGACTTTCCTAGGAATCACCGTATTCCTCTGTAAGTACTAATTCTATTTTATAACTGTTTCAGTTTTGCCAGGAAGAAATACTAAGCTCACCATTGTGTTATTTCTAGGCTTCACTCTTCTGAAAAAATTCAGGCAATGCTTTCTTTCACATTCACGAAACAGTATATCAGTGGTCACCACTATCAGATCTTTTAACTAACCTGGGCTGCTTCTTGCCTGGCCCAGAGCCCTGAATTAAAAGAAATATATCTCTTCCTTGGTTTCTTTCCATTATCTTCTCAATTTTGAACCCTAGTTTCCTCCTAATCATATTTGTTTTATAATAGTTTTAAGAGCGTTTACCTTGATAGAGAAAGAAAAAAATAAGAGTGTAGAACTTCTGTCTCCTTGCTCTAATTTTGCCCTACTTTATACAATGCCACCTAGAACTAGAGACTTCTTGTCTTTTTTGTTTTGAATAATGAGGAGCCAGTTCATTATTTTTGTCCTGTGATGCACTACTACCACTCTTAAAAATGGCTATAACTCAACCATAAAAGGGTGTGTCTTTTAAAATATTGTTATTTCTGGACAAACTACTAGCACTTCAGCTTTCAAATGGCAGTGCAAGGGAAGGTTTATAAAATAGTGGCCAGGTGTATTAGGAACTGTGCATATTTATATGTGTTTAAAGTGTAAAGGTGAAAATTCCACATCTGAAGTTTTTGAAAATGGTTAAATACAATCTTGATATAAACAGTCATTGGGTAGATAATGAATAGCTAAACTAAAAAGTTAGGTAAATGTAAAGTTATTGAAGAAATAATTAATCCTCAATTTGCTTTCTGCTGTGTTATTTTCTAAGTAAAGTATGTAACATTTTGTTAGCATTATTAAATGAAAATAATTGGAATGAGGTTGACAGTGTGTAAAATATTATTTAATAGAAATTGAGCTTTGTAGTAAAGATATCCCTAATTTTCCCAGAAAGAGGGGATTTAAAATAGTTCATTAATTCACTTTGGCATTTAAAAAAAAAATTAGGAAATTTTTAAGAGGAGGAACCTGGCGACTGGGGTTTAATCCTTTTAATTTTAACTGTAATTAAATATAAATTATAAAGCATTTGTCTTTATATCTAGTACCTTAAGAAAAAAAGACCCTGGAAAAGTTTAATCTCTTTGTATTTTTATGTATAATTCTAGCCCTTCATTTTGCAGGAAGAAAAAATACTTCTAAAACTTTATTTGTATGGAGTGTCTGTCTACTGTGAAGTGCCAGAAAAAGCCTTAAATGATATGTGATGTGCTACAGGTCATGTAATGAGGCATTCAGTGCAACGTGATTATGACTATGTTACCTGGTCATTTCAAGTTCTAGCCATCAAAACTGTGGGCACTAGTTTCTCAAATGAATCAGAAAAAATGTTTCCAGGGCCAGGGAGACAGAAGTACTCAAATAGTGAGGAAGAAACTTGCTATGAAGTAGAAGTGACTGGCCAACAGCATACATAATGTAGAGAGCATTGTGATTGTGGATAAAATGGACTGTGTTATAACATTTACTGTCATCCTCCTGGGCAACAGATGCCCTGCCAGGCCCTGTATTTTTTTGTGTGGGGGCGTGAGAAGATATAAATATGAATAAAAGATACTCCTTTGTTGTCAGAGAAAAAAAAAGGACTATGTTTATTTATCCATTTTGGGTAGATTTTTCTCATTTGTTCCAGGTTAATTTTGACTTTCTTTTAGATAAATGGAAATCATTTTTAGATAGACTTATTGATATCTTTGATTATCTGTGTGGTGTCTGCATGAAAGAAGAAAAAAGTAGATTTCTGCAAGTTTCCATAACAGTTACAGATGCGATCAAACTGGCCAATATTGGGAATTACCACTCCATAAATAATTGTGGTTGGTTTCTAACTTTGATTTTATTCAGTCTAATAACAAGTATTGCTCTAAAGATAATTGTTGATGGTTGCAGACACTGATTTCATTCAATTAAGCTGGTAACCTTTTTAAGAAACTGCCTGGGAGAAAGCCAAGAATTCCAGTCAACTGATTTCTAGGGGAACTGAATTGAAATTGTCTTAGCCTAGAAAATGTTCCATGTAGACCACAGCTGTGTTAATTAACCTTTTCTTTAAACTACCCTCTCCACACAGAACTCCAGATGAGTAACATAGCTGGGACCATGTTATCTGGATTCAGATTTTGCTCAGAGTGATTATAAAGTTGGAAAGACATTATAAAATATGTTTGAGACATACAGTGAGAGTATGAAGGATATTCTGTCTTTCTAAATCACATCAAAATTCAAATTCTCCCACCTTCCCTTTCTTCCTTTCTAAAAATCACTGAGGTGTGTATTCAACAAAAGAAAAACCAGTGTGTATAACACAAAGGTTTGCTTTCTTTATGCCAAATTATAAATCCATAGTGATAAATATTGTGCTTAGAAGACATGGGAAACTTGGTCAAACATACATTTTCCTAATGAAATATAGAATTATCAGAGTAGTATAATTGACCTATCACTAGTACTGCCAGTACCAAAAATTTGCTGTTTATCTTTTGTGATCTCCAGAATGGGAGAGGAAAAAAACACATTGTGTTGAAAGTGTACATTATATCTGGGGGAAAAAAAATGTTTCTTTAAATAAACAAAGTCTTTTGAGTAAGTACCAATACAAGCTAAGAAGACCAAGGTCATAGGTCCTAGTAACCATTTGTGTCAATAAAAGGCATCTTATGTGTCATAGCTACAACCAGTTATCTATAAAATTGTATTGTTGATCATGCTAGTAAGAGGCAAGAAAGTATTAATGGAATTTCACAACCATCCATCTCTACCTGGGTAAGGTAGGAAGACAAAATGATAAACTCTTCAAAATATACTCATTTGAATGATTGGTAGTATATGTTATCTTTATATACAGAATATTTGAGCTAATTTTTATTAATTGAATTAACTTGATTAATATTTCTATATTTCTAAAAAATAGAATCTATCAAAGAACAACTTGGTAAAATAACATTCTTGACATTGCTATAGATACTGGGTTTTAATAAGTGAAGCTTCGTCATCTGCTGACATCATGTTCACAATTAAAAAGATTATTTCCAACGTGGTTTTGCTTGATTGACTTTTCCCTGACTCATGGCAGGGTTGCTATATACCTAAATTTCTATGCTGTACCTTCTAGGTTTTGTGTCCACCTCATGACAGCAGCAGTTATTTCCTATCTTTCTGGGCTAAATAAAAGGAGGAGAGTAGTTAATAAAGTGACTGAACAGTGGCAGAATAATGTAGCGTGTATACCTTGTGTTGTAAACAACTTCTAATCTCTGTGGGCAAAAGCTCTAAGTAATGTAAGATAAAAAATATAACCTCAGGAGTTTTGCTAGGGGAGGAAAAAGTGAGATACTTGGCTGAAATGGACAAGTTGGAAATTTACTAGCCTTGAACAATGTTGAAAAGTGCCCAATCAAACTGGCTTTTAAATAAAAGCCATATAACATACTCTAGAGGTCATTTAGTGCTAGGAAGTGAGAGCTACTGGCACGCATAGTAAGATAATGTGAAAAATTAGCTTCAATCTAAGATTTTTGACCTTCAATGCAATTTCAATCAAAGTTAAAAGAGATTAACTTAAAATAATGATCTTTAAAATTTGCATTTTGGAATTTATCTTTTCCTTAGTCCTTGCAAAAACACATCGATGCACATAGATATTTGGGGAAATTATCTGCAGTGGTGTAAATTCAATAAGGAATTACGCCATATTAACTTTTAAATTTTACATCTTTTAGTCTTGATATATTTCCAGAATTCTTCTTCAGGCAGTTAGAATTTGATAACAAACCCAATGGTAATTTGTTGGTTTAACAACAAATTTCAGGTTAGATTTTTATTTTTGGAATGGTTCCATTTTCAGAGAGGTTCTCTGGGCTTCTTCCTTCATGCCTCCTCTAGCCACCCTGCACATCTATATCGTAAGGGTCTTTCTGCCCTGCACTTGATTCTCCACTTCACAGTCTTTTTTACCTTTTAAAAATGCATTTAGGGATACTTCAAGAAGATTAAATTGTACTCATACATATTCATAAGGCAGAATAAAGAGTTGTTTCTTATTTGGGGAGACCTTTTTAGAGAGTAGGGTTTCTAGACTCTTAAGGAGATGCCATTCAATTTTAACATTATTTCTACTGGAAAAAGAGATTTGTCATATATTGCTTTGATTCTCTAAATCCTTACTGGATGTTTTAGGACATCTTTGGACAAGAATTTGTGGGCAGGGAATGGTCTGTAGTGGATCCCATATTGAGATTTTTGGTACATACATTTTTACAGACTGTTCTAAAAATATAGGGATAAGGATTTTCAGGAAGTAGTTTTTCTGCTGTAGTCATTCATTCTTATGGAATGAAAATGGTTTTATATGTAAGAAGAATCTAGTCATTCCAAAAATATTTTATGCCTAACTCAAAAAATTGTTTTGACCCAAATTATAGTAGTCCAGTAATTAAAGTAAGCCACGGACTAGTGTCAGCACCTTTATTTTTTAACAATAAACTCACAGGAACATTATTGTTGTAAGGCAGTGGAAAGTTAGTGTTCAGAATTACATGTTCAGTGAGGAAAATGTGCTGGGCTACCGCTAATAAATGTATTTTAATTTAGTTTTGAATAGTATTTTTGCAAATATCCTTAATTTTGGTGTATTATATTTTGTCTAAGTATTATAATTCTGAGCTTAATGGCAATTCTGATGTGTTGAATGCCATGTTTTAAAATATATTTAAAAGATTTAAACAGACTCAAGTTGCGTAAATGAAAGCAGTTACAGTTCTAGTTGAAAAATTAAGCTTTCAACTCTCTTGGAATATATTCATAATAACCTTTTCTAAAAACAAAATAAACGTCTTAAATAATAAATTACTGGCATGTGATATTTAAGAGGCATCAATCAGGATTTCTTTTTTTCAGTGAGGGTCACAGCTGCAACTTAGCATGAATAAAAGTCTCTGTCTCCTCCCCTCTGAAAGATTTATATGTTTTAAGTAAGAGTTACATAGAGAGAGTTCTTGTAACACCACTGTACCATCATTGATCTCAGAGACTGGCCAAACTGCAGACCTCTTCCTCCCTTCTGAAGAGTTGAGGCAGCCGACGTTTGATTCATTTGACTTAGCTTGTCAGTTTTCTTATCCTTCTTTTGATTGTAGCTCACTCAAAAACTACCCTCAACATTCCAGCACAGACTAGAAAGAACATTAAAAGTGAGTTGATGTAAGCTTGGTAAATAAATGTGCTATCCCTCTCCTAATATCATGGTTCAATAAAAAGAAAAGGTGTCTTCTCTGTCCCTCTCTTGTACTGGCTCACAAAAACTGAGAGCTACTCAATTAAAAGGCTGGCTGTATATAGACTAAATCTCTGAATCTGTTTCAGTAAAGGCATCATTTGTCTAAAATTGGAATAGGGCATGGAATATGTTATCTTCACTTTCTTATTTTGATACTTTGATTCAAGTATTGTAATTATATGATGAGTAATATATCGGTATTTACAGGGAGGTGTTGAAATGCTTTTGAAAATACAAAATCTTGATCAAGTAGGTTTTGTGGATGTATATAAGCATGCTCTTAGTCCAAAATCTTGGCAAGAAAAATTGATAACTGATTTTAAAAGTTATGAATATGTATAATTATCAGATTGGCCAACATGCCATTTTTCATGATCCCGTGTAAATGTATGATTGATTTCCTAAAACACAGGGCTGCACTTTTTAGAGAGAGTTCATAAAAGTTATTTTGCTTTTGTTATGAATCCAATTTATTAACTGATCAAAATGAAAAAAGTGTAAGTAGCTTGTGGAAAAAAAGTGGGTCTCAGTAAGTTAATATTGCTTCAATTCTTTTGAAAGTTATTTATCTTTTGAGTGGACAGAGTCAACTTCTTAGTGCACAAGCCACAGGCCTAATATTCCAGTTTGAGATAATTGCAGGTTTTCTCTCCTGAATTCGTTCTTCCCTCTTTATAGATGCAGAATAGAGAACTTCATCTGAAGAATAGTTATCTCTTTTACCTGCTGATTAACCAAATTTACATCTTCTTACTATCAGTTTTGTTTTAGTCTAGGGTCTAATAAAGTATATAAGAATTTATTGGACTGACTGAGCTGTTGTTTGGGAGGTAAATTCTGTGGTTTAAGGAAGATATTCATATATCATAATTTCCTGTGGAAATGCCCTGTGAAATATTTAACATCAAGTTGCTAGCATACCTTTTTAGAACAGTTAATAACCTACTCTAAAGAAAAAGAAATGGCCTTCCTTTTCATTTTATTCTAGTTGTGTGTGACATTAAAATATGACACATATTTGAAAAAAGACATTATATGAAATTAAATGTTAGACCTGTAATACATCATTTATTAATTGGGCAAGATAATTTCTTGAGAAACACTGCTACTATACTACAGAAAATATGATCATGTTATCGAGTTTCTCAGATGGCAAAAGCTATCTTAATTCTTTAAAGCTAAGGACATTTATTTGGAGAGTACTCCTGGGAAAATGAATTATTTTGTCAACTCATTCATTATTTGCCCTTTATACTTAGAGCTTTAAGAAGTGAAAGGCAAGTGATAGTATATCCACCGTTTCCTGGGCATTCAGATAGGAACTTGTTCAATTAAAAATTCTTGTTAGGTCAGACAT
The DNA here is from genome assembly GCF_008692025.1 of Phocoena sinus. Lineage (NCBI taxonomy): Eukaryota > Metazoa > Chordata > Mammalia > Artiodactyla > Phocoenidae > Phocoena > Phocoena sinus. The sequence continues at coordinate 81,616,386 of NC_045767.1, forward strand.
AATGGATTCTTGTTGTTACTTCAGTATTTATTCAATGAAAGGGATCAATATTTTTGGCCCCAAGGGAGCTACACTGATAAGAGACTGCAGTAAGTCTCTCTGTTCATTATAAACTTTTGGCCGGCAGGTGCAGTGTCTGCTGTATGACTAATTTTTATTAGAAGATCAAGGTGGAATAAGAATTCACGTATTCTTTTTCTCCCTTTTTAATAGCACATATGCTTTGTTAGTGCATTTTACATTCTCCTTCCTGTTCTCTTGTGTGTGCTCTTTACAGAACGGATTTTTGAAAGAGAATTTGAGAACAATAGATCTGATTTTGAGAAATTTAACTATCATGCACTTGAACTCTGTACAGAGCCCATTTGTTTTGAGTTTGAATAGATTAAATCTGATTGTGGTAATATACAGGCTGGCAGTACCAGATAGGTAGAGAAGTAATCGTTCTTCATTAGCATAGTCACCTTTGTCAAGTTTTAAATGTACCTTTGTTTAAATTTAATGAAAATGATTTGTGATTTTTCTGAATTATGGCATTAAATAAAGCTATAATAAAATCTATTTTGCTTTGCTACTTGAAGTACTTTCCAAATATGGCCTAATGCTCTATTCAAGTAATAATGTCATTTGCAGAACAAGCTGTCAGATCTGACTAGCTCTAAATTTGGCGAGAGCCATTATTTAAAAAATTAAACCAAAATGCAAGTCCTTGCCATTCCCCAGCAAAACCTTACTCAGACCGTCACATTTAATCTAATAGATGATTTATTAACTTGCCATTTAATTCATCTGAGTAAAAGATTTAAATGAGATCATTGATTTGAGAGCTGGCAGGAACCTTTCCAAATCATTTAGTTCTGCTCCCTTGTTTTACAGATGGAGAAACTGAGACCAAGAGAAATTAAGTGGCATGCCCAAAGTTACATATCAAATTGTTGCCAGGAAAACCAGTTCCCCCAACCCAGTCTTCTTTTCAAACCATCATGTCAACGACACTGGTTACTGTTTATAAGAAACAGTTACTGTTTATAATTTATTTATGTAAACCATTTTGTTCTCAGGCCCCAACTTACTTAGAATTATTAGAGTACAAATAATTTAGCTTGCAAAAGCAAGCATGTTTAAAGGTCAGAATATGTAAAGGTTAAATGTTAGAGACCCAGAAATGATAAGTATAGCCTATAAGCCTAAACTTAAACTTACAGGCTCCTGAGTGCATGGACCCTGTTTACTTCTATGTTTTTATAAAAGAAAATGTTTAGGGTTAAAGTACTTACAGAATGTTGTTGCATGACTGATTAAATTCCATAGAGGGTGGGAATTTGAGAGAATTTTACACATGACTGGCACCAGTATTTCCCACACTGGAATCACATTATTTGTATTACTTTTCAGTTAATATTCTTAATAAGAAAAAATCTGTTTATCTGAGATTAGACATTTCTGGAAGCGTATATCTGTCTAATCATGAAAGTCCTAAGCGTCTTAGGAGAGTGGCAATTATAGTAGTTTAGATTTGCTTGTAAGATAACACTGCATCAGAGGAAAGAAGTATAAAATGCAAAGGCAATTGGAGAGGTTGTCAGGAAATTAATGTTATCTGAAGCATGTTTTTATTATTGCTGCCAGTAGGCAGATGAAATGCAAGAATGGCCAAGAAAAGCAAAATGTCCTAAACACCTGCCATTTATAGCAACTAATACAGTAAAAAAGCAAGCATTTCCTTAGATATGGAGTCCAGCCCTCACTATGCTAGAAATACCTGATTTTCTTTTTATGAATTTTCTGATCAGTTCCTTCATTGACCACAGTTATGTCGAGACTTAATTTTGGAAGACTTGATGCTGGTGGGTTCCAAACTCTTTTCATATCTTGTATATAGGGAATGATAATATTTGTATGGTACATACATTTCTAGAAAACTCTGTCTCATAATAGACTGAGGAAACCTCGTTGTTAAAGGAAACAACAGAAAAGCAGTAACAATTATTGAGCATCTCTTGTATGAGAGGAATATGGGACCTTCTCCTGGAAAGTGATAAAGATAGGTATTAGTATTCTTTTTCTATAAAATTAATGAATGATCAGGAAATACAGCTAAGAAGTAGTAGAACCAGAATTCAAATCCAGGTCTTCAGAATCCAAGTCAGGACTCTAAACTCAAATGCCTTTAAGAGACAAGAATGTAAAATGAAACTGAAATTTATGTGTTGTAAATCTTTGCTCTTCACTATAGTATTGTATTGAATGTCCTTCAAAGATCTGACAGAATTGAATGTTACCCAATTTTTGAAATATCTCATCTCATTTGAGGTTATGCTGTGGCATTAAGAAATGTAATTACCCTAGAACTTTTGGTGGCTCAGAGTAAGTATTGTTAAGGTTTTGTTTGTATTTCAGATATTAAAATAACAGGGAAAAACTTGTGAAATGAAATCTATCTTATGTCTATAGCACTTTCACATACACATCAGTGTGAAATAGGTCTTTATAAGATTGATTTTTTGGCATTTAAGGAAAAAAAGTAACTTACTAAAGTCTGAAGTGGGTAAGGAAACAGAGAAGCCTACTGGTGTTCTAACTCTTTGCTGAAGGCAGCTGCGTCCTAGCGCTCACTAATTTACGGGAGAGTATTCACTGCTTTTGAGCTTCAAATTATTCAGAAGCAGCATTCAAGGCCAGCCCAGAATTAATGTGTAAGTGACCTTTCTCAGCACTGGGACAGAGGAAAACGTCACTTATCATTGGAAGGGGTAGATTTTCAGATGTCATGAACCTCTCTTACTTCTATTTGAGCTAAATGGTAGAAGGGTTTCCTTTTCATAGATGTTCATTCTCATTAGAGAATGAATGGGTGATATATAGTTCCATCTAATTCTGGATTCTTGCTATTCATTTGTATGATGTTTAATGCAAAGCAAGAGGGAAGAAAACGATGCGTTCATTTAACAAAGGACCTTTCAGTGCATATTAAATTTACCATTAGAGGTAAAAATACATTGTTTTTTAAGTGTTTGATCTTCGTGAGATCTTCACTTAACAGAATGAATTCATAGTCAATTCCATGTAATTTGGATATTTG